>NC_051245.2:26851530-28052030 GCF_015237465.2 Chelonia mydas
CCTCAAAGTAGCATGGCCTGATAAAATACATCCTAGAACTCTTAAAGAACTGGCAGAAGAGATCTGAGCCATTAGAAATTATCTTTGAAAACTCATAGAGGACAGAAGAGATCCCAGAGAACTGGAAAAAGAGCAAATACACTACCTATCTATAAAAAGAGGAATAAGGACAACCCAGGCAATTATAGACCGGTCATCTTAATTTGCTACTGGAAAGATAATGGAGCAAATAAATCAAATAATCAATTTGTAAGCACCTAGGAGATAATAAGGTGATAAGCAACAGACAACAAGGATTTGTCAAGAACAAATCATGCCAAACCAACATAATATCCTTCTTTGACAGGATAACAAGCTTTGTGAATGGGGGGAAGGAGTAGATGTGGTGTATCTTGACTTTAGTAAGTCTTTTGATACTGTGTCACATGACCTGCTCATAAGCAAATTAGGAAAATATAGCCTATGAGGTGGGTGTACAACTGGTTGGAAAGTTGTACTCAGAGTAGTTATCAATGGGTCCATAGTCAAGCTGGAAGGGCATAATAAGTGGTGTCCAGCAGGAATCTATCCTAGGTCTGGTTCTATTAAATATTTTCATAAGTGATTTGGATAATGACAGAGAATACATTTATAAAGTTGATGGACAATACCACGCAGGGAGGGTTGCAAGCTCTTTGGAGGACAGAATTAGAATTCAAGATGATCTTGACAAATTGAAGAAACGGTCTGAAATGAATAGAATGAAATTCAGTAAGGACAAATGCAAAGTACTATGCTTTGGAAGGAATAATCAAGTGCACAAATACAAAATGGGAGATGATTGCCTAGGAAGTAGTACTGCAGAAAAGGATCTGGGGGTTATAGTGGATCACAAACTAAATATGAGTCAGCAATGTAACACTATTGCAAAAAGGGTGAACATCATGCCGGAATGTATCAGCAGGATTGTTGTAAGCAGGATATGAGAAGTAATTCTTTCACTCTACCCAGCACTGATAAGGCCTCAACTGGATTACTGTGCCCAGCATAGGCAACTGGTAACTGCTGATAGTGGGTGGTTACAATGGCAGGCCACTTCCCCTCACCACCATAGTCATGGTCAACTTCCTGGTGACTGCCAAGGCACCCTCCAGCAACACCCTCTTGACCACGGGGCCCCCCTGACCATGACAGGTGAATCTTGCCCATATGCTCAGGGTTTAGCTGATCGCCATATCTGGGGTCAGAAAGGAATTTTCCTCCAGGGCAGATTGGAAGAGGCCCTGGAGGTTTTTTGCCTTCCTCTGTAGCATGGGTCACTTGCTGGAGGATTCTCTGCTCTTTGAAGTCTTTAAACCACGATTTGAGGACTTCAATAGCTCAGACATAGGTGAGAGGTTTTTCGCAGGAGTGGTGGGTGAGCTTCTGTGGCCTGTGTTGTGCAGGAGGTCAGACTAGATGATCATAATGGTCCCTTCTGACCTTAGTATCTATGAATCTATGACACACTTAGGTCCTGCCAAGGTCAGCCTTAGGGAAAATGGCACCCTGGCCCCTACTGCCTCCCGCCTCCACTGGACTCCCACCCCTCCCCACTGCCTCCTTGGTCCCCCAATCCCCTCTGGCCCCACTGCCTCCCTGGGCTTCCCTCCCCACAATCGCTCCTGGCCTCCACTGCCTCCCCTGAACACTGCCTATCCTGTGCACCGAATGAGGCAGGGGTCCTCTGGAAAAGATAGGATGTGATCATGTAATTAAAGACTGTATCACAATGGATAGGTACAAGGGGGCTGAATTAGGTTTGTAATATTAAATCTGTCATTTCCTAACTTTTTAGTGCTTGACTTTGGAACCTGAAATTTTTTTTAAAAGTGTGTGTGTGTGTGTGTAATTGTTTTCCTTAAATAATGGCATATGACCCTGAGTATTTTTTCTGATAATGATCTTGTTACTGTTATTTATGGTATTAAATTTTCATTCTTGTACAAACCTAAGCATTCTCTTACATGTTATAATAAATGTAGTCATACTGAGCCAATCAGATATCTCTTGATATAACACTTCTCTGCATCACCATGCTGCTATGTACTACAGTTGTTACCCAATCAGTGATACGACTTATGAATTCAGACTTTTAAAGAAGAAATTGATGCCTGGGCAGTACAAGGCTGTGGAACAGTCAGCATGTGCTCAGATATTTCTCTCGACAACTCTCCTCCTCGGCTACTGCAATAGTGAAGCTCATTTGTTCAGTAGATTTTAATTTTCTCAGGGGTTGGTCAAAGATTGAAACTCCCACAGGAACGAAGATCTGCCATAAACCTCGCCATCTTATGGTCCAAACAAATAGTACACTTTATCTTCCCCAACACCATCTCATAGCACGTCAGCTAACAATTAAAGTGGTTTCTCACTCCAATGCTGCACCTTTTATATGTACTAACTCCTTTTTAAAATCCATTTTGGTTAGAAATAAAATCTTGCGGGAGGAACCTGCCCACAGAGTAAGAAAAGGGTTGCTATTACTTTTTTGTCAACTGCTCCCATGTATTATCTTCCATTTAAAAGGGCTTTAGATTTTTTTCATACAAGTTAGTTGGCTTTTAAAAGAGGCTCCACATATGGAGTGAGCTGCCCAGAGTATCCCATGGGATGCTCACAATGAATTCCTGAAGGCTGTTTTCAAGAAACAACAGACACTCATAAAATATAGAAAAAGATATTTCTTCGATAATGTGTTACTGGAAGGTCTTCCATTGCCCTGGTCTTTTGTGAAACATTTCACAAGCCTGTTACTCTTATTCTGTGGAGTCTCTGAATCAGTGCCTGCCACATGCAATGCTTTTTCATATATACGCCATGGACACTGTACATATTTTTCCCTTTTCTTTAGAAGAGTCACTGTGAATGTAGGTAGCATTGTTCCAATGGCTTCATTCCATCTCAAATAATTGAAAAACCTGCAAGTTATTCATAAGGGGCATATTTACCACATTGTAAAAGTCAGTACTCAGTAAAAATAATTGGCATGCCAAAGTAAATAGAATGCTTAATCTGTATTTAAAGAGAGATGAAAGAAGATGCGGGTAAAGCTATAAGTGCTTTTGTGAAATATAGACCTTACCAGAGAAGAGCTGGGTTTAGAGGCTCAGATGCTATCGTAATTGAGTTTAATGTGTAAACGTATACACATCATCTTCAGTTTTAAGTATAGATAGCGCCACAAAAGTGAAAGGTTTATTGTTCATATAAAGATCTATTAAAACATTAGATTTATACTGACAAAAGTTAGGTTGATATTCAAATCTAAGGCTAAAATCAGCACCTGATTTATCATCTTATGTAGCTAGTTAATACACCTTTTCCATTTCCAGAAACATTATTTTATAGTGGTGCCTAAACGCTCCAGCTGGGATTGGGGTCCTTTTGTGTTAGGTGTTGTACAGACAATAGAAAGAGACAATCTGTGCCCTGAAGAAATTACAGTATACATGGACAAGACAGAAAGGAAGTATTATCCCCAATTCCCAGTTGGGGAACTGAGTCAGTAGAAGTTAAGTGACTTTCAAGGTTACATTTGAAGTCAGAAACTGAACCCAGATCTCCTGGTGTCCACCACAAGACAATCCTTCTGTAGATCTGATTCCTCTCTCTGTTTGAACAGATCACAATCATCTTGCATTTATTCATTGTTCAAAATGATGCAACCACATTTTCCCTAATTTGTTTATTCTATGTTTTTTTATTGAAAATCCAAAACATGGACTGTATTGCAAATTTGTGACTGTTCACATAAATCACATAATGCTGTTTCTGTTTCCGAATTGGAAACTCATTTAAAATTAGCATGAGCTCAAAAGTAATTTTCCTTGAGCATCCCTACTGATAAAACTAATTTACATGAATATTTGCAGAAAGTGAACACAAAAGGGACAAGAACGTAACTACATCAAATTCATGTAGCAGTCTAACAAATATTTGCAATAAGCTTTTCTATATTTATGTGTCTAGGTGCAAGAGCAAGAGTGACCCCAGCTGATCACAGCTGCCAGAGAGAGCTGCTCTCTCAAATAACATGCTCCCAGATCTTGCAGTGTCATTTCAGACATAACCATACCTTGAATTCTACCAGAAGGCAGATAGGTAGCCAGTGCAGAGCATAACGCTGTGGTGCATTCAAAGGATGAGCTGCTACATTCTGCATTAGCCAACTTCCAGAGACTTTTGAAGGGTTGCTGCAAGCAGAGCTTCTGTAGTACGGAAGAGCCACATCAGAGAAGTCACAGCCCCTGTAAGCCAGCCACCGAATTTGGGAAAAGGCCATTTTCTGACCACCGAGGAGCAGAGACAAATTAATACCTAGCTCCTATGTAGCACTTTTCATCAGCAGATCTCAAAGCAAAGGGAGTCAGGATCATTACTGGGGATGTATTAGCAGGAATGTTGAAAGCAAGACACGAGAAGTAATTCTTCCACTCTACTCCACGCTGATTAGGTCTCAACTGGAGTATTGTGTCCAGTTCTGAGAGCCATATTTCAGGAAAGATGTGAACAAATTGGAGAAAGTTCAGAGAAGAGCAACAAAAATGGTTGATTAAAGGTCTAGAAAACATGACCTATGAGGGAAGATCGAAAACACTGGGTATGTTTAGTCTGGAGAAGAGAAGACTGAGAGGGAACATGACAACACTTTTCAAGTACATAAAAGGTTGTTTAAAAGGAGGATGGCGAAAAACTGTTCTCCTTAACCTCTGAGGATAGGACAAGAAGCAATGGGCTTAAATTGGACCAAGAGCGGTGTAAGTTGGACATTAGTAAAAACCTTCTGTCAGGGTAGTTAAGCACTGGAATAAATTGCATAGGGAGATTGTGGAATCTCCATCATTGAAGATTTTTAAGAGCAGGTTAGCCAAACACCTGTCTGGGATGGTCAAGAAAATAGTTAGTCCTGCTATGACTGCAGGGGACTGGACTAGATGTGTCGAGGTCCCTTGCAGTCCTATGATTACCCTCATTTTAGAAATAGGGATGCAGAGTGACGTGACTTACCCAAGGTCACCCAGCAGGCCAATGGCAGCACCAGAAACACACACCAGGTCTCCTGAACCCCCATCCAGTACTCCATGCACTAGTCTATAAGGACTTAACAGCACCTCCAACAGAATGTGCCCTTACCCTTCAAAGCAATCTTCTGCCTCCCTCCACCCCCACCCCCTGCTTATCAACTCCACTTCCATTTTATCAGGGCTGAGCCTAAGCTAGGCGCTCCCAGCTGTGTCTATAGCTCTCTGACCCTGTGGGGAAAACAGAGTCTGCAGTAGGTGGGTCTCTTGATAAGTGCATTCCAGATGTACATATATTGTTCATGTATTACTTGATCAGTGCTACTAGTGTGCTCTGCCCTGTGCGAGACATGTTTTCTTCCTTGAGGAGTTTATAATCCAAGGTCCCAGTCCTGCAACAGACAAGATGGGAATATTACTCCTGGGGGAATTCTGCACTACTGCGTTTGTGCAAGATTAATGAGCCATGCATCTTTTAATTTTTTTGCACAGAAAAAAGCTTCTGCTGAAATGTTGCTACAGTTCCACTTTTTGACCACCAGAGGGTGCTGTAGCATCAAAACAGCAGCAGCTCTCAGCCAGCCACGGAAGAGAAAGAGCCTGCCTTTTTTGCAGCATCTGTCAGGCCAGGTCAGGAGATAGGGACTCTGGGGAGACAGACAGTGTGGAGTGGAGGAGGGGTCAGGCATAGGCTCATAAGGGCTAGTGGGGGAGGACAGACTGGGGTAGAGGCTGAGTGTTTGTCTCTGTCTGAGGGGTTGGAGCAAATGCGGTTGTATCGTGGAGCTTGGCTGTAGACAATGGATTGTGAGGTGTGGTCTGGATGAAAGCTGGAGGCATGTACGTAAGTATAGCGGTCAGTAGGTTTCTAATAAGCGATGGTGCTAATAAGCGATGGTCACATAAACACCACCCTATACAGGAAACCTTCTGACCGCTATGCCTACCTACATGCCTCCAGCTTTTATCCAGACCACACCACATGATCCATTGTCTACAGCCAAGCTCTACGATACAACCACATTTGCTCCAACCCCTCAGACAGAGACAAACACCTACAAGATCTCTATCAAACATTCTTAAAACTACAATACCCACCTGCTGAAGTGAAGAAACAGATTGACAGAGCCAGAAGAGTACCCAGAAATTACCTACTACAGAATAGGCCCAAGAAAATAATAGAACGCCACTAGCCATCACCTTCAGCCCCCAACTAAAACCTCTCCAACGCATCCTCAAGGATCTACAACCTATCCTGAAGGATGACCCATCACTCTCACAGATCTTGGGAGACAGGCCAGTCCTTGCTTACAGACAGCCCCCCAACCTGAAGCAAATACTCACCAGCAACCACACACCACACAACAAACACACTAACCCAGGAACCTATCCTTGCAACAAAGCCTGTTGCCAACTGTGTCCACATATCTATTCAGGGGACACCATCATAGGGCCTAATTACATCAGCCACAATATCAGAGGCTTGTTCACCTGCACATCTACCAATGTGATATATACCATCATGTGCCAGCAATGCCCCTCTGCCATGTACATTGGGCAAACCGGACAGTCTCTACGTAAAAGAATAAATGGACACAAATCAGACGTCAAGAATTATAACATTCAAAAACCAGTTGGAGAACACTTCAATCTCTTTGGTCACTCGATTACAGACCTGAAAGTTGCAATTCTTCAACAAAAAAACTTCAAAAACAGACTCCAATGAGAGACTGCTGAATTGGAATTAATTTGCAAACTGGATACAATTAACTGAGGCTTGAATAAAGACTGGGAATGGATGTGTCATTACAAAAAGTAAAACTATTTCCCCTTGTTTATTTCCCCTCCTACTGTTCTTGTAAAGTGCTGGAAACGGCCCACCTTGATTATCATGACAAAAGGTCCCCCCCACCCTCCGCTGATAATAGCTGACCTTTCCTGGTCACTCTTGTTACAGTCTGTATGGTAACACCCATTGTTTCATGTTCTCTGTGTATATAAAATCTCCCCACTATATTTTCTGCTGTAGCTCATGGAAGCTTATGCTCTAATAAATCTGCTAGTCTCTAAGGTGCCACAAGTACTCCTTTTCTTTTTATGGATACAGACTAACACGGCTGCTACTCTGAAACCTATGCCTAGTAAGAAATCTATTTGTCAAAAAAAAATCTCCTGAAACTTTTTTGTTGTCTGTATTGTTACAGGCATACTTGCTGACAGGTATTTTGAAATAAATGACCAAAAATAATTGAAACTTGATTATATTGTGTTATTTTGACAAGTAAAATACACAGAATTTTGCAGAATTTTAAAATATTATGCTCAGAATTTTTGGCACAGAATTCCCCCAGGAGTAGAGTGCACATGGAAAAAATGGTTACTTACTTTCTCGTAACTGTTGTTCTTCGAGATGTGTTGTTCATGTCCATTCCACATTGGGTATGCACGCGCTGCGTGCACGAGCATCAGAAACGTTTTCCCTTAGTGGCTCTCGTCGGGCTGGAGGGCCCCTCCCCCCCCCGAATGGCGCCACTGTGCTGTGCATATATACCCCTGCCGGCCCGACCCCCTCCAGTTCCTTCTTGCCGGCGACTCTGACAGAGGGGTAGGAGGGTGGGTGGTGGAATGGACGTGAACAACACATCTCGAAGAACAGCTGTTACGAGAAAGTAAGTAACCATTTTTTCTTCTTCGAGTGCTTGTTCATGTCCATTCCACATTAGGTGAATTACAAGCTTACCTCTGGAGGAGGGTAGGAGTCACAAAACAACTGCTCGGAGGACCGCTCTGCCAACCACCGCGTTCTCTCTGGCCTGCTGGTTGACAGCATAGTGGGTCGTGAAGGTGTGCACTGAGGACCAGGTGGCTGCTCTGCAGATCTCCTGGATTGGGACCTGTGCCAGGAACGCCATGGAAGTCGCTTGCGCCCTGGTCAAGTGGGCCATGACCGCCGGGGCCAAAACACCTGCGAGATCATAGCACCCCTGGATGCAGCTTGTAATCCAAGACAAAATCTGCTGCGCTGACACCGGGAGGCCTTTCTTTCTCTCGGCTACAGCCACAAACAGCTGTGCGGATTTGCGAAAGGGCTTGGTGCGCTCCAAATAGAACACCAGCACTCCAGGGTGTGCAAGCTGCGGCGACCTGGGTCCGTATGGGGTTTTGGGAAGAACACCGGCAGAAAAATGTCCTGGCCCAAATGGAATTGGGAGAATACCTTAGGGAGGAACATGGGGTGCGGTTGGAGCTGCACCTTGTCCTTGTGAAATACTGTATACAGTGGCTCAGAGGTGAGGGCCCTCAGTTCAGACACCCTTCTGGCCGAGGTAATGGCAACCAGAAATGCCACCTTCCAGGAAAGGTGGAGGAGAGAACAGGAAGTGAGGGGCTCGAGAGAGGGTCCCATGAGTTTAGAGAGGACCAGGTTAAGGTTCCATGGAGGGACTGGGGGGCGTGAGTACGGAAACACCCTCTCCAACCCTTTAAGGAACCATCCCACCATTGGGTGGGAAAACACCAAGCCCCCCGAGAACCCCGGATGGAAGGTGGAGATGGCTGCCAGGTGTGCTCTGAGTGAGGACAGGGCTAGCCCTTGCTGCCTGCGGTGCAGGAGGTACTCCAGAATGGCCTGCACCGGGGCCTGGCATGGCCACACCTGTCGAGGTTCACACCAACAGAGAAACTTTTCCACTTGGCCATATAGGTTGCCCTGGTAGAGGACTTTCTACTGCCAAGCAGAATCTGCTGCACGGGAAGGGAGCACTGGCTCTCCAGGGTGTTTAGCCCACAGAGCCTCCAAGCCATCAGGTGCAGTGACTGCAGATCAGGGTGAAGAAGCCGCCTGCTGTCCTGCGTAATGAGGTCCTGGTGTAGGGGCAGGACTACTGGCGCCTCCACCGACAGCTCTAGGAGTGAAGTGTACCAGTACTGGCGCGCCCAGGCTGGGGCGATGAGGATCACCGCTGCCCTGTCCCTGTGCACCTTGAGTAGGACCTTGTGTACCAAGGGGAGTGGGGAGAAGGCATACATCAAGCCCCCTCTCCACGGGATCGCAAACACATCTGCGAGCGAGCCCGGGCTGCGGCCCTGGAATGAGCAGAACCGTGGGCAATGGGCGTTGGCCCTGGTGGCAAACAGGTCTACCTGGGGAAACCCCCACCTGCAGAAGAGCAAGAGCATGACGTCCACCCTGAGCGTCCACTCGTGCATGCGGTATGACCTGATGAGGGAGGTCTGCCAGCTTGTTTCATATCCCCGAGAGATAGGATGCCTCGAGGTGAATTGCGTGGGCTATGCAAAGGTCCCAGAGGAGGAGAGCCTTGCGACAGAGTGGCGAGGAACAATCCCCGCCCTGCTTGTTTATATAAAACATGGCAGTAGTGTTGTCCGTCAGAACTGTCATGCTGTGACCACTCAGAGTGGTGTGAAAGTTCTGGCAGGCAAGTCCAACCGCCCTGAGCTCCTTCACATTAATATGGAGCGACCACTCTGCTCCGGACCACAACCCCTGCATCATGAGGTCCCCCAGGTCAGCCCCCAGTCCATGGTCTGATGCAGCATGTCCGGCTGTGGGGCGGCGAAGGGGATGCCTTCGCAAACCACGGGCTGGGACTGCCACCACCGCAGGGAGTCCAGCACGTCCCTTGGGGCTGTGACTACCAAATCCAGGGGGTCCCTGCCTGGGCGGTACACCTGAGCGAGCCATGCCTGCAGAGTCCTGAGTCTCAGTCTGGCATGCCTGACCACGTGCGTGCATGGTGCCATGTGACCCAGCAGCCGCAGGCAGCACCTGGCCGTTGTCATTGGAGACTGGTGTGGGGAGGTGACCGCTTGCTGGATAGCCTGGAATCGGGATACTGGAAGGCTTGCCCTGGCCTGCACCACATCCAGGACCACCCCTATGAATTCCACTCTCTGCGTCGGTACGAGTGTGGACTTGGGGACGTTGACCAGGAACCCCAGCTCGCAGAACAATCTCAGGGCCACCTCCACATGGCCCCACACTTCCACCTCGGATCGACCCGCCAGGAGCCACTCGTCGAGGTATGGGTACACCCGGATTCTCTGCCTCCGTAAGAAGGCTGCCACCACCGCCATGCACTTCGTGAACACCCATGGAGCCGCGGCTAGACTGAATGGGAGAACCGCAAACTGGTAATGTTCTTGGCCCACGGTGAAGCATAGGAACCACTGATGTGCTGGGTGGATGGCGATATGAAAGTATGCATCCTTTATGTCGAGGGCGGCGTACCAGTACCCCGGATCCAGGGAAGGGATGATGGTGCCCAGAGAGACAATGTGGAACCGAGCCTTGACCAGGAACTTGTTGAGCCCATGCAGATCTAGGATGGGGCGAAGGCCCCCTTTGGCCTTGGGGATGAGGAAGTACCAGGAGTAGAACCCTTTCCCCCTTAGGCTGTAGGCACCGCCTCTACCATCCCCGCCTCTAGCTGCAAGCAGACTTCCTTCTCTAGGAGATGCTCGTGAGAGGGGTCGCTAAAGAGGGACAGAGAAGTGGGGTGGGAGGGAGGAGAACTGCAGAGAGTACCTGCTCCACACCGTCGTAAGACCCAATGGTCTGATGTAATGTTGGACCATGCACGGGAGAAACGGGACAGACAGTTCAGGAAACAAAAGGACGGATCCGGTGACTGGTCTGGTACGCTGTCCTCGAGCGCACCTGGCTTAGTGACCAGCTGGGGTTTGTGCTGGCCTTGGTTCTGGCCCGGTACATTATTGTTATTGCACCGTTGCCTGTTATCCCTGCCTCGCCTACGGTAAGGCTCATGCCTATGGCGAGGCTGGTACTGGCGTTGAGGGGGAGGCTGCAGCTTAAAGGGCTTCTTCTGGGTCCCTGGGGTGTGCATACCCAGTGACTTAAGCGTAGCCCACGAGTCCTTAACGCTGTGCAGCCTTGCGTCTGTCTGGTCCGAGAAAAGCCCGGACCCTTTGAAAGGGAGGTCCTGGAGTGTATTCTGGACCTCGGGCAGCAGGCCTGACTCCTGGAGCCAAGCCGAGTGCCTCATGACCACCCCGATGCGATTGTTCTACCTGCCGCGTCTGCCGAATCCAGGAGGCCTGCAGAGAGGTCTTGGCTACTGCCTTGCCCTTGTCCACCAGGGCCATGAACTTCTGTTGGGAACCTTGCGGGAGGTTGTCCTTAAACTTCCCCACTGCCGCCCAGGAGTTGAAATTATGCCTGTTGAGGATGGCCTGCTGGTTTGCAATCCTCAACTGAAGGCCCCCAGATGAGTACACCTTTCTGCCAAAAAGGCCCAGGCGTTTCGCCTCCTTGGCCTTAGGGGCCGGGGCCTGCTGTCCATGGCGCTCCCTTTCATTTACCGCTGAGACCACTAGGGAGCATGGACTCAGGTGGCAGAACAGGAACTCATAGCCCTTAGATGGGGCAAAGTATTTACGCTCCACTTCTTTGGCCATTGGAGTGCTGGAGACCGGGGTCTGCCATATAGTCTTATAGTTGGACTGAATGGTCTTAATGAGCGGGAGTGCTATTCTGGATGGACCTTTGGGGCTCAAAATGTCCACCATGGGGTCCTCCTGCTCAACCGTCTCCTCAGCCTGCAATCCCAAGTTCTGGATGACCCTGCGCAGCAACTCCTGATGGGCTCTATGGTCTATCGGTGGAGGGCCGGACACCGCTGTACCCGCCACCGCCTCATCCAGGGATGACGAGGAGGATAGCTGCTGCTCGACCCCCTTTGGCTGGTCCTCCTGCTCCCCTTCTCCCATGGGAGGGGCCTCCGGCTTGGGCTGGGGCAGGAGTCCATGGGACGGCACCGGATTCGGTGCCGGTCTCTCCAGTTTATCCTGAGGGGATGCTGGAGGCCTGGATACTGTAGCCTCCGGCACCGTCTGCCATCGGTGCGGGGACCGGGACTGCTGCACCGAGTAACTTTCCCTTGACAGGGCCCCTTGGTGCTCCTAATAGGCCCAGGGGGTCCAGAAGGGCCAATGGCCTGGCAGCCCCTGTTGTGGTTGCCAGCCCACTTGAGGGTCCCTGCTGTCCGGGGCCCGGTGCGGATAACTATAGCGGCTGGAGTTGGTGCCAGACTGCGGGATGCTGATCGCGAAGGCCACGGTGGTGCCAACGATCTGCGTCGGTGGGAGAATGAGCGGCTCCTGACTGAGCGGGAGCGGTACTGGTATCCCCAGGACCGGGACTGGGACCTGGACCAGGACCGGTGCCAGCGTTCCCTGGACCGGGACCGTCTGCGGGAGTCCTCTGGCGAGGGCTGTCTCAACCCCTCCCGGTGCCAGTCTCTGGGTGGTGCCAAGAAGCGGTGTGCCCTTTCCGGTGCTTCCTCGTGCCGACCCACTCCCGGTGCCGCGACCTCCTTCTGGGCTGCTGGTAACTGTGAGTCTGCGGAGTTGGAGCTTGACCAGGACCAACTCTGGGAGCGGTGCCAGGATGGCGTCCTCGAGCAGCACACCATTGCCAGCTTACCCCTCGACGGCATCTGTGGCATGGGTGCCAGAGGGTTCTCCCTATGCTGGAGGGGGCTTGCCGCCGACAGCTCGATGAGGTTCTTTGCAGCCTCAAAGGTGCCAGGCCTGGAGGGCTGATCCATTATGTCCTCGAGCTCTTTGTCCGCACTGAGCTCATTTAGGTCTGGGCTTGGTGCAGCTTGTGCTGCCGGGACCACCGGTGTCGGTACGACGGCCTTCCCGGTGCTTGGGGCCTTGGGGGGCGCTGGCCTTCTGTACGGGGAACGACCGTGCCTTCCTTTCAGTTGCACCGGGGGCCGCACCGGAGAGGACGAGCAGTGCTGGGGCCTAGTCTGGCACTCTGGGGCTGACAGTTTATGGTGCATAGCTGGTGCCGGGTCTCTCGACGGCTCCGGGGCACTATGCACTGAGGAAGCCTGAGCCGTATCGGGCGCTCCAGGCCCGTTGGCTGCAATGCGGCTTTAAAAGAAAGTCTCTTTCTTTCCTTGTTCTTGGCTTAAACACCTTGCAAATCCTACACCGCTCAGTTTGATGTCCGTCCCCCAGGCAATGTAGACACGAGTCGTGGGAGTCACTAACTGGCATAGGTTTGCGACACGTGGCGCAAGCCTTGAAGCCCTGGGCCTGTCGCATGCCCTGCGGCGGGTGCTGGAAGCTTCCAAGCACCTAATCACTTAAGTTTCCACAAAAAAGGTATGTTAACTAACTGATAACAGCTACTCTGAAAAGGCTAAGGGACTGCTCTTCTACGAGAGAGAGAGAGGTTGTTTCAGCGCCACCATGGACGGTAAGAAGGAACTGGAGGGGGTTGGGCCGGCAGGGATATTTATGCACAGCGCAGTGGTGCCACTCGGCGGGGGGAGGCCACCGCCCAAAGGGAGCCGCTATGGGAAAAAGTTTCCGACTCTTGTGCATGCAGCGCGCGCGCACACCTAATGTGGAATGGATGTGAACAAGCACTCGAAGAAGAAGAACCCTATTTAGGGGCGGCAGATTTTTAGAAATTTTAGTGGTGCCCAAACTCTGGCCCCCCAAACTTCACCCCCGACCTGCCTAAGGCTCTGGGAGGGAGTTTGGGTGGAGGGAGGAGGTCTGGGGTGCAGGCCCTGAGCTGGGGCAGGGGATTGGAGTGCAGGCTCTGGGAAGGAGTTTTGGTGCAGAAGGGGTGAGAGGTTGGGCTCCGGCAGGTAATTTGGGTGGGGGAGGGGGTCTGGGGTACAGGCTCTGGGATGGAGTTTCGGTGCTGAGTGTAGGCTCCAGGTTGGGGCAGGGGGTGGGAGTGCAGGAGGGGATGAGGGGTGCAGGCTCTGGGATAGAGTTTGGGTGCAGGCTCCAGGCTGGGGTAGGGGGTGTGGGGGCTGGAAGGGGTGAGGGGTGCAGGCTCTGGGTTGGAGTTTGGGTGCAGGCTCTGGGGTGGGGGTTCAGGCTTTGGAAGGGAGTTTGGGGGTGGGAGGGGGTGTGGGAAAGGGATGGGGATGCAGGCTATGGGAGGAGGTGGGGGGGTGCAGCCCTTACTGGGGGCTCCTAGGCAGGTCAGACTGGGGGGGCCTCTGTGTGCTGCTACCCCCAGGCACAGCCCCCGCAGCATCCTATTGGCCGCAGAGGCACTTGGGGCGAGAGCAGTGTGGGTAGACACAGACCCGTCCTCCCCAGGGGCCGCAGGGAGGGGCCGGCAGCCATGTGTAGCAAGCAGGCAGGAAGCTGCTCAGCTCCACTGTGCTGCCTGGTGGTGGGTGGGGGCCCTGGGCTGTTTTAAATTGCCTGGGGGACAAGCAGTGAGGGGAGCACCCAGGGGTGGAAGGTGGGGCCAAGGGAGAGACCCGGCCGCAAACATTGCTAGAGCTGGGTCCCGGGCCAGGAATATCCCTGGTGCCGAGGCACCAGGTGCCCATAGAACTCGCCACCCATGACCCTATTGATTTCAGCAATGTTCCAGGTGGATGCCTATGTGGATGTAATTGCAGAAGCAGGGCCTAAAAGACAAATACTCAAATACAGACTAGGAAACTCAGATGGACTTGGCTTCATATTGTGTCTTTAAAATAAGACCTCCACCACACATTACATTAAGAAGATATTAAGATTGCAATGTCTCACTCAAAAGTTAGGAAATGCCCGAAGTAAGGTTGCCTGTGCAAACTTAATTCAGCCCCCTGGTTACATGCATTATGATACAGTCTTTAATTACGTGATTACACACTATTTTTCCCAGAGGAAAAATATACTCTGTGCCATCTTTATTATTCAAGCCATGCTCTGAATACAGAATTATTCATTTCCTCATAGGCTTTTCTGTGCTGCTCATCACAATGGTATCTGAGCGATTCATAAACATTAACTGATTTATTTTCATAGTATCCCTGTGAGGTGGGAGGGAACTGAGACACAGAGAGATTAAAATCAAGTATCCACTCATTTTGGTTGCCTAGGATCTGATTTTCAAGGTACTTAGCATTATATAGGATTGTACTGATTCAAAGCAGCACTCCCATCGACTTCAGTTGCAGCTGTGACTGCTTAGCCCCAGTGTTGCAAGTAGAGCCCTCAAAAAATGAGGAACATACAATGGCCATCTGAGAAAAGTTTGCTTTAAGTGACTCACCCAGAAACTTTGTGGAAGAGGCAGCAATGTAAACCACTTCTCCACCGCAGCATTCAACTGGCTTAACCATGAAACCACCCTTGCTCTACCTGCAATCCCCTACTTCACTACATTCATTCACTATACACCTTCCAGCTTTTGCACAAAATGAGACAGGGCACTTACAGACAACAGTCGCCTTCACTACCCAACCTGATTCAGTCACAGAACTTGGTCCATCCTGTGTACTCAATGAAGCAGGATTCTGTGGAAAAATAGCATGGGATCACATAATTAAAGACTGTCATAATGCATATGCAGAGGTAGCCTTGATACTGGTATTTCCTAATTTTTAACTGCTTGACTTTTCAATCTATCATTCGTTTAACTTAGTGTGTGTATACTATATAATTTCCTAGGTTTCTCAAAAAAACCCAAACTTTAAAAACAGAATTTCAGTCATGCAGAATCATACTGGGTCATTAACAGGATTGGAACCTTTAGATCCACTGCACAGACCCCTTCCACTTCAGCTACCTGAGTAACAGATCACAGTACTTGGTCCTCATCCACTATACTAGACAGAGAGAGATTTGAGATACAGGGATGTTTGCTGAGAGCACGGGAAGGGTGAGACTCAGGAGTCTTGGGTTCCATTCCAGGTTTTGGAGGGAGCATGTTCTAGCGATCAGACTCTTCTGCCTGTTCGCCCTCTTCCCCCAGCCCCCGGTCGACCCCTTTCTGTCCCTGCACCAACTCCTTCTTATACCCCCACAACTGCTCCTCCTCGTGGCCTGAGTCCTGTCTCTTTGCTGTGTCCGTCCCCAGTCTCGCCCTCGAGGCTCCGCATTCAACCTCCAGTCTCCCCCGCCCCCGTACGAAAAGCGGTCGAGTTGAGGTTGGGCTTAGCCCACACTCTGGCTGGGTGACAGCCTGGAGGCAGGAGCCCAGAACATGACCAGCTAAAAGTGCTTCCTAAGGCCAGCGCGCGCAGGTGGGGGGTAGCTAACACGTGTTAGCGAACCCAGTGCGAGACTCAACCCCGGCCCCTCTCCACACGCGGGACACCAGCAGCGCTCTCGGCCCCACGCCTGCTTGTCGGACTAGCTCCCTGCACCCCGCTCGCGGCCCTAATTCAATCCTCCTCCTCGGGCCTGCCTCCCCAGCAGGCCCCGGGGGCAACCGGCCAAGATAAAGCAAGTCCCAGCCTCGTCCGCCTGGGAAAACGGCGCCTCCAGCCCGCTGAACTGACTCAACTTCCCCGAGCTGGAGCAGCCAGGCAGGGAAATTCCCACCGCCCCGTCGCGGCGGCCCGAGGAGGAATGCGCTGGCTGCCCGCCCGTCAGCCCTGGCGGGGGCGAAGCTCCCGGCCCCGGCCTGAGGCACTGCGGCAGCGGCGCAGTCCCCCGCGCCGCCGGTCCCCAGAAGGAGCCTGGGAAGCGCAGCCCCCTCCCGCTCCAAGCCGCTGTTCCCGTAAAGCCAGCTGCGGGCGGCTGATTCACCGCCGGGGCAGCTGGCGAGCACGGAGTCGGGCCAGCCCCCGTTGACCCACACGGCAGCCCGGCCCAGCTGCTAAAACTCCCAGCTTCCCAATCCCTGGTGAGCGAGCGGGGGAAGGGAGGGCTCTGCACGCGGCGTGTGCCCCGCTTCAGGTGCCTTCCCCTGGCCAGGCTAGACGCCTTCGTAGCGAGCCCGCGGCTACCCAGCCCCAGCAGCTCCAGCAGCCAAGGCAGTGAGTACCCCTTTCCCCCACCCCCTCCTGCTGGCGCTCTCTCCCGCTCTCTTTACTCCGTTTATTTTCCAGGGCAGGATGGTTCCTGGGCACTCAACATGGGTGGTGATTTGATGGACGGTGGTGTTCAGATTTATCTCCCCCACACACCATCCATGGCCAACAAAAGCCCTTGTGGTTCCGATGAAGTGAGCTGTAGCTCATGAAAGCTCATGCTCAAATAAATTGGTTAGTCTCTAAGGTGCCACAAGTACTCCTTTTCTTTTTGTGGTTCCACTGGTGGCGTTTGAAAGCGGGCTTTTCTATCACTAGCAAGTATTTATTGCAAAGGTCTCCTTTTTGAATTTCAAACCTCCTATTGCTTGGTGAGGGTCTAATTAATTAACACATCCTGCAGTTTTGTTCTCCGACTCCTCTTGCGGTGACCCAGAGAGGGATGAATATTTTGCCCACAAATTAGGCCTAATTAGGGCTGTCAAGCAATTAAAAAAATTAACTGCGATTAATCGCACTGTTAAAGAATGATAGAATACCATTTATTTAAACATTTGTGGATGTTTTTTACATTTTCAAATATATTGATTTCAAATACCACACAGAATACAAAGTGTACAGTGCTCACTTTATATTATTTTTTATTACAAATATTTGTAAAAAACAAGAAATAGTATTTTTCAGTTCACCTAATATGAATAATGTAGTGCAATCTCTATCATGAAAATTGAATTTACGAATGTAGAATTATATAAAAAAAAACTGTATTCAACAGTGTAAAACTTTAGAGCCTATAAGTCCACTCAGTCCTATTTTTTGTTCAGCCAGTCACTCAGACAAGTTTGTTTACATTTGCAGGAGATAATGCTGCTTGCTTCTTGTTTACAATGTCACCTGAAAATGAGAACAGGCGTTGGCATGGCACTGTTGTAGCTGACATCACAGGATATTTACATGCCAGATGCGTCCATGCCGACGACACATTCTGCTTGATTACAATCCAAAGCAGTGCAGAAAGATGCACATTCATTTTCAACATCTGAGTCTGATGTCACGAGCAGAAGGTTGATTTTCTTTTTTGGTGGTTCAGTTCTGTAGTTTCCGCATTGGAGTGTTGCTCTTTTAGACTTCTGAAAGCATGCTCCACACCTCATCCCTCTCAGATTTTGGAAGACACTTCAGATTCTTAAACATTGGGTCGAGTGCTGTAGCTATCTTTAGAAATCTTACATTGGTACCTTCTTTTGTCAAATCTGCAGCGAAAGTGTTCTTAAAACGAACAACACGTGCTGGTCATCATCCAAGATTACAATTCTCCCCAAGTTTGAGTAGCAGCCGTGTTAGTCTGTATTCGCAAAAAGAAAAGGAGTACTTGTGGCACCTTAGAGACTAACCAATTTATTTGATGCATCCGATGAAGTGAGCTATAGCTCATGAAAGCTTATGCTCAAATAAATTGGTTAGTCTCTAAGGTGCCACAAGTACTCCTTTTCTTTTTGCGAATTCTCCCCAAGGAGTTCAGTCACAAATTTAATTAACGCATTTTTTTTAACGAGCGTCATCAGCATGGAAGCATGTCCTCTGGAATGGGGGCCGAAGCATGAAGGGGCATACTAATGTTTAGCATATCTGGCACGTAAATACCTTGCAATGCCGGCTACAAAAGTGCCATGCAAATGCCTTTTCTCACCTTCAGGTGACATTGTAAATAAAAAAACGGGCAGCATTATCTCCCATAAATGTAAACAAACATGTCTGACTGGCTGAACAAGAAGTAGGACTGAGTGGACTTGAAGGTGCTAAAGTTTTACACTGTTTTGTTTTTGGGTGCAGTTATTTTTTTGTACATAATTCTACATTTTGTAAATTGAACTTTCATGATAAAGAGATTGCACTTCAGTACTTGTATTAGGTGAATTGAAAAATACTATTTCTTTATCATTTTTACAGTGCAAATGTTTGTAATAAAAAATAAAGTGAGCGCTATACACTTTGTATTATGTTGTAACAGAAATCAATATATTTGAAAATGTAGAAAAACATCCAAAATATTTAATAAATTTCAATTGGTATTCTATTGTTTAACAGTGCGATTAAAAGTGTGATTAATTTTTTTGAGTTAATCGCGTGAGTTAACTGTGAATAATCGATAGACCTAGGCCTATTATCTGACACACCAATTTTGATTCATTTATCTTCCATTTTTTCCAAGCATAGTCCTTAGTCATATCAGCATGGCCTTTACTGTTTGGAGTAATATAGTCTCACTGTCTGGTTCTCTTGCACCTGTTTATAACATTTATTACTGAAAGCAAATTAACCTACTTTCCACCACCATTTTTTTATTATACGTTATATGAAAGTTCACAAGTTGTTACAATACTCTTTACAAATGAGGTTACAACCAGGGTAAATTTGTAGCCTCAGATATTCCAACCGTGACCATAAAGTGGCTGGTGTGTTGCCTCTAGACACATTTGTCATAGAACTTAGAAAGAATGTTGGGAGGAGGAGTTAAAAGCTGGATCCTGACACTTGTTGGTCTCAGGGCAACAATTTCTACTGCATAAATAGAGAACAAATATCAATGCTCCTCTTCAGACACCCTGACCCTGATGCATCCTGGTCCAGCAATACAGTCAAATACGACATCTAGTATCTCTGCTGGAGCAACTAATACTTGGTCCCGATACTTTGTTTCATTGTTTAAATACATTGCTCCCTCAACAATAACAAAAAGCTGAACACATCCCAACAACAATGCTGCAAATCCCGCTGCTAGATCCTGCCAGATTTTGCCTCCAGTTTCCAAGATGCCACTACTTTAGAGAACATGTTTACCTGCTCCTAGTGCATCTCAGAAATCCAGACCTGGACGCATCTGATCACAATAGCCCTGCAAAAACTCAGCTTTCTCATCTGGATCCTGTCAAACATATCAAATTTTGGTCACAAATGCAACTGTAAGTCAAAACAGAGGAAAGAAGTACTGTATTGCTTCTGCTGTCTCTCTCCTCCTCCCCCACACTTACTTCAGCAAACCTCTACATATTTGGGTGGAAGCAAGCAGCAAAAACTTCAATAGATCACTTGTATCCTGCTGGATCAGGCTAATTTTTGATTGCATGTCTCCCTCCCCTCCACCCCCACAACCCACATTGCCCCCCTTTTACCACCCTAATTTAGGAGATATGCAACTTCCCCTAGTCCAGAGTAAACCAAATCCCAACATCAGTTCACATAGCTGATGCCTGAAGTAGATCATGATACTAGCCCTCTTATTGCTGCAGAATCCCTTACGTTGGGCTACTGATTCCATCAGTATCAGTCACAGACCTGGACCCTGGCACTTTACAGACTGCAATATAGCATGTCTTCCTTGAGAGGTATGGGGAGTGCAAGGACTTCACATATTTGAAGAGACACATGAGCATGTAATGCTCTTTTTTTTTGGGGGGGGGGGGGGGAGGGGGATAAAAGCCTTCACAGGAGACTATTATTAATTACATAATATCTTCCCTGTTTGGGTAATAATGCATGGGGTTAGGTTTCTAAAGAGCTTTGTATTTATCAGAAAAACAAGAGTAAGTAATGACTTAAGTACAACTTTATGTGTCTAGGAGACCTGAATGGTATCCGTTCATTTCTTACATATGCATTTTTAGAAGCCTGTTATTTACCCATTAAACACAACAGCTCATGAGATGCTTTCTGTTTCTCTCTCATGAAGAGATATATATATATTCAGAAAAAGACTGCATATGTAAAAGAGATGGACTACTTTGTAGAATTCAGCTGTGTATTTTTTCAAAATACTAAGAGTTAGCAGGTCATATTATGACTAGTCAATGTCATATTTAATTTCTTAAGGGTTCTATTCGGTTCCAGGCTGCCTCAGTGGATGCTACTCCACAGAATCTTTGTGAGCCTCCAAATACGTACTAAGAACAAAGAAAAGGAGTACTTGTGGCACCTTACAGACTAACAGATTTATTTGAGCATAAGCTTTCATGAGCTACAGCTCACTTCATCGGATGCATTCAGTGGAAAATACAGTGGGGAGATTTATATACACAGAGAACATGAAACAATGGGTGTTACCATACACACTGTAACGAGAGTGATCTCTTAAGGTGAGCTATTACCAGCAGGAGAGCGGGGGAGAGGGGGAACCTTTTGTAGTGATAATCAAGGTGGGCCATTTCCAGCAGTTGACAAGAACGTCTGAGGAACAGTGGAGGGGGGGAATAAACATGGGGAAATAGTTTTACTTTGTGTAATGACCCATCCACTCCCAGTCTTTATTCAAGCCTAAGTTAATTGTATCCAGTTTGCAAATTAATTCCAATTCAGCAGTCTCTCATTGGAGTCTGTTTTTGAAGTTTTTTTGTTGAATTGCAACTTTTAGCTCTGTAATCGAGTGACCAAAGAGATTGAAGTGTTCTCCAACTGGTTTTTGAATGTTATAATTCTTGACGTCTGTTTTGAAGATGTCATCCCATGTAGCGCAAGTAGAGTAGGGGCATTAGGGGATGAGAGCTGAGGAAGCGTTGTTCTAAGTCAGCCATAAAAATGTTGGCATACTGTGGGGCCACGCGGGTACCCATAGCAGTGCTGCTGATTTGAAGGTATACATTGTCCCCAAATGTGAAATAGTTGTGGGTGAGGACAAAGTCACAAAGTTCAGTCACCAGGTTTGCCGTGACATTATCGGGGATACTGTTCCTGACGGCTTGTAGTCCATCTTTGTGTGGAATGTTGGTGTAGAGGGCTTCTACATCCATAGTGGCCAGGATGGTGTTTTCAGGAAGATCTCCGATGGATTGTAGTTTCCTCAGGAAGTCAGTGGTATCTCGAAGATAGCTGGGAGTGCTGGAAGCGTAGGGCCTGAGGAGGGAGTCTACATAGCCAGACAATCCTGCTGTCAGGGTGCCAATGCCTGAGATGATGGGGCATCCAGGATTTCCAGGTTTATGGATCTTGAGTAGCAGATAGAATACCCCTGGTCAGGGTTCCAGGGGTGTGTCTGTGCGGATTTGTTCTTGTGCTTTTTCAGGGAGTTTCTTGAGCAAATTGTGTAGTTTTTTTTGGTAACCCTCAGTGGGAACAGAGGGTAATGGCTTGTAGAAAGTGGTGTTGGAGAGCTGCCTAGCAGCCTCTTGTTCATATTCCGACCTATTCATGATGACGACAGCACCTCCTTTGTCAGCCTTTTTGATTATGATGTCAGAGTTGTTTCTGAGGCTATGGATGGCATTGTGTTCTGCACGGCTGAGATTATGGGGCAAGTGATCCTGCTTTTCCACAATTTCAGCCCGTGCACGTCGGCAGAAGCACTCTATGTAGAAGTCCAGCCTGTTGTTTTGACCTTCAGGAGGAGTCCACGCAGAATCCTTCTTTTTGTAGTCTTGGTAGGAAGGTCTCTGTGGGTTAGTATGTTGTTCAGAGGTGTGTTGGAAATATTCCTTGAGTTGGAGACGTCGAAAATAGGATTCTAGGTCACCACAGAACTGTATCATGTTCGTGGGGGTGGAGGGGCAGAAGGAGAGGCCCCGAGATAGGACAGATTCTTCTGCTGGGCTAAGAGTATAGTTGGATAGATTAACAATATTGCTGGGTGGGTTAAGGGAACCACTGTTGTGGCCCCTTGTGGCATGTAGTAGTTTAGATAGTTTAGTGTCCTTTTTCTTTTGTAGAGAAGCAAAGTGTGTGTTGTAAATGGCTTGTCTAGTTTTTGTAAAGTCCAGCCACAAGGAAGTTTGTGTGGAAGGCTGGTTTTTTATGAGAGTATCCAGTTTTGAGAGCTCATTCTTAATCTTTCCCTGTTTGCTGTAGAGGATGTTGATCAGGTGGTTCCACAGTTTCTTTGAGAGTGTGTGGCACAAGCTTTCAGCATAGTCTGTGTGGTATGTAGATTGTAATGGATTTTTTACCTTCATTCCTTTTGGTATGATGTCCATCTGTCTGCATTTGGAAAGAAAGATGATGTCTGTGTATCTGTACGAGTTTTTTCATGAAGTTGATAGCTTTCCACTCCATACGGCTAAATTCAGTGCCTTGCATAATGACAGGTTTCAGAGTAGCAGCCGTGTTAGTCTGTACCCGCAAAAAGAAAAGGAGTACTTGTGGCACCTTAGAGACTAACAAATTTATTTGAGCATAATGAGATTCATGACAAAATCATGGGAAATGGCAGCACTGCATTGACTACTCCTCCCTGCCAACCAGTGCCGTCCTTAGTATATGCAGCTGCGTTGGGCACCTGAAAATTTGGGGCACCACTGGGTCTTAGTAGCCACTCTCCCAGCTCTTCCTATCCCTGTTCTGACCCTTCCTGCAGGCTCCCACAGCTAGCTGCTACAGCCTGGTGACTCTTACTCCAGAGGAGATCTAGTAACTTAAAAGTGAAAAAGACTTCCAGCCTGCCAGACCTATTAGCACAACATTGAAACTGTTAAAGAGTCGTGCAAGTGGTAATAAAGCCATTTAACAGGCATTTGTCAAACCCCAGGCATATTCCTGTCAATTTCTGAATTTACTGACAAAAGCAGTTGTGCATTACTGTAATATTTACTCAGAACATGTTAGTCTACAGGACCTTAGTTTAAAATTTGCTTAAAAAATATTTCATTAGTGAGTTGGTGAAGATTATAAAATCACATCTCTAAAAAATCCTTGCATAGATTTTTAGATGCACAATCATTTTTAGCCTTAAATGCTTGGATCTTCAGACATACAGTTTTTTAAATAAATCCTTCAAAAGACCACATTATCTAAAATACATATTTTAATTTTAATTACTATAGTAAAAAAAACTTGCTTCCAAAATCTTCCTGTCCTTTTGATCCATCCCTTTCTCCCTTCTCCCCCTTGCTCCGGATGAAGAGAGCCCTTATAGAGACAACACCCCTTTCCTTCCAGATAGCTGGACAGAGAGTTTCCCTTTCTTTACTTCTGACTATCTGATGAACTAGTTTTAAAAGAACCCTCCAGCAAAATCAGTACCTAGTAAGATATAAAATCCTTTATGCCATGCCCAAAATCCATGGAAACATATTTTTTAAAGTTGGTGAAATTTCATAAACATGTCTATTGTTATGGAGATCACACAAAGTAAAATAGTGTTCCCTTTTTCTAAGGGCAATGAACATTGTTATGAACACACTAAATCTCTGTGATTGATTATTTTAAAATAATGTCTTTGTTTCAGTGAGTTAAATATGTAGTGATCTGGAATGATTACTTTATGAAGGCTTAAGAGTACATTTAAAATATAAAATCAGCTTAGAAATACTGATTAAGAAAATGTAAAAAAGAGAAGAGCTGCATAATGTATTCCATAATATTTAATGTTGTATTCAGCAAGACAGCTGACTTGCCCTTACTACAAAGTTTTTGGAAATAAATCTGACAAACTTCAGGGCATATCAAAAAACCTGTGACTGACATTTTTTATTCACAAGTTTAGTGCTTTTAATTAGATACCTTCTGCATGTCCAGTCTTCACCATCTGGCTTGCAGTGGAAAACATGCTACATTTTCTTTAGAAAGAAATTGCAGAAGAGTGTTTTTTTCAAATGTCATTTGCTTCATGTGGGTTCAGGGATTTGGCTGGAAGGAGGTGAGCAGGGTGAGGGAGGGAAGAGAGGAGGGAGACAGTGGGGAGGGGTGGGGCCTGTGCAGAGTGGGGGTGGGGCCTGGGGCAGAGCAAGGGTCAAGTATATGCGGGGCCACAGGTAGAAGAGGTGGGCTGGGGAGCTAGCCTCCCCAGCGGCAGCTTCACCCACTGCCCATGACAGCAAGTAAGAATGGGTCAGCTCCCGCACACCCAGCGCGCACTGCAGTCTCCTTAGGCAGGGGCCATATTCACAGGGCCAAATACGCTGGCGCTGCGCATTCTGTGTGAGGGAGAGGGTACGGGGGTCTCTGTGGGGAACGATGACTCTCCTCCGCCGTGAGGCGGGCCAGGCGTCTTGGTATCCTTTGCTGCCTCCCCTCCGCCCCCTGGGCTGCCGTCAGGCATAGGGGCACCAGTTGCATAATACTGCATAGGGCACGCTCCTGGTGGCAGCATTCCATGTGATTCTCCCAACCCTCGCAACTCCTCTCACTGCACAGAACAAAAGCTATGTTGTCACGGAGCAGCATTAGATTACGAGTTTCCTTTGGCTGCTCTTCACACATTTTCCTGAGGAAAGAGAGAGAGTGAGAAGAGGAAAACAGGAAATACGTGCAGGGTTGTGTGAGAGAGAGAGAGAGAAGTAAGCCAGGGAAAGGGAGAAAGGAATTAGCAAAGTGGGACTGAAGGACAAGAAAATTGCAGAAGAAAGTCCTACAGGGAAAAACTCAGCTGAAACCTGGTAGGTATTTGTGTTAGCATATTGTTTTTAACAGTTTTCTTTGATTTGTTTTTGCTTTTGAAAAGGACAGGCCTTTTAGAATAATGTTCCGTACTTCGGACACTCTTTGTTATCATTTGTCTTTTCTTTTTTTCCTCTTCAGCTGCAGTTTCTTTATTTCTGTCATCATCTGTCTCCCACTGTTGTTTTTTTTGTTTTGTTTTTTAATTCCTTCACTGTCACACTCACTTTCATGCTTGACAGTTCGTAAGCCAGACCTGAAAAGGGATGGGAAGGATTGGTATAAGCAATGTTGCTGTTAAAGGGCTCTTCCCATAGCCATTGCGAGGAAAGGGAAAGGTAACATGTTAGTCGGGACAGTTCTTGAAGGAATAAGATTGGTGGATTGCTAGGTGTGCCTAACATTAACTATCAACTATCCGATGAAGTGAGCTGTAGCTCATGAAAGCTTATGCTCGAATAAATTTGTTAGTTAGTCTCTAAGGTGCCACAAGTCCTCCTTTGACTTTTTATCCCCTCTATGGATCAAACCTTTCTTCATAAGCTGACCTCACTCACATGAATTGAGTTTGCATTATCAGGTTTTAAAAGTCACAAACTGAGGGTCCTTAAACTTGAGGAAACAGGCCAAACAGAGAGCAAACATTTCAAAGAATAGTGGAAACTTGGATCCTTAGCTGGTGTAAAATGGCATACCTGTACTGAAACCAATAGAGCTACACTGATTTACACCAAATGAGGATCTGACTCTGGTTGTTGAAATGTCCAGAAGAAAAATGTACATGACTAAAGATAAGGGGAAAAAAATAGTTGGCAAGTAATCAGTTAGCCTTATGTGCAGATTTTAGTGCAGATGTGAAAAATACTTTTATGCAAGCATGCAAATTCCGCTGTTTATTGTAGTATGGAAAATGTTTTTTTTAAAACCCACAATTTAGTAAAATAGTTTATTTATGGAATTAATTTCTTAGTGGTAAAATTTATGTAAACAGGTATCTTTGCAGACACAAAATTAGCCCATAAATGTAATTTGAAGCAGCAGATTTTCTCTTCAAGCTAATGAAACTTGTAAATAAAAATATGTCAAATTAGCAGTAAACTGTAAAATAAACGGCTTTGGAAACAGGGCCTGATTATCATTTATAGTAAAGGTATTTTACAACACTCTGGCAATGGGTCTTAAAGTGGGTTTCATTTAACATCCATTTAAGGCCCCATTATATTACTAGAGTGGTGTAAAGCGGTTTAGTGTAAATAAATCTACTCATATATAGCCTATTAAATCTACACATATACAGCCTGGTCCTGTTGTGCCATACTCTAATATGGGACTGTATGTGCAGTTAGCACTACTCTGCATGAGTAAGGGTCACAGAATCCATCCCAAAATATGATGCTATATTTTTAATCTAATCACTGAGTGATACTGGTATAAAATATTTGGTTGAACCATTGTAGTCAACTACCAAAGAATTGCTATTTCAAAATATGGAATTATTTTGATGACTCAAGTAAATGGCATGTCTACCTTATTCAGGCTACTCGAGTGAGAGTTAATCTTAAAATGACTGTTCAAGAATTATGTTTTATTGAAATTGAATTTGCATTTTATTCCAAGGTTGCAATTCTTTTTGTCCTCATGATGACAGCTGAGCATGTGTATTGCCTTCCTGTGTGTTGCTTCCTGATCCCTGTTCCTGTTCGTTTTCTGGCTCTCTAAACTCACTGTTCCAGTTCCTATTCCTGTGTATGTACATAGCATTGGGTGTGTGCAGTTACCCAGGGCCTGCTGCTACAAACCTGCCATTTGGACTGTTATTATGTTTTGTTCACACTGTTGCTGACTTGTGTGGTTCATGGTTATTATATGTTTTGGTTTGATTGACCACTTACTTGCTTTGATTTCCTTGTGTTTTGGGATAACTGTTCTGGGGTGGACCAGAGTGTAACATTATGGTAACGAGTGCTTCTATTCTGCAACACATGGTGCCTGCACATCCTTTGGCTGTTGACTGGCAATACTTTATTTGGAATTTTCTGAACTTTGTGCAGATTCTGAACTTTCTGATGCTGCTAGATTACCCTCGCTACAGAACTGCTTAGCCCATGATGCCGTTGATATTTATGATGGACTCCCAGAGCCCAAGTCCTCCTTAGTCACTGAGGCGCTGCACAGCCACATCAATTTTGGGACTGGAGATTCTGTTTTGCTAAAGAGGAAAACATATGTTGAAGCTTCCCAGCAGCCCAACAAAACCATATGTGAGTTTGCGTGTCATTTGTGGTGGTTGGCCCAGGACTGTGAATTTGGGAACATTATGATGACTATGCTTAGGGATATTTTTGTGACTAGCATAGCCAAGGACTCCCTGGGTGAACAGTTACTGGCTGAAGATATTAGAGCTCTGACTTTTGATGCTTCAGTTGCTAGCAGTGAGGCATTTGAGAGGGCTCGGGTTGAAAGGGGTCTGTGTCTCAGACTGCTGCTACCTTTGTGTCTACCCTTAAACCATTAGCTGCTCCTGCTTCCATCACCCAAAGAAAGTCATATAATGCTACCTACTCCTGCTCCACACCCTCAGCAGCAAAAGTTGCCAGCTTCTCACCGTTTCTGCTGCGGTAGTTCGAGTCACTTGGTCAACTTCCCTGCCTGCCTGTATAGAACTACTATGTGCTGGGCTCGTGGGAATGAAGAACACTTTAAATTAGCAAAAAGAAAAGGAGGACTTGTGGCACCTTAGAGACTAACCAATTTATTTGAGCATGAGCTTTTGTTGGTTAGTCTCTAAGGTGCCACAAGTCCTCCTTTTCTTTTTGCGAATACAGACTAACACGGCTGTTACTCTGAAACTTTAAATTAGAGTACTGTCGTATACTGGTTTGCAATGATGGGAGGCCTGAAATGCGTGCTGTAAACATGGAGCCACATGAGACCATTTTTATCAGGGACTCTGATGTTTCCTTTTGTACGGCAAGGCACTGGGATCCTATATCAGATAAATTAATGATATACCTCTAAATGCATGGTGGATACAGGTGCCAAAGTTAACATTCTCCCCTCTGGATTAGTTCACAGTCTGGAAATTTGCCTGAATACAATGGTTATAAAAGGCTGGAATTTGTACGCTTTGCAGACAGTGGGTGAAGCTATATCCTCTGTGCTCTGCAAAGGCATAGCCTTGACTGCAATGTTTTATGCTGTGAAAGACACTCTGTGAATGCTGCTCTGTTGCGCCGTTTATAATTATTTTTATGAAATAAGTGATTGACAGTAAATGGTATTAATCATGGGGTAGTTTGTTTACTACAGGTATTTGCAATCTGAAGCTTTTGTATAAATGAAGATTGAATGTTTATGGCTCTGTGGAAGACACTTGAGTCAAAGCATTAGCCATAACTATATATTTTACATATTAAGAATTCTTTCTTACCTAATTCCTAATCAGATGTTAGTTATTTAAATGTTTAATACATATTTTTTGGTTTTTAATGGGGTGTTATAGCCTTTCTCCTTGTTATTTGGTTTAATTAACTACAATCACACACAAATATGATCAAAATATAGCATTATGTTAGATCAGTGGTTCTCAAACTTTAGCAACCCGAGGACCCCCATTTTGATTTAACATTTTTCACAGACCCCCAAACCCCCCACTTAGCCCCAGGCTCCACCCGCACCCCACCTCTTCCCCCGAGACCCCACTCCTGTCCCACCTCTTCCCACTCCACTCCTGCCCTTCTCGTCCCTGACTCTTTCTGCCCCCTCTCCACCTCTGCCCCTCCTCTTCCTGCCCCCTCCCCTAGCATGCCCCGTCCCCGCTCCTCACCCTCCCTCCCAGCGCCTCCTGCATGCCACTGAACAGCTGTTCCTCGGTGTGCAGGAGGCACTGGGAAGGAGGGGGAAGAGTTGAGCAGCAGGGTTGGCAGACCCCCTGGAGTACCCTCGCAGATCCCAGTTTGAGAAACGTTACATTAGATCATTATAGTGTTGAATAGTGCTGAATGCTGCAGCTAGCTCAGGAATATATATATATATATATGATGCATAGAAAGGAATATAATATTGTACCAGCCATTCTTAATGTATAATAAGTAACAATACAATATCCTAAATGAAATGCACTAAATCAATTGATGCTGCACATGGATGGAGTTAGGTGGTCACATTTGTATTCATTTTTAGAAAGTAGTTTAAAATTTCAGTTTAGATAAAAACTTTTTTTTTTTTTAAACGAAAGTAGTTTAGGCAAAAGGCCTGATGTTGCAGTTCTTACTCAGTCAAAATTCCCAGTGAATTTAGAATCATAGAACCATAGGGTTAGAAGGGACCGCAAGGGTCATCTAGTCTAATCCCCTCCCAAGATGCAGGATTTGTGTGTATACCATACAAGACAGATGGCTATCCAGCCTCTTTTTGAAAACCTCTAGTGAAAGAGATTCCACGACTTCCCTAGCAGTTTATTCCATTGTCCTACCATACTTACAGTTAGGAAGTTTTTCTTAGCTGGTTACGTCTATGACATCAAAGTCAAAGAACAGAAGTGCACGCAAATGCAGATGGGCTCTCTCGCCTGCCCATGCTAGTTGAAAGGCGACCTGTAATCGAGACAGAATTTATCAGATTTGTCAACTCTTTTCACATTAGGTTTGCCCCAGTGACTTGTTTAATGGAAAGTTAGCTTTATAAGGACTACAGGATTGACCCCCCTGGTTAGAGATAAAGACCAGATAATTTCTGCTTTCTCATTTCATTGTGTGTGTGTCGTGAGTGAGCTTGATCCTATAAATTGCTGAGTATGCTAGCTCCAATCTAGAACAGCACTTACGTAAGTATTTAATTTTAAGTTGCTAGGACCGCTGATGTGCTTATGGTTAAGCATGTACTTAAATGCTGTGCTTAATCAGGGCCAGGGTATTCAGCATTTCACAATATCAAGCCCATAATGAGCAACAAATCAGATAAAATAATTTGGGCTAAATCCTACAAAACACTACAAGACTTGACTCCTTTTGGGCTTAATTATCTTCAAACTGATACTAGTGTAAACAGGGAATAATGCATCTGAAATAAACAGAGTTATACTGGCATGAAATTGGTGCGAGTGCAAACAGACTCAGCACCACTGACTTTAAATGATTTTTCCCCTAAATAAGGAGAGAGAGAGCTGTGTCTCTGTATTCCTTTGGTATAATTGAAATAAAATCCATTAAATAGAATGTTGTCTGAGGTTTAATGTTACTTGCTTTGAAAGGATTCTGCTTAGTTGCATATTGCACTTATGCAGCAGAGACCATCCATTAGTCTATCAGAAAGGGAAATTTGTGCAAAACTCATATGAATAATTTTCCATTGATCTCTCTTAAATTAGATCAGATAGAAAAAAAAATTTCTAAACTTTTAACAGTGCAAATAATTGGTTTGCTATAGCTAGCTCTTGCAGCGGTCCTTTGGTTATATGTGAATTCACTGAATATGAACATACTATGTGTTATAAGTAGGGAGATCAATTATTTGGCCAAACAGTACAAAAATTCACTCCACGTGACAAATTAATATATCCCTGAATTGGTAATATTTTAAACAAATAAAGTAGATATTTCCATTCCTTTGACCCCTCTTAACTGGCAGTCTCATATAACTAGGTTCTGTGTTCACTTACTTCAGCATAAATGCAGGGAAACTCATTGAAGTCAGCGCTCGTAGTACAGTATGTAAAGATAATTGATGTTCAAATTTGGGAGAGTCCACTGAATATGTTTGTACTTGTAAGAATTTTTACAGTGGGTAGGGGAGTGGTTTTTCTTGCTTCCCAGCATGAAAAATTAAACCACAATTGCTTCTGCCTGTGTCTTTAGAAAATGAAAGATTGCGTAGCACTGTTCAAAGAGAGTCGAGAATAACCTGAATATCCTAATCAGCATTCTCTCTCTCAGTAAAACAGGTTCTAATGTCCAGCACTCTGTGGCTTATTGTAAGCAGGCACTAGTTCCTCTCTTTGTCTACATTCAGTTTACTGTAATTTATTATTTTGTAAAGTAACCCACATGGTTTCACATAGCGCTTTTCAGATTCTGTTCTACCTGTGAAGTGAGCCTGACAAAGCTATAGTTATCAGTTCTTTGAGTCTTGGACAGACATGAGAACAGTGGATTTATGTTGCATGCATCCAGAAAGACATCTTATTAGCTTTCTTTAATCTTATAATATATGTATGTTAGAGTTTTTAAAGAAGTTTTCCATGCTGGCTGTAATAGATCTATACACAGTATGGTTTAAACACAGATTTTACTTTTAAAGCCTTGTGCTAATACAGAAACAAATGATACGTTGCTGTAGCTCACGAAAGCTCATGCTCAAATAAATTGGTTAGTCTCTAAGGTGCCACAAGTACTCCTTTTCTTTTTACAGAAACAAATGTGGCTGCATTCTGTTTGCCTTTACTAGAATGAGACAAGCAGCAGCATCAAATTAGATGAGCAACAGTTCAACTCCTGCTACTACGTGCAGTGCTTTAGGGCAGGGATTCTGTGCTTCAACTTTTCCTAAACAGTAACATGAGATTGAAATGCCATAGCTGATTCATGCTTTGAGGGTTTTTCTCTCTGATCAGCATTTCTTTTACCATCAGGAATTGTCCTTTTCTTGTACTAGGTTAAGATTACCACAATTGTTTATTTCTCATGAGATGAGTAAACCCAGCTCCACCACAAATATTCTATAGTTGGCAGTTTTAGTTAGTGATAAATTGAGGAGATTTTGTCCTGATTTTTGTAGTATGTATGTGTCAGATGATGGTTAAAACTTAAATAATGTCACAGGTCACATCATTGACACAAAGAACAGATGGTGACATCAACACCATGATTATCACAGGAACATGAGCATCAGCTAGTATTTCATGCTTTAAACAATTTTGAAGAAAGCAGAATGCAAATGGGAAGATCCTCTTGACTGAGTGGAAAAGAAAAACTTCCAAAGAGGAGGTTTGATTTTGCAAGTTTCTGAGCACCCATTAAGCAATTCAAAGAGTCCTCAAGTAGCGTTGACCTAAATCAGGTCCATTAAGCATGGAGTACTTTTCACAACTGCCCAGGGATACTAAGTTGGAATAACTGTTTCCTGTGGAAAATATCTTCTGCAGTGACAGGCAAGGTGTTGAGACTGTGATGGGAATTGTGGGTGCTATGTATCTCACAACATCAGACAATCAGACCATTAGGTTCCAATGTTGCAAGTCAAAGCAGAATTCCTACCTATTGCAATATGAGTTCCAGAGAGCAACTCAGCCTGTAAATGGTTTAGACAAGGCTGTGGGTAATTTCCGGAAAGGTAGAGAACTGTACATTTATGTCATATTAAAGCAAAGTATGAAAACAAAATGTTTTCATTTAATTTCAAGTTGGTGCTAAGGGTTTGATCCAAAGCACACTGATGTTCATGGGAGTCTTTCCATTGACTTCAGTAAGCTTTGACTCAGAACCTGTGTAAGGCAGATTTTGGTCTTAGAGCCACACGGTATTTTACAATTTTGTTGTTGTTCTCTCCTTGCTGAGGGGAATCTCTCTTTCACTTACATGGCAGACCCCTAGGAGATAAGATATGTGGAGTTGAGGGTGAATATTCATGTTTATTGTTCAATTTAGTAAGATTTATTCCTCGAAAGGAAAACCCTCAAAGCATTTTAAAGACCGATTGTTTTGTTAAATTAGCTTAATTTAATCTTTGATGGGATTTGTGGATGTTTCCACATAGTGTAACCAGATCCAAAAAGATAACTGTAATTTCTCTTTATGTCTTGTTTTCCTTTGTTCATGCTTCCTATATTTAAGTGATAGGAGGCTCAATTTTCTAGCATGAAATTCAAACTAAAAGAAAGTTTATTCTTTCACAATTTGTCCTTTTCAGGAGAAGGTGGATAACTGATGGATAATTTTGTGCTTTGGACAATACTCCTCTACACGGCGTTGTGCTTCAGTATATACCAAGGTCAAGGTAGAGATCTGAATGCATGCTTTTTACTTGGAAATGCATATACAACAAACAGAACTTTCTCTGTAGAAATTAGGGCTGACTCATTTCCAGCTCTACTGTTATTAGGTAACCTATCATGCTAATAAATCAGTCTGTCTTCATTACAAAGCATGAGGGAGGGTCAAAAGCACCACAGTTCACCTTGTAAAATTACCTTTTGTTAAATCAATAATTCACGTTGATTTGAAATCAGACACATTTATCTATCTACTGCTACTTTTCTCAGCCATTTTTGACCTGTATTTTCTTCTCTGGATTATTCATTTCCAATTTGCCCAGTTTTGTACTCCTCCAAGACTCCTTCATGTGACACAGAGGCCCATTGCTGCCAGCTTGCAAAGGGTTCATTGTTCTGTAACAGCAAATCTAAACAGGCCTCACAAACTCATTACACCTAGCGTACCACTTTTAGAGTATTTATCCAAAAAGGAAAGGAGTACTTGTGGCACCTTAGAGACTAACCAATTTATTTGAGCGTAAGCTTTCGTGAGCTACAGCTCACTTCATCAGATGCATTCAATCTGATGAAGTGAGCTGTAGCTCACGAAAGCTTATGCTCAGATAAATTGGTTAGTCTCTAAGGTGCCACAAGTACTCTTTTCCTTTTTGGATAAATACAGACTAACACGGCTGCTACTCTGAATCCTATCCAAAAAGGGTTATTGAAGTCTCTAATCAGGCATACTGATCCTAATAATTGTTGTGAGATGTATGTACAGATGATATTAAGGAGTTATGTATATGTACTGAAAATATGTTTTAGGGATATGTCTCAGGCAGCGTTGACATACAGGTTTTGGCCAGACAAAGGATGTAGTCACATGTGTACTCGATTCATATGTTAAAAAAGAATTGTAAGCCAACACAATGGAATCTGGTTTGCATACAATGTCAACATGAAGATGTAAGTCAACATGGAGCCAGCACACCAGGGAGTAAACCGCATGGGGTCATCCTGACTCTGGGGAGAAAACAATGACTTTGGGAAGTATAAGGAGAAAGCAGAAAGATATCCTGCACTGAAAAAACAAAAAAGACAGCAGTTTTTGCATTTATGAAAGGGGGATCCACATCGTGTTGGTTGGAGATGCTGAGACATAAACTCTCTCACCTAAAACAAATTTAGACAACAGTTTAGCCTGTTAAAGTTAAGTTTAGATTGTAGAAAGCATGTTATACTTTTTGTTTTATATGTAACCATTTCTGTTTATACCATTATACTCATTCACTATCTCTTAAATCTTAGCCTTTGATAATAAACTTATGATTGTTTTCATTGTAAATATATCTCAGTGCTGTGATGTTATATTGCGTCTGATCCTCAGTTGAACCAAACAAGCTGCTGTTTGTACCGTTCCTTTGGGAACAGCTTAGCTGGTAATTTCTGGGAGTGTCCAGTGGTTAAGGACTGGACACTACAGGGGAAGTGCTTCAAGGGGATTCAGGGGTTGGGATGCACCTATTGCAAAGTAAGGGCTGGCAGAGCCCTGAGGAGGTTGTTTGTGTAGCCATCAAATGGGTGACGTCAGGGAGCTGACGCTCACTTAAACACAAGCAAGTCTCTCTCTCTCTCACTGAGGCAGGGGGATAACAAGGTGACTCACAGTTCTGGGCATCCCAAGGAAGCATCACACTTCTTGTTGCATTTGTCTTGGTTGTCTCATCCATGTAAATGTCAGCATTGGTCCTCTGCCTTCTAGTCACACTTATCCAAATCTTAGGGCTAAATCCTCAAAATTTTGCACCACAAATGCATGTGCTATTTCCGGACACGAGCACATATGCATATGCTTAGATGGCAAGGGAAATTGTGTGGACACCTTTCACTAGGCCTGTGTATATTTAAATGAACATGGCTTGTAACAATAGTTTTGGAACCATGCACATGAATCCATAATTAAAGCATTGTGTTGTTGTATTTTCAGTGGTTATCATGAAAAGACAGCGGTTACCAAGGGCTGATCTACACTAGAAAAGTTATACTAGTTTGACTATATTAGTTTGGTGGCTGATTTTTTGCATAGTTATATACTCCTGGGGCAATTCTGCACCTAAAAATTCTGCGCACAATATTTTAAAATTCTACATATTTTATTTGTCAAAATAATGCAGTATAATCACTCTGGTTTCAACTATTTTGGCAATTTATTTAAACTACAGTACAATGGATGGAGATTGGGAATGGGGAGCATTGGATGAAATCCCCAAATCCCCTTGCCTAATAGTAATGTAGATAGGTTTCACCCTTTATTTCTAGTTATTAGTCAACAAATATATGCAGCCATATGCTCAGTGTTACATCATGGGCAACTGAAGAGCAAGTGAGGACGGGGGAATCAAATTCATAATTTATATTGGCTACTGACCATCTCCAGAAAAGGAAGTAGCAAACAGTTCATGGAGCACATTTCGATAGGAAATTTTTTCTGTCCAAAAAGTTAGACCAGTTCTAATTGCTAAAGCAACATATGCATTTATAAGGCCATACTGTCCTTTACACCGCTCTGGCAATGTAAAGGAGCCTTAAAATTTTTACACCTGTTTTATGCTCCTGGGGGAATTCACAAAGACAATGGGAAAAATTCACTAAGCAGACAGGCTGCTATATTCTGCTCTCCTGAGGAGACAGAGCCTGTCCCACACCTAGCTCCTCAGAAACACCCCAAAGCCCTGCCCCACCACGCCAAGCATGCTGCAATAGCGAGCGAGAGGGACAGAGTGTCTCTTTCTCTCACACACATGACTTCCTAAACCCCTCCCTCCCCTCACCACTCCCAGTGATTTACATCTCTACTGGCTGCTCCGGGCACCTGAACCAACCTGCCTGCACTGCTGGGGACGGGTGTGTGACCGCTCTTGCAGCTTCCCTTTGCTTCACCGTCCGAAGTCATTTTTCTGTACGGAAGCAAAGAAATCTGTGGGGGACATCAATTCTGCGCATGTGCAGTGATGCAGAATTTTCCCAGGAATAAACAGTTATATTAGGTCTAGTGTTGATGCAATTATACTGGGAGACGGGTGCTTATATAAGATCAGTATAATTAAAGCAGAAAAACATTCTAATGTAGACAAGCCATTATCTGAGATACCACAGTTATTTCCCTTTTCTAAAAATCTCCATCACAGAAGTGCCAATTGATGGTTTCTTAAAGGAGTTGACTCTGTATGTGTAAGTGTAAATTAAAGGAGGAAAGCTTCTAATCCACTCATTGTAACTCAAATGTCTGTAGAGTCTTGAACTAGAAGATGAGCCCTTACAAGCACAAGAGTAGTGCTCAAAAATGCAGGCTGCAGCAGACCCATTAAGATCAGAAAACTGAGAGTGATCTACAAAGTTTCTTGAAACATGCAAAGTTTGACCATGTTTTTGATGAACAATCCACAGATGGTTCTGCAACTTGCACTTCTGAGCTTTTCTTAGTTAGTGAGGATGTTGATTTGGGTTTGTCAGACTTGTTGAATGTCAGAGTCTCTGATTCCAGCACGGAGTTTAGTGCTGAATTGTTGGGACCCAGAGTGTCTGATTCTGGGACAGAAAGTTGTCCATTAGTTGCTAGTGCAACTGTTATGGGCATGGATGCTGAAAGAGGTTCAACTATTGAAAGCATGGGGCAGAATTTTGACTTTGACCAGGCAGATCTGGCTACTTGGCCACAGGAGATTAATTTTGTTCACTATTTTTTTCATAGGAAACAGTCCTGTTGCTAATTTAGAACAAGACTTTTTGCCTAGCAAATTGCAAAGGAAGGCAAGTATTAAAATCATGGTTCTCAAAAGTTCTAATGGGAAGTTACACCAGTAAGCTTGGTTGATGTACAGTCGGACTTTTACCTTTGCTTTGTTTGCTTTTCCAGCCACATTCTTCATCTTCTTTTGTGCACTGTCAAATTGGGTTCACTCTCTTTTTTCCATCTTAGTGAGCATGTATGCCAACATGAGCGTTCAAAGGAACACATTGCTTATTGGATGGATCTGGTTGGAAAAGGGTCTCACAAAAGGCATGCAAACCTGCTGTAAGTTGTAGAAGGACGCGTGGAGCATTATTTTGCGTCATCTCATGGGTAATTTGCTGCACTTAATTGAGAGGTGTAGTGCAGTGCAGATGAGAAATTATACAAGCCTTGTAATGGCAGTGTCATAAATATAAAGGGAAGGGTAACCACCTTTCTGTATACAGAACTATAAAATCCCTCCTGGCCAGAGGCAAAACCCTTTCACCTGTAAAGGGTTAAGAAGCTAAGATAACCTCGCTGGTACCTGACCCAAAATGACCAGTGGGGAGACAAGATACTTTCAAAGCTGGAGGCGGCGGGGAAACAAAGGGTCTGTCTGTCTGTGTGATGCTTTTGCCGGGAACAGATCAGGAATGCTCTTCATAACTCCTTAAGTTAGTAAGTAATCTAGCTAGAAATGCGTTAGATTTCCTTTTGTTTAATGGCTGGTAAAATAACTGTGCTGAATGGAATGTATATTCCTGTTTTTGTGTCTTTTTGTAACTTAAGGTTTTGCCTAGAGGGATTCTCTATGTTTTGAATCTGATTACCCTGTAAGGTATTTACCATCCTGATTTTACAGAGGTGATGCTTTTACTTTTTCTTTAATTAAAATTCTTCTTTTAAGATCCTGATTGCTTTTTCATTGTTCTTAAGATCCAAGGGTTTGGGTCTGTGTTCACCTATGCAAATTGGTGAGGATTTTTATCAAGCCTTCCCCAGGAAAGGGGGTGTATGGCTTGGGGGGATATTTGGGGTGGGGGGGGAAGACGTCTCCAAGTGGGCTCTTTCCCTGTTCTTTGTTTAACACGCTTGGTGGTGGCAGCATAGGGTTCAAGGACAAGGCAAAGTTTGTACCTTGAGGAAGTTTTTAACCTAAGCTGGTAAGAATAAGCTTAGGGGGTCTTTCATGCAGGTCCCCATATCTGTACCCTAGAGTTCAGAGTGGGGAAGGAACCTTGACAGGCAGTTTTGGGGTTTACTTGAATTGCTTGCAAGTCATGATAGTGTGTTGTAAGTGCTATGAAAGCGCCCATTGATCTCCCTAGCTACATTCACAAAAGGCCTTTAGCTGGGAACTCCCTAACACAGAAACAGCACTGTGTATTTTTTTGCTGTCTTTGTGCAACTGCAGATGCATATGAAAGGTGTTTTAGCAATGTAAAATTAATTATGATTTAAGAACACAGATGATACAGGAAAGGTTAAGCGATCTCACAGTTTTTCTAGAGAGAACTCAAACAAAGCGGATAGATTCAGAATATCTGATTACTGAGATTTCTTCAGGGAAGGCTAGGAAGGTTCCTTTGTAAAAGAACTTGAGGATGATAGCATTTTTGCGGGGTGGGAGGGTGATGGAAGGGTAGGATTTGAGTTTTTAAACCAGCACCAGAACACTCTTGGCATGGCACTACAAGGAAGTCTAGCAAATCCCTACCAAACTCCATGATCTTATAATTAAAAAAAAAATGAAGTAACCAGAAGTTGGGTCTCTGTGACATTACCCAGGGTACAATCTGGACATCTGAACAGCAGTGTCCCCTCAACTCTCCAACCTGGGGTGCCTTTTACATTGCTTTGCTGTGAGAACCATCACTCCTGGCCTATTCACACACAGCCTCTAGCATGCAAAATCACTCCCAGCTGGATTATATGAGTGCTCTAGCCAGTCGCTCCTGAATTAATTGCAGAGCGACACAAGCAAATTCTCAGTCCTACACTTGTTCCCAGAAATGTGCTTCTTGTACTGCCCAGCACCCTCCTGGACAATACAAGCTCATAGAAAGTCTGTCATTTCATTAATAGAAAATGATATGTACAATGCTGTTATCTCAAATGGAGGTTCCCAAACACTTCAATCCATGGAAACCTCCAGCTGCTCCATTGCCAATATGTAAGGTTCTTGCAAACCCCCTTCTTCCTGCCAAAGAATGTCCACTTAACTAGGTGATGGTCCACTTGATTTTCTTGATACTTGGTTGAGGTGTTGGCTAGCATTTTGTTTCTGGGGAACTGGTCTGAAGCTATTTTTCTAAACTTGGGACATGTCTTAGCAATTTCGTACAGTAGAATCATATAACTTTACATACAATTTTGACACACATTTTACCAGGACATAATGTTCGCAGATTATGAGTTTTCAAATGATACCTCACAAGGGATAATTTGTACAAAATTTATCATGGTCTTGTAAAAAGGATGAACATGGGGTACAGATTGTCAGTGTCTCCATGCCATATGTTGCCCATGTGGTGAATGTAGTTCTTCAATCTTTGGAATGTTATAGTTGTCACATGCTGAATTCCTAGAATGTACAGTCTTCTTGCTACTTCCATCTTAGTCCACATAAATGGACTTTTACCCAAGTTAAACTGATACAGGGCGGCTTCCTGGTCTCCTGGAGAGCAGCTTCCCTGAATACACACACACCACAACCCGTAAAGTTCGGGACATCTCTAGTTATGTTCATATTCCTTTTAGGGGTCCCAAATACTAAGGACTGCATATGTTTTTGCCTGCGGCTTTTAGTATGTTAATTAGCATGACCCATTTCTGTTCCTTTTCCACCTGCATTGCTTTACTGATATTCTGTACATGGAGGCATCCTTGTCTCTGTCTTTGGGATGAACCGCTTCATCTTAGTCCTGTTCTGGTTGCGGCTCTGCTTTGTAGTTCCTCTGATCGGTGAAAGGGCCTTTTTCACCTTCTTCTTTTCTAATTCTGCTTCCTCTGCGTTCACATCAGGGTAGCTCTTATCTTCCTCCAGCAGATGTACCTTTGAGGAGCCAGCCTCTCTCTTTGCATATGTCCAGTTCCCTTTGCAAGGCAGCCACTTCAGCCTCTAGGCTTTCTAGCTTTTATCCATCTCAGAATCAGATTTCAATCCTCCCTTCCTTTGAGGGTACATCTACACTGGAATACACGGTATGGCCATGGCTGGCCTGGGTCAGCTGACTTGGGCTCACAGGGGTAAAAATTGCTGGATAGACATTCAGGCTTGGGCTGGAGCCTGGGCTCTGGAACCCTCCCCCCTTATCTACACAGCAGTTTTATAGTTCCGCAGCCCAAGCCCCATGAGCCCAAGTCACCTGACTAGGGCCAGCTGTGGGTGTTTATTTTGCTGTGTAGATGTACCCTGAGGTTGATTCTGGAGCTTAATCAGCTCCTTATGTAGCAGTAAACACTGCTGTTCCCTGGTCCCCTTTGAGGCAGGTCAGCTCCTGCTCTTGCTGTGTAACCTGCACTAAGAGCCTTCCATGTGAAGCACTTGTCTCTTCCAGCTCCTACAGGTATTTAGCAATGTGCGTCTGTAGCCCCATCAGCAGTAGCAGTCTTCTCTTCCAGCTTTCTCCAGTCCATTATTGTATGGGTCTACTAGGTAGCTGAGGGATTTATCACAATTATCACATCTTCTGTTTTATGCCCATCCTCAATGTTTGTGCCACAGAATACACAGTCCTTTGATGAACAACTAATTGTCCTTTTTGGAAAGTCTTTCTGGAGGAGTGATGTCAGTCAGCTTCTCTGTATCAACACAGGCCTCCTGGTAATCCCCTCACATGCTCCACCATTTTATCGCACATCTTATCAATATTTCAATGCCTCGGCCCTGCATTTCAATGTAGTGCTGGTCCGGCTTTCTTGGCAACCCAGCTTCTTCTGCTGGGGTGTGCAGTGCTAGTGTTTCATTGACCAGTTCCTGGAGCTCACTGGTCTTAGTCTTCGGCTCCTTTTTCATCTAGTTCTCCAGGGAACACTTGACCTTCTCTAGCTCCAGCCTCTGTTTCAGAGCTTACTCCTCTGTTGAAGGAGAGGTTTGTTGACTCGTGTTCCTGTACACTTCTATTTCCGTATGTTCCAACCTTTCAACAAGCAAGTCTTCTAACTTTTTCTGTCAGGACTTTATATTGGAAACTGCTTTTTTATGGTTCCTGTTTACCTCTGCTTGTTCAATTAGCTGCTTCTTCAGTCTTTCTTCTCAGCCTCCATCTGTTTCCCCTGTCCATCCACTCAAAGTCAAAAATATTAGCTGGACAACATCTATGTGCCCCAGGTCCCCACAACTTGAACAGCTTGTCTCTGGATTCTCACCCTTCCTTGCCCCAAGTTGGGTCTTCACAGTCCTCTGTGGAGGCTTTGCAGTAGCTTGGGCTCCAGCACCTTTTGGCAGGGTACCTTTAACAGCCCAGTGCTCTATTCAATATATTTTATATAGTCATTGTCCATATAGGGGCAAACCCATCTTACATGCCCCACTTGTGCACACAAGTGGCCAGGCCCCTCACCTTTTTCCTTGTCACTATCCATAGCGGCCGAATTCTCCCGGTCACTGGACCTCTTTGATATGCTGCTGCTGCTGGGGCTCTTCAAAATGCTGGAGCTGACACTCCCAAGGTTGTTACTCCCCCTCTATATGCCACCTGGGTAGGGGGAACATCTGCCTGCCAAAGAAGGTATCCATGCTCTATCACTCAGTCATTCTTTCTTTATGGGAAGGCATTTTGGATCCCGGCAACTACGCCGGTTGTGGATGGGTGCCGTCTCAGGGAACCCTCTCTTGTCTACCCCGCAGGCACCCTGCCCTCAGTTTCATCTTAGTTCTTTATAATGACTTGCTCTCAGGGCAGAGTACTTAAACAAGGTTCCCCCCATGCAGTCTTATTTAGTTAGTCTTTTCCCAAAAACACAGCTCAGCCCCCACCCTTCTTCATTTAGGACTCCTACAACTCCTCAGGGGCCGCGTCTGTTCTGTCGGGCTTGTTGCAGCCCTATAACTAGCTTCTCCCCACCTGGCCTCCCTTTGTAATTTTTGGGCAGAGAGGGGTCAGGTCCCAAACTCTTAATGATACAGTAACCTGGGTCTTCTCCAAGCATTCATCTGGGATAACCATCCTCTCTCAACACCTGCCTCTGCCCTTCCCTAGGTCTTCTTCATCTCCAGTAATCCCAAAGACCTTAAACAGATATACCACGGAACAAGGATTGACTGACATCTAGTCCCTACTACCTTTAAGGGTACAGTTACCCTGTTACAGGCAGCATGGGAAAAAGTACGAAGGTGCTTGTTTAACAAGTGGATGATGAAGACTGGCAGTATTGGCAGAGTGAAGGTTGGTGCCAACATTGTGATAGTGTGTGAGAGATAAGTGGCATTGGGAATAGGCCATGAAGGAGCTTGAATGTGAAGGCAAGTAGTTTGTGCTTGATGCTATGCAGTAGGGGGAGCCAGTGAAGGGATGCAAAAGAGGGGTGACATGATTAAAGTGACAAGCTAGGATATAAGTGGGCCAAGACTGCATTTGTGAAGGCCAGAGATCAGGATGTTACAGTAATTAAGATACAAGATAATGAGGGCCTGGATGAGAGATCTAACTGTGTGGATGGATAGGAAAGGCCAGATCTTAGAGATATTATGCAGGAAGAATAAGCAAGATTTAGACATGGCCTGGATGTGAGGCTTTAGAGTGAGATCTGAGTTGAAGAGGGTGTCCAGGTTAGCAATGTTCCCTCTAATTTTTTCCATCCATGTATGGAATAAATTTTGTTATGTGCACCGAGCTATGTGTGGATGTGCGCCACCAGTAGAAACAAAAAACCTAGATATAATATACATTTTAAAAAAGTTAAATAGGGATAAGTACTCCAGTCAGAACTGGTTAGGCATTTTAGAACTCACTACTCAAAGAATTAAATTTAAATGTAAGAGAAATAAAAATGATGAAATGCCTAGACCAGTCAAAACACTAAAATAACACACTTTGAAAGAATTAAATTACAGAGAATATATGTGCATTGCAGGAAATACCAAGAAGTAACAACAACAACAATACAAGTATGTGTTGGGAGGTGAGTGTGACACAGAGATAGTGTGTGTGTGTGTGTGTGACAGATGGTGTTTTTGTGTGTTTGACATAGTGTGTGTGACGGTGTGTGTGAGACACACTGACACAGAGAGAGTGTATGTGTGACAGACTGTGTGTGTGCGTGTGTGATAGTGTATGTAACACCGTGACACACTGACGGAGTTTCTGACTGATACAGTGTGTGTGTGTGACACAATGTGACATGTGACAGCGTGTGTGTCTGTGACAGCGTGTGTGTTTGACAGAGACAGTGTGTGACACAGTGTGTGCATGTCACAGAGACAGCGTGTGTTCTGGCTGCTGGGAAAGTTTCTGAGAGACACGCTGCGCTGTCTCTTTAAGACACTCACTGAAAGCTCTCCGGCTCTGTCCTTAGCCCTGTTGTCTCCTCTCCCCTACTCTGCGGAGATGGGGTACATAGGGAGGGAGAGAGAGAGACTGTGTGAGTGGCTGCTGGGGAAATCTCAGAAACAGTGTACTGTCTCTTTAAGAAAGGCACTCAGCCACTCAACCCTTCTCTGCAACAGCTCTGAGTCCCAAGTCAGGCGGTCTGCCCTGCTCTGTGGAGATGGGGTGGGGAAGAGGGGGGCACCCTGACATCAGCACCCTCCCCCCCTGCACAGCCAGGGGAGCAGCTGCAGGACAGAGCAACATGGGGGGAGGGGTACCTGAACACATGCTGCCAGCTGTGGGGGCTCTCCTAATCAGCTGGGTGGCACTTAAATCTCTCCTGGGCAGCCACTCAAATGCGCAGCTTTACTGGGAACACAGGCTGAGTTACAGAGAGGATGGTAACAAGGAGTCCGGTGGCACCTTAAAAACTAACAGATTTATTTGAGCATAAACTTTTGTGGATAAAAACCTCACTTCTTCAGATGCATCCAGAGAGGATGGTGGCACTGACCACAGTGACTGAGAAATGAGGTTAAAGGAGAAAGTATGGAAGGGGAGGGATTAAAAGCTCTGCTTTGGTCATGGTGGGCTTAGACATCCATGAGGAGATGTCAGACAGACAAGCTGAGATTTTTAGCTTGGACAGAAAGAGATAGATCCTATCTCTCTGCTCCAAACCTGTGAGTCATTGGTTGAATTTGTGTTTGCAAATAATACTGCCCAGAAACAAGATGCAGAGGAAGAAGAGATGGGGGTGAAGGACCCCAGTAGTTAGTTGGGGGGGAATAAGGATGATTCTTTATATGAAAAAACCTGAAGGAGAAAGTAGTGAGGTAGGAAACCTAACTAAAACTCAGCACTTTCTAGTCATTTAGAACTCTTTACAACCAGCCAGTACTAATATACTAATTGCTGGGCTGAAATACAGTGGCAATTCCCTCTCAGCTTTCACAGAGAATAAATGTTAGATAGATGCAATGACGCTTATAGATCATCCCCGTCTGTGGAGTTATTATTGTTAGTGCCTAAATGTCACAGGGTGCCACTGGCCCTTTATGAGGGAAGAGGCCAATGCACCTGTGTGGGGCACACTGACTCCTAATTAGGCTTAAAAGAGGGCACCTCCGTGACTTCAGGGGTTGGGCTATCAGTGTACCTCCCCTGCCCCCAGGTGGGTGGCAGGGCTCGGGCTGTCAGCCCTCCCATCCCAGGTGGGTGGTGGGGCTTGGGCTGTCAGCGCTCCCCTCTCAGGCGGGGATTGGGCTTCCATGAATTCTTGTTTATTGCCACGATCTACCTGTGACTTTTACTAAAAATAACCATGACAAAATCTTAAACTTATTCATTATCCACCTTCAAATCTCTCCTTAAAACTCTTCTGCCATGAAGCCTACAAAAAAACCTTAACAATTAGGTTTCTGGTGTGCTAAAACCGTTGTCTGCCATGCTGAGCAATATTGTCACTTTGTTTTCTTGTACTCCCCCATCTATGTCCTCCGTATCCATCTGTTGTCTCTTGTCTTATACTTTGAACAGAAGTTCTTCGGGAGAGGGACTGTCTGTTTGTTCTGTGCTTGTACAGTACGTAGCAGGCACATGGTGGAGGAAAGAGATAGAACATCAGCATGAACAAACACGAAGGGTATCCAACAACATTCTAGTTTCACATTTGTTTGTAGTTTTTAAATGTATTATTTGCTGTCGCCCTGAAAGGAGGAATGCCAACATCTGCATGCCCCAGGTTCAGGGACTGTGAGGGGATATGTGGCTGGGCCCAGGTATGGTCAATTAGATTAAAAGAGGGGTATGCTCTGAGGAGCTTGGTCGAGCTGCCAGGAGGAGTCAGACTTTCCATATGAGAAGGAAATCTTGGCTCAGTTTTGTCTTCATAAAGCTGTCCTTTTAAGTTCATTTTGAAATGAGGCTAAAGGAAGCTTTTTGAACTCTCAGGTTTGTGATGAAAATGTTGACAGGCGATTTCTCTAGTGGCCCCGGTATTACAGCCTGTCCTGGCTCAAACAAATTTGATGGAGTTAAACAGGCATCAGTGTTAATATTTTTAAACCATATTTATTCTTCCAGAAATCCAGGAATTTCCACCTACATTCCTTAAAGTTTCCAAGAATTTGCCTCTGCAGCGTTTGTTGGTGGAATGGGATGTTAGTGACTCAGCCCACAAGTTTGAACTAGAAATGGTTTTTGACATTCAAGTTAGTCGAACTGAAGAAATGAATGTTGTCTGGACAGTAAGTATCTTTTAAAAAACATATATTTCAAATGTCTTCATGTATCAATATGATCAAAATCCAACATTCTGATGTGTAGAGGTAGCTTTGTCACATGGACATGTCCAAGGCTTCAAAAGAAAGGTCTACATCAGGGATTGGCAACCTTTGGCATGCGGCCTGTCAGGGAAAGCCGGTGGCGGGCCGGGACGGTTTGTTTACGTGTAGCGTCCGCAGGTTCGGCCAATCGTGGCTTCCATTGGCTGTGGTTCACCGTTCCAGGCCAATGGGGGTACAGGAAGTGGCGTGGGCCGAGGGATGTGCTGGCCGCCGCGTCCCGCAGCCCCCATTGGCCTGGAATGGCGAACTGCGGCCAGTGGGAGCTGCGATCGGCCAAACATGTGGACGCTACAGGTAAACAAACTGTCCCTGCCCGCCAGCAGATTTCCCCAATGGGCCGTGTGCCAAAGGTTGCTGATCCCTGGTCTATATATTTTACTAGCGCTACACTCAGTATAACATAGAAATGTCGTCTGATCATGGAAACAGAATATATTAAGAAGGATCATTGAGTTCTAAGTCCATTACTAAGGTTTCTCCCAAGTGCATGAGGTGCCTTGAGGACTCCTCCACGCTGCTCTAAACTCCATACTAAGGGTCCCTTATAAGAACCTCTATCCTTCTCGCTAATGGAAATTATGTCTTATCTTCCTTAGAGTTTCTCGTAGCTTCCCTCAAGAAACATGAGTCTAGAATGGGGAAACAAGCTTTGGTCTCCTGTGTGTGAGCACACTACAGCTAGGCCATCAAGCCTGACTATTGATTTGTGAATTTTATTCCTGTTTTCTTCTACTCACCTACTTCAGATGGCTATTGCCATCTTGTTTTCCATGCCGAGGAAAGAGCAAGCATAGGCCTTAACAGTTGATGCCACTGCTGCCTCTGAGGCATTACTTACCAGAATCCAGTGCATTGCATTGTTTGTATATTTTTCTGTGCCTTCCTGAGAATCAACACACACTGGGAATATATGTGTGATGGGATCCCCGGGGTGAAGCTTGGCACTGCGGGACCGCTGTGCCCCCTTAACTCTCCAGCCTGGGCTGTCTCTCACAATGCTTTGCTAGTGACAAGCAGCAAACTCTTCCAGGCGCTGTGATCACTCAGTACAACAGCATGTGGAGCTCCACACCCAGCTAGATCGCATGAATGCCCCCAGAGCCACTCATGAATCACATAGAGAAAGGCACCAGCCAAACCCTGCCAGCTCCCAGCCTTGTACCTCAGGAATATATTGTCTTGCACTGCTCAAGACGAGTTGTGCAAATTTATTAATTGGTTCACCACTTCATCAATGAAAAGTGGATATACACCAGCCTTTGTAAACCGGAGCAAACACCCTTACCAAACACTTCAGGCAAACTCATTGGTAAAGATAAACACTTAAATAAATGTATTAACTACAAAAGATAGATTTTAAGTGAATATAAAAGTGATAAGCAAAAAGTCAGTTAGTTACCAAAATAAAATAAAATATAAGCAAACAGTCTAAACTGTCAACCCTATTAGAGTGGGCAACATCCAGATTAAACAGTTTTTCTCACCCCACTGGATACTGCAGTCCTTAATATACAGGTTTGTCCATTAAACCTGGGCCAGTCTCCTCTGTTGAAATCTTCAGTCTTCTGAGTGCCCTTGTTGCTTGCAGCGTAGGTGGGGGAAGGAGAAAAGTGAAGCATGGGCCCCCTGTGTTCTATTTTATACCCTGCGTCCATGTGCTTGGAGAACACAAGTCCAGGCATGTCTGGTGGGCATTGCTGAGTAACAAGGTGAAACAATCCCTGGGTGTGTCTCCTGTGAGTGAGTCATTGAATTGTAACTCCTCTGCTGGACAATGGCTGGTGATGTCTGTTCAGCACTCACCCAGGCACTGGTTACCTCTTCCCTTTTCATTGTTTCTGGAGAGCTAGTATCTGGGCACTTCCCAAACCCACAGCATATTTTAGTGACAACCATACAACACATTCTCGTAACTTCATATGCATTAATGATAGACACATTTAGATTAAAAAAATGAGTTTCAGCAGATCATAACCTTTTCCTGATACCTCACACAGCCCGCTTTATACACAATATCACAATTATATACAGATGAGTAATATGGAGGTTACAGGACTCTTCCCCAAGGTATAGAATGTCACAACATAATCAAGAGGGAATCGCCTAAAATTGCTGCTAAGCTTATGCTCCAAGTGACCAACTTAAATCGCCTAGTAAGCTGGTGTGAAACAAATATGCACCAGAAGTGCTTTAACAAAAGTGATATTTTTGAAATCTGTGTTTGTAGGGCTTTTAAATATATTTTTTTAAACCATCTGTTGATTGAAATGTGGGAGAATATTAACCACAGATGTTAAAACCTAGAAAAATCTGAGGAATGTTCTAATTCTCAAGGCCAGTTTATTATACAAGAAAGCCACTACCCAGGAGAATAGTCCGAAAGGGTGGGATTTTTAGATGCATTCAGTGTTGATTGAACTCTGCTTCTGTTGAAGTCAATGGGAGCAGAATTAGAACTTATGCTGAATACTTTTGAAAATCCCATCTGCTAGGACATCAAGAATGCAACGTACAAAATCATGCCTGTTAAAAACTAGACTATACTAGAGGAAGGGAGGGTCCACACAGCTGAAAGCAAGAATTGCAAAACTCCCAGGAACTTAAATAAGGCCAGGATTTTGCCCATTATGTTTTAAGGAAGCAAAATGCCTCCCAGGCTGAGTATGGTTCACAGTAAATTGCCATTTACACCTCTCTAATTTGTGTATGCAGCACAGAGGATGCTCCTTTCCAATGAAATGCTATCACTCTCATACCTTACACAAGCTAAACTGACTTTTGGGCCTTTTGCATCTAAGGGCATGGCTACACTTGCAGATGTAGAGCGCCAGGAGTTAAACCATCCCTCGGGAGACAGCAGCAGGGAAAGTGCTGCCGTGTGTTTACACTGTCAGCTGCAAGCGCAGTGGCGTGGCCACATTAGCAGCTCTGCAACGCCACAGAGAGCAGTGCATTGTGGTAGCTATCCCAGTGTGCAAGTGGCTGCAGCATGCTTTTCAAATGGGGAGGGGTGGAGTGTGACAGGGAGTGTGTTGTGTGTATGGGGGGGGAGAGACTTTTGGGGGGCAGAGAGTATGTCAGCATGCTGTCTTGTAAGTTCAGACAGCAGCAGGGGGAAACCCAGACATCAGCCCCCCCCCACCCCCACACGCCTGCCTTAGCAGCAGCAGCGTTCCACAGTAATGGTTTGCTTTGTCCTGGAGCAGATAAGCAGGCCAGCTGTCAGACACGGAGCTTTGAAAGGGGATATCTGCATGCCTGCAGCCGGAGTTCAAAACAATGACAAGAGTGGCCACTTGACTTCAAGGAATTATGGGATGTTTCTGAAGGCCAGTCACAGCGCCGTAATGCAACACATCATCCACACTGACACCCGGGCGTTTCAGCCAGGGCACAGCAAGCTTTATGCTTCTTGTGGAGGTGGATTACCAGGAGCGCTCCAGCTGCAGAGTCCGGGCGCTCTAAGTGCCTTGCCAGTGTGGACACCTGAGGAGTTAGGGCGCCCGGGGTTGATTTAATGTGCTCTAACTTGCAAGTATAGCCAAGGCCTTAGGAAGAGAGAGTTTTGGCTGTAGATCCATTTTGGAAAAAAAATGTGATTAATGCCAAGAGGACAAATAGCCTTGATTAAGATAATAGCTAGTGCTTGGAAACAGACATGGCGTCCCATTAGTCTAGCAATAAAGCTAATGTTTCAGTATAAAATAAATGGCCATTTGTGGCACCCTTACTTAAAGAGTAATAGACTCATTATAGTTATTTAGATTTATTTACCATTTAGGGAAGAATATGAGAGCTCATTAGGTATTATCACTTCCCATAGAAATTGAAGTGATGGATTCAAAATCAACATGGTGTATGCTAGATTTGTCTTCCACTGAAAGACTGACAGGCTCTTTCAAATCCCAGGTCAGTAGGCTGAATTTATATGACTAGTATCCAATGCATAGGGTAAAAGCTTAATATACAAACTCCATTGGGTCAGTTGTTGTGTGTCAGTACCAGCAGCTTATGTTCTTTCTTCTTTACAATAAAATAGTAGTAAGTACCATAATAATACAGTGGATGAGTGATATAGTTCACGTTGAAGCAAGTACAGTTTGCATACTATTCAGAACAGAAGCTAAAGAGTTCCCCTGTAATTAAAAACTAACATTAAATCATAAAATATCACTGAAATCAATTGTAAAAGTCTGGGGAGCAAAGCCATTGAAGAAAGCCCAGGTGTTATCTTATGAACAGAGATAGGTGAATTCTAATCCTAGTCAGAGCTGTCAGTGGAGCTATGCTGATTTACACCAGCTGAGGATTGGACCCAGTTTCTTGTTTTTAAAAAGTGAGAGGCGTTCTGAACTGTACACTTGCAGCAGGCAATTTAATTAGGAGTGTGTGTGTGTGTGTGGGTTGTATTGTCGTGGCCTTGAGCCATGCTCCTGCACTGGGGCTGTGCAGACTTGCAGCATGCTGGGAAAAATGCACCCCCCGCCCCCTTCAGAAAACAGAGCAACGTTTGCCTGCATGGCTAGTCTGGTCCTTGAATCAGTTTGAGTCGTGAGCACCAGGGGCTATTCCTGTGCACTGTGTGCACTGGCAGGGATAGCCCCACATGGTCTCTGTACTCAGGAGGGTGTCGGGAGTGAGATTGCAAGGGATCTTCCACCAGGCAGGAACCAGCCTCTGTCCGGCCCTTCATTAATTTTGCTAGTATGTTATCATTCCCTTTTATATGGGATTAAAACTACTGACTTGCTGTATAAATGATTTCCTAAGACCTCTTTGCTATCATCAACGTCTTTTCCATTGTATATTTTAGACAGTCACTATCCTCTTGACTTCCATAGACAGATAAAAAGAAAGGGAGTACTAGTGGCACCTTAGAGACTAACAAATTTATTTGAGCATAAACTTTCGTGAGCTACAGCTCACTTCATCGGATGCATTCAGTGGAAAATACAGTGGGGAGATTTATATACATAGAGAACGTGAAACAATGGGTGTTACCATACACACTGTAACAAGAGTGATCACTTAAGATGAGCTATTACCAGCAGGAGAGCGGGGCGGGGGGGGTGGACCTCTTGTTGTGATAATCAAGGTGGGCCATTTCCAGCACTTGACAAGAACGTCCCCTGAATAGATATGTGGACACAGTTGGCAACGGGCTTTGTTGCGAGGATAGGTTCCTGGGTTAGTGGTTCTGTTGTGGGGTGTGTGGTTGCTGGTGAGTATTTGCTTCAGGTTGGGGGGCTGTCTGTAAGCAAGGACTGGCCTGTCTCCCAAGATCTGTGAGAGTGATGGGTCGTCCTTCAGGATAGGTTGTAGATCCTTCCACTAACCCAGGAACCTATCTTTGCAACAAAGCCCGTTGCCAACTGTGTCCACATATCTATTCACGGGACACTATCATAGGGCCTAATCACATCAGCCACACTATCAGAGGCTCGTTCACCTGCACATCTACCAATGTGATATATGCTATCATGTGCCAGCAATGCCCCTCTGCCACGTACATTGGTCAAACTGGACAGTCTCTACGTAAAAGAATAAATGGACACAAATCAGACGTCAAGAATTATAACGTTTCAAAAACCAGTTGGAGAACACTTCTGTCATAAATATAAAGGGAAGGGTAAACCCCTTTAAAATCCCTCCTGGCCAGAGGAAAAATCCTCTCACCTGTAAAGGGTTAAGAAGCTAAAGGTAACCGTGCTGGCACCTGAGCAAAATGACCAATGAGGAGACAAGATACTTTCAAAAGCTGGGAGGAGGGAGAGAAACAAAGGGTCTGTGTCTGTCTGTATGCTGTTTTTGCCAGGGACAGAACAGGCATAGAGTCTGAGAACTTTTAATAAGTAATCTAGCTAGGTATGTGTTAGATTATGATTTCTTTAAATGGCTGAGAAAAGAACTGTGCTGAATAGAATGACTATTCTTGTCTGTGTGTCTTTTTTGTAACTTAAGGTTTTGCCTAGAGGGATTCTCTATGTTTTGAATCTAATTACCCTGTAAGGTATCTACCATCCTTTTACAGAGGTGATTCCTTTACTTCTATTAAAAGTTGTCTTGTAAGAAAACTGAATGCTTTTTCATTGTTCTAAGATCCAAGGGTTTGGGTCTATGGTCACCTATGCAAATTGGTGAGGATTTTTACCAAACCTTCCCCAGGAAGTGGGGTGCAAGGGTTGGGAGGATTTTGGGGGGAAAGACATGTCCAAACTACGTTTCCCAGTAAACCCAGTTAAAGTTTGGTGGTGGCAGTGGAAATTCCAAGGGCAAAGGGTAAAATTAATTTGTACCTTGGGGAAGTTTTAACCTAAGCTGGTAAAAGTAAGCTTAGGAGATATTCATGCAAGTCCTCACATCTGTACCCTAGAGTTCAGAGTCGGGGAGGAACCTTGACAACTTCAATCTCTTTGGTCACTCGATTACAGACCTAAAAGTTGCAATTCTTCAACAAAAAAACTTCAAAAACAGACTCCAATGAGAGACTGCTGAATTGGAATTAATTTGCAAATTGGATACAATTAACTTAGGCTTGAATAAAGACTGGGAGTGGATGGGTCATTACACAAAGTAAAACTATTTCCCCATGTTTATTCCCCCCCTACCCCACTCCCCGCTGTTCCTCACACTTTCTTGTCAACTGCTGGAAATGGCCCACCTTGATTATCACTACAAAAGATCCCGTGCCCCCCCCCCGCTCTCCTGCTTGTAATAGCTCACCTTAAGTGATCACTCTCGCAACACTCATTGTTTCATGTTCTCTATGTATATAAATCTCCCCACTGTATTTTCCACTGAATGCATCCGATGAAGTGAGCTGTAGCTCACGAAAGCTTATGTTCAAATAAATTTGTTAGTCTCTAAGGTGCCACTAGTACTCCTTTTCTTTTTGCGAATACAGACTAACACGGCTGCTACTCTGAAACCTGTCAGACAGATAAGTATCCTTTCAACAGTAGTATATTTTAAAATTACTTTTTGCAGATTACAAAGCCCCACCGTATCTTTTAAACCATTTCCTACCATGCCTTTTGTTCCCCATCCCATTGTAGGACTTTCAGCTCTCTTTCAGCCTGAGGACTACAGTCAAATATAAAATTAATTCTCCACCAATACAGATATATACAGTAGTAGTGTAGAGTGAGGATGTACATAAGCCTCCAGATGATCAGAAAACTATCAAGTGTGCAGCTGTGCGTGGAATGGTGTGTGTGCAAATTAGCATAACTGCAAGCACAATCAACCTATTGGTCACCTGAAAGTGAAATTACTGCTTTTGAACATAAAGGGCCTGATCCACCACTGCATGACTCTGATTTTATGCGGACATAGCTTAATTGATTTCAGTAGAATTGCACCGGCATATGATTGTGAATCAAGCCTGTAATCATGCATGTGTAAATGAGGTCCATAGTTACACACAAATTTTTCTGAAAATCTGAGATGCAGGATTACAACTGGGATTTTCAAGGAGCTTTAGGGAGTTACACCACCAATGTTACCTGGGGTTTTCAGAACCCAAAACAGTGGTAACTTACCTTTTTTTTCAGGCTGTGTTAGGAATAAATTAATAGGAACACAGTGCTTCTGTCTGATAAATGATTGATATAAGGAAGCATGCTCTTATTTAAAACTACTATTTATTAGATATTAAGCACACACACACACACTTGGTTTAGGAAATTCCACATATAGTTACCTACAATCTGAGATGGTTTTGAGTGATAAACAGCTGGGTTTCTGGGGCCCTTTCCCCATACAGCTAATGGGGAGTTTAGCTGTCAGGTCCTTGCCCGAAGAAAAGCTCCCTCAGACTGCTCTGAGGTATTTACTTTTGCCTAATTTCTATGGTGAACTTTAACAAAGCACATAACCTATAGTGACTCCTAGTCAGTTAGCATAACAACCTCTACTGGGTTACCAATTTTTAAAATTTTAATAAATTTATTTTAAATTTTTAAAATATTTTTACCTAACAACAACATGTCAGGGGCACCTAAACCCAGGTTGCGATTGACATACTTTTAATAATTTTTGTCCTATTTTATTATTCTGATTAACAAACTACAAGCATGCAGCTGTCTGACCTTGTGTCACAAAGGCCTAAGATTATTCCTAGCAATGTGATGTTTGGTTTTCAATTGGCAGTGTCAGAACATACAAAATGGCTAACTGTGGTACTGTCAAGTTCTGGGGCACACACAGGAATGTCAATTCCAGGGTAACAGCAACTCCTACTGAGCCTATCTTATGTCGTAACAGCTAAACCTAATTCCAAACTAAGCATTTTACACGTGTCTTTGTTCACCATACTCCGCCTTAATAGCATGCTTACCTATTGTTTGTTTTTAGGAGTATTATAACACAACTCTCAGTAAATTGAAAAAAACTCTGCACTGGAGTTGGGATTCAGAATTACCTTTGGAATGCATGTCCCACTCTGTAAGAATCAGGAGCATGGTGAATGATGAAAGATTCTCTAAACTCTGGAGTCGTTGGAGTCAGTGGGAGACTGTGCTGGGTAAGCAAAGCAAGACTTTGGAATATTTCCTTGCTGCTTTAATGCTGTGGTTTAATTTGCTAGTGTAAAGCCAGTAAAATACTGGAGTTCATGTCAGCAGTGGCTATACAACATCAATGGACCATTTTAGAATATACTGCTAATACAGCAGAACCCCGTTTATCTGATTTAATTGGGACAGGCCGGGCTAGATCAGACAAGCAAAAATCCAGATAAACCAGAGAATGGGAAAATGTGATGCTGCAGCGCCATCTAGTGGCCACAGGAGAGACCACCCGCTTCTGGCCTTTGAGTCCTGGTTGTTCGGTAAATGCAGGGAGCCAGTTAAGGGAGGGTCAGATAAATGGGGTTCTACTGTACTTGTCTGCACGGTTTCATAGAACCATAGAAATGTGGGACTGGAAGGGCCCTCATGAGGTCATCTAGTCCTCCTCCGCCTTCCCCCCTGCCCCACCCCTCAGCACTGTGCTGGGGCAGGATTAAGTATACTTAGCACATCCCTGTAAAGCGTTTGTCTAACCTGGCCTTAAAATCTCCATTGGCAAGGATTCCACAGCCTCCCTAGGTAACGTGTTTCAGTGCTTAACTATCCTTATAGTTTTGGTCTCTCAATCAACATCAAGAAAACAGAAGTGCTGTACCAGCCTGTACCAAGAAAGCCTTATGTAGAGCCTATTGTCACAGTCCATGGCCAAACCCTCCAGTCACTGGACAAGTTCACCTACCTCAGCAGTACACTGTCACATGCAGTTCATATTGATAGTGAAACCAACACCAGAATTGCCAAAGCTAGTGTGGCCTATGTGCAAATGTGTGGGAGTGCACAGGGATTAGTCAACAAACAAAACTGAGCTATCATGTATCATGAGCTACAAAGCTATCATGTTTCCAACTTTGTGTGCGTGAAAAACCTAGATGGTGTATAGATGCCATGTTATGAAGCTGAATCACTTTCACATGGGCTGTCTGAGACTGATGAGGATAAGATGGCACGACAAGGTTCCAGAGAGGGAGATTCTCATATGGGCAGGTATTCCAAGCATCCATACTCTGTTGATAAAATCACAGTTGAGATGGGTAGGCCATGTCACCAGAATGTCAGATGGGTGACTACCAAAGATCTTTTATGGTGAGCTAAAGCAGAGAAAGTGCTGTCAGGGACGCCAGAAGAAATGTTTCAAAGACTCCTTGAAGTTGTCCTTGAGGCATTTCGACAGAGTTTTGGGAAGATCTTGCTCATGATCATTCTACCTGGAGAAGTCTCATCCATACTGGAGCACCAATCTGAGTAGAGGAGAACTACTGAGTCAGAACAGAAGTGCCAGCAGCATAAATCTCACAACAGCAGCATGTCCACGGTTAATCAAGTAACCCATAGTGGCATCTCTTGTTCAGTGTGCTACAGACAGTTCAAAGCTCATAGAATCCTAGAATAACAGAGTTGGAAGGGACCTCTGGAGGCCATCTAGTCCAACCCCCTGCCCAGAGCAGGACCAATCCCAACTAAATCATTGGCCTGATCAGACCTCAAATTGGCCTAATCAGACAATCATGTGTTCACAGAAACCAAGTCAATCAGTGATGTCATGGTCATCTTCGAACTCGAAGGATGAACAACAACAACATCCTTATAGTTAGAAAGTTCTTCCTAATATCTAGCCTAAATCTTCCTTGTTGCAAACTAGAATGTTTACTTCTTGTCCTTCCTTCAATGGATATGGAGAACAATTGATCACTGTCCTCTTTATGACAGATTTGAAACCAGATATCAGGTCTCCCCTCAGCCTTCTCTTCACTCGAATAAACATGTTCAGTTTTCAATTTTTCCTCATACATTTTCCAGCCCTTTTTCCATTTTTTGTTGGACACTCTTCAGTTTGTCCGCATCTTTCTGAAAATGTAGTGCCCAGAACTGGACACAGTACTGACCAGTGCTGGGACAGTTACCTCCTGTGCCTTACATTTGACACTCTGTCACATTGGCACCTTGTATTCAATTTGTGATCCACTATCACCCCCAGATCCTTTTCTTCCTAAGTGAAGTATTTCACACTTGTCTTTATGGAATTTCATCCTGTTGATTTCAGACCAATTCTTCAGTTTATCAAGCTCATTTTGAATTCTAATCCTGTCTTCCGAAGTGTTTGCAACCCCTTCCAGCTTGGTGCGTCTGCACATTTTGTAAATATACTCTCTACTTCATTATCTAAATCATTAATGAAAATACTAAATGGCACTGGCCCCAGAACAGATCTCTGCAGGACCCCTCTTGATACATCCTCCCAGCTTAACAGCACACCATTTCGAACTACTCTTTGAGTATAATTTTTCAGCCAGTTGTGCACCCACTTTATAGTAATTTAATCTAGACCACCGTCCCTAGTTTGCTTATGATAATGTCATGTAGGACTGTGCCAAAAACCTTCCTGATATATTGTATCTATTGCTTCCCCGCTATTGAATAGGTCATAAACCTGTCAAAGAAGGAAATTAGATTGGTTTGGAATGATTTGTTTTTGACAAATTCACATTAACTATTACTTATCACCCTAGTTTCCTCTAGGTTTGAACAATTGTGTCATTTAGTGCATTTTTTAAAATGTTTTTAATGTCCTAGAAAAATGATAGAACTTCCAAGTATTGTTTAATCTCATTAGAAAAACTGTAGTCCGCAAATTAAAACAACAGATAGGAATATTACTATATAAAAGTAGAGAAGAAAGATAGCTGCTGGGTAGACCCGGAACTCTTGCTTCTTTTCCTAGCTCTGTCACTGATTTGCTATGTGACCTTGGACAAATTGCTTCACCTTCCCCGTGCTTCCCTTTACCCAACTGTAGGATAGATAGAACAAGGCTCACTTTCCTTATAGGAGATAATGAGGATTGATTACATTTTGTATAGCACTTTGAGATCCTCAGATGAAAACTACAGTACAACTGCAAAGTATAAAGTCTGAGACAGCCTGCTCACTAACACCAATCATTGCATAAAAGTAGTTAAAACTGTGAAAAGTAGTATAGATCTCATTAACTTTATTTAGAAAACAAACTTGTGTGCTTGGAATTTCCTCTAAAGGGCTCAGTCTTGCAGCCTGTGTCCACTGGGACTAGTCACATGCATAAGGTCAGTAGGATTCTGATCACAATAAATGGAGTTAAATTTAAAATGGACTTTTATATGTTTTGAGTGTGTGGTTTTTATTATCAAAGAACAAAAGACTATAGGAGATGAGAGTGTTATGTTTTCAGCATCTGATTGAATGGCAGATTTCTCACCTGCATTCTTAATTTCAAGGTTTCTACTGAAGGAAATGAGAAATGTAAGTATTGAATTAGTTAATTAGCATGCTATATGATGTTTTTATTTTATAGGAAACGTTTAATGCTGTTAATCCAGATTATATTAAATCATGTATTTAAAATATGTTCAATTTTCGTTTCAGTAAAGTTATATAAATTAAATGTTATACCTGGCTAGAAGGCAATTGAGTTGTACAACTCCAGGATCTCTTAGGCTATGTCTACACTGCGTGCCTTACAGCGGCACTGCTGTGCTGCTACAGCCGAGCCGTTGTATGCGGTAGCCACTCTTTGTCGCCAGGAGAGAGCTCAAAATAAAATAAAATAAAATAAAAAATAAATACCAAATATAAAAATAAAATAAAATAAAATAAATAAAACCACCCCCCAACGAGGGGAACCGTAGCTTTGTTGGTGGGAGAGCGTCTTCCACTGATGAAGTGCTGTCCACACCGGCCGCTTTTCATGGTTAAAACTTTTGTCACTCAGAGGAGTAATTTTTTCACACCTTTGAGCAAGAAAAGATTTAACGACGAAAGTGCAGTGTAGAGACAGCCTGAGGGCATGTCTTCACTAGCAACGTTAAAGCACTGTTGCAGCAGTGCTTTAACATGGCTGTATAGTTGTGGCACCGTAAAAAAACCAGCTCCACGAGGGGAGTAGCTACCAGCGCTGGTGCACTGTCTACACTGGCACTTTACAGCGCTGAAACTTGCAGTGCTCAGGGGGGTGTTTTTTCACACCCCTGAGCAAGAAAGTTGCAGCGCTGTAAAGTATCAGTGTAGACAAGGCCTTAGTCTTTGAGGATAAATTTAGTCGTACTTCATTGTATATCCGTGTTGTCCTTGGCAATGCTGCTGTAGTAAACAAGGAAGCTGTAATATCCTTACCACTGAAGTCTGACTTGTTCCCTTGATTAGGGCTCTTCTAGGAAGGCAATGTCTCTTCGGAAGCTGTTGCATAATTATTCTTGGACTCAGTGCAGAATCACTTCAACAATTTCAACTTTGTAACAGCATCATGTGTTCTGTGAATGTGGGGCATAAATTAACCACTTGTGATTCTTGCTTCACTGTCATCAGGCTGTAGTATTTATATAAACTAATACTGAGAACCAAGAGTTATTAATGTTTCTCTGAAGTTTATATTTTATGCTTCTTTTTTCCTAATGCAAGATTGTTGATTTGGCTCTGCATTCATGTACTAGTTTAATATGAATACACAGAAGTCTCTCAGTAGCTAAGGTTATAACAAGGTTTCTATTATAAGTCTTCTGGGACTTAGATCCACAATGGTTTAGGCTCCCTTGGTGAACTCCTGGCCACATGGCAGTCAATGGTAGAACTCCCATTTGCTTCACTAGGGCCAGGATTTCACCCCTTAACTCTGTATTTCAATATTTCCACATTTTTGAAAAAATGTAATCTTAATTTAGAATTTCTAGACATTTTTATCATTTAATTAGTGTGGGTGTGGGGTGGGGAAGGGATGAGGTTGGGGGTTAGGATTTCAACTACAGCTCTCTAGTAAGTTTTTTTCTTTTTTTATGTTTTGATACAGACGTATAACCTTAACTAGTTTCTCACAGGTTTGTGTCTGGCAATCGTAATTAATATTAAGGACAAGAAACACTAGTAGTAAACCAACTACTTACGTCACTTCTGAATGAACTTCTGTGAACTGCAATCGTAGAACCCAGGAAAAATTGGCTGAATACAAGGCAGTGGTTAGCTCTTTCAGATTGACTGGAACAGCATCGTTTCTGGTGAACTTAGATGATTTTTAAAAATGTGTTTTGAAAGGATCACTAAACAATTCTTCCTTAATGACCAGGAAATGGTGTGTTTGATCCCTGTCCAATGTTAATTCATAAATGGATCCCTTATGGCTTCAGTCTAACAAGAATAAAAAGATTTCGTCCATTAAAAGGTGAGTTTGAAAAGCTTTTTATCTGCCAAGTTTAGTTATCCACACTGGTTCAGGTTTGCACAGGTTGTACTTGGATTTAGATACTAGAAATGTTACCAAATGTAGCAGGGGAAGCACAGAGCCCTTAACTTGGGTCTTGGCAGATAACAAGCTTTTCAAACTCACCTTTTAATGGATGAAATCTTTTTATGCTTGTTAGACTGAAGCCATAAGGGATCCATTTATGAATTAACATTGGATAGGGATCAAACACACCATTTCCTGGTCATTAAGGAAGAAATGTTCACACCTATCATCCCAGCTTGCCTTTGCAAAATCGTATGTACAAATCCTGTGTTATAGGCCAGATGTAAAGCTCACTAAAGTTAATGGGGCAAAGAGTCCTGTGGCACCTTATAGACTAACAGACGTATTGGAGCATAAGCTTTCGTGGATGAATACCCACTTCGTCGGATGCATGCCAAGTTAATGGGAGTCTTTCCATTGACTTCGCTGGGATCTGGATCAGGTCCTAGGGGGTGAAATTCACCACTGTACAAAGGCTCATGCACCACTTAAGTTTTATATCTTACGGGTTTAAGTAGGACTGAAGTGGGAGAACATCACAGGAGGGTGTACAAATGGATGTTTGCATGTTGATAGTTGAGGTACAATTACTAGATGTGTGCAAATGCCCAGTTATGCATTCAAAGTCACAATCACCTATCTTGAACACCCTTTGGAAAACTTGTCCCTAGTGCTTTCTCAGCTATCTAGTCATGGGGTAGACTGTTCACAAGAGACTCCACAGCATAAAGAAAGAACATTCAAATTAAAAGATTTATTCTTTTGTATCTTGCAGGCCTAGATACTTCAGATGACAACACACCATACATCTTCCCAGAAGATAAAGTTGTAGAGGAAGGTTCAAATGTCACTTTTTGCTGCATTGGAGGCAAAGATAACAGAATTGAGTATCTTTTGTTTAATTACACTGATTATTATTACCCAGATTCAAACATCAGCCAGCGAAACATGGTGATTACTATGAAGAAGGTGTTGCATGCAGAAGTGCCTGGCATTCCTGTCTTTTGTAAAATCTCTGGTAAAGAAAACAAAAAGTACAGTGCAACGCTTCTCTTTGTGGGCAGTAAGTACACACTTTGCTTTGGGTCTCTTTTTCTGTTGCTGATGCACGTGGGAGGAATTGCGCTCTACAAAAATCACTTGTAAAGTTCAAGGGGTCGGTTCTGAGCAGCTATAAATTGGCATTGGTCTGGTGGCCTCAGTGGAGCTATGCCTATTTACACCAGCTGAGGAACTGGCTCCAACAGCATGTCCTTACATTACACATTCCAGAGAAGAAAGGTTTGTTTTCAAGTTTAAAGAGTGCAAGTAGATTTTGACTAAAAGAGGTTCATGGATGAATCCCAAAACCTATTAATGCTTTAGCAAACAGATAAACCAGGGAGCTTAAATTAATAACTTTGGTAGATACTAAAAATCATGGACTGAATAAAGACACTGGATTTATGGCTTATTACAGCAATCTACAACCCATTAACAACCCCTCCTTTTCCCCCTGCAGCTGTCTTCCTTCCCTAGCTGGAGGGGTGTTAACAGGCCACTTTACCTTGAACAGTCCCTTGAGATGTGTGTTAACTACTTATGCTAAACAATCTGTTCTACTTTGTATTTCCCTGTGACATTCTGAATACATTTCCCAGGCTATGTTTCCACTACAAATTACTTCGGTAAAAGTTACATCTCTCAGGGGTGTAAATAATCCACACCTGAGTGAAGAAAGTTATACTGATCTAAACTCCGGTGTGGTCAGCACTTTGTCAGACATAGCTATCGCCTCTCGCTAAAGCAGGAGTTAAGCCGACAGGAGAGAGCTCTCTTGGTGCTGCATCTGCTGTAGTGTAGACATACACAGAGCTCTTCTTCAGGTCTGAGGCTAAGCTCGAAAGCTGGTCTTTCTCACCAACAGAAGTTGGTCCAGTAAAAGATGATACCTCACCTTGTCTCTCTAATATCCTGGGACTGACGCAGCTACAACAACTCTGAATTAACAACCACAGACAAGCTGGGTGAGGATCTTTTATTGAACAAGATTGGAGAGAGAGAGAGAGATTTCGAGCTTACACAGCTCTTCTTGTGGTCAAACAGTCACCTAAGAATTCAGCCTGAATATGCATAATACTACCATAGCATAAAATGTTTCCCCTCCAAGTATAGACATAAGTTTTAAGTTGGGTGACACCCTACACATTGGATAGATCTTTATTTTACATAAATAACATGTTTGGAGTGCAGTGATCTTTCAGAGTACAGTACATTTTAGTCTGCTTTCTTCTCTGAGGCTGTCTTTGTATGAGTGCAATTGAAATAATAATGTCTGTAGTCAACCAGGCTTTGTACATGTTAATCGTTAGTTTGTCATGTTGATCTTCTCCTTGGTTTTAATTACAAGAACCACCTTATGAGCCTGAAGATCTTTCCTGTGACACTCGGGACATTCGGACATTAACTTGTACTTGGAATCCAGGAAAAAATACCTATCTTTATGGGGCTCATTCAACAAAATACCACTTGTTTGAAAGGTAAGTTTTCTCAACTGACTAAATTAGTTCTATGGTCTGTACTATACAGGAGGTCAGACGAGATGATCTAATGGTCCCTTCTGCCCTTGGAATCTATTATTTACAATCTATTAAAGTATTTTTCTCTGTATGCTATAAGAAGTTGCACCCTTTTCCAGATCATTAAGCAATACATTCAAACAACAAAGGTTTAACAGCCCAGGACTTTGGAGTACCCACCATTAACACTTTCTCATGTTGAAAACTGACCAACTAGCCTCACTCTTCGTTTTGTCTCCTCACCAGTTTCTGATCCATCACACTAATAAATTACCTCTTTAACCAGGACTGACTAATTTTCTTTAATAGTTTCTTGTGAGAGCCTTTGTCAAAGCTTTTTGAGTGTCAAAGTGAGTTCTCGAAATATATTCTCCGTTACTCACTGTTTTGTTGTCAAAAGGGCTGGATGGCTCATTCTGTTCCCACCACCTTGTGGTTGTCAGAGACAGCCCAGAAGCCCAGATCTGTTCTCAGAATGAGCCACACTAATTTTCTCACTTCTAGCCCTGCCTAAGATTAGGCATTGCTAATTAATTTTTGTTTAGAGACTACACACATTTACTTGCACAAACTCATCCCAGCCCCTTTCCCCCCCACATCCCATACCCACCCTCCCCATAGGTGTAGTTTGGGCAGCATTTCCCCCCAAACAGAGGCGAGGCATGTGGGGGCACCCAGGGTCACATGCAGCAGATGGTGCTCCCCCATTAAGCCGGTCCTTCTCCCCCCCAGCACTGGCAGCCTAGGTATCACTCCAGGTGGGGGAAAGAGCCAGTGAACCAGGGGAACTGGCTTCAGTGTGCATGTCGTACCTCCCCCACAAAATAGCAGTCAAACTATGCCTATGCCGTGCCCCCCCCCCCCCACTCACACAGTTGTTGGACAGTCTGAAAAGCATCAGTGTTCTATGGCCTGGATCCTACAAACAGCTATAGAAATGAGTAACTTTGTGCATGTGAGTTCAATCCATTCAGTATAACAGCTTAACCTCTGCTGAAAAGCCAACAGTACTGAAAATATTTATGGGCTGTACTGAACCGTCTTGCACAAGGCCATTTTGCAACTGAATTGGTCAGAATTTTAGCATTTAACTCCCACGGAAGTTTTCTGTGGTCAACAGCAAGAACATGGGGAATTCATCCAATTCTCTATCCCCACAGATCTCCTGCAGAATACTGAGTGGCATGAACAGTCAGCCCATGAAACAAGATAGAAGTATTAGATCACCCAAACAACCTCATTAGATAATCAGCCACAGTTGCTTACCAACTTCTGAAAGCCTTTTGCTTTTCAAATAAACCATTCCTGGGTACCGTCCTTTATACGACAGTTCTTTTAAAATATAATAGAAATTACTATTTGTTACATTTGTTGATAGAGTATTATGCACATACAACAACTGTATTTTTATTTAAGTTTTAGTTCTGTTCTAGGTAGGCATCACAGTTTCTGAATCCATTATTGCGCTTCTGCAGCATCTATGATTTTAAACCAAAGAAAAATAAACCAATGACTTTTTCCTCTCTCTTGAAAGGTTTTCCCAAAAAACATTTTGCTACCAAGAAACAGCACATTATCTAGAACCCATCCATTGTTCTTGGGCTATAGACCAGCAGATGATATACAACCTAACACTGACTGCCCAAAACCCTCTTGGAAAGAGAAGTGCTAATTTTGTCATTGATGTAGCTCACAGAGGTAAGGGTTTTTCTGCTCCTTGTTGATGTTTTGAAGGGTCTTTTCGGTAGGCTCAAGATCACCACCATGAAACATTCTGGGGCCGCCCGTCCTATTTCTCTATGGGGCAGTATTGTCTGAAAACCTCTCAGATTTAAAGATAAATGTTTTTTCCTTCCCAGCTTGCCCTGATTCCCATCTTCTTTGTGCCCACACTTGTCTGCTCCCTCTTCAGTTTCAGTTTTGCAACTGCTGTTACTGATGAACACAGTCCGATCTCCAGGTTGAGAGCTAAGTGATCAAAATGATCCCTTTTGTGGCCTCAGAATCTGCCAAATGTCCAAATGTGGGGAGTGATGTGCAACAAAGGGCCTAAATGAGAGGCACAAAAAAAGGAGCCACTCAGGAAACGAAGTGCTGTGGGATCATTCCTTTGTCGTAGAGAACTTTGTCATAGACACCACAGTTTCACAATTGCACGTTTCTGGAGGGAGGGATAGCTCAGTGGTTTGAGCATTGGCCTGTTAAACCCATGGTTGTGAGTTCAATCCTTGAGGGGGCCATTTAGGGATCTAGGGCAAAAATTGGGGATTGGTCCTGCTTTGAGCAGGGGGTTGGACTAGATGACCTCCTGAGGTCCCTTCCAACCCTGATAGTCTATGATTCTATGATGTAAATCTTCAAAAACAAAAGGGAGAGGACACCAAATTTGTGTGGGGTGGACATAATTTTGGCACTAGAATGAATGATTTCGTCATAATGATTGGCATTTGAGTGGTAAACGCATTATTACAGAGCCTGAGGGAGAGGGCACATGCCCCCCAGGAGCAGTGGATGACAGGAGTACCAACCTGCTAGTGCATGAGACAAGAAGAGCAATTTACCATAAGTGAAGCAGAAAAATTAACTGTACACAAAATGCTTTCAAATGCATAAAGGAAACACACTGAAAACACAAGAAAATGAGTTTCTTTCTCCAACTGCTTTCAGTTCTAGGAATTGTGGGTGCTTCTTGTAACAATACTAGATGTCTCTTTCTGATGGCATAAAGCTTGAGCGCTCTTCTAACCAGTCTTTTTAGGCAAGTCCTGCCATTTCTCTATTGCTACAGATATTTGCTGTAGATTTTTTGCGGATTTAAAAAACATTAGCAAATAAAGCAAAACAAAATTTACACCCCATATTTGTAGCTCTGCAGTATCAATAATGGAAGCATTCAAGGGTCAGATTTGGACACCATCTAGCCTAATACTACTTATAGAGCACATATCATCTGAGCACAAAGGACTTTAACAAGGGAAGATGAATAGAAGTAGGCCCTTTTTTTGGATGCAGAAGCTGAGCCACAGAAAGTTTAATTGATCTGCTCACATTCAGTCAATAGAAGAGTGGTGAATAGAACTGCAGGTCTTTGGCTCCAAGTCCAGTGAACTACTTCTGGGATGCAGAGCCCCACTAGAGAAGTAGATAAACAATAAAAGACTCAATTTCTAAAAGCATCACTTATTTTTACTAATACATATCTCTCTCTGCCTGGAATCCCACTGGGAGAGATGTAATGAGGAAATCCTAGACTAAGCCTCGTATTCACTTTCATTGCTCAATGAAGACATTTTGAAAGTTCTTGAATTCAAGTTTTTCAGAATCTAACTTATCTTTCCCTTTGGCAGTTCATCCATATCCCCCCTCTGACCTTTCTGTGGAACATATGAAAGCCACAGAAGTCAGTTTATACTGGCGTATGCAGCCCAAGTACAAAGCAATTAAGCTGCTATGTCAGATTGAAAATCGCCACCCAAGTGGGCAAGTGGAACTGGTAAGAAACTTAAGTTTCAGTCTAAACAAGCAACTGGGGTTTTGGGGTATGGAGTATAGTATATTTGTTTCATAGTTTTTAATGCCATCGGTAGTGGGTGGGTGAATCACTGGCCCTTAGTAGGTGGAATGCCAAACGTGCACAAATATGTGTGATTGAATCACATTCTAGGAGAAATGTTCAGATCTTTGAGGCTGTCAGTGTTGGTGGAGACCAGCTGAAAGACAAAGCTATTGTGAGAGGCAAGGTGGGTGAGGTCATGTATTTTATTAGATCAACTTCTGTTGGTAGAAGGGACAAATTTTCAGGCTTCACAGAGCTCTTCCTCATGTCTAGAGAAGATAATCAGAGTATCACACCACCAATAGATGTTATCTCCCCTGCCTTGTTTGTCTCATATCCTGCCACCAACATGACTACACCACCACTGCAAAGGCCACTGAGAACATACAAATTATTGAGTCTCTGTAGGAGCAGCAAAAGAGATCTGATGAGAGATGAAATTCAAGAGCTAGGTTGGGACAGAGCCAATGGAGAGACTTTAGTAGTGAGTGATGTGGTCTGATCAGGTGAGGAAGAGAATCGTAGCAGTTACATAATTAATAGATATTTAAAGTCAAAATGGACCGCTGTTGTCATCTAGTCTGACCTTGTGCATAACACAGGCCATAGAATTTCACCCAATGATTTCTGCATCTAGCCCAATATGGTTAAACAAGAACAAAACTTGTAGAAAGACATCAGCGGGCAAGCTGTCCCAGTTGTTAATAACCTTCACTTAAAAATGGGCATTTGTTTCCAATTTGAACTTTCACTTTCCAGTCACTGGAAATCTTGGGAGAAGCAATAATCAAGGCTTCAGGTGAGGAAGGTGCATGTGTCTCGGTGGTGGGAAGGGAATCGGGCCATGGACAAGTGTTTTTAAAATGTTGTGGAGGAAATAGCAACAAGATTTAGTGACAACCTGGTTGGATGAGGAGCAGGAAAGGAAGGAATCATAGATGCCCTCTAGCTTGTGAGCCTGAGACACAGGAAAAAATGGCTGTGTGAATAGCAATGGTGAAAGGAGAGAATGCAGAAGGCTTAGGAAGGAAAATAAATTGCTCAGGCTTGGCCATGTGAAAGCTTGAGGAGCTGAAAACCATCAGGCTATGTCAGAGTCAACTCCATCAGAGTACTGCTGATGACTGTGATGTCACTGTGACCAAAGAACTGTTGCAGTTGGCATTTAGACTTCCCAGATGTATTATGCAGACTTGTCTGCATATACATTACTGCCCTCTATTGGATAGAATGCTAGACTTGCTGCAGTGTGTAAGAGCTTGCTACCATGTACTGGCAGGAGGCCTTATAAGCTCTAATATTACTGGAGCTAATGGAGATTTCAGCTTCAGTTCCAGTGGTAGAGGCTGATGTGTAGGGGGCAGAACGTCCTGAATTACAGCTTGGTGTCTGTGCAGCTACAGCATGTAGTATAGCTGATGTCCATAAAGACCTGTGTGAACATATAGCCTCCTGGAGGGGGAGGAAGGTTGCAGCAGAGTCCATAACCTTGTTCCACATACTTTAGTGAGTGTTCAGCTCGCCTGTTCTTCACAAGTTGATCTAGGTTTCCCTGTGGTCCAGTCCACACAGGGGCAGCTCATCTCCAGAGTATTAAAGGACAGGTAAAGCTTGAAAGCTTGTCTCTCTCACCGAAGAGAAGTTGGTCCAATAAAAAAATATTACCTCACCCACCTTGCTTCTCAAAGTAAAGCACAAGCAGGAGTGCTCCACTTTTGTAGGAAGTGTAGATGGACAGGCCTCCCGGGAGACCTCCCAGTGGATGTTCTGCCTCAAGTGTGCCAGCTGCGGGAGATCATCACAGATGATCGTTCAGAGGAGGGGACTATACAAAACATGGGGTCCCTACGACATACCCACTTTATCTTGGGCAGAGTTCATCCTAATCCTTTTGAGGATGGTAGCAAGTTGTGGGAACTCCCAAAGGGAGGGTCCAATGTGGAACATGTGTATGCTAATATCCCAATGGTATGTACGTGTCCAGAACAGCATCCTATTTACCTGATCCTAGTAAAGAGGTCCATGTTTTAAATATTTTAAATTTAAGTTTTAGATATTTTAAATATATGATAAAAGAAGGGGGCATATGGACAACAACAGAAGCACCACAGGCAGAAGTGGGAGAAATAGGCTCACTAATTACACCTTTTTCAACCTACATAGATAAAAAATTAAGTAGCAATTTTGGCAGACCAACAAGAAGGGATCCTGTCAACAGCATTGGCCAAAGGGGTTAATAGAGCTCTCTGTGCGCCTCCCATATGTCCATATATTTGGACCTACTCTGACTTTTCCAGCATGTTTCCACATAATTTTCTGCATTGGGTCAAACTTGACAAGGCAGATGTAATAAACGTGCTGTTGGTTGAAGTAGGGGACAGAATGACTTCCCGAATCTCAGCCAAAAACCTCTTTCTCATGAAAGATGTCTGAACCCGAACTACGTCACATTTCTCCTTTGCTTTTGCAGCACAATAGTTCACCTGTTCAGTCAAATTCATATCCACACCTCACCCTAAGTGGCTTGCAGCCTTTCACCAATTACGCCTTTAGAATGCGCTGTGGTGCAGCTAGCCACTTCTGGAAATGGAGTGAATGGAGCAAAACCCTCAGAGTCAGAACAAATGAAGCAGGTGAGTTCAGTCCATTGGGAAATGGGGTGGGGGGGAGGGAGGGGTTTGCGGCTGAAACTTGCTCTTCAAGTTGCTGTTCGCCATCTGCCAGACTGATGTCTGGAAATACCAGAAAGCTCGTTGTTTTTGGTGTATGGGGCTGCAAGCTTAAGAGCTGCAGGTATTGGGTCAATACCATTTTAAAATATGCGCATACATGGGCACAGAACAAACTGATCGGTGAAACTCGAGCTTCGGGTGAAACCAGATAAGGTTTCAGAACTCCAGGTGCATTATCTGAACCTTGTGCCAAACTCAATCCCATCACTTTTTTCCCTGATCAGTGAGATGTGCTGGCCGGCTCTTCTTCTTCCCTCTGCAACTCCCAGCATATCTTCAATGGTACCTCTGCCTTGGCTCCCTCCTCCCTGTAACCTCCTCTTCTTATACCTCCCCTGACTGTTGGCATACCACATCTTTAAAAGGTTCTGTTTGTCTGGAATCTATCAACCTCCTATGTCTCCACCGCTTTAAATCTGAAGTTCTGGTGCTTGATAGAGCCCAGAATGCACCAGATGAATCAGAATTGGTGAGATATGAAGTGGGTGCAGCTGGACCACTGAATGGGCATAGTAGTTGCTGTGCGTTTTGGGTGTGGAGGCATCATTTAGTGGTGGGAACATCCATGTGTGTTGGGGAGGGAGGGGAAGTGGGGCTTGGCACGGAATGAGCCAGGAGTAGTTTTTGTAGTTTCAAGGGAGCTCCAGTTTTTGGTATGGAGGCACAGGGTCGGTGAGTTTTGGGGTCTAGCTGAGTTGCAGGTGGGATGGTCTCCTTAACAAATATTAGCAAAGGTTTGGACAGTTCACCCTTCCCAATATACAACAGCTTTGTTTTATGTGATTGATCACAGCTCCCTCAGGGAAACTTGATGTCTGGAGAGAAGTTACCCCAGTTTTGGGAGGACGGAATGTGACCTTATTCTGGAAGGTGAGTCTGGGCACAGAAATGGTTAAGAAAGTTTACAGAAATGATCGGCACAGTATTGGGGGTATTTTTCCTGGCAGGGTGCAAGATTTCTCTCTCATTTTAGTTTTCCATTATGATGTGCGGCTCTTGTGACAATGGAAACCATAATCATCACACTGCTTACACTGGTGCTGAGAGAGTCTGGATTTTTGTTCAAGCCGTGGATTTGGACCATATGTTGCTTTTTTTTTCTTTTAGTGGAACCCGCATTTCTCCCCAAGAAAATATAGTTTGGGTGCCAAAATGATTTTTTAGAAAGTGAATGCAAAGCCTACTTTTTTAAAATTGTCCATTCAGTGAGCACAAATAGGAAACAACATACACAAAACCTTCAGGTTGCCTTATTTCAAAACTCCCAGTCATTTAAAAAAATATTTCTATATACTTACGGGTTAAGTAGAAATAATTCTGTCATTTGTTTAATGTCATCCATCAAGTGAAAACCAATTTTCTTTTTTCTGTAAAACAGAATATCACAAGTACAGTATCCTTTGTACCCTTAAAAGCTTCTACTATAAGAATCATGCCAAATACAATTTGTAGTAGTGTAAATTTAGCTGCAGATTAAATAGATCTTGAAATATTTTCCATTTTTTCCCCAGCCATTACCAGACTTCAGAGCTAATGGTGGAGATATTTCATTTGAGATAACCTGGGAAAAGTTAAAGAAAGCCTCTGAGCCTGAACACATCTCCATTTCTGCATTACAAAACAGTACAACAATTTCCATCGATAACCATTCCTACAAAATCAGCGTGGTAGCAAGGAACAATATTAATTTTTCACTTCCTTCAGTGATGATCATCTCCCGAGCGACAGATAATGGTTTGTGTATCTTCAGTCCAATTAAAATAACTTTTGTGGGCGCTTATCTTGTATAGTTATTTTACAGTCAGTAATATTTTATTTATCATCATGGAATAATTAATCTAGTCTTGGAATTAAAATGACTGTTTGCCACTGATGTGTTTGAAAACTACTTCCTTCTATCAATGGAGGTCACTTAGTCTGTAAGATAATAGCAGTATATGTATCTTTATATATTCCCCATTCTCTACCCACCTGGGTTTTTTCACAAATATAATATGGTACATTCATGGGGAAAGTGAGCAAAATACATATAGGTTTAACCAACAAGGTCCTCTATCCTGCATTTGCATATGGATTCAAGGATCCCACTCACATAGAACTCATTGCAGAATCAGGGTCTAGTGACCTATTATTTCAGGCTCCAGTTTTGTGAGCCTGCAGTTCAGTTCCTGATGTTACAAATTTTAATGCAGTTAACCAACTACAAGGTATTTGAGTGATTAGCCTCTTAGTGGTAGGGATCAACTTTCAGGGTCCTTCCCTTATTGGGGGCGAGTATTTCGTAATGATGAAACATTATTGAAAAGACAAAATCTGCAGTTTTACCGGTATCCAGTCATCAGGTACAGTAATGGCAATACTAGCATTGTAATTCTACCAATCTTAATTAGACCTAAAGTATAGGTCTTCCTGCTAGAAAACATATATATTATAGATAGATGATAAATATACTATTTTGTGAAGTGCTTTAGTCCATTCTTTCCAAGGTGCTGAAGAAAAGGTTGATCGCACTGACCTTGAAGAAGAAAGAGTTAATGGCACAGTTGATGGCATTTATATTTCTTGGAAGGCCACAAATGCATTTGATGGATACATTGTCGATTGGTGCAACTTTCCGAGGTCCCAGCATTGTGACTTTCAGTGGAAGAGATTCGATTTCAACACCTCCAGTTGTTTTATCAACTCAGGTGAAAGCAGAACAATTCTTCATTAAGATGTTTATGCTGCAACTCTTTGTTAGGGCATTGGGTGGCATGCACCTGAATTTTAGGAAACAGATTCTGGGAACTCAATTATTAAAGTCTAACAACTGCCCAGTGTGTCAGTTTTTTCTTTCACAGAATCATAGACAGGTAGGGTTGGGCAAGGACCTTGAGAGGTCATAAAGTCCAGCCCCCTGCACTGAGGCAGGACCAAGTAAAGACCATTGCTGACAGGTGTTTGTCCATCAGGACCATCTGTGGTATTGTTTTGTTTACTATTTTGATCAAACACCACAAACAGGTGGTCAACATTACTAGAGTTAGCTGGGATTCGGTTTTAACACCTCCAGTTGTCTTACCAGCACTAAGTAAGAACTGTGTTTTCTAGGGCCTCCTTTTGGCAACTTCAGTGGTGCAAGATCAGGATTTTTAATGAATTATAGAGCTCCATATAAATCAAATGTGGTTCCGTTTTGTTACCTAAAACTACTGAAGCTTAATTTTTTAAAAACGGCTTTATTATTTTCTAGCTTCTTTCATGCCTGGGGTCAGATACAACTTCAGGGTTTATGGATCTCTAGCTAATGAAGATTTTTTCCTGGGGAAGAAGGTTGGGTACACCAAAGAACTGGGTAAGCTGAAAATATTTTACATGTGTACATATTTGCTAAATGGGGCTCATGAAAATAGAGTGGAGTTCTGTAGCTGTACTGTCTTTTCTCTGCCTCCTTGCACTAACTACAAGCAATGTTTGACATACCATTCCCATTGCATATATTTAATAAAACACTACAAAATGGCCTCTGGTGACGGCTATGAGGCAGTTTGGTTAGTACAGATGTCAGGAAAACAAGAGTCCACACCAGTCAGGAAAACTGAGCTATAACTACATTAGCAATAACTATGATTAAACAGTTGTTTCTATGCATGACGTAGATGGGTCCACAGATGTTCTGTGGTACCAGGAGGCTTTAAGGAAGAACAGGCTTAGTTCAGTTTTTATTTGAAAATCCGTGATGTTCAGTTTATAAACAACGCAAATTTAACAAGAGGCAACAGATGGGAATTCAGGAGCAATGCCAAGTGGGGAGATAAACTTTCTAGAAATCAAACATGTTTGTCAATTTCCTTCCTTCCAGCTCCTAGACTTAACCCTCAAGGGGAAATAGCTGAGATGACTTCCCACACTGTGACCGTAACTTGGGATTCTTATCCCGTAAATGAGTCACAGCCTGGATTCATAAGAGGTTATCATGTTTATGTGAAAACCATGGAAGAAGAATGCAGTTTGAAGGGATCCGCAAAACATGCTCTTTCAGGTAATTGATTCTTTGAACCCAGAAAGCTGTACGCCCATCAATCCATCACATGCTGAAATGTGTGAAAAGCTGCAGATTTTTTGCTCAGGAGATCAATAAATTGGAGCCTCCTGAAAAGTTCCTCACACGTACATGTTAGGCAGATAAACACACTGGGGAATAAATGGAATGATGTTGACCTCTAACGTGAGGTAACTGTTGCCATCTCTCCAAGGACTGAGTGTAGAGTGCTTTTAATTGACAGAAGCATGACTCTACCAATATCCGGGGGATTATTTAGGGCCCCATTTTGTAGGCCATTATGCAGGGAGCTTCCATTGACTTCAGAGTGCACTTCACAGGTGGAATGGCTGCAGTATCAGCTTCGTGTGCGGCACTGAGTTTCCATCTCTGATGAACTGAGCTCTGGCAGAGTTTTCAAAATTCCCACTCATTCTCTTTTTGGAAGATAGACAAAGAAGCTGCTGTCAGTTTTATTATGACAGTGGGGATTTTTTAGAGGTAGTTGGGTCCGATTTGTGTGCTGATGTTTTCATAGCTTTAGGGTTGTGGTTCTGTGAAAATTCCCCATTTATTCCATTAAATGAAGATGTGCGTAGATCTGCTCTACACAGCCTGTTCGTCTAGTGGTGAAGCTGACCTGGGGACTGTGTTAAGCATTTGCAGCACGGAACTACTTGGCATATCGTCTCTGATTTTCCTGTCCCACATTGAACTCTACTCGAGATGACAAAATTTCAGTGCAGCCAAATTCTCAGACCCTCCCACTAAATGCAAAAAAAATTGTTTCTTCTTACCTGTTGATTTCTCTTCTCCAACATGGACCGTGTCCTGATTCACCACCAGTAGGTCCATTCCCCTCTTCTGAGGGAACTGGTGTCAGGTAGAGCTGCGTGTCTGTGTGAGCCTGGGCTGTCAGGGGCCTGCCCACCAACATCCTGTCAGAATAAGATTAACTGTGGAACAGTTGGCACTACTGTAACTGTGCATACTTGCAAATATTCCCACCCAGGAAGGGTGTAAGAGCAAAGCCCAACCACCTCCCCATCTGAGGTACTGATTGGGGCTGGGGCAGGGGGGTTATCTCAGGCAGAACCGGTGCCGAGGCTGGGAAGGATGAAGGATGTGGCTAAGAAACACTTGAAATGGGAACAGATTGCTAGCCCTGGTTTCTCTGTGTCCCTTGTACTGAACGCATTTCTGCCTCTCAGCTATCAGTAAGGTGTTGCGGGGTGGGGGATGGAGGGTGCAGAGAGAAGAAAGGGACAGAGGCAGACCAAGAAAACAAAATGTGCTGAAAAGCTACTAGCAAAAGGTAAGTGAATTGTGGAAGTGGAAACAGAGCTCGTAGCTTGGCAGAAGCAGAGACTTCTGACAGGAAGTTGGTGGCTGGTCCCCTATTGGATTGGCTCTTTGAGACATGCTGCTGCTGCTGCTATCTCCAGTCCAATCAGAAGAGGCGCCACCCAACCCAGCAGTAATGAGTTAGAGCAGGGATTCTCAAAGGAATGTATTCTGTGGGGGTATGAGAAGCCGCTCTGCCTTCAAGCTGGGAGGCTTCCAGGGAGCAATGTGCCACCCTTACTTCTCTGCTGCTGCTCGCGGCAGCGCTGCCTTCAGAGCTGTGCGCCTGGCCAGCAGCTGCCACTCTCTGCTCTGCCTTCAGAGCTGGGCAGCAGCATGTGTATTTGTGTGGCGGGAGCTGGGAGGACGTAAAGGACTACAGACACAAAGAACGGGGACGCAATCAAATAAATCTGAGAACCACTGAGCTAAAGCATATCCCCCTTCCTGAAAGGCAATGCATATTAAAAAACAATTGAGAGTAATGGTTTGTAACATCTCCTTTGATTATAGATGGTTCAGTCCTATGTAAATACACTATAGAAAACCCAGAAGAAAAGAGATACGTGGTGAAACACCTGATGCCAGAAACAACATATGCACTGGCAGTTAAAGCTTACACTGGAGGAGGAGAGACCCCCATTGATGCCTATATAAACGTAGATACACTACATGACTGTGAGTTTAGAAAATGAAAATAATATTTGGAGGAGCCGGCAGAGGAGGGGTGCAAGAAGGGAAATTAGCACCTGTCACTGCTGGCTTGTTTTCTAAAAAGATTAGGTAGAGATGAATGGATTTGAGAAGGATCCCAGTTAGAAGATTTATTAATGGATGCAGTCAAATAATACTAATTGCCAAATTAAATGTTATAGTACTTGAATAGCTCCTTTCACCCTAGAAACATTGCCGCATATTTAAAGCACTTTACCATGTTATTTAAACCTCGTAATCCCCCTGTAAGGTAGCTAAGCAAATTTATACCCACTTTGCAGATAGCAACACTGAGGCTCATTTACAGAATGAAACCAGTGACAGAGTTGAAACGAGAACCCAGGAATACTGACTCCTGGTCCTCTTCTCCAAATATTAGAGAGGAATTTTATTTATTTCCAGCTAATTTTATAAACTATAGAAGAATATAAAACTTTGCATATATTGGCTGTTGCTTTCATGACCAAGTAGCTAATTTATGTGCAAATAAGAGGTCTAGACTTCCTAACACTGGTTTGTATGAAAAACTGGCTTACAAAGCCACCAACTCTTGCATTCCGTGCTAGATGTGACCAAAGAAGGGTTGCTGCATTAGAATCATGCTCACTAACTGTGGCCAAATTAGACATCCAGAAAAAAAAAAAAAAGTAATTACTTACCTGTAATTCTGTTTGCTTGAAGATATCACACCAGAATCTCACTCTTGGGACTTGTGTTCCCAAGCTGAAACTCCCCAGCTTTGTCCTCAGAAGAAGTGGAGTGTTGATTAGTGCATGAAAGCCGTACATTTTACACTGAGCAACATGCACTACCACTATACCTCAGTGCCTAGACCCTCCCAGACAGCTAGTGAATTGTATGTAAAAGCAAGGTCTCCTAACCAAAACCAGTGAGAAGTAAAATAAAAATCCATAAACTAACACTTAAAAATGTCCCAAGAGAAGCCATCCCTTCTTTCCCCCCTTGGTTAATTTAATATCAAAACTCAATTTCCTTCTTTGTTACACCACTGCATGACTCCATTGGTAACTGTTGTGGACACTTAAGCTCTGGGGACTCACTTCGGTTTGGTGCTGAGCTCCCTCAACTCCCTTGCTTTGGCACTTGGAACACTGTAGTATTGGGGCCTTTGGCCCCCATTAACTAAAGCACTTAACCATGTCCTTACGTCCTATTTACGGCAATTCTTTCTTGCACAGGGATAGATGGACTAGAGATGTTTAAGTGCTTTGCTAAGTAAGTGTCTTCAGTGCAACCCCCCCCCGCACAAAAATGTAATTTTTACACTGATGTAACCATTTCAATGTAGCACCCTAGTGGAGACAGGGCACAGGCAGGTTTTGCTTCAGTGTAGCTGCTTGAGGTAACTCCCAGAGGGACTTGGGGACTGAACTTGAGCAGTTACATCGAGGTCAGAACTACCCATGCTTTGTCTCCATTGGGGTTTTACTGCAAGATAGCAATTTCAGCATAAAAACACACCTTTTTTTGCTGTGAAGACATAGCCAACGGGAGGGTATTTATTTACATAGCTACTCCTTGAAATCTTCGATAGTTAGCAAATCAACACAGGTAAAATGATGGTGTCTGTAAGTAAAAGGCAATTAAAAAATAAAAGGACTGGTAAAGCTGAACTTTTGGCAATAAAAATAAATGCCAAAAAATACATGTGTTCACTTATAGATTTGCAGGCCAGAAGGGACCATTATGATAATCTAGTCTGACCTTCTGCATAACGCCGGGCACAGACTTTCATCAAGTGATTCCGTTATCAGCTCTAGTGACAGGTAGTTGAGGTAGAGCAGATCTTTTAGAAAGACATCCATGCTTGATTTTAAGATGATCTTTTATCCCAGAAGCTCTAATTGTATTGATTCAAACAAGGGAAAGTTAGAAAACTGTTTTTTGAAATACTATTTTTCTTTCATAGCAAAGATTTACCTTCCAGTTCTGCTAGTGATCATTCCTTTTGTAGTAATAACTGCTGTGTGCTTCTGGAAAATCAAGTGGTAAGTTCATTACAATACATTTTCCTTCTGTAAATAGAGAAATGGTCTGTTTTAATTCAAAATGGAGTTGTAGTTTGTCTATTTAACTCCCCTTCATAATACCTCCTTCATTTCTCTCTTTGAGCGTCTTAGTAAGTGGATGCCCTGAATATTTGGCTTGCTGTGGTATATAGTACATGGCATCTCCACTTATTTCTGTAAGAATCTTAGCCCTGCTGTACAGGTGAAGGGAGAATGAATGCTGACAAATGAAGAGAACAAAGTTTACTTGTTTGTCTGTGTTTTTCTAGGGTGAAGGATTGCTGTTATCCTGAAATTCCGAATCCTAACAAGAGCCAAGTCCTCTCATTTAATGGATTAAAGGTGAAGTCATTAGACAAATCCAATAACCTTATTTTTTCTATTCTCAAACTAAGGTCCAGCAAAACGTATTAGAAGAATTTTCTTTCTGTATTGACAATTATTTTTAATAATGATGCTCATTTTACAAATGGCTTGTCTGATTAACTTTACTTTTGGTTGAAAAAAGTCTCCATTTTCCATCGACATGACTCTGTAGTGATTAGTTTACGCTTTGAAGTCTGTCTTTGCAAGGATAGGCTCTAGACAGTTACTTCAAAAGTTATAAAAGCTCTTTCCACACTCTCAGACCTGTCAGAGCAAAGTCCTTCTAATGCCCTTTGATATCTTAGCTTTCAAAATTAGAGCTTAAATTTGACTATTCCTCTGAGACATGCACTACATCTTGACTATGGGAGTCCTGTAAACTCTTCCTGATTGCTGCTCCCTCTCCTGATGTTTGCTACAGCAAGAAGTTAGACTTCTGGGAGAACTTAACCTGCCAATGTTTATGTTCCTTGTGGATTTTTAGAAGGACAAGCCCCCCAAACAGGTTTAACACAGTCAGGGTATGTCTACACTTACAGAGTTTTTGCGCTGTAAGTTTCACCAGTGATAGGGAACTGGTGAAAGTAAAGCGCTGGTTTGTGTACTCACTCAATTCCTCAGGTGTCAGAGAGTGTTTACACTACCAGCACTTCCATCGCCAATGAGAGCAGCGCTGTAGGGCAGCTATCTCACAGTGCAGCTCTCTCAATAGGTCTTGTCGGAAGGGGGGTGTGTGAACGGAAGGCATTCTGGGTCCCGTGCTGCCCTGCTTCATGTCCCAGCAGCCCCATTACTTCCTTGTTTCTTCTTTGGCATTTTTTTAAAAACCTCCTGCTGTCTGGCTGCTTTCCCCGTCACATCTACAAACTAAGGGAAAGGGAGCTTCAAACGTCCCAGGGCTTACAAGGGAAGGGGCGGATGTCTGTGTGTCAGAGCAGAGAAGGTGCTGAACAGAGTGGTCGCTTTTGGAACTGTGGGATATCCTTCGGAGGTCAAAAGGGGTTTACAGTGGTAGAACGTGTCTTCACTTTCACAGCAGCGCAAAAAGAACAGTGGTAAGAGCTGTATGCCTCTCGTGAAGGTGATTTTGTTTTTGCAGTGAAACTTCTGAGTTTCAATGCAAAAAGTCATTAACAAGTATAGATGCTCCCGTGGGGGTTTTAGCGCAAAAAAGGGACTTTTTGCACTTTAAATGGTAAGTGTAGACATACCCTCAGTTGCAGTCTTAATTATGGTTTGCAGTGTTACATGACGGACACTAATTTAAGAACTTGTACATCTGTTCAAAGGGGCATGGTCTCTCATTGCTCAGCAAATTTCCTCTGTTGAGATTAGAAAAAGAGCTCTCCAAAACTGTCTTGTAATTAGATCCAGCTGAAGATCAAACTTCCAGCGAACTAGAATGATGTGTATGCCCTCCCCCTCTGATCCTATACATTTTGTAAAAATTCTGACTATACAGAATTTACTCTACGTTTCTAAAAATGCTTAAAATAATCATTCCCTTTTCACCTAGTCAGTGTATTTTTCATTGTTCTAAAGTAACTGTCTTCTCATTGCTCTGCAGCTTAATTCTGAAGCAGTACTGAAGCTAAGTGACTGCATTCCTGATACTGTAGTATTGGAGAATACATCAGAAGCCAATACACTACAGCTGTGGAGCCATGGGAATATTTTAGAAAGTGAAAGCAAAGTTATCAATCCTTCCTGGGTGTATTTTATTCAAAATGAAGTGGGAAATTTGATGTGCACACAGTCAGCTCCAGAAGCTTGCACTTCATTTGAAAACTTAGCCTATTCTTCCCAGACTGCACTTGGTTCCAGCCTCTATCAGAACCTGTGGATGTCAGAAAAGAGTGAGCCACAGTTGTCTATCTTGTTGTACCAGCCACAGCATTACATTGAAATTCTGAGTAAAGACACTGTCACATCATTAAGAGAAATCACTGAGAGAGAAGGTAGTTTGAGATATATTTCACAAATGGAAGTACCTTGTTCTGAGGCTAAGTTGAGTGATTTGCCCCATTCCACTGAGCCCATGGAACATTCAAGTTACAAAATACAAACAGTCTTGGGTTCAGAGCTGGTCACATCTACATCTGATGAAGGCATTCAGAGTCAGGACAGCTCTACTTCTAGCAACTCAACAGCGTTATTGCTTCCAGGCCGGCATTAAAAACTGACCTGCACATTTAAACAATCCGTATGCTGCAGTTCAATCAGAAATTAAGGGCATTAAGCAGGAATTACAGGGTGAGATGGTATGGCCTGTAGTATCTACACATTCAGATCACAGCTGTCTCTTCTGGCCCTAAAATCTATGAATGCGAGAGATGAGATGCACCATGATTTGTGCAAGGTCACTAAACTACAACAGAGAACATTTTCATTCTCTGATCACAGCCAAGGGACACCCTTCACATGTATTATCCGGCATGGACTTATTGCATTGCTGACGCTAGCATAGAAGGCATGTATTGTGAACCTCAGCATGGAACATTACTCCTAACTTTGAACTCCCTGGCTTTGATTGGTTGGGGTCAGAATGTTAGTTAACTGTGTTTTTTATTTAATTTTCCACATAACAGTAATAAAAAAAAAATAGCCCCCAGAATGAAGGCTTCAGCTGATCTTTCATGGCAAAGTGCTTAAAGGAATTTATTGTGGTACACAACACTAGCTGCACCTTTGACCCTTCTCTGGGCTGTCTGAGTGCACCCCTTCAGGTGCTAGGCCCCATGCCTTCACCACCTGCCTCTAGGGGGGAATCCCATGATTCTCTCACTCTAAGACTGAATCTCAGGCAACAGCCCTCCTTCTGTGTACCAATCATGATTGCCCAACTGGGTTCAGCCTTGCAAACCCTGCAGCAACTCTGATCAGAAGTGAATATCAGGACCCAGAATGGCCTTTTCAGAAACAAAGGATTGTTTCATCTCAACAATAGAAACAAAGCATAACAAGAGCAAGGGTGTTTTAACACAAGAATTACATACATCTCAATCTTACCTAAGCTTAGGGCCCAGGCACCCTCACTTCTGACTGCTGAGTTCAGTCTGCAGCCCAGCCCTGGTCTACATTACGAGTTTAGGTCGAATTTAGCAGCGTTAGATCGATTTAACCCTGCAGCCGTCCACACAACAAAGCCATTTTTGTCGACTTAATAGGCTCTTAAAATCAATTTCTGTACTCCTCCCCGACGAGGGGATTAACGCTGAAATCGACATCACCGAGTCAAATTTGGGGTAGTGTGGATGCAAGTCGACAGTATTGGCCTCCGGGAGTGCTCCATTGTGACCGCTCTGGACAGCACTCTCAACTCAGCTGCACTGGCCAGGTAGACAGGAAAAGCCCCGCAAACTTTTGAATTTCATTTCCTGTTTGGCCACCGTGGCAAGCTGATCAGCACAGGTGACCGTGCAGATCTCATCAGCAGAGGTGACCATGGAGTCCCAGAATCGCAGAAGAGCTCCAGCATGGACCAAACGGGCGGTATTGGATCTGATTGCTGTATGGGGAGACGAATCTGTGCTATCAGAACTCTGTTCCAAAAGACGAAATGCCAATATATTTTCAAAAATCTCCAAGGGCATGAAGGACAGAGGCTTTAACAGGGACCTACAGCAGTGCCGTGTGAAACTTAAGGAGCTCAGGCAAGCCTACCAAAAAAACCAAAGAGGCAAACGCCCACTCGGGGTCAGAGCCCCAGACATGCCGCTTCTATGATGAGCTGCATTCAATTCTAGGGGGTACCCCTACAACTACCCCACACCTGTACGTGGACTCCTGCAAGGGAGTCTCATGCAACAGGGATCTGTTAACGTGTCTGGGGACGGAGCGGAAGTCCTCCAGTGACATCTCAATGAAGCTCTCCTGGAGGTATTCCCAAAGCCTTTGCGAAAGGTTTCTGGGGAGGGCAGCCTTATTGCGTTCTCCATGGTAGGACATTTTACCATGCCAGGCCAGTAGCACGTAGTCTGGAATCATTGCATAACAAAGCCTGGCAGCGTGTGGTTCCGGTGTTTGCTGGCATTCAAGCAACATCCGTTCTTTAGCTCTCTGTGTTATCCTCAGGAGAGTGATATCATTCATGGTCACCTGGTTGCAATAGGGGAATTTTATTAAGGGGACATTCAGAGGTGGCCGCTCCTGCTGGGCTGTTTGCCTGTGGCTGAAAACAAATCATCCCCGCTGTTAGCCACGCGGTGAGGGGAGGGGTGAAGTGATCATCCCAGAAAATTGGGCGTGGGGAGGGTTTAGTTGGGTTTGTGCTGCACGTTAACCTGAAAACATCAGCCCCTCCTTTTAAATGGCCAGTGTGTCTTTTTCAGTTTTACTCTCCCTTTTTTTCCCTCCCGCAGCTGCAAATGTTTCAACGCTGCCACTAGCATCTCCATCCCAGAGGCTAGCGCAGATAAGAAGCCGAAAAAAACGTACTTGCACCGAAATGTTCTCTGAGCTCATGCAGTCCTCCCACACTGAAAGAGCCCAGCAGAATCTGTGGAAGCAGACAATGTCAGAGTCCAGGAAAGCACAAAATGAACATGAGGACAGGAGGAACACGTGAAAGGACAGATGGCTGGAGCAACAGGAGAGGTGGCAGCAGTGTGATGAGAGGAGGCAGGATGCAATGCTGAGGCTACTGGGGGATCAAACTGATATGCTCTGGTTGAACTGCAGGAAAGGCAGCAGGAGCACAGACCGCCACTGCAGCCCCTGTGTGATCAACTGCCCTCCTCCCCCAAACGCCCAAGAACGCAGTGGGGGTGGCCCTCCGGGCACCCCACCACTCCACCCCAGAGGACTGCCCAAGCTACAGAACGCTGGCATTCAATAAGTTTTGAAGTGCAGTGTGGCCTTGTCCTTCCCTCCTCCCCCACCCCACCCGGGGCTTCCCTCCTGGCCCACCCCTCCCAGGCTACCTTGGCAGTTATCCCCCTATTTGTGTGACGAATTAATAAAGACTGCATGAATTTGAAACAATGACTTTATTGCCTCTGCAAGCGGTGATCAAAGGGGGGGAGGGGAGGGCGGTTGGCTTACAGGGAAGTAAAGTGAACCAAGGGGGTTGATTTTCATCAAGGAGAAACAAACCGAACTGTCACACCATAGCCTGGTCAGCCATGAAACTAGTTTTCAAAGCTTCTCTATTGCGCAGCGCACCCTGCTGTGCCCTTCTAATCGCCCTGGTGTCCGGCTGTGCGTAATCAGCGGCCAGGCAATTTGCTTCAACTTTCCACCCTGCCATAAACATCTCCTTACTCTCACAGATATTGTGGAGCACACAGCAAGCAGTAATAACAATGGGAATATTGGTTTTGCTGAGGTCTGAGTCAGTAAACTGCACCAGCGCGCTTTTAAACGTCCAAATGCACATTCTACCACCATTCTGCGTTTGCTCAGCCTGTAGTTGAACAGCTCCTGACTACATTTTGCATAGACTACATGATAATGCATGAGGTGTTTACAATGCCCATAACTGCCATGGTGAGCTGAGTAGGCTCCATGCTTGCCGTGGTATGGTGTCTGCAGGAGAGCAGAGTTGCAGGGGAAGCGGTGGTTTGGATGACCAGTTTTGCAGACCTACTGCACTGTCTGCTGCCAGGACACAACAGCTGAGCGGGCTGCACGCTTGCCGTGGTATGGCGAGACAAGAGCAGCCGAGCAGAGTTGCAGCGGAAGCGGCAGATGACAACAGTCATATAGAGGACCTGCGAGACCACCAGGAGAGCAGAGTGGAAGCGGAAGCGGTCGTTCAATGACGACGGTTTGCAGCCCTACTGCACTGTCTGCTGAAAGCAGTATGGCGCCTGCACAGAAGAAAGGCGCGAAACGATTGTCTGCCCTTGTTTTCACAGAGGGAGGGGTGACTGACGACATGTACCCAAAACCACCCACGACAATGTTTTTGCCCCATCAGGCATTGGGAGCTCAACCCAGAATTCCAATGGGCGGTGGAGACTCTGGAACTGTGAGATTGCTACCCACAGTGCAACACTCCAAAAGTTGACACTCGCCTCGGTACTGTGGACACACTCTGCCAACTTAATGAGCTTAGGGGGGACACACACAATTGACTGTATAAAATCGCTTTCTAAAAAATTGACTTCTATAAATTCGACCTAATTTCATAGTGTAGACGGTGCTTGGTTAGAGACCTTTGTCAAAGCCTTCTTGAAGAAATTGAAGATAAGCCCTAGAAATCCAGGAATTCTGGCTGCTTCATGTTCTGCAAAACTTGGTCCAGACAGAGTATGCTTTCAAGGTTGATAGTCTTCTAGATGAAATAAGTGATCTGATGACTTTGGACGACAGACCCAACAGTACTAGTGCTTCCCTTTCAAATAGGAAGGCTGTTAGATGCAGCCAGTTTGGTCTGGATGAAGCAGAGGACCTTGTGAGAGGAAGTCCTGTCTCTTTGGAAGCTGTAGTGGCAGTACTATTTCAGCTCCAGTCCAAAAACCAAGGTCTCCTTGGCCAATGTGGGGTTACCAATATTACTGTCACCTGTTCTCATTTTATTTTCTGGGCCACGTTCCCTAATAATGGGAAGGATGGAAATGCATAGAGGGGGCCCTGTGGCCCTGTCTGTGTGATAGTGCATCTGTCTCCTTGGATCTGGGGTCCACTCCTCTGGTGAAGTACCTTGATCTTGTCACATTCATGTGGTTTGTGAATAGGTCAGTTGAGGGTAGGCTGAAAGATTGGACAATTAACTCGAAGACTTCCTGATACAGGCACAATTCAGAACTGCTCACCTTGGGCCTGCTGAGCCAATTCACCTTCTGGTTCAGGTCTCCCTTTACATGAACTGCCCTCAGAGAGACGAGAGAGTGCTCCGCCCATTATATGATTTCCATTGCTCTGGCATGTAACCCTGATCATCTTGTTCTCCTGTGGTGGTTCACATATGTGACTGTGGTCATGTTATCTGACTGGTTCCTCTCTAGGCTGGAATGAACCTTGGGTAAGCTCAAGCTTGACTGCATAGTTCTATGAGCTATATGTTGTGGGTCCTTTCCTCCATGTTGTAGATGTCTTGAGCTGTTTGGGATGCCAGGTGTGTTCCCCTGCCCTCCAGACTGTCATCGGTTGTCAGGATCAGGGGATCTGAAAGGCATATGTGCATTTTCTGGCAGGCATTGCCCTGGGCTGACCACTGATTTAAGGAGTTGATCACCTGTGCTAGAATCCTTATTTGATCTTTCATGCATTCTGGGAAGTGGGTTCCATACCTTGAAGATGAAGCCTTGAAGGCACCTGATGTGTGATTATGCACAGGCCTGTCCCATGGAGTGATCCCTACGCACAATACTAGAAGGCCTAGCAATTGAATTTTCACTGTAATAGTGGGCCCTCCTGCAGTTCCAAAACAATGTGAGGTCTTCTTGAACCTTCTGGAACCTCTCTAGAAGAGGAATATATCCTTGCTATCAAGGTATCTATGTCCACTCCCAAGTGAGTTATTTGGGTGGACAGAATCAAGGCGCTTTTCTCGAGGTAGATAATAAAGCCATTCGCCTACAGGAGATTCAAGGTTAGGGATGTAACAGTGTGTGCTGTTTCTGATTAAGATGTCATGCAGGAACAAGTACAGATGGATCCCCTGAAATCTGAGTCTGGCTATGATTATCACCACCACCTTTGTAAAAACATGTGGGGCTCAAGACAGGCTGAATGGGAGGCATCTGGTATTGAGATTGCTTCCTGCTGTAGGAAAACCCTAGGAACCTGTGATGGCACAGTCTGCCAGGGATGTGGCTATATGCATCTGCCAGGTCCACTGAAGTCAGAAAGGTTTCAGGGGGTAGCCATGTTAGTCTGTATCAGTAAAAACAGACAGGAGTCCTTGTGGCACCTTAGAGACGAAAATTTATTCGGGTATAAACTTTCATGGGCTATAGCCCACTTCATCATATACATGGAGTGGAAAATACAGTAAGCAGGTATAAATATACAGCACATGAAAAGATGGGAGTTACCTAACCCAGTGGGGAATCGGTGCTAATGAGGCCAATACAATTAGGGTGGATGTGGCCCATTCCAAACAGTTGACAAGAAGGGGTGAATATCAACAGAGGGAAAATTACATTTTGTAGTTCTAACAAGGCCAATGCAATCAAAGTGGATGTGGCCCATTCCCAACGGTTGACAAGAAGGTCTGAGTATCAACAGAGGGAAAATTATTTTTTTGTAATGACCCAGCCATTCCAAGTCTTTTTTCAGGCTTAATTTGATGGTGTCAAATTTTCAAATTAATTCCAGTTCTGCAGTTTCTTGTTGAAGTCTGTTTTTGCAGTTTTTTTTTTTTGTTGAAGAATGGCAACTTAAGTCTGTTATTGAGTGCCCAGTGAGATGGAAGTGCTCTCCTACTGGTTTTTGAATGTTACAATTCTTGATGTCCGATTTGTGTCCATTTATTCTTTTGCGTAGAGACTTGGCCATTTTACATGGCAGAGGGGAATTGCTGGCACATGATGGCATATATCACATTGGTAGATGTGCAGGTGAATGAGCCTTTGATGATGTGGCTGATGTGGTTGGGTCTTATGATGGTGTCCCTTGAATAGATATGCGGACGGAATTGGCAACGGGGTTTGTTGCAGGGGTTGGTTCCTTGGTTAGTGTTTCTGTTGTGTGGTGTGTAGTTGCTGGTATTTGCTTCAGGTTGGGGGGCTGTCTGTAAGTGAGGACTGGCCTGTCTCCCAAGATCTGTGAGAGTGAGGGATCGTCCTTCAGGATAGGTTGTAGATCCTTGATGATGCACTGGAGAGATTTTAGTTGGGGGCTGTAGGTGATGGCTAGTGGTGTTCTGTTACTTTGTTGGGCCTGTCCTGTAGTAGGTGACTTCTGGATACCCTTCTGGCTCTGTCAGTCTGTTTCGTCACTTCACCAGGTGGGTACTGTAGTTTTAAGAATGTCTGATAGAGATCCTGTAGGTGTTTGTCTCTGTCTGAGGGATTGGAGCAAATGCAGTTGTATCTGAGGGCTTGGCTGCAGACAATGGATCGTGTGATGTGGTCTGGATGAAAGCTGGAGGTATGTAGGTAAGTATAGAGGTCAGTATGTTTCCTGTATTGAGTGATGTTTATGTGACCATCACTTATTTGTACTGTAGCGTCCAGAAAGTGGATCTCTTGTGTGGACTGGTCCAGGCTGAGGTTGATGGTGGGGTGGAAATTTTTGAAATCTAGGTGGAATTCCTCAAGGGTCTCCTTTTCATGGGTCCATATAATGAAGATGTCATCAATGTAGCGCAAGTAGAGTAGGGGCATCTGATGAAATGGGTTATATCCCACAAAAGCTTATGCCCAGATACATTTGTTAGTCTCTAAGGTGCCACAAGGACTCCTTGTTTTTTTTAACTAAAGTCAGAAAATTGCCCTGGGACAGGGATGACACCACAGAGATTAGGGTCTCCATTCAGAACTTAATTTTCTTCATCTACTTTCTGAGCCTCTTGAGATCTAGAATGGATTGGATTCCCCCCAACACTTCTACAAAAGTGTTCTACTCCATATTTATCATTCAGTAGCCAGGCAAGGTACTAACAAACTTCAACAGGACTTTATTTTTAAAGTGGAAACATCTTTTCCAAGCTGCTGCTGCACCCTCAGTAGCTCTCCCTCAGCCTCTTCAACTCCTCCCTCTTCCTTCCTGTTCTTTCAGACTCCCAACAGCCAGTGCTCCCAATTCTAATAATTACAAGCAACATCTAAACACCACAAACAGATTCTTTCTTCTGAGGGAATGGTCCCTATTACTCCCAAATCCAGGAGGTGAAAATTTTTGTTCTGGACTAGACCTTGCTTTAAAGGGTCATTTGAGATGGGGGAGGTGAATGAAAAACAGATGGGGTGGAGCCTATAACGCAAGGGATGATCCCTGGCTCACTGATCTATTTCCCCCAGAAATGGGAAATCCTGCTCCTAGGCTTCAGCTCCTGGTGGAAACCTATGCAGTCTTTGTCATAAAGAGGCTTTGGGAGCAGCAGAATTCCCTCAGGGCTTGACTTTCTTCCCAAACCAAGATTCTACAGCTTTTTCTGGAGAACCTGCCGTCTCTGTGTTGGTATTTCTGTGAGGATGAAGGCCAAAAGGAGCACTTTCATCTGAAAACTGGTCTCTGCTCTCTCTTAAAGGCATGGTGTGATGTCAGGAGGGCCTCTCTAGATTTTGCAGCATTGTCTGCCACTGCCTTGTCTAGCTTCTTTCCAAAAAGCAGGGCTCCTATGAATTTGGCAGAGCACAGCACCAGATTTGAGCATCTATCCATCTTCCACAAGGACTGAGCCATATGTGATGCCTGGTCACTGAGCTGGTGGCCATAGCTTTGGTTGAGATTTATTGTGTCCAATGAGGGAAACTTTCTTTAAAATAGATCCAAAGTCAGGGTGACCTCTAGCCTTGATGGCTCAAGAAATCTTCCAGCCAGGAAAAAGATGTCTTAAGAAAGCAAGTAGCTGTCAGGGACTCTCTGAGGGAGACCTCAAAGCCTTTGAGAGTAGCCTCCATTTTTCTATCCATGGGATCCTTCAGATAGAACCATATCTTGAGAGGGGGATGCTATGGCAGGGTCAACCTTTGGTATCTCAGTAACTGGACCTTTCATTCTTAGATCCTACAGAACCCAAGATCCTTTCTCTTAACATGCTTGCCCTTGTTTGGCTTACCCCACTCATCCCAGATTACTTCCTCGAAGGAGGAAGGTAGGGGAATCATGGCCTCAGGGGAGTATTTTGAGGGGAGAAATTGGCTCAGAGGCTTACTCTTGGGATTTTTTTAGGTTGAATCTGAATAGTAGATACAACCTTGTTGGTATATGGCCCTGAATTTCTCATGGTGGGGGGGAGACAGGGGAAGGCTTTCCCCAATCCTGATCAGAGTCAGAGCCTGACAAGTCACCATTCTCTGTGGAGGGGGAAAAAGAAGAGGACTCATACCACCTAGATCTTTTTACACTTTCTTCCCCTTTTTTTGCGTCCTTTGATTTTTTTTAGCTTACCTAGAGAGCTTATGAGCTGTTGCGGCTTTGGTGAAGACTTGTGCAGCTAGCATTGCCGAGAGCCTGATCTCAAAAGATCTCCTCCTGAGTCTTCCCCTGCTGTGTCCCATTCCCAGGGATGTGGAAGAGAAAAAGGTTCTAGAGTCCTCCCGGCCAAATTGGGAAGTGCTTATGAGCCCTGCTTCTTTCCCCAGTATGCTCAGGACCCATTTTGGGACTTGGGTCAGGGGAAGGAGGAGGGAGGGATTTGTTACCCTGCAAAGTCTGCCCTCTCTGTTTTCCAGGGGCCCCTTGGGACTTATCCCTTGAGTCAGCTGGCTGGGGTCCTCCTTGTCCTCGGAGCCTTTCCCTGCTCTGTCCATTGACTCGTGGTTCATTTTACCCATGTTGAAGTCACGGCAACTCTAGTGAGTAGCGGATCCCACATGCCTGCCCAACTCATAGCCCTTGGACCTAAAAGAGTTAGATCTAGAAGGCTGGGTGCAGCCTGGGAACAACTCACTGTCTTCCAAGCCTCAGGAGGGCAGTCTGACAGATGGAGCACTGTATGGATTTCAGTTGGAGCTTTTTAGGCTACTCTCCCATACCTGGAAGTTGCAGAGAAGCAAGCAGGGAGGCACTGCAACTGCAGCTCTCAGGAGTTCCAACACCCAGCTAAAAAACTGGCCAGGGAGGAGGAGAGGCTGAGAGGGAGATCACCACTGCCCCAGATTTTGACAAAGAAGTCCCCCACACCTTCCAAGCAGAAGTGAAGGTGGGAGCTGTCTGCATGCTGCCACAGAGGCAGAGAAATTGGAAACAAGTGGAAGTATGGCCAGACGATGTGACTCCAGAACTCTGATCTGTTTCCATCAGCAGCAGCAGAGAGAGTAGCCTAGATGTCAAGAACTGAGACACGCTGGACTGCAGAACAACTGGGAAAGCTTCACTGTTCGCCAAGAGGACGTCTGAAAATCCTACATCAAGACTGGTTATCACTTACCTCAGAAATGAGCAATGGCAGCCACATCACATAAATTAATTGTACTTCAAAATAAGATACAATATGAAAACAGTCAAGCATTAGTAAGCCGATATCCAAGCAAGGATAATCCTTTTTGTGTTATTTTCTAATGACATATTAGTCAAAGAATAGTGGGAACACTGTAATAAAAACTATACACCAGTATAGTATATCCTGTTGAGTCCTATGCCACTTGATATCTATACTATTATGGAAAAATTTCTTTATGGGTTATATTAAGAACTGGTCAAAAACTAAAAAAATCTGAAATTTTCATTTAGTTTTCAAAAATGGAATTTTTTGCTTTTTGAAATATATCAACATGTTATCATTCATTTCCAAAATAGGAAACTTTCAAAAGTGATTTTTTAATAATTTGAATTACTTTCTAAAAAAACACTTTGGTAATTACCACAAGTAAAAGATCATATGGTTAAAACTGTTTAAACATTTTTCAAAATTCAAAAATCATTTATGAAAATTTGTAATTTAAGTGATAAAAATTAAAGTTGATTCATCAATTTATAAAAACAGATTAAAATATTTTTCGGAAAATGGGAATTTTTCCTCAAATGGGCATTTCTGCCCAATTTTCATTTGAAAATTTAAGTTGTTCTAGTTATATTTAGTAACTCAAATACACTGTATAATAAGAAATTCCAACTCATTTCTAGTGCTTAGAGGTAGTTAAGACACCAGGACAAATGTAAGTAGTTTAAGCATTTTATTAACAATGCATCCCTTTGATAAGATTATACTTCAGGAGGCTTTTAATGCCCATGAACATGAACTGTACGCACTATACAAAAACCAAAAAACACAAAAAAAGATCAAGGTGGGCAAAGCCATGATGAGACAAGCCTCTGTTTAAATTATACACAGCTCAATGAAATATTCTTACGGAAAATATATAAATACTTTTTCTTTCTATGTTACAGGTATACAATATAAATCAGATTTCAATGTCTGTTCAGTGACCTACAAACACTAGAACCTCCAAATATGTAGCAGCGTATTACTAAATAATAATAATAATAATAATAAAAGTAAAGAAACCACATGGGGCAGGGAAAATAAGTCTTGAGATTTTAACAATCCCTTCCCTCTTCAGAAAGACTAATTTACATCATCTCTTATAATGCAGTTTTAGGGATATTGACAGCCAATATTGGAACATTTTTTCAACTACATCTACAAAATGTCTGCCTTTTTCCCCTAAGACATTGCATTTTGTGCTAAAACAACCTATTCAGTGGCAAAATGGCAAGTTACACTTTTTTGGCATAAATTACATTTCTCAAATTAAATAGTGTATTTTACAAAGCAAGTCAAGCAAAATGTGCAATTTCTGCATGCTGTGGCATTGCTATCCGCCTATTTTACAAAAACAGTCCAAAGAAAATCCACATTCTTTAATGAACATAAAAATCTGTTGTGAACAAAAATATCTAGGAAATCAGAACATGGAGCTAATAAACAAATCGAAGAAACAAAAGGCTAACCTTTCCCACTTCCTACCAAGGGGAAAACTAACACGGTTTCTAACATGTTCCCAAAGGTCTTTCATAAATTTAGGATTTTACTTTCACTACTAGTATACCTTTAAATAAGCAGAGTGGTATAAGTGAATGTAACCGAAAAAGATTACAGAATCTTTTCAGCTGCCTCCACAGCGAAGCACAACTCGTTAGAACCTTCTGTGTAAGAGCAGAAAGGGTATGAGTAGACGGCTATAGGAGACATTTTTAAACCTAATCTAAACTTCTTCCATGAAGAAGGATTCCTCATTATGAATGTACATTCACTTTACAATGTTACATAAATTTGCCCAAATCTAGAAAAGCAACTGTGGATTACAGTGCAGACTGAAATGGAAGCATCTGAAAATTTCGCTGCTCATTACTCATTCTCTAAATGTTTTAGAACTATTTCTAGAATAATTATTTCTCTTCTTTATACTACTATCATAGCCGTTACTGTTTTTTGTTCAACTCCCTCTCACCATAAATTAGATTCACATTCAAGATCACTGCATATGTTTCTAAGAATAATGGTAAAATATATGAATAATTTCTCACTGCTGCCTGGAACATACTTTAAAATGTATATAAATGCAACTTACTTCTGAGTGTTTCAACCCAACCCTCAAGTCACCCCCACCTCCAAAATCTCTAGACAAGTAAGCTTTTATGGTGTAAACTATTGAATACTTTATCATTTTAGTGTGTCATAACAAAAATCAGAAGACATCTGTAGGTAAATATTTAAGGTCAGATTAAACAGTAAAATTCTTTGATGAGCACTATTCTGTTTCTCACATACTTTATGTCCAATGGCCAAAATTACTGAATGTGCACACCTAGCCACAGGTAAGTGATGAACTACTGCAACTTTCCTTGACATTAGAGAGCTAGGAGTGTTCAACACCTTTGAAAATTGGACCTCTAATCTAGATGCCTAAATATGGCTTTAGGTGTTTAACTTCAGGGACCCTCCTCTGAACATGGTGGCTATACTGTAATATTGATTCATTCATGAGTTCTAAGTCACAGCAAATGCAACTCTTGTGAGTATACTTAAAATGCAAATACTGTAACTGAATGCTATAGGCTTTAGCAGATGTTAAACAGCATTACAAATTTTTAGGTTTGGGAAGATACAGAGTGGGCAGAGTCTGTCAGCTTCTCGTCTCCTTCTAAAATGCGGGGGGGAATTAAGCATAAGGATTTTCAATTAGGTCTAAAATAAGCTGCATTTTACAATTCTTATTTTTCTCTTTATGTAAATATACCTAAATGATATTAAAGGAGCAGAATAAATGCTCTTAAATTAGGAACTTTGGAAAAGGATATTTTGAAAATTCACTCTAAAATTCAAAATTCACAGCTTATAACTAATGCAAATGTCACAAATTACTCCAAATCATACAGTACCCCTTCATTTGTCAATTAACATTAAAAATTAGTGTGAACTAAATGTAAGTGAGTTCTAGAAATGCCGTATCTATGAAGCTTACAGAACTGACATTACATCTATTATGCATATTTTGTTGAAATCTAATAACATTGATATAGATATCTGAAAAATTAATCTTCTGCTACCATTGAGATCAACCCTTAAATTTTTAGCAATGTTTCCATACATTAACTTCTTGGTGTAATGATTCCCCACATAATTGAGTACTTCAAAATACATAAGCATTCAAGGGTGGAGATCCAGACCTGGCGGTGAACAGAGGAGTTAACAGAGTAGCATCAATTTTTAGAAGTATACTGAAATCTTCATTTGCTTGCTTTTTGTTTATTGAGAGACTTTCTAATGTTCTTTATATACTGTAGATAAAAACATTGACAAAGTTTTGTTTTTTTAAATAAAGGTGGATAAATGGTTTACATTGCCTTAACTGCAAAAAATAAACAGATTTATTTGATTTAACACCATCTAGAGTTCTTAAAACAAAGAGTTCATACTCTATCCTAACTGAGGTAGTGTTGGAAACTACTGTATAACATATGCTAATCCCATTTTTGATGGGAACACTACATTATTTGCTTTGGAGTTTATATCACTATTTCTTATATTGTGGTTATTTTGGTTTTGCAGAAATGTTTATTCCTTAAGACCAGAGAAGTCCAAATAACTACTGTTGGGTAATGTTTTCCGTTATCGAATATATTTCATAGACACGTTATACTGTTATTGGTGTCATTGATGGTAAGAGTTAAAGTGATTTCTTTCTGCTCTTTCCTTCAGTGGGATCTCACAAAAAGATGAAAAACTCAGGGAACTAAATTTTACTGTGAGAGAAGCAGTCTGTAGCCCTTCAAGTGCTTTGCTGTCAGGTGTTGGCATAGAGTGACATGCAGTGCACTCAGTGAAATTAATTCTGCAAAGCAATGTTAGGCAACAACATGAAATTGCTTTGTCCCCAAAATGAATTTCCGATATGATAAAATTAATTCTGTATGTCATTAGGAACTGTGTTTTGCTCTTATTAGCTCACAGGGCTATGGAAATCTCCAATAGCACATTATTTAATAAGGTAACATGAGGGTTATGAAATATTGGGATAAATTTAACCTATCTTCACCTAAACTATCTAATCTGACACTTTAATTATAAAAAAGGTAAAAGTGAATGGGTTAAAAAGGTGTTCTATCTAATACAGTCCAGCTGAATGATTCACATATCAAAATCAGGCTTTCTAATGAAGGTGACCAAGCTACTGTATATACAGATTTGCATATATTTGTATTTAATTCTTGTCAAGGCTTCCAAATCTCTTTAGATACATAAAAGATTTTTTTTTTTTTTTTAGGTTGCACTCAATTTATCAACCTCACTAATAACATGATGAAGGCAGTTATTGTACCCATTTATCGGTCATTGTATCAAGTAAATTGTGCAAAAGATCCTAAAGAACACCAATATAAAATTAAAGTACTGCTCTTTCAAAATTTGGTACTTAAGGCTTTTCGCTACAATTATTAGCATTATCTGGTGATCAGTCAGACATGAAAATTAAAGCAAACATTTGTTTTAGAAAAATGTTTCCCATGGAATGTGGAAATTACCTACTACTATGTATTTTACCAAAAAAAGCAACAATGATCAAATATTTTCTAGTTTAGCTGATACATTATTCACCCCATCTGATACAAATCATGCTTGTTAAAGATTTTCATTTAAGAATAAGACCGATGTTCTCAATACATGAGCATGAATATAGAAATCCCAAACACCACATGCATAATGTACAGGGAAAACAATCAAATTTCAGTTGATTTAAAAAAAGGATTTGTTGCTTTTTAAATCAGAAACTGTAGTGAAAATCCTTAACCAATTTAGATAACATGTTGTATGTAATTGCCACAAAACTGGAGAGAGTGCTAATAAAATAAGAAATCTTGCAACTATAGTAACATTAAAATAACTTACAAGAAAACCCCAGATTCATGGAGGCTTTTCTTTCTATCTGAGGTTACGAACCCCTCAAGTAGTGTTACAAACATTAAGAAAACTAACATAGAAGGGCCAACATTAGTCTCTTGGTGTCCATGGTTACAGTATGCCCCACTGTTGGCAATGGGATATACTCTCATGTACCCGGACTCCTGGCGTCCAGGGGTTAATAAACAAGGCATCATTCTGTTTATCTGGAACAGAATTTGAAGTCAACCATTTAAAAGAGGTCTCTGCACACTGTCGTATATTGTTTAACTGTCGTATTAAAAATGAAATGAAAACCTGTGCAGGCGTTCAGTGCTTGTTTCTTGCATATATTGGTAACTACTATTATTAAAACTATGGTAATGAGTCACAATTCCCCAAGGGCTCAGAGGGCTGGGGCAGTCATTTTTGTTGAGAAAAGTCTTCAGTTCACTCTTCATGTACCAGTAATTTCTGGAACTGTCTAGGAGATGGTCCTCCTCTCTTTGCTGTCCAGTCAATCAGAAGTTGTCTGAGGCTTTCAGCAAGTCCATATACCATGCACTGTACAAAACTGAGGTCAGGATTCAGCGGATGCGTCAATTACTGGTTGTTTTGGTGGTGTTGTTAGAACAGCCTCTGCTTCTTCATGCATCTAAAGGGCAAAGAGGATGCAGTATTAACTTACAGGTGTTCTACCACGAACACATCATAGAACCACAAAATTGGCATGAGTGCTCACTTCAGTTATAGCACGATGAAACCTGAATCCAATTGGTGCATCTTTTGAAATTAATACTGTGAAGAACTGGGAAATACCTATTTTTTATGAACATTGTGCATGCCTCTGTATGTTGATGGGTTACTTACCATGGAGGGAATGCCAAATATAGGTAAGACACTATGAGAATAGATGTCTGTTTAAATCCCTGTCTCAGAGTGCTGTGCACCTTCTGGCAAGTAAATCATACTTTGTTGTAAATAAACTGCTCCTGAGTTACTGCATACTAAACAGAGGCTCCTGAAAGGAAACCCTTCCCAAGACCACTGGGGCCTAGTAGGTATCACAGTTGGAAACCTGGGGATGTAACTCAAAGACCCAAAGATCCAGTAGCTGGATTACAGGGTCCTACCGAAAGAGAAGTAGAGGCCTGGACCTATCACTTGAAAAGAGTACACATGGGATGACAAAAGGGTCTCAGAAGGGGCAGCTTACCCAAGGATCATGACAAATAAATCTTCACTTCTACTTACTTGTAAAAACTGTACATCTTGAAATAGCTCCTGAATGAACCTTCGAGATGGCAGTCGAAACGTGCAGTGTGCTAGCAAGTAGGACACCTCCGAGTAAAGGCATATGTCATCAAATGCTTGGGGGAATTTCTCTTTAATGCTAATTATTTAGGAAAAGAAAGCAATTTTAATATAATCTCACACGTAACCATCATAATATATTTGTTAAAAAATTGTTCAGCTAAATGTTGGTCATAATGGTTAACAAAAACTTATCTCTTCAACCACAGAAGTTGAGAATTTTGAATTTGATGAGCCAAAACAATCAACTCATGTAAGAAGAGAAGCACCTAATCCAAATGATCTACAGCGATTATTATTATACTGTTTGGGTTACATTAGCTAATATTTTGTATCCAATCAGGGGAAATTTTGATTAAATGAAGTTCTATACAAGTATACAAATAAAAATCTCAAATTGGAAAGCACTGTTCAAATCCTGAGGCTAGATTTTATTTTAAAGTGAACAGGACAGCATAGTAGTTTATAACCAAATAGTACAGTATATAATTAAAAGCAACAGGCACTCATTGCATGTAGTGAAGCATTAAGAAAATTCATACAATAAGGACTTCAAGCAGTCAAACTTTTTTTAAATGTACAAAACCACTGCATATCAGATGCACAAAATATCATAATGGTTAAAGGACTATTATGAAAGAAAATGAGACAGAGAAAACAAGCAGATATTAATTTAAGGTTTAATAATAAATCTTAAAAAGGCAAGTCCTTAAAGTCTGTCATCCCTCAACCTGTCCTTAACTCCCACCAGTATACATAGGCATGACAGAGTTCCTACAAAATTGTACAACCATACCTAAACAAATATGTGCAGTGCTTAGCACTGCACTTATTAAGCAAAAACTGAGCCCTAATTTTGGATTCTCTTAGTTGAGACATCATGCCAACCCATCTCTACAGACTTATGATGAAATCAGTTTTGATACTTTTTAAAGCCAGGAGAAAAAAAAATGAAAAAAAATATTAGTTACGATTTTACAAGATATCTACACAGAATGCTGGTAAAAACTATAGTTTGAAGGACATGTTTTACTTACGTTAGGAGTCCAGTTTCATGGCCTTTTGTTCCTACTGAACTACTCAAATTGATTACTAAGCGTAAGACTTCTTTTCGCAGCAGTATTCGGCACACTGGTGTATCATCTGGGATTGACTTTACTCCTTAGGAAAATAAATTCCACAGTATTAATTTCAATCAGGACACTGTTTCATTGTGTTAAATGGAAGTGTCATGTACTATATACAGCTGAACTGTGCTAATTCACAAAAATTGCTGCATTTTGTGAATTACCAACACACACACACAAGCTAAAAAATACAAAACCAACAAAAATCACTAAATATACTTTGTTCATTTATTTTCACACAACAGTAATTTAGTTTTAACTAGTTAGATTACAGCTTCTTAAGTATACTAATAAATATTGTGCAATATATTTTACAACAAAAAGGTCTTAAAGATGCAACACCTAACTACATTTCTGTCCCTGCTGTGGCACTGGCAGACCAGGTGCCAGCTCTAGCCACGGCTTTAGGCCTCGGCCAAGCACTCACAAATTCACTGCTGGAAACCAGTCTGTTTCACCCGTGTGTTAGTATGGATAAGATGGGTACTGGACTTATATCAAAGTGTTGAGTCTTTACGAAAAACTTAAATAGCATGTGATAAAGGTATTGTAAGTGAGATTGCTGCATGCAATAATCTCACTTATAATACCTTTATCACATGCTATAAAAGTAATATTTACGTTTTTGCTTTGTAACCACAAAAATATGTTTGCGCTGACACTATCAACTCCTGTCCATCAAGAAAGGCCATCCAAACTAAATGGGCCATTGTGGAACATCGGTATAGAAAGACTTTGTTAATTGCCCCCTCACACCATGAAGCAGCTACATGAAAAAGGGCTCAAGCTGAGGGGATGAATTCTGGAAGAAAGAAATAAAAATAGCTGACAAGAACATTTTTCATCTCTTTTGCTATTTGGACTCTCACAGGGCCAGAGCTATGAAACAGAAGCAGACATCCACAAGGTCAACCTAGGATAGCCCTAAAAGGCATTCAGAGCTGACATTACTACAGCTCGGTCACCTACTGGAACCACACGCTAACTCATTTGTGTATATATGCTTGCCTGCTTTAACCTTGTAATAGCTCTCTCATTTCTTTTTCCTTAATAAATCTTTAGTTTATTACTGGATTGGCTGCAAGTGTTGTCTTTGGTGAGAGATTTAAGGTACAGATTGACCAGGGGTAAGTGACTTATCTCTTGGGACTGGAAGCAATCTGAATCTTGTGTGACCCTTGTTGCACAGCAACCAACTATCATAAAATCCAGCTTGCTGGGGTAGCAAGAAAGACAGGAATACCCAAGTGGACTATGCGACTAAGAGGTCACATTTGTTACTGGGTTGGTGAATTCCAATTATAGAACACACATCCAGTCTGGGATCTCTGCCCTGGTGCTTGACGGTATGCCCTGAGGCTGGCATTCGTGGTCATGAAACATTCCACACAACATGACACTTCCCACTACATTTTTGCTCAGAATTAGGTGGGAGATCTGCCTTTGTATGTGAATTATACGCTGTTTGGGTTAGAAAGGTTCTACTTTATATGTAAAGTAATTACAATAATTCAAATTATTACAAACCAACAAGGAATTATATTCAAAGAGAAAATGTCTTCCCTAATATTTTAAAAGAAATCCAAACGATAAAAAGCTCAACATTTATCAGTTTATAATTGTGTTTAAATATGGTCCCCTATTCTATTTTAAAGGTCCAAAATATGGAATAGAATATTCTTAAGATACAAACACCTATTATACAAACACCTTTAAAGATAATTTTCAGTCTGCTAACACTAGGCTGGAAAAATAAGATGATTAATTTGATTTAAACTGAGGTTCAGAGAAGTTTAACTGACCTGCCAAAAGGCCACACTGAGTAAATGGTAGAGCCAGAAATAGAACTCAGCTCTCCTGACACCCAGTTTTGGTGCTCTATTCATGCTATCTTCCTGGTACTGACAGGAAAGCACCTAAATCATTTTAAAAAAACCACTGCTGCTCTATTACAGTAAATTCAAACAAAATTGTCTTTTAAAATATGTAAGCATAAGTAAGAAAATACTTTAAAAAATGAATTAGTACTTTTCTAATACTAGCAAGGTTGCATGCTTACCTAGTACAAGATCTGTACTCTTGGTACTACTAGCTGAACCATGCGATACTGCATCACTACATCCTGAAATCCCAGAAAACTTTGAGGAATGAGAAACCACATCTAAGTGATTATGTATGCTCTGCCCACACCAATCAGAATATGGAATGTCAGGAAAATCTGGAAAAAAAATTGCCTATTTCAATTAACAAAAAGTATTGAAAACATACAAGTATGCATTTGAAGGGAGAAGAAAGCAAATTGCAATGTTTAGTCCACAATATGTTGATGCATTAGAAATGGTAATTGTCGGTAAGTGTAAACAAACCCTCAGATTTCAGAGTAGCAGCCGTATTAGTCTGTATTTGCAAAAAGAAAAGGAGGACTTGTGGCACCTTAGAGACTAACCAATTTATTTGAGCATGAGCTTTCGTGAGCTACAGCTCACTTCATCGGATGCATTCAGTAGACAATACAGTGGGGAGATTTATATACATAGAGAACATGAAACAATGGGTCTTACTTACCATACACACTAACGAGAGTGATCTCTTAAGGTGAGCTATTACCAGCAGGAGAGCGGTGGGGAAAAAACCTTTTGTAGTGATAATCAAGGTGGGCCATTTCCAGCAGTTGACAAGAATGTCTGAGGAACAGTGGGGGGTGGCGGGGGGGAATAAACAAGGGGAAATAGTTTTACTTTGTGTAATGACACATCCACTCCCAGTCTCTATTCAAGCCCAAGTTAATTGTATCCAGTTTGCAAATTAATTCCAATTCAGCAGTCTCTCCTTGGACTCTGTTTCTGAAGTGTGTTTGTTGAAGAATTGCAACTTTTAGGTCCGTAATCGAGTGACCAAAGAGACTGAAGTGTTCTCCGACTGGTTTTTGAATGTTATAATTCTTGACGTCTGATTTGTGTCCACTGATTCTTTTATGTAGAGACTGTCCAGTCTGATCAATGTACATGGCGGAGGGGCACTGCTGGCACATGATGGCATATATCACATTGGTAGATGTGCAGGTGAACCAGCCTCTGATAGTGTGGCTGATGTGATTAGGCCCTATGATGGTGTCCCCTGAATAGATATGTGGGCACAGTTGGCAACGGGCTTTGTTGCAAGGACAGGTTCCTGGGTTAGTGGTTCTGTTGTGTGGTGTGGTTGCTGGTGAATATCTGCTTCACGTTGGGGGGCTGTCTGTAAGCAAGGACTGGCCTGTCTCCCAAGATCTGTGAGAGTGATGGTCGTCCTTCAGGATAGGTTGTAGATCCTTGATGATGCGTTGGAGAGGTTTTAGTTGGGGGCTGAAGGTGAGGGCTAGTGGCGTGCTGTTATTTTCTTTGTTGGGCCTGTCCTATAGTAGGTGACTTCTGGGTACTCTTCTGGCTCTGTCAATCTGTTTCTTCACTTCAGCAGGTGGGTATTGTAGTTTAAGAATGCTTGATAGAGACCTTGTAGGTGTTTGTCTCTGTCTGAGGGGTTGGAGCAAATGCGGTTGTATCAGACTCATCCTGAAAATTTGATGGCAACCAAGAAACAGATTTGGATGAACAGGCAGAATGGTGTGACCAATGGCTCCAAAGGGTAGTGCTTTCAGCACCTGCAGTAGGTCCCGTTTAGGAAAGGCTGGTCTAACCACAAGTCTAGCCACTCTGACTGCTCTGAGAAATCTGGATACTTGAAGATTCTTTGACAAGGAACCTGCATGTAAGATGCTACTTAAGGCCAACACCTGGCATGATATGGTGTTGGGCTCAAGTCCCTTGCCACCACTGTCCTCAAGAAAGTCAGAATAGCTGGGATATCAGGGTACATGGGATTTTTATTGATTTTAGACACTATGCACTAAACATCAGCTTGGAAAAGAGGCGACTAAGGAAGGATATGATAGAGATATATAAAATCATGAGTGGTGTGAAGAAAGTGAATAAGGAAAAGTTATTTACTTGTTCCCATAATATAAGAACTAGGGGCCACCAAATGAAATTAATGGGTAGCAGGTGTAAAACAAATAAAAGGAAGTTTTTCTTCACTCAGCGCACACTCAGCACACAGTGGAACTCCTTGCCTGAGGACGTTGTGAAGGCGAGGACTATAGCAGGGTTTAAAAGAGAACTGGATAAATTCATGGAGGTTAAGTCCATTAATGGCTATTATCCAGGATGCACAAGGAATGGTGTCCCTAGCCTCTGTTTGTCAGAGGGTGGAGATGGATGGCAGGAGAGAGATCACTAGATCATTACCTGTTAGGTTCCCTCCCTCTGGGGCACCTGGCATTGGCCACTGTCGGTAGACAGGATACTGGGCTGGGTGGACCTTTGGTCTGACCCAGTATGGCCATTCTTATGTTCTTGTCCAGATGGAGGAATAGGCATTTAGCATTAAAGCCAATTTCGAGGAGATTAGAGACCCAATCACTATGGAGGATAGAGTGTTTAAAGCTTCCCTGTCAATAGCCAAGCTGTCAGTTGTAGATGGTCTAGGTCTAGATTGAGGAGAGGACCTTGGTGAAGGATATCTGGTCTCACTGGTACATACAACGCAGCTTTCAAGGCCAAGTCTGCCATATCTAAAACACTCTACTCAGCCAGTGTGAAGCCGAACTATCACTTTTGCTTCTTCTTGCCTTATCTTCTGAATCACCTTCCCTAAAAATGGGAAAGGTGTGAATGCATAAAGCAGGCCTTGTGGCCATCTGTGTCAAAAAGCATCCACTTTGAGGGACCTGCTTCTCTGGTATAGTACTTCAGCAACTTTCTGTTCTTGTGACCGGCAAACAGGTCAACTGCTGGAGGCCATATTTCTGTGAAATCAGGCTGAAGACTTCCTAATTCAGATATAATTCTGAGTTGACTGCACATCAAACCAGCTAGTTTACCTTCTGGTTCAGTTCTCCCTTTGTTTGCTTGTATTGTGTATGTACTGCTCTTGTGGAAAAGAAGTTCTTCTCATCCCATTCCATTATTTCTATTGCTTCTGCATGTAGAGTTGAGCTCCAAGTTCTCCCATGGCTGTTGATACACGTGACAGTGGTAGTGCTGTCCAACTCAAAGTCCCCCCAACAGCTCATTGGGCTGACACAGCTAAGGCATGTGCATACCTGCTTATGGCTTACCCTTGTTAAGGAATTCACATTTCTCCCTGATCACACCTTCAAAGAATGGGTACAGTGGGATTGCTGTCTCAGACAAAGATTTGGAAGGCAGGCATTTGCCCTGAGATTTTTCCTCACATATCTGCTCCTGTTGCATCACATGGTCTCAAATTTAAACAGAGGAAAATACCTTTGCTGCATTTCTTCCATGCCCTACTCAGAGCCTGAATACGAGAGCTCTCCTTCCTTACCACAAGGGGTGGTGCTTTAAGTCAGGGCACAAACACCTCTTAGATTTCTAGGTTTTTTCCTCATTTTTATTCTTTTTTGGTTTTTAAAAACTTTTTTTCCCACCCGCTTTGAAAGATTTACCACCCAGGTGTGGCCGGAGCAGGGTCTCTTGCAGCTCTTCTATCTTAAGCGATCTGAACAGATCTCCCTCTCTGTTCTCCCGCTCCGGATTCCACTCCCTCTTCCTGGAGGATGAGGTCTCATTGCTAGAATCCCCAGACTTGTGTTGAGAAGAAGCAGAGCTGCATATGGTCTTACTTCTTTCCCCAGAAACCTTAGGACTCACTTTAACATCTGGTGGGGAACAGAAGAATAGGTCATGGTGCTGCTTAATGGTTTCTTCTTCTGACCTTGACATGCCCTAAGATTTACCCATTGGGCTGGCCAGATGGTGTCCTCCCTGTCCTTTGATTCTCTCCTCAATATGCTCTGAGACTCCTGATCCGTCTTTTCTGCATTTAAGTCATGGCTCCTTGGGGTAAGGAGGGACCCAATAAGACTGTCTGACAAAATCCCAGGCCTTGGCAGCATGAGGGTCGGCTGGCTGTGAACAGGTCCTCTGAAGAGCCTGTAAATGATGCCTCACACTGATTTAGCTTGATGTTCGAAGGAGTGCTCCGTCATGCCTGTACCGGCAAGGTAATGGCCAGATCCTGGTGGCTGATACCACTACATTGCTTTTTACCTGATCGGAGGAGGAAGGAGAGCAAAAGCTCACAACTACCCGAAAAATGATTAAAATTAAAGCTGGCAAAGAAATGGTTGAGGGCAAAGTGAATTGCCTGTGAACTGCTGCTGTGGAGGCAGAAGATATGCACCAAGCTAGAAAATGGGATGTGACCAGAAGGGGCTGTGTTACAGCACTGAACTGCCTCTGGAAACGGAAGGCAGAAGGCAGACAGCCCATATGTATCAGAACTGTGGGAGAGGCTGGATTGCAGAAAAAGGAAGTGTTAAGCTATTTTAACAGATGGAAAACTGAGGCATTACTCCAGTTTTACACCAGTATAATTCCACTGGACTTCTGTTCACTGCATCTCTTCTCGGACAGACTCTCCAAGCATAAACTGGTTATTTCCATTTTAACATACATATTGTCTGACATGGAAAAAGTATTTTTTTTTCCAGTTGGTTTGAAAGTGAGTCTCAGTTTTCTGCATGCTGATCTATGTGCAGGCTTGAATTAGGTTTCAAACTTGCACATTTTAAATAACGTTCTTTGGTGAGCTTTTTAAAAAAAATTAGAAAAAGAATGTATGCACACAGTTGCATGAACACCAACAGAAGATGCAGAAAATTGGGAAATTACAATCTAGAAATATCACTGCTGATTGCACAAGATTTTAGTGCTATACAAAGACAGCATAGCCCTTAAAAAGGATGTATTATTTTTGTTCATCTTCACAACAGACTACATTAGTATTTTTATTCAGCATTTCTATAAATCCCATTGAATCATAAGCAAAAGCAGACAGTAATGGAGGCAAACTAACCTGTATGACTATATGCAGGGTTCACTCTGTTATTATGCTGGTATCCCAGCATCTGGATACAGACACAATAAAGGCAGTTATCATCTGTGTGCTCCTGTAACCCAGTGTCTTCTGTGTTTTCTAAAAACTGCGAGGCATCTGAACGACTTGTATTCATTATCTCTGTGAGGCTGATCTGTTGTCTAAGCATTTGGAAGGGACTTTTGACAACATCCGCAGTCCCAGATGGATGGCCTGTAGACACACAATTAGAAATCAGAAAAAGCAAGATCAAAGTTAAGATTACATTCTTTTAATTAAATTCCTTTTAAAATTAGCCAAAAAACAACAAAATATTTTTAGTTGGGAAGTGGTGTATCTCCAAGAAGAGTTGTTAGTATTAAAACTCTGATTTCCTTTCTGTAATAAATCTCAACATCCCATACAACCTCAATTTCTTTATGAGTAAGACAGTCAAAATATTGCAAAATTAATACATCCATAAATTCAACTGCACATTCAAACTGAAGAAAATATACACAGCCAATAATTAATCTATTTCAAAATATACATAATAAATATTGACTCCCTTTCAAAATAAAAGAATGAAACTTTGGTATAAACTCAATATACAAAAATAGAATCAGGTATTTGACCTTCTCTTTTACGGGTGCAACAAACTGATGTATGCAATCAAAATGTTTTGTATAATAGTTTTTGTATGTGACAAGTTTGACAACCACAAAACTTACCAAGACACTGCAAGTGCTGCTGACATACAGTTAAAATTACAACAAAGAAGAAAAGCAACCCCATAACATTAAATAACCAGGAAGCCCAAAAATAAACCAAATCCCCCACTTTCCCTTTACATTGCCACTAACAATATTTCTTTCTTCAGTAGCTCTTTAAAAAACAAACACGTGTCTTGCAGTGAGTCCTGAAGGTCAGTGGATTCTGACTATTTTGGACTAAGAGGGAAACACCTTCCCAAAGAAAACATGATATTCACCATCTTTTACATCAAAAGAACACCATCTTTTACACCATACTGGAGTAGGGTGGGGTGTCCAGCTCAAGCGCCCCTGCTGATTTCAATTGTTACAATATGTCACAAGGAGAGAGGTGGTATTTCAGTAGAAAAATCACAAGCGGTAAGGCTTTGTAGGTCAACACCACCAGGAAATACAAAAGTAATCAGAGAAGATCATGAGACAGTGGTTGAATATGCTTATGGCAAGAAAGTCAGGTTACCAAGCAGGCAAAGATGATCATCCAGAGGAAACGGGAATCTAACCAATCTTCCAGGTTACAAACAGTGAGCAACAATTGGTGGAGACATACCTTACTATCGATGCGGGAGAGAATTTCTGCCTGGTTTACAGTTAGTCTGCTTTCTCTAACCCATCATGATCAGTTGTTTCTCATTTGGGCTCTTGTTCATTTCCCTGGTCTGTTATCTTGCTTCCAAGCAAGACCCGGACACCTTGCAAGCAAGATCTGATAAGGGGCCAATGCTCCATTACCCTGAAAAATCTAAATTCAGTCCTCAAAACTGAACAGCTAAGAATAACTTTTTCAAGAAGGGTAAGGAAAAAAAAAGTATGGTAAAGTCAAGCTATATAGTTAAATGGTATTGAAAAGAAAAAACAACTACCTCCTACACCAGATGCAAAGACTCTAGTTCCACGGTCATCAAATGGAGGCATGGTTTTCTTTTGGAAATAAGGAGTCTCCTTAACCTGAAACATTTTAAATGAAAGTTATGCAGAAGTGTTTCAAGAAAGTCAATAAAGGATCTTTGAACTAATATGCAGAATTTTTTTTAGATTTTATTGAACAGCTGGAAACTGAAGCTTACAAAACAAGATGATCATAATTAGTTACGTTTTTATAATCTATATAGCCAACAGACAAAGTGCACACAATAACCTGAAGATTATATCATTTGCTGCACCTACAAATATTTCTACAATATCATACATGTGAAAGGTGCTTTAAAGACAGATCTCTGCTCAATGGAGTTTAAGACGCAAGTAAGGGCTTGATTACATGGGGAAGTTAGTGTGCAGAGAGCCCAGAGAGTGTCCACATCAGAAGTTAGTGTAGCATATCTACTCCGCACTACCAGCTACTGTAGGCTTCCCCCTCCCCCCGCCCACGTAGACAAGCCCTTATGTATGGCAAAAAACTAATGGTAGAGGGTGAAAGGAAATGTTGAAAGGAGGATTACAACAGTAAAAATCAAGGAATAAATTACTGTATGTAGTTACTATCTTATTAGTTCTTTGTTTTTTCCTCTGTGTACATAGTTTTTATATATTATATATTAATATATTATATGATAAATTTAATGGAATTAGGCAATATTGGTGAGAGATCAGTTCTGAAAGTCTAACCAAAGTGAGTCATGAGCAGGAATTTGAAGGACGAGTGAAACTGCATCACACAGGATCAGAGGATATTCTATACTCCCCTAGGAATAGCTAGGTGCGCTGAGCTGGAAGTCAGGATAGGGAAGGAAGAACTAGGCACAAGCAGTGGTATCTGCAGCCAAGAAGGTGAGAATGAGTGAGTTTGAATATGATGAAAAATGATCAGAAAAGAGTGCAGAAATGCAAAGAGTGAGGGACATTCAAGGAAAATTATTTTAGATACAGCATGCTGGATAGGAGAGTAATATAGCCATGGCATCGATCGGTTTTTTAGCACTAGTGGTGTAGAAGATGGGTCACACTTTGAAGATAAATTATTCATTACTTAGATTACAGTAGCACTTACAGAACTCAGTCAGGATAAGGGCCCCATCATGTTAGATGCTGTACAAACAGTATGAAAGAATTGGCTGGATTTATCAAGTCTGCATGTGTGCACTGAAGAGTACAGTAAAAAAAATTCCATCCAGTTTGTGAAGCAGGGTAACAGGGAGGTTGGTGCAATTATTAACAGAAACGAGGAAGAGGGCTTTGGGGATGAACAGAGTTCCACACTGCACTATAGTTGTTTTGAGCTGGCAGCTTGATGTCCATAATTGTATGTTATCATCTGTATAGCTATTTAGGTATGAGTATGGGTAGAGAAAGTTGCAGAACATTACTGAAGGGATACAAAGTTAGATTTGGGAATCACCAGCAGAGAGATGGCAGGTCTTAAAAGAAAAAGTTTACCTAGGAAAAGCGTGCAGTAAGAGGAGGGGGCCAAGGACAAAACCTTGAACACCACCAACAAAGAGGAGGTGAAGCCAATGAGGAAAATTCTGCTGAAGGAGAGTTTGATGAGAAAGGCAGAGAAACAGTCAAGTGAATGTTAAAAGAGGGGGAAGTGATAGGCTATCAGTAGATCAAAGAGGATAAGGACATGGAAGAGCCTCTTTAAGTTGGCCAGTAGTGAAAACAACTAAGTGGAGCAGAGGAGAAATGAAATCGCAGAGGACTTACAAAGGATTAGAGAAGAGAAAACAGGCGAGAGAGCATGTAGAGGAGAAGAGAAATGAAGCAGTAGTCATTTAATGAGGGGAGTGCACTGGGAGTGGCAGAAAGAGGGAAGATCAAGTGCAGATGTAGGGGGTGCAAAATGATCAATTATGCCAATTTTAGTATAAAACAATGTCAACAGAAAGTCCTATTGTAATGAGCTACAAAGTAATATCACATACGTAGCTGTTAGCGAGTGCTGAGATTTCAACCTCAAGAAGCACAGGTTTTCTACTTTAATTCACTAGCATCTTGTCTAAGAACAGGTAACTTAAATGAAAAACACCCTTCCAAAATCATGTCACTACAACTGATTGGAACTTTTTTGTAAACAACAATGGTAGGAAAGTGTCCCCAGGTCAGAAACATGTTCAACTCAGAAATTTCAGTATCCTGCTATTCCTACATATGTAGATCTTCTCATTGAAGTAGATGAGAATTTCATATATCCTAACAGAATCCTGAATCAGTGGGGGAAGTTTTGCCATTACTTATGAAAATAAATGCAAACTCATTTTTATTCTGTACATCAGTTAAACACATTGCTGTGTACATACCTGAAATATTTCATTGATATCCACTGGGAGAGCAAGGCCAATGTAATCATCAGTACTACCATACGTAGCATTGGACACCATGGACCGAACAGAGGAGGAACGCTGCAGTGTGTTTTGGTTAATAGGGCTTAATAAATCTTCTTTATCTAGTGAGGCATAACTTAAAGCTTTCATGAACCTGTAACATAATTAAAAGAACAAATGACAAACTTCTGACAATCACTCCTTTTTAGATTCTGCATCTATAGGTGGGAGCTGTTAAGGTTGCCAAACACATCCCAATATATGACCCCATTTCCTGTTACTTATGACTTGGCCAAACTTTAACCACTTGGGCTTAACTTTTCCATGCTAGGTGTCTGCTTCAGGTTGAAATTTTCCAAAAGAAATTTCAGCCAAAATAGTTTATCTATTTCCAAGAACAAGGTCAAGGATATATACATTTTGCCAATGTTCAAAAATTTCTGACAACCTGTTTTGGGAAACTAGCATCCCCATGATTTGGGGAAAGGACTTGAAATCTGGCAAGGGCTTGCCTCTGTGCCAAGGATGTGACTTTTGATATCTGTTCGAATTTGCCAACTTACAAGCCTCAGGATGGAAAAAAAATCACATTTCACATATGCTCAACAGAGATTTTAGATTTCAGTGGCTAAATCAGGGGTGGGCAAACTACGGTCCGCGGGATTGCCACCCCCGTGGTGCCACGGGCCCTGCAGCTCCCATTGACCAGGAACAGGGAACCGCGGCCAATGGGAGCTTCGGGGGAGGTACCCGCAGGCGAGGGCAGCGCGTGGAGCCCTCTGTCCCCCCGCCCCCAGGGGCTGCAGGGACATGGTGCCGGCCGCTTCCAGGAGTGGCACAGGGCCAGGGCAAGCAGGGAACCTGCCCTGGCCCCGGTGCAAGCCGCTGCCACCCCGGAGCCGCTCCAGGTAAGCGGTGCCGGGCTGGAGCCCGCACCACGAACCCCTCCTGCACCCCAACCCCCTGCCCTGAGCCCCCTTGTACACCCCGCACCCAACCCCTTGCCCTGAGCCCTTCCTGCACACAGCACCCCCTCCCACACCCCGCCCCAGCCCTACATTCGTGACCCTGCATGCAATTTCCCCACCCAGATGTGGCCCTCAGGCCAAAACGTTTGCACACCCCTGGGCTAAATTCTCTAAAGATTCTGTCTTCACTGGGCATGTTCCTGGTGCTGAGCAGATCTCTTCCTACAATTGCAGCTCTGGGCTGCTGCAGGCCATTCCAGGTCTGGGCATTAGAGCTATGACTCTTTCTCCTATGTGCTTAATGATTTCCCTACCCTGGATGGGCTCAGGCAGACTGGAGGAAAAAAACACCTGAACTGAATGCAGAGGGGACAAGATCTGTACCCAAGGATGGAGAATGGAAGAAATGGGGACAAGGAACCTGGGAGGGTGGACTGGCATTGGTGAGAAGAGGAGAGGGAAATCGGGACGGGGAAGTCTGGAACTGGCTATGCAAAAGACTGGGACTGAAAGCCAGTGGGGTGGGAGACAGATCTGACAAAGAGCCAGAGTGCAGGGCAAAAACTGGTACTGGCTGGTAAAAAACAGACAGGAGTTGGGGGTGAAAGGCACAATGAGATGAACCAATGCGGGGCTTGGGACTGGGAGCCAGTGATGATGGTGAATGCAGGAGGCGGGACTGGGTGAGTGGGGAGAAAGAGATCATATGATGTGCCAAGCAGCGGAGAATGGGACTGACTGATCAATGGGATGAGAGTTTTGAGGAATGGAGACTGGGAGTGGCTATGGAAGAACAGGAGGACTGGGAGGGGTGGGGAAGAGACAAGAACATGTTGGAGGGGATGGGGCAGAAGGGGGTTATGCTTTGAGGGAATGCGAAGAAGAGTCTGTGCCCACTGGAGCACTCCCCCTACGGATCTTGGAACAGAACCCAAGATTCCAGAGTCTCCCCATCCCCCTGCTGTCAGCAAATATCTGGCAAACTGTCTCTCTCATTCCCCTTTAGTACTGGTCCACATAGAGGACAACCTACTAACACCTATCAGTTACTCTGTTAGCTCAAGTGGCAGAGGTATGTGGTGGATCTAAAGGTCTCAACCCTACCAATGACCCATGGGGGAGGGGGGGGTCAATATTACGCCATATAATTAAATTTCTTTTTCCCCCCCCTTTCCCATTTGCTTTTTAAAAACATAGGAAATTAAATACAAAAACTATGTTAAAAGAATACTGTTTGCCAAGTGAAGCACTCAGAGCTTAGGATATAGGACAATTAAGATTACCTGTTCAACCTTAATTCAGTCCCCTTGTGTGCATACTCGATAATCTTTAGTTACATGATCAAATATTACTTTTTTCACAGGACCCCTGGCACACTCAGTATACATGAATCAGGGTTGTGTAGTGAAGGAGATCATCTGTAGGACCAGTGCTTCATTTGCTGGTCTCATGGTTAAAGCAGGTAGGAGAACTGGATTTTATTCTTGATAACTTATTCTAGTATCTCTGTGTACCAGCACTAATTAGAATGGCAACTGATGCAGGAAAAAAATTCATGCCATCAATCTAGACCTAGACAACTACTTTTTACAATGAGTGAACACCACAAAACAGCCATACCACTTTAAATGTTCTAATGACACCTATTTGCCACTATTTTCCTCATTTCCAACTGCAGTGCTAGGAATTTAATATTAACCTATGAACTTTATTTTTCTCAGGGAAAGACCAGAAGAAAAAACACTAGTGTAGGTAAAGAATGAGGACATTTTCCTGAGATCTAGTAAGTAATAACGTCGGATCATATTAAAGAAGTTCTATATTAAAATCACAAATGAATTTGATTCCCCATAGTTTAAATTCCAGGGTTTTACTAATTAAGAGGTCTCTTGGTTTTTGGTACTGTTTCTCTCCCTCTCTGTGTGAAACTTGCAAGCTGCTAATTGTGTTAGTACATTCTAAGACAGAGTCTGTTCTCAGAGCAATACTTTGTAACAACAGAAAGAGCACACAGAGACTCCCCCGCCCTTTTGTTGTATTTATTTATCTCGCTTTGTTAACAATTGTGATTAAAATAGAGATTGAGGATATATGTGGATGGATGCTTGGTGTGGATAATAAATGAATGATCAGGGAGGTGCCAGCCTAAGAATCCAGTGTCCATCGGCCGAAGAAGGCGTCAAGTGGAAACAACCAGAGGACCCCCCGGAGGGCAGACTGGAATCCACCCAACAGCCTCAAGGATGGGAGAACCGAAGAACAAGATAACATCTGGCAGCATGGAGCCATCAGAAATGTGCCATCTGCTGATTGATTCAGCAACAGCATGATGAAGCAATTCCCATAGACTGGCATAGGAATAAATTCCTATAAAAATGGACTCTAGAAAGTGAGAACTTTGGGGTCTGATTCTTCAAACCAACTTCCAGGAGCATCGGATGTGCATCTGACAAGGCCCTGCCCCCTCCTCATGTCCAGGCCACCTGGCCAGTGGCTTGGCATGCGCAACTCTAAGGCTGGTAACTATGATGATAACCTTGCGCACGCACACACACGCACACAGAGAGAGAGAGAGAGTGTATAAATATGAAATTGAATGGAATGTTATAGCTATAACTAACTGCTTACTATGATTCTTTCTGTATTCACAATAAATGTGGCATTTTGCCTTTTCCCCTTTAAGATCCTGCTGGTTTTTATTTTATTGGTATAACAACAAAACAGGTGAGAGCTTATATGATGATCTGGGGCATGACCTGAAAGATGCTCAGTAATCATAACTTAAAGGGAAGTTGCGGGCACTAAGCACCTCTCGAATTACATTTGACTAAAAAAGGACCATATCCTATCATAAGATCAAGATTTTCAAAACTGTGCACTTCAATGTAGAACATATGCGAAAGTCAAATATGTCCTATGTCATGCCGCTGCTGCTGCTTGAGAAAGCAATGAGCAACAAAGACAGGCAGCAGATGCCTGCCTCCTGTGCAGCAGCCAGGAGGCTCCAGAGAAGAAACAACTATGGTAACCTCTCCCCTTTCTCTCACATCAACCAGTATGCTGGTGGAAGGATGTGTGTGTTGCAGGGAGAGGGGGGAGATGGACCAAGAAACAGAGCTAGAAAACTCCTTCTCCCTGCCAGGAGCAGTCTCAAATTTGAGACAACAGTAGTCAAAGACTAACGCAAAAGAGAAAACTCTGGAAACCGAGTCCAGGGACAGTGACCTGATAAAAAGGGGGCATGTGCTGGGACTTCAGCAGCTGGTGGTTTCTCTCTAGCAAAGCAAGACTGTCAATGTCATGAGACAAGCACTTTATGTAATGGCCTAATCGTTGCTTCAGTATGCCTGATATCACACTCATATAAAGGAGACACTGACTTTCTCTAAATATAGGTCCCACGGATGAAATTCTGGACCCAATGAAGTCAGTGACAAAACTCCTATTGACTTCAGTGGGGCAAGAATTTCACCTAGTGTCTCTGTGCTGGACTTAATCCAGGTCTAATCCAGAGGTAGTGCTCTCAGTTTAAAATCTCAGTAAGTGAAACTCTGAGAAACTCAAGAAAATAAAACACTGTTTGTTCTCCTTGCATGAGCCCAGGGAGATCAGCCTGAATCATTATTATTTCAGCTTAAGTAATATTAGTATTTATTAAAAAACAAAAACAAAACAAAAACCTACCAAAAAAGTTAAAAGGGAAAAAACACCAAGGTAAATAAGAAAATAGTTGGTCCTGTGCCTGATCTACCTGGCAGAGAGGAAATGCAGACAGTTATGTGTGCTGGGCCTTTTAGAACAGCAATTAGGAAGTTCAGATCCCTAGTTGATTAATTATTCCTTAACACAGTTACACTTCTTCCAATGGACTTGCAGATCATTAGGCATTGAATGTTACCTATCATTAGCAGAAAAATGAAGAAGTAATTTTCATGAGAAAAAAAAATTAATTTGCAGATATGCTTGTGAAATAATAAGTTAGTATGGATGCCTCTTACCTGCTTGGCGTTAGCCGAGAATCCAAGCTCCCAGACTTCATGGTAATAGCGTCAGTAAACAGCACATCCTTTGCTGGAGATGCTAAGGCTTCTGAATGCGACAGTGAAGGATGCATCCTTTGCTGCTGTAAGCGTTTCAATGTAGCGTAGCCGAAGGCATCTCGAGAACTTGTATAACTAAAGTTGTAGTCAGCAAGACTCTTTATGGTAGCAAGAGAAGGAGCTTTAAGGGACTGCGCTCTTCGAGGAAGTGTATGAGAAGATCCCGGCGGCACCAGGGATACAGAAATTGATTTTGAAAGAGGCAGGTGGTTAGATTGTGGAGTTGAACAGTGGCTTGTCTTAACTGTTTTTGTACTTACCACAGTACTCAAACTTCCACAGTCAGTGTCTACATTTGTAGTGTCCACACCCATCGTCTCCCTTGACGGACTTGAGCTCATTGAGCTTATGCCACTTGTTGTGGTATCCGTATTAAAACTTAAGCTACGACTCTTGAAATGTGTTTGTGTAGAACCATCTCCTATTAGTCTCTCTCTGCTTGTGTTTTCCCTGTGATTTTCATTTCCAAGACCTTTTGGCAGCTTTAGATCATTTTCTCCAATACTTGGGGTACTACCTGTATCTTCCATGTGCTTGCTCCCAACAAATGAAGTTTCTAAGCGTAAAGTATGGATTTTAGGAACTTTGAACCCAGGAGTGAATACATCCCCAGGAGTAAAGTCTATACTACTGGAAGGCTCTGTTACTGTACGATTTCGCCTCAAGCCTGACTTACTGTCTGATGATGACAGTTTGCCTCCTTTAGGATCGCTGCTACTTCTATGTTTTTTATTAGGCAGAGTAAGTGAATTTAGGATGCGATTCTTCACAAGTCTGCTAGAAGCAAAAAAGGGAAAAGGACTACGATCCTTATCCTTTAAGGGTCCAGGTTTATCATAAAATGTTTGTTCTGCATCCTCATTGATATCTAGGAAAAATGTGCTAGTGGAAGTACTGCCAAACCGGTCATCCTCCATGATAAACATACCTGAAATTAAATAAGGATTCTTATTGCTGAATGCTGATATTTCTAGAAAGTGTAGGAACTAAACTGTAAAAAACCTATTGAAAAATTACTGGAACTTGATACACAGTAAGATCAGGTAAATACATTTAATAATTCTAAAACAAAAAGAAGTACACATGTACGTTATGATGCACAAGTCACATTTTAAATTAGCATTTGTTTCCTGCTTAGAAAACAATCCCCTTCCCTTGCCCTTTCTTATTTTTGTGCTTTGGAAAAGATGGCTGTTAATTCCACCTAGAGCCAACGCTAAGAAATTTCCATGAAAACAAACTGTAGTTACATTCTTTGTTAATAGAAGCTGCATCAAACTTAAAATCTGAATCACACAGCTTGATTTCACCTTTACAATTCATTTGAATTTTGTTCATTTCCTCATATGACATATTTTTAAAATGTGAATGCCTAAATGGTTTGTACAAATATGAGTTTTGAGCATAAGCTATATAGCCATCTGCACCAGAAATTTTAGTCTTCATAAAAGGGGAACAAAAACCAAAAAACCAACCAGCTATTTCAAGGGTTTTGAAAGGTATTTTCTCTGCACGTATGCATCTGCTAACACTTTGAGAATTACATTTTTGTGATCTCCCAACCTACACTGTTTGTTTATTCCTGATGACCATAATTATTGAATCTTATGATCTATAGAACAATTGCTTAAAAAGAGCTGCCTATCACAAATTTTCTAGGATATCCTTTCGCCTGTCAATATGTACAATTTCTTTAAAAAAAAAGTAAGGCAAGTAACCTGACAACTGAAGGCGTCTAAACATCTAAAGGATTTAGGCACACAAGTCTCACTGAAATGCAATGGGACTTGTGTTACTAAATTCCACACAGGCTATTGAAAATAATCATTTCCTTTGGTGTTTACAATGACAATAGCTGTAAGTATTACTACGCTTCTGTTTCAATTTCTGCAACATGCAGTACTTGCATTACTAGTTTCTGTACCCATCAGAAAAGGAAAACATCTCTTCAAATCCTGGTTTGTCAGGTTACTTATCTTTTACGAAATCCTTTATATGTTAAAGATTTCTTTAAAAAGAAAAGGAGTACTTGTGGCACCTTAGAGACTAACAAATTTATTTGAGCATAAGCTTTCGTGAGCTACAGCTCACTTCATCGGATGCATTTCATTATTTCAAAGACATAGCTACATTATTGTATTTAATACTTAACCTCAGACTAACCTTCAATCAGCAATGCTGCATTCTTTAGAGCTATTTAAAGATGTCTAAATACAGTATGTTTAGCAGCAGATTTAAATTCCCAATATTGGTCACAAAACGAATGTATTATTATTAAGCCTAGAAAGTTTACACCAAGGTTATAGGTATAATAATACTGTACATACAAAAACATTTTCTAGACGTTGTTTTGAAAACTTACTAGGAAATATTTACCACTGTATCATTAATTCTAGTTATGCTTACTTGATGGTGCAGATTCACTTTCACTGTTATGCCTAGAACTGGTGGACCCCGAGTTCAAGCTAAGAGTGCTGGGTATAGAAGAGAGTTCATTGCAGAGTTGCTCCATGTCATCGGGGACTACTGGCCATGGCTGTCTACGACTGTGCCTCACTGCATCCCAATTGTGCTGCTTCAGAATGTCACAACCTTGTTTAGTTTTGGCTATTAAACCAAGCACGTAGACACAGGTTCTGTGTTTAATAAAAACAGTAACAATAGTGTGATTTAATCAATAGATCTGAGTTACTCAAACATACTTTTGATTTTTAAGAGGAAACAAAGTTGCAAGATAATCCAATATAGATAGACCTTGCAAACCAGTTGAGTAGCTTTTTTTGTTCTATCTAATGGAAAAACAAATCAGAGCAAGTGTCGTACAGGTAACAACTACACATTAAATTTATAAAATGGAGAAAAAAAACCTTGTGTAGTACAATGTTAATGTTCCACAGTTTTAAAAAGTTAATCAGGAAAGGCTAAAGTTAAGGTTCCTACAGCAATGTTAATCAGTTCCATACTTCCTGTTTGTTTTACGGTACAGAACTAAACAAAAGGTAAGAAACTGTCCATGTAAGAAGAAATACAGTAATAGAAAATTATAGGCTGAACCGGTAGCCTAACACTTTCCATTATAAGACCCCTTTTTCAGTTGTTTATAACTACGACAAACTAACTGTTAGGGCTGAAATTTTCTGTGTTGAGTATCTGCCTCAGACTGCTGCTCGTTGTGGGTTGTTTTCTGTTTTTGTTTTTTTGGTGGGTGTGTGGTTTCTTTTCCTGAAGTTTCAGATAATATTCCAAAAACAAGTTTAGGGGAAAATGTCATTTGCCAATGTTAAAAAATTACCATTTTAAGCAGAAGCTATAACATGTCCATGCTTTGGCACAGGAACATGAAATTATGCAAAGAGATGTACTGATGCCAGGGATATGCCTTTTGCTGTCCTTGTGAAAATTCAGCCAAATGTGGCCAAGTTATAAGCCTTCTAAAATTCTCAGTTCACCCAATCTCTATAGAGATTTATTATGGCTGCAGCGGACTGAGCAGAACTGCAACTGTTCTTCCTGCCAGATGGGGGCTAATCTGGTGCCACACACAGGAATTGAGAGAAGGGAGACATCTCTCCTGTCCTCTCAATGCTCCTCATGCTGGCAGATAGGTAACATGGAGAAACAGAAGCAGTGGTTCTGATTCAAATGCAGAAAGGTGAGGAATGGAATGGGGTGGAAGGGAAAAGAGAGAAAATAAGAGAAGAGGAGGAGACAAGGTTGCAGAAACCAGACTGGGTGGGTGGAGCAGAGGGGAACAAGGGAACAAAACAGTCTAAAACCACTAGCATGCACTCTGCTGCCACAAAATTGCTATGGGATCCATTTAACTCAGCATATTAACTGTGTTTTTCTCATTTTCTATTACATTCAAAGAGTCTATGGGGTAATGTGATAATAGACTTTTGGAGACCAAATACATTTTATCGGTTTCCTCCTAAAATCTTGTACAAATATTACTGAATAAAAATCAAAAAGAATAGTGGTAGAGATTTAAGAACTTCTAAAAATTTTACTTGCTTCTTTAAAAATAAATAAATTAATGCCTTCCATGACGGCCTTTTCCTAACCTAGTTTCCACGACTCTTCCTGCAAATAAACTTTTGACCTATTTAGAGGACCTGGAAAATTTCTCAAACTTTGTCAATAATGTTTAATAAAGGACATCCAGTGTAAGCAAAAGTAGAAATCTTTATACATCTTAGGCTTGTCAGGAAATACTGTTTTCAGATTTTAATTTTAAAATTAGATATACATACCCCCTAATGGACAGAACTTCACAGTGCTGGGCAAGTGCCATTATGTCAGGAATCACATTTTCTTCTTGAAGCAAGTTAAGGCCCCAATTTGATGATCCGATATTTCCCTGGAATGAAGTTATTATTTGCCATCAAATATAATTAACTGCTGATGTCATTTGTAGTGGTGCCCACAAAACTCTTGGCATGCTAATAAGGTGAAATGCCACCTGGCCACAATTTTAGTATAACTTCAAACCTTTAACTTTTAAGATCAGATAGTCAATCCTTCTGGTATTTTTCACCTGTGAGCAATGAAGGACTCAGGGCACCATATGTCACCTTGGGCTCTGGGATAACAGAACAAGGATAATCCTACATTTCCCCTCATCATACAGGCACTTTACTTGTCCCCATCAATAGTCAACTTGGACTGGGGCACAGAGAAAAAACATTGGTGAGAGAGGGAAGACAGACCCATGACATATGATGAAACTAATGTCCAGTTTTGTTCCTGCTCCACCCCAAAAGGATTTCAAACTTCCCTTCTATCTCCCCCCAGTGGGCCAATTGAACCAGGTAGGTTCAAACCCACCAGTCGATGTCTCCCCTCAAATGTTTTGGGAAAATGATGGTGACACTAAGCAGGTCACAGCAAGTCATATCCCCTGAAGATTAGCCACACATATTACCATACATGCTACATTATGGCAGTCCATTCTTTTGCTTTGTAAAAAAGTGAAGAGTAATAATGATTTTTTAAAAGAACAGGAGTACTTCTGGCACCTTAGAGACTAACAAATTTATTTGAGCATAAGCTTTTGTGGGCTACAGCCCACTTCATCGGATGCATAGAATGGAACATATAGTAAGAAGATATGTATATATACACATGTACAGAGAATGTGAAAAAGTGGAGTAAGAGACTAATTAATTAAGATGAGCTATTATCAGCAGGAGAAAAAGAAAACCTTCTGTAGTGATAATCAAGATGGCCCATTTAGACAGTTGACAAGAAGCTGTGAGGATACTTAACATGAGGAAATAGATTCAATATGTGTAAACCCAGCCACTCACAGTCTCTATTCAAACCCAAGTTAATGGTATCTAGTTTGCATATTAATTCAAGCTCAGCTGTTTCTCCTTGGAGCCTGTTTTTGAAGCTTTTCTGTTGCAAAATTGCCACCCTTAAATCTTTTACTGAGTGGCCAGAGAGGTTGAAGTGTTCTCCTACTGGTTTTTGAATGTTATGATTCCTGATGTCAGATTTGTGTCCATTTATTCTTTTCTGTAGAGACTGTCCGGTTTGGCCAATGTACACAGCAGAGGGGCATTGCTGGCACATGATGGCATATATCACATTGGTAGATGTGCAGGTGAAAAGCCCCTGATGGCGTGGCTAATGTGATTAGGCTCTATTATGGTGTCACTTGAACAAATATGGCAAAGAGTCTTGTGGCACCTTATAGACTAACAGACGTATTGGAGCATAAGCTTTCGTGGGTGAATACCCACTTTGTGGGATGCATCAGTTGCATCCGACAAAGTGGGTATTCACCCATGAAAGCTTATGCTCCAATACGTCTGTTAGTCTATAAGGTGCCCCAGGACTCTTTGCTGCTTTTACAGATCCAGACTAACACTGTTACCCATCTGATACTTGAATAAACATGTGGACAGAGCTGGCATTGGGCTTTGTTGCAAGGATAGGCTCCTGGATTAGTGTTTTTGCTGTATGGTTACTGGAGAGTATTTGCTTCAGGTTGGGGGGCTGTCTGTAAGCGAGGACTTGTTTGTCTCCCAAGATCTGTGAGAGTGAGGGATCATTTTTCAGGATAGGTTGTAAATTTTTGATGATGCGCTGGAGAGGTTTTAGTTGGGGGCTGAAGGTGACAGTTAGTGGCGTTCTGTTATTTTCTTTGTTGGGCCTGTCCTGTAGTAGGTAACTTCTGGGTACTCTTCTAGCTCTGTTAATCTGTTTTTTCACTTCAGTAGGTTGCCGGTATAGGGTGGTGGTTATGTGACCATCGCTTATTAGCACAGTAGTGTCCAGGAAATGGACCACTTGTGTGGATTGGACTAGGCTGAGGTTGATGGTGGATGGAAATTGTTGAAATCATGGTGGAATTCCTCAAGGGCTTCTTTTCCATGGGTCCAGATGAAGAAGATGTCATCAATGTAGTGCAAATAGTGTAGGGGCATTAGGGGACGAGAGCTAAGGAAGCGTTGTTCTAAGTCAGCCATAAAAATGTTGGCATATTGTGGGGCCATGCGGGTACCATAGCAGTGCCGCTGACTTGAAGATATATATTGTCCCCAAATGTGAAACAGTTGTGGGTGAGGACAAAGTCACAAAGGTCAGCCACCAAGTTTGCCCTGACATTATCGGTGATACTGTTCCTGATAGCTTGTAGTCCATCTTTGTGTGAACAGTTTCTACGCAAAAGAATAAATGGACACAAATCTGACACCAGGAATCATAACATTCAAAAACCGGTAGGAGAACACTTCAACCTCTCTGGCCACTCAGTAAAAGATTTAAGGGTGGCAATTTTGCAACAGAAAAGCTTCAAATAACAGACTCCAAGGAGAAACTGCTGAGCTTGAATTAATATGCAAACTAGATACCATTAACTTGGGTTTGAATAGAGACTGGGAGTGGCTGGGTCATTACACATATTGAATCTATTTCCTCATGTTAAGTATCCTCACAGCTTCTTGTCAACTGTCTAAATGGGCCATCTTGATTATCACTACAAAAGGTTTTCTTTTTCTCTTGCTGATAATAGCTCATCTTAACTAATTAGCCTCTTACAGAGAACATGTAAAATTGGAGTGTGTGTGTATCTATCTATCTATCTATATATCTTTTTACTATATGTTCCATTCTATGTACGAAAGCTTATGCTCAAGTAAATTTGTTAGTCTCTAAGGTGCCACAAGTACTCCTGTTCTTTTTGCGGATGCAGACTAACACGGCTGCTCTGAAACCAAAGATTTTCTTAAAGAGCCACATGCAATGCATAGTATTCCATCAGCAAGACCAGCTAGGATACCAGAAGAGTAAGTCTTGTGAACTACTTTTACTTAAAACTAATTCCTTAATTATTTCAGTACGTGAAAAATTACAGCAGAAATAAGAGAAAAGAAAACAGATAGATATTTCTATTACTAACCAAGGCCCAAAGGGCTGCTTTCAGATGTTTAATTCCTTCCCACTTATCCAACATCGGGGAACGAACAGTGTAACTTAAATCTGGGACAACACTCTAGAGGACGAGAACAAAACAAACTCAGTTCAAAGTGACTAAATATTGAAAGTTTTAATACATCAGGTTCTCCTCAAGCTTTTAACAAATGTTTACATACACACACTTTAAATTGGACAGCTCCAGCATACAAAAACTTTGACTGATTAACACCAAAAATGCCGAAGGAAAATTATAAACTTAACACTACCTCATCTGCCAAAGAGGAACAAATGATTCTGTAGTCAGTGCATGCAACATGTTAATACTTACTTTTACACCATTGGAAAGCCTTCTCATTGCAGTTTTACAATTCAAAGGGTAAAGAGATTCCTAGTATATTCTTTTTCCTTTCCCTCATATCCAAATGATTTACAAATCAGAGATTAATAGCATGATTAACTTCATTTAGGGATGGCATTATGTAATCTCCCCAGCAGAGCTCAATCCAACGTACTTCAAACCTAATCACAATCCCCCTGTTGTCTGGGTATACCAAAAGGAGGACAGGAGACCCTTGATATGGATTTTAACCAGGCTACAACTTTATTATATAGATGTCTGGGACTACCCGGCAGATAAAGTGTACAGTGTAGGCAAACCCATGTTTATTCAAATTGTTACCCGGGGCTTCCACCAGCCACCCTTTATTTTCCATCCAAGTTCCCCCAGCCAACCCATGGCTTGGACCTTACCATCCACCCCACTGTAGAGGGTAGAGGGTTAAGGTTGGCTATAAGAATGGGGGGCAAGAGGATTTGGCTCCCTGCCATACCAATCATAGGCGTCTCCAAGCCCCCTCCCCCATTCCGTTCCTTTATCCAGCACGTCCTTTTTAGTCCTTTACCAGGTCATTTATCTGGTAAGTGGATGCCTTCCCTAGGGAGTACCTGCAATGGACAGCCGCCCCACACTTACAAAATAAGTTGCGACATAAGGCCTACCACCTTTTCTTCTTACCAGGAAAGGTCCTCCCTGACACCTGTTGTGGGGAAGGCAAAAAATCCTCACTCCACCAAGGCCAATCTGGGGGTGCAGGAAAAATTACTTCCCAGCCTTCCTTAAAAAGGAGCAACCAGCACAATGCCCACAACAGGTCCTAGACCAACCTGATATTTGCCACCTCTTGGGGAGGGACGGAGGGTGCTGCCTTGCCTGCTGTGTGGAAAAAGGGGCTTACAATGCCCAGGTCTTGCACCCTTATAGCCTTCCGACCTCACATTCCCAGGGGGTGAGTCAGCGCCGCAAAGCTGACCACTGTTCACTTTTTGCAGCAGTTTCTGACCTCATTTCCCTCCCTCCCCGCGGCCATAAAACACAACTGCCTTCCCTCGGCAAGCTGAGACACCGTTCCCCCCGCTTTTGGTGCGGTGCGGTCACTATCTGAGTTTCGGGCATCTTTTGTACAAAGACTGTCAACCATTTCACATTCTGTCCAATTGTGCGATGGTTTTAATTATATGAACAGACAGATGCTCACCAGCAGCTTGAGTGAAAGCATCAAATATAATTGTTAGTGAATTATGCAAGTTTAATTCAGGTCTCAAAAGGGGACAGATTCATTGAATTAACTCAATGCATTATCTGACCCTCCACTTGAAGTTATTTTATTTAAACAATTCTATAAAACTCACTCTATAAGATAAGTTTACAAGTTAATTTTTAAAAATGAAAAAAGATTTATTTATTTCTCTCTCCATTTTCAAGGACCTAAAATACACATTTGTTTTAACAAAAATTCTCAATCCATATTTTCTATATGCATAAAGCAAAAGCATAGCTTTACTAATCATTGCTTATAGTGTTCATCCAGCTAATATATACTCTCCAAAAAGCATTTCTTATTGGTGATGTGTTTGCCTTTCCTATTTCGGTCCTGACCATTCAGAATGATCAGTTGTAAGAAGCAGATTGAAAGATATTTCTCTGATGTTTTCAACAACAGGGAAGAATTTCACATGATGATAGAATGCAGGTAAAGATTGTCCTTGCAAGATATAACTTCTTTGAAATTTGGAAAGTCCATAGTTTTATGAATCTTCATTTAATGACTGTTCAAATGATGATCAAAACAGAGGTTATCCAAGTCAGTTATTCTAGAAGCGTTATATTACACTTGAAAAGTTGTTTTTACTTTCAGTTAGGGCTGCCAAGTAATTTAAAAAATTAACAGCGATTATACATACTGTTAAACAATATTTTTGGATGTTTTCTACATTTTCAAATATATTGATTTCAATTACAACACAGAACACAAAGTGTACAGTGCTCACTCTATATTATTATTTTTGATTACGAATATTTGCACTGAAAAAGTGATAAACAAAAGAAATAGTATTTTTCAATTCACCTAATACAAGTACTGTAGTGCAATCTCTTTATCATGAAATTTGAACTTACAAATGTAAAATTATGTACCAAAAAATAACTGCATTCAAAAAAGTCTGTTATCTGTTCCGTAACTGGTGTTCTTTTGAGATGTGTTGCTCATGTCTATTCCACAGTGGGTGTGCGTGTGCGCCACGTGCACCGGTGCCGTAAGTTTTTCCCTTAGCAGTACCCGTTGGGGGGGGAGCACCGCTGCAACCCCTGGAGTGGCGCCTCTATATCGCGCTAAATGGGGAGCTGCGAGTTCCCCCCACCCTCGGTTCCTTCTTGCCGGACAACTCTGACAGAGGGGAAAGAGGGCGGGATGTGGAATAGACATGATCAACACATCTCGAAGAACACCTGTTACGGAAAAGGTAACTGTCTTTTCTTCTTCGAGTGCTTGCTCATGTGTATTCCACAGTAGGTGATTCCAAGCTATATCTGTTGGAGGTGGATAGGAGTTCACGAGTTCCTGGGACACAGTACTGCTCTGCCGAACCCGGCGTCATCCCTACTTTGGGAGACGATCGCATAGTGTGCAGTGAACGTGTGAACTGAAGACCAGGTGGCAGCCCTACAGATGTCCTGGACAAGGACATGGGCTACATAGGCAGCCGACAAGGCCTGAGCCCTCATTGAGTGCGCCCTGACGATCAGTGGTGGGGAACCCCTGCCAGATCATAGCATGTGCATATGCAGGAAGTGATCCAGCGACAAAGGCGCTGGGTGGAAATAGGCTGCCCCTTCATACGCTCAGCCGAGGTAACGAAGAGTTGTGAGGATTTACGGAATAGTTTAGTACGAACCAGGTAGAAGGCCAGTGCCCTGCGCACGTTGAGCGTGTGGAGGCGGCGTTCCTCATTGGAGGAATGGGGCTTCGGACAGAGCACGGGAAGGAAGATGTCCTGTTCCATATGGAAGGCGGAGACCACCTTTGGGAGGAATGCAGGGGATGGGCAAAGTTGGACCTTATCCTTGTGGAAGACCATATATAGAGATTCTGAGATCAAGGCCCTGAGCTCCGAGACACGTTGGGCCGATGAGACTGCTACAAGGAAAGCTATCTTCCAGGAGAGGTGAGACCAGGAACATGTGGCCAAGGGTTCAAAGGGAGGCCCCGTGAGGCGGGACAACACCAGATTTAGGTCTCACTGCGGTACAGGGGATCTAGCATACGGGAATGAACGGTCAAGGCCTCTCAGGAAGCGGGAGGTCATAGTATGGGAGAAGACCGAGTGCCCTTGCACTGGCGGGTGGAAGGCCGATATGGCCGCCAAGTGTACTCTGACAGAGGCGGTTGCCACTCAAGGATACACTGGAGTGGTGTGGACAATGAGGGAAGTCCCCACTCCCCCGGAAAATCTGGACCACTTCGCCAGGTACGTCCGGCATGTGGACGGCTTCTTACTTTCCAGGAGGACCCGCCTGACTTCCTCAGAACACCTCCTTGTCTAGCCACTGAGCTGCCACGCTGTCAGGTGGAGAGCAGCCAGATTGGGATGAAGGAGGTGGCCCCTGTTCTGGGAGAGGAGGTCTGGGCGAAGCGGCAACCTCCTTGGAGGGGCCGCCAACAGGTCCAGTAGGGTCCCGTACCAATGTTGACGGGGCCAGGCTGGGGCAATAAGGATGTGCCTTGTCTGTTTTCATTTTTTCTAGAACTTTGCCTCTAAGGGGAAAATGGTGGAAAAGCATAGAAAAGCTGGTCCAACCACTGCAGGAGGAAGGCATCTGAGATCGAGTCCCTTCCCAACCTCCGCCTTGGAACAAACCCGGGGGAAACGCCGGTTCTGGCGGGGCGCGAACAGATCCATGTGGGGAATTCCCCACTCTTGAAAGAGCCAGTGAGTCACCTCCGTGGGTAGCGACCACTCGTAACGGGGGGAAAAAACCCTGCTGAGGTGATCGGCCTGTGTATTGCGGGTGCCTGATAGGTGGAAAGCCCTCAGGGAGATGATGTAGGCTATACAGAACTCCCATAGGCTCAGGGCTTCCCAGCAGAGGGCCGAGGACCGTGCCCCACCTTGCCTGTTGACGTAGAACTTTGCAGTGGTGCTGTCCGTAAGGACTCTGACCACCTTGCCATGAAACTGTGTGACGAATGGAGGGACGCGTCCAAGATTGACCACATCCCTTGGGTTTGCATGTTCCCTACGTGGGCTCCCCGGCCCAAGTCTGACGCATCGGACACCAGGTCTATTGACGGGGCTGTCTCCCGGAAAGGAACCCCTTGGAGCATGTTGCCTGGGGAGGACCACCATTCTAGGGAGGCAATTACTGGGGTTGGTACCGTGAGGACCTTGTCCAGGCCGTCCCGTGCCTGGGAGAAGTGGGAGGCTAGCAATAGCTGGAGGGGCTTCATTCGGAGCCTGGCGTGGTGGACCACATACGTGCACGCCACCATATGTCCCAGAATCTGAAGGCATGCCCTTGCTGTTGTCACCGGAAAAGCCGTGACTAATGCGATGAGACCTTTGAGGGTTTCGAACCTGCCCACTGGGAGAGAGGCTGTGGCCCTTAAGGAGTCCAGTGGTGCCCCTATGAATTCTATGCGCTGCACCGGGACCAGCATTGATTTGGTCTCATTTACCAACAGGCCGAGATTGGCACATGTAGGCAGGAGCAGATCCACACGGGCCCTCATCTGAGACCGTGAGTTTCCCTTGAGAAGCCAATCATCCAGATATGGGAACATCTGGACCCCTTCTCGTCTGAGGTAGGCCGCCACCACCACCATACACTTTGTGAATACCCTGAGCGCCGTGGATAGGACCAACGGGAGAACTGTGAACTGGTAGTGGTCGGGCCCCACCAGGAACAGGAGGAAGTGCCTGTGCCTTTCGAAAATATAGATGTGGAAATATGCATCCTGAAGGTCCAGGGCAGAATACCAGTCCCCCGGGTCCAGGGAGGGGATAATAGAAGCCAGGGATACCATGCGGAACTTAGAGCGGACCATAAACCAATTGAGATTCCACAGATCTAGGATTGGCCTGAGACCCCCTTTCGCCTTTGGGATCAGGAAATAATCGGGAGTAGAAGCCCCTGCCCTGGAATTCTACTGGCACTCTCTCCACTGCCCCCAGGCGTAGTAGTCGTTCCACTTCCTGACCTAGGAGGTGAATGTGCTCTGGGTCCCACGAGCCCACCAGGGATGGAGGTGGTTGGGCAGGGGTGAACTCAACTGCAACATGTAGCCCTTGGAAATGGTGTTGAGGACCCAGCTGTCTGAGGTTATTCGTGATCATTCGCCACGGAAGGCAGACAATCGGTTGCCGAACACAAACTTTATTAGTAGAGGGGTTTCCATGGCAACTACCCTGGTGCCCCCCTGCAAATAGTCAAAATCGCCTCTGTCCCTGCCTCTTGACCTTAGAGGGCCCAGGCTGTGGAGCAGAGCGGGACTGTTGTTGAGGCCGGCAATTTTGGTGTCTCGGCCTCTTGAAAGGGGACTCATATCTGCTCTGTGCAGGGTGAGCCGACGTCTGCGGTTTGGCCTTGTTCTTAGCTGGAGGGACGCACAGGCCCAAGGTCTGCAGGGTGGTGTGAGAGTCTTTCATCCTGTGCAGCCTGATGTCCGTCTGTTCGGCGAACAGGGGTTTCCTGTTGAATGGCGGGTCCTGCAAGAGGGACTGGACCTCCCCCGAAAGCCCGGACAGGAAGAGCCATGACTCCCTGTGCATGGAGATTGCGGAGGCCATCGAGCGAGCCGCCGTATCCGCCGCCTCTGACACTGCCTGCAGGGAAGCTTTGGCTGCCGTCGCCCCCTCATCCACCAATGCCTTAAAGTCCTTCCTATCCCACTCTGGGAGGAGTGGCTCGAACTTTGGCAGGGACTCCCATATATTAAAATCATATCGGCTCAGTAAGGCCTGATGGGTTGGCCACCCAGAGCTGGAAACTCAAAGAGAAGTAAAGTTTTCAACCAAAAAAGTCTAGTCTCCTGGCCTCTTTATTCTTGGGGGTGGGCGAGGGCTGGCCCTGCTGCTCCCAGTGGTTCACAGATTCCACCACCAGAGAGTTAGGTGCCAGGTGAGAGTAGAAGTATTCATGGTTCTTGGCCGGCATGAAATACTTCCTCTCAGCCTTCTTGGAAATCGGGGCCAGAGAGGCAGGAGTTAGCCACAAGGCGTTGGAGATGTTGGCTATTCCTTGGTGAAGGGGTAAAGCCACATGGCCCGGCACCGAGGAGGACAGTACATTAAAGAAGGAATTGGACAGACCCTCCATCTCCTCGGCCTGCAACTGGAGGCTCGACGCCACCTGCTTTAGCAGGTCTTGATGAGGCCTGAAGTCTTCCTGTGGAGCAGAGGGCGGTGGTGCCGTGATGGTGTTATCTGGTGCAGGAAAGGAGGCCGGCACAGGGCTGTGGGCCTTAGCCGGTGCCGGAGGATCAACCCCCAGGTCAGAGTCCGGGCGCAGAGCCGACGACTCATGACCTGTCAACTTGTCCCTCTGCCTAGATAGCGAGGCCGACGAGGCCTCAGATGCCCCGGCCACCGAGCGGGTTCCAGGCTGGGTGGGCATCGGCGGCCACGGTGCCCATTGACACCATTGTCCCTGCCATGGGGCCCCTTGCCACTGTCCATGCTGTGAGCCCAGTGGCACTATCTGGTCGGGCGGTATGGCCCAGCGAGGAGTGGCTGAGTGCCGAGGCCGAAGCCACCACCGACCAAACGGTACCATAGGAGCAGCAGTGCCTATGATGCCGTCTTCCATGGGACCGAGACCTCAATGTCGAGACAGGTACCCGCCGGAAGTACTGTCCCAAGACTCGCTTCGGCGCCTGGAACTGCGGTGCCGGTGACACGCGGCAGGAGCCCCGTGTGTGATGCCTGACAGAGCGGAAGCGTCAGTCGCACCGAGACCAGCTACGATAGCTGCGTTGTGAAGAAGAGCGCCTTCGACACCTATCTCGGTGCCTGCGTCTGCTGCTGCGTGGCGTGGAGGGACCCGGGGACTCCTGCCCGGATGGAACCCTGGTTGGCGTCGAGGGTGGTGGACACGAGCTGCGAGTGGACCGGTTGCTGTGCACTGAACGAGACAGAGAGCGGTCTTCAGGGTGAGAGCTGCGCCGTTCTGGGGAGGCCTGTCGAGTGCTGAGAGGCGGTTTGCCTAGGGACCGAGGGCCCGCCACTCGCAGCGCCCCAGGCACCAGCTAGCTCAGAATGTCTCATGCAGCCTGTAGAGCCTCTGGCGTTGACGGCATCCTGACTGCGGGAGAGGTGCGTGTCGACGCTGCCGGGCTACTCCGCTCAGCACGAGTCAGAGGTTTCGAGCTCGGGGGGAACCGAGGGCTGTCCAACGCGGGACCATCCTCTCACCCTTCCTTCTCTCAGCGCCGCTGCAAGGTCGACCTCTTCCTTTGTTTCTTGGAAGGGGAACGGTGCCGACTGGTGGAGGGGGTTTCGCTGCGCACCAACGATGCGGCGCCCGGTGCCGAGTGCGCACGGCGTACCGGAGTTGGAGCGAGCGCCAATTCCATGAGGAGAGCGTGAAGCCTGATGGGTCTCTCCTTCTTAGTTAGCGGCTTGAAAGACCTGCAGATCTTACAGCATTCACTCACGTGAGTTTCGCCAAGCAGCAGAGACACTCAGCGTGTGGATCACTCCTTGGCACGGAAGGGTGACAGGAGTCGCACGACTTGAAGCCTGGGACACAGGGCATGCAGTGGGCCACTCTAACAACTGAGAAACTACTTTCTATGAGCTAACAACACTAGCTAAAGGTACCACTAAGACCAACTGGAAAGGCTGCAGCAACACTGGAGCAAGACGTTCTGACGCACCTTCACTGGCGGCAAGAAGGAACTGAGGGTGGGGGGAGCTCACGGCTCCCCTTATAGCGCGATATAGAGGCACCACTCCAGGGGTCGCAGTGCTGCTCCCCCCCATGGGTACTGCTAAGGGAAAATCTTCCGGCACCGGTGCACGTGGCGCACACGCACACCTACTGTGGAATACACATGAGCAAGCACTCGAAGAAGAATAATAAAACAATGTAAAACTTTAGAGCCTACAAGACCACTCAGTCTGTTTCTTTCTGGAATGGTGGTTGAAGCATGAAGGGGCATACGAATGTTTAGCATACCTTGTGACGCCGGCTGCAAAAAACCCATGGGAACATGTTCTCACTTATCAGTGACATTGTAAATAAGAAGTGGGCAGCATTATCTCCCCTAAACGTAAACAAACCTGTTGGTCTTAGCAACTGGCTGAACAAGAAGTAGGACTCAGTGGACTTGTAGGCTCTAAAAAATTTTTTGAGTGCAGTTATGGAGCAAAAAAAAAAAAATCTACAGTTGTAAGTTACACTTTCACAACAAAGAAATTGCACTACAGTACTTGTATGAGGTGAACTGAAAAATACAGTTTCTTTTATCATTTTTCAGTGCAAATATTTGTAATAAAAAAATAGAGCGAGCAGTGTACACTTTGTATTCTGTGTTGTAACTGAAATTAATACATTTTAAAATGTAGAAAAACATCCAAAAATATATAATAAATTTCAATTAGTATTCTATTGTTTAACAATGTGATTACAACCATGATTAATCGTGATTAATTTTTTTTTGAGTTAATCGTGTGAGTTATCTGGAATTAATTGACAGCCCTACTTTTAATTTATCTATCGTCAATGTCCTCACCTGAACTTCCAACAAATGACAGCCTGTTTTATGGTGCACCAGTTGGCCATAAAGGTGAACTGGCAGGTAGACATGTGGCCGCTGTAATCTGGTAGAAAGAGAGATGATCTGTTTAGATGGCAATAATTATGACATTTTAAAAAGCAATCACAATTCATGTCTTTCTTAAAACAAGTTTATGTGCAACAGAAGTTACCTTTGGTTGCTCCGACGAACATAGTTATCGCCATCAATAGGTTTACGGTAAGTGGTAAGTGCTTCATTAAGTTGTTCTTCAATTAATTCAACATATTTTAAATTGTACTCCTAAAAAGGAAAATTAAAATATAGAGCCTATCACCTTGTTGATAATATGACGGTCAACAAATGTTTCTAGTATTTACAATATACTACCGTATTATGGAGAAACTATTTCTGACTATAATCAAGGTTGAGTTTTTCAGCTAGTGCAGTAATTACAGTACTTAGAGTACAGAATGAATTTTCTGAAAATTTACAGTGAATCTCCCCAACTACTTTAGGGGATAAAATTAATTAAAAAATGGATGCTAAGAAAATTAGCACCTGATATAGCACTTTTTCTCTCAAATAATCCTAAAAGGACAAGAGATAATTCAAGCTTTTAGTTTAAACACTGAAATCTTGTGTGTAGGCTATATTTGAATATTTTTTGTAGGATTAATGGAAAGACAGACCTATTTTAATAACTAATTTTCTCCATCAACAGAGGCTAAAGAATTATGGACCTACTATATAGAGAATTCCAAGAACTGCCCTCTTTCAAAATGGCGGCCATCTCCAATGGCTCTCAGTGTACTGAAGCAAGAAGCGGCCCTCTGGTACCTATCTCTCCATTGTTGTCAGTGGGTCTGAGTGTTCCTGTTCACTTTCTAACAGAATAGTGTGTCAACATCTTCATTAGACCACCTAAGCTTCACTTTCTTTGGGAACCGTTAGAGCCAGTAGCCATCTGGAAAGAAGGCAATTCTTTGTGAAAGAAATTCTCTCTCCCAGAGAAGGTATTATGCACCACCTTCTGCTGACAACTTAGCAGACCCACCACTCTTCTAAAGCATCCAATCTGTCATGTAGTTGTGTACATTTGGGGAAAAGGGAACTGTTGCCAAATGTTGGAGGGTTTTTTTGTTAATTTTATATCATCAAAAATCTCATCAACATGCTCTTAATAAGACAAGACAGTATTCACACAATGGAGTGAAGAGTCCCTAATAACAGGATGTTTCACTAGAAAGACTCACAAACCCTTAATCATTGAAGCAATAGAATGTCCTGACATTAATATTGTACAACTGTGAATTCCTTCCAAGCTTCTAAATTACTATATTCACATCGTCCCTCCTTTAAAAATAATTAGAATTACCTTTTGCCATTTCTCCATTTGTTTTGTTACATAACCTCTCTCATTTAGATAGGAAAACCCCTTTGGAATGGACAGAAATCTGCGAAGTAACAACAGACACTGAATAGTCCATCTCTAACAAACCACTCTGAGTATGAACGTAAGTTTTTCTGAAATGAAAAGATGCATGTAACACCTACCTTAGAAGCAAAAGCAACCCTTTGTCTCCAAGATGGGAGAGAGCAGGTTTCATCTGGATAAGGGCGTGAAGATTGGCCTAAAAGAGAAGAAAACCTTATTTTAAAATCCTGAATTTATGTAAGCCATTTAAATTAAAATGACAACTATTTATTTAGAATAAGAAATATCTATATAGAAGCTCTGAGCACCTTTAAGAATGAAAATTACAATAGCAGTGACAACCACCCAGAAGCACGTGAAATTGAAAGTATATGAGAGAGAGTAATCAACATCACAAAAATGTCCTACAATATATGCTATTGTAGTTCACTAATATTCATTATATAGGCACTCTGTAGTAGGCAAATTAAAACACTATGCAAAGTGTAATTATCAAAAAAGGAAATTTGATTTAATTTTTTTAAAGAAAGAAAATATAATTTTTCTACATACATTCTTAAGTTATTGCTGTACACTAATGATGCTCACCTTATCTTCACATGCCTCATCTAAGATATCAAGTGCTTCAGAAGATATGGTTTTATTTTTATCATGCAGCTGGGTCACCAGTAATTCAATCCCCCAGTTACTAAAGAATTCTACATTGGCCCTCAACAATACTCGTAAATGTTTTGTTGCATATAACCTGCAGCTCTGCAAAAGGAAAAAAAAATTTGCAAGAGAATATACAGCAGTTAAATATTAAATGGATTTTTCATATTCAAAAGCAGTGCACTTCCATCATAATGTTACACAGCAAATAAGTGCAGTTTACACATTGTTTTGCATGTGTTACTAGAATTACAACTGTCTACATGTTTTTCTCTTACAGAAAGTGTGATGTAATTATTTTTTCCATGACCACAAGTTATCTGGTCAGGACAAGTCTCACCTGTCTCATCTGAAAGCCAATACCATCTAACAGTCCACTGTCTTTGGCACTGTGTAGAAAATTGTCAGTACAGTTATAAGTGCTGCCTTGTGAATTGCCAGCACTATTTCATACAGGACAGCTTCTATGCTCTAGCTGCAGCAATGATTTGAAAAATCTACTTTTCTCTGATGAGTGGGAAAGCTGGCCCTGGTACCTGAAGCGATTTATACTATCAATTTTTGAAGAATTTAAGATCTCTTACAATATGTTGCTTAAGTTGTGAAGATAACCTTCTAAATGCGAACAAATTCAGAAGCCAGACAACTCCAATACTTATGTTGCTACTTGCAGCTTTCCTAAGCAGCAGAGTGAAATGAACAAGACATTGGTCCATTGCTGCTACAGTAGAACCTCAGAGTTACGAACGCCAGAGTTACGAACTGACCGGTCAACCACACACCTCATTTGGAACCGGAAGTACACAACCAGACAACAGCAGAGACCAAAAAAAGCAAATGCAGTACAGTACTGTGTTAAATGTAAATTACTAAAAAAAATAAAGGGAAAGTTTTAAAAAAAAAATTTGACAAGATAAGGAAACAGTTTCTGTGCTTGTTTTGTTTAAATTAAGATGGTTAAAAGCAGCATTTTTCTTCTACATATTAAAATTTCCAAGCTGTATTAAGTCAATGTTCAATAGAAAACTTTTGAAAGAACCACCATAATGTTTTGCTGAGTTATGAACAACCTCCATTCCCAAGGTGTTCGTAACTGAGGTTCTACTGTACTCAGAACCCTGTGGGCAGCAATGAAAACTGGCAACTATCAAGTCAATTTCACTATTGCTACTGGGGAAAGCTCTGAGGAAAAGTGGAGCCAGGTAGGCTCAACCTAGGCTACAAACATTTGTTGTTTAGCTTAAGCTTATCCCTAGGAGAGTTGCGGACTAACTTTTACATGCATTAAATAGCTAATTAGCTGGCAATCAATTAATTTTAGACAAGAAGTCTAGTGAAGACAAGCCAAATGATGGTGTAGGATGAGGGTTCTGGGGAGAGCAAAAGCAGAACTACAAAAATTCCTTGATTATCTGGCTTTGCTCAACACATGGGTAACCCCTGCCCTCCAAGTCTCCCCCTCCTCCCACACCACAAACTTAGACCTCATGGAGTTCCTCCCTACCTCACGGTGGGAGAAGCATGAAATCCAAGAGTTTCTATCATCACGATTTCTTTAAAGAATATGAATTCCAGTCCAAGGTCTTACTGTCCACTTTCAAACTGCCATCTTGACACAAACTTCCTAGTCCCCACTCTCAACCACCCACCTCCCTTACCCTCAACCTCTCACCTTCACATACAGAAATCCTTCAATATTTGCCAGCCTCAAAGAAATACAGGGCATTTATAGTAACTGTCTGACTTCCCCTCCCCTAACTCCCTCTTGGCACTGAATTTTGTCCTCTCCAGTCTACAGAAGAGCTGCTCTCACCAAGGTATATCACTGAGACACAAGGTGGGTGAAGTAATATCTTTTACTGGACCAACTTCTGTTGGGGAAAGAGACAAGCTTTCAAGTTGCACACAGCTTTTCTTCTGAAGAACAGCTCAAAAGTTTGTATCTTTTACCAACAGAAGTTGATCCAATAGAAGATATTACCTCACCCACCTTGTCTCGTTAACATCCTGGGACCAACATGGCTACAATACTGCAAACAAGGTATACAATGACTTTCTTGGGCAAGCCTCAACTTTATTTATCCTTTTTGACGTCACTCAAATTGAATCCCTCCACTGGTCCTACTTGTCTACGATATCAAACCTAAACTTCTTGCTCTTTTCTTGAAGATCCAGTACGCTTCTTTCCTTAGCCTATATAATCCCACTCACCTCCTTCACTCCAGCAGTTCCAGTGTCAATGCCAATTTTTGTATCCTTCTCTCACTCTGCAATCACGCCTTCCCCTATGCATCTTTCTAAGATTTACTTCAATCAGCTAATATGTTAAAACTTGTTTTCACTAGGATTTTAACATGCGTTAGCTAACATTAAAAATCCAACTTTCTCCTAGTGAAGACCAGGCCTTCCAGTTATTCCTCAAGAAGATAACTTGGCATTGGTTTATATTTGGTTCATGCATTTAAGAACATTTCCCCTCCACCATCAGCTCCCTCAAACCTGAGGGCTAGAAACTATTAAATAAAAGCTTAAATTCTCGAGTCCAATTAGGTGGCAAGGAATGGACTCTATGGCAAGTTGTGCAGTTAACAGTATCACAGAATACATGAGGCCCACGTTATATTTTAAAAAGTTTTCTGTGGTATGCTAGGAGAGTGTGTGTTACATAAGAAAGAAAAATGAAAGCCTGTTTTAATGAATGAACATATGACATTTTAAATTAACCAGTTTTAGCTTACTAAATTAAACAACAAAAGAAATAAAATGTTTAATAATAAATATTGACAAGCAGGGTGCTTGATTAATTACACTTACATCAGTAGATGCAGTTAAAATTTTGGAAAGGATCACTCTTGCTAACCCATCTCTGCTGTAATCCAAACTAGAAACTGTCAGTTTTAGTAAGTGATCTTGGTTCTTCAAGGAGCAGAGATTAAGAAGACTGAAAAAAGTTGAAAGAAAGTATTAGTTGGAATCCACTTTAAACTTTAGTATTTTATGCATGTACACATAATATATACACCACCTTGCTAATTTATTATTTTTACCATTCAACATAATGTGTTGAGTCAAAATTAAGGTAAGGACAAATGTTAATCTGATACTGGCTGCTTAAGAAACATTAGCATGATATTTGACAATACATGCTGCCTGCCTTTTTCTCATATTTCCAGTGCATAGACAGGTTTCAGAGTGGTCTGGATGAAAGCTGGAGGCATGTAGGTAAGTATAGCGGTCAGTAGGTTTCCGGTATAAGGTGGTGTTTATGTGACCATCGCTTATTAGCAGTGTAGTGTCTAGGAAGTGGACCTCTTGTGCGGACTAGTCCAGGCTGAGGTTGATGGTGGGGTGGAAATCATTGAAATCTTGGAGGAATTCCTCAAGGGTCTCCTTCCCATGGGTCCAGATGATGAAGATGTCATCAATGTAGCACAAGTAAAGTAGGGGGGGATAAGGGGATGAGAGCTGAGGAAGCGTTGTTCTAAGTCAGCCATAATAATGTTGGCATACTTAGGGGCCATGCGGGTAACCGGAAACCTACTGACCGCTATACTTAGCTACATGCCTCCAGCTTTCATCCAGACCAAATCACACGATCCATTGTCTATAGCCAAGCTCTAAGATACAACCGCATTTGCCCCAATCCCTCAGACAGAGACAAACACTTACAGAATCTCTATCAAGCATTCTTAAAACGGCAATACCCACCTGGTGAAGTGAAGAAACAGACTGACAGAGCCAGAAGGGAACCGAGAAGTCACCTACTACAAGACAGGCCCAACAAAGAAAGTAACAGGACACCACTAACCGTCACCTACAGTCCCCAACTAAAACCTCTCCAACGCATCGTCAAGGATCTACAACCTATCCTGAAGGACGATCCCTCACTCTCACAGACCTTGGGAGACAGGCCAGTCCTCGCTTACAGACAGCCTCCCAACCTGAAGCAAATACTCACCAGCAACTACACACCACACAACAAAAAACACCAACCCAGGAACCAAACCCTGCTGCAAACCCTGGTGCCAACTCTGTCCACATATCTATTCAAGAGACACCATCATAGGACCTAACCACATCAGCCACACCATCAACGGCTCATTGACCTGCCAATGTGATATATGCCATCATGTGCCAGCAATGCGCCTCTGCCATGTACACTGGCCAAACCGGACAGTCTCCACGCAAAAGAATAAATGGATAGAAATCTGACATCAGGAATCATAACGTTCAAAAACCAGTAGGAGAACACTTCAATCTCTCTGGTCACTCAGTAACAGACCTAAAAGTGACTATTCTTCAACAAAAATCTTCAAAAACAGACTCCAACGTGAAGCTGCAGAACTGGAACCAATTTGCAAACTGGATACCATCAGTTTAGGCCTGAATAGAGACTGGGAGTGGTTGGGTCATTACAAAACCTAAACTTAATTTCCCCAATACTAATTTCTCCCTATTATTACTCAAACATTCTTGTCAACTGTCTGTAATGGGCCACTCTCATACCACTTCAAAAGTTATTTTGCCTCCCTTGGTATCCTGCTGTTAATTGATTTATCTCGTTAGACTGACCTCACACTTGGTAAAGCAACCCCCATCCTTTCATGTATTTATACCTGCTCCTGTATTTTCACTCCATGCACTTGATGAAGTGGGTTCTAACCCATGAAAGCTTATGCCCAAATAAATTTGTCAGTCTCTAAGGTGCCACAAGGACTCCTCATTATTTTTAGTATGTAGACAGAAACAGTCTCCCTGATGCAGTCACCAAGATGTTTTTGTCAGTCAGACATGCATGGAAAAAAAGGCCATTCTATAAAATCCATCTGTATTACAGGGCTTTTTCCGAAAAGGTTGGAGAACCCAGTGAGATTTGGGAGGTTTTTCGTTTTGTTGGACATAGATCTTTATTTACTATTTGCAGTTTTTATACGGATTGTACATGTTACCCACAGCATATTACAAACTGAAGTAAATACAAACACTCACCACTGAAACACATTGCATTTTTCAAGCATTTTCACTCCATGAGGGTGACAGGAGAGTGTACCAAAAAACAGAAAGTAGTGCTGACTAAGGGTGCTTAGTAACCCATTGTTCTGAAGACTGCGTTCTGGTTTCATTCCAGAGGAAGAGTTGAGCCAATGCACAATATCTTTTACCAATTCCTCCAGATAGCCTTGTCCATCCTACCCAAAAGAAGTAAAAAGATATTTTCATTTATTACTGGTAATGAAGAGCTTTAGTTGGTTTATGTTTACTAATATGTATTGATTTAAATTTTTCAGAATGCACTTACATCAAGATGATAAAATAAAAATGTTAACTAGCGCAAACAGTTTAACTACGTGAAAAAAGCTAAAGGCAAATATAAAAAGACTGTTCGGTTTCAGGGGGAGCTCTGTACCAATTTTGACATATGAAGTATGACAGTTATGAAAAGTCCCCTGAGTAAAGGCAAAGTAAAATATTTTAGTATAGTTGAAGGAAAGGAATTTGAGCATGATAATAGGGATACATCTCTGGTATTGAACAAGAGGCCAGGGAACATCCCACAAAACCCATTTCTACTTTAAAAAACATCACAAAACAAAAAACCCACTCCTTTTTAATAAACAAATCCCCACAGTACTGAGGCACTTCTATATCTGCTGGCCAGGGTGCCACAGGATTCTAATTAGACTTGCCAAGATGGTCTTTTTAAATTTTAAAACCCTAAAGTTTTCTTGCAAAGCTCATTACTAAAATTAAGATTTTGCTTGTCTAGCACAGAGAACTGTCATTTTTTCTTATATCTTGTAGCTGAAATCATTGCTCACCTCTTCAGATTCAAGAAGAAATTCAGTAAACTGGCAACCCACAACAGTGAGTTGCTTAGACTTGGCATAATCCAGATCCAGGTTGGCATACAACTTACTGCTAGGCTTGTAAAAATACAGCAGTCGTCGGACAAACCTAATTAAGATTAAAATGAGAAGAATTAATTGATTACCCTAAAAAATTCTTACTGTGCTGCAAGAAATAATTTATATGAACATGTGGTCATGAAAGGGATATTTTGTATGTGAGGAGTTAGGGTGATGGGTACCAAGTAGATATATCCCCAAATTACTAAAACTGTAGTCTGCAGAAACAAAGATCAGGCAGCCCAAATAACAATTATATCAAGAGAACAATTTCAGAGATGTGACCATGTGAAGAGTCACAAAAGTTCTTTCTATGCCTTTTGGGAATGCCACAATATAAGACAAACAAAAAATTCAAGTTATCAAGAGGAATTTTTTTTTTTTTTTTTTTTTACACAGTGAACAACAAAAGCAGGCAATAAAACAAGTTAATTCAATTATAATCTCTTCTGTAACATTTCTCCTGTGGAAAATTTAGAGATTACTCCCATCTGTCTGTCTGTAAGAGTGACCCACTTCCTGTATTAAACTACTCTTCTCTTCGCAGATTTTTAAAAAAATTAATGTGTCCTGGTATTTGTTATGTATTCCTAAGAGAAGTCAGACCACATAGTGGCTAGTATGTGTTTGTCTTCAAGAAAAATACATGCCTTCTAGGAATGTCACCCCATATTTTCCCAAAGTGATACTTCTTGTTTTGACAGTTTAAACAGATCTCGGGAATTACTAATGATCAAATATAAAGCCCTATAAGTGTCTCAGTGCAAAGCTACACTGATTCAGGTGGAATCAATTCAGGATTGCAGCACTAGGGCCCTAAGTCTGTAATTAAAATATATATTAATATTTTCCATAAATCACTAGTCATATTTAGTATAAGAGAACACAGAATGCTTTTTAAGGGGTATCTACGACTCTCTCTACAAACACTGATTTTTTTTTTTATTGTTGTTACAGCAGGAATGAGAGAACAGGCCTCTGTCCAAGTCTGACTGACAAAACACAGGGCAGAGAAATTCCTGAGGAGTCCTCTCCAGGCTGTTTTATATTTTCACACAACAACCAACCTATAATGAGAGCATGTGAGCAAACATAAGTCATAATTAAACATTCTTATGGATTATGTTTATGTGCATCTCTCAAAGATTAAGTAAGGCTAGCAATAACTTGAACACCACAATTATGATTTAATCATTTTTAAGAGCCATTTTGATTACTTTAATAGTCATAAGATTTTCACAACATACATAAGACTAAATGCACTAACACACAGCACAACTTGTGTATTTATACAATGGAGAACATAAAGCCTGAAGAAAAAAAAAAAAGTGTTTTGGTGTCAACAACTTTTGAGAATGATCCAGTTAACAATTCATAGCTCTGAGTCATCCAAGACTGCAGAGGTTTTTTGTTTTTTGTTGTTTTTTTTTAAATCTAGGTTAATTGCAACCAAGAGTTAGAGTAAAAGCATGGAGATAGCTGTTTGCAATTCTGCAAGTGCAGAAATAAGTTTTATAGTAAAAAAGTGTCCTCGCTTTTCACAACTTATTGAGCATTAAAAAAATCACTCATCCACTGAACAATGACTGAATACAGTACAATGTAGGAAACAGTTACACAGAATAGTAGACATTCCTTTGAAAAGAGTATTATTACAAATTACTGAATCTGGAAAATACTCCTGTATCACGTATTACCAGTTAGCAATTACTTTTGTATTGTGTGTGTATGAAAGGGTCACGAAGAAAGAGGAATACAGTTAGATTGTGGCCATTATGAATATCATGACACCACCACTCAGGTTTAGAACAGAATGTAAAGGGTAGCAATCCATTTTTACATTTACATTACAAAGTAGACTGATTATTTTTACTAAAAGAAATTAAGAGGTCAAGGTGTAGTCCTTTAGGTTGTATCTTAGCAGAAGATTTTCCTCATAAGTCTACAGAAAAATATCTTGTCATGGCAGCAAAATGAGGAAAACTAAAAGATTGTTTATTCAGATCAATGTCTAAGGTCTACATTATGAGTGACATCCCAAAGATATTTACTAACACTTGAAGCTGGGAGTAGAAGTGAGAAAAGAAAAATGCCCTTGTTCCACAGATTACAAATGCAGATGAAAAGCATTGCACTTAGTGTTAGAGTTTTTAGTTCTTAAAAACCACCTACATTTGATTTCAAATTGTTGCTCCCCCCCCCCCTTTTTTTTTTTTAAATCTTCACCCTTTTGTTTTATTTTTTGGTACCAGCTGACTGACCAGGTTTGCTTTACTCAGGAATGTTTCTCAAAATGTTGCCACCAAACACTAAATTGAAGAAATAGTGAAAATATAATCTTTTGAGGTTTAAAATGTAATGAAGAGTGTTTGGCTATTTGATATCCTCCTGTTTTAGGGGATAAATATATTAAAAATATTTGCACAGAAAATAACTCTTAGCATACATAAATGGCTCCTTATATTTAAGCTTTACAACTTAATTGCCTAAATTTCATCTTCACAGCAAATATACAGAGTAGAATTTAGAAATGTTGCATTTCCAAGGAATAGCTGATTGAAATATTTCAAATTCTCACCCCCACCCACCCACACAGGAAGTCTAAATAAGTTTTACATACCTGTGCAACTGTTCATCTTTATAGTTCCTTAGATTTACATTTGGCCACTAGAAAAAGAGCAGATATGGCATTATGTAAGACTTGTACATCACTCTTGGGTTATTCAGTAAAATTTCTTCCCTTCTATATGGACACAGATGCTTCAGTTACTATTTAAAAATTTCTCATTAGTTATTCTCTTTGTGCGTGAAAGAATCTAAAGAAACCTCTGAAGAATGATTTCATTCCAGTAACAATTAAAGTGTCATCACATCTTTATTTTCTTTCAATTAGCTTCACAGTTGAACATAGTTACTCACTCATGGTTCTGGCTGTTTATAAATATAAAACTAATGGTTATCAAGTCTGGAAACATTTTTTAAAAATTTATGTATTTATTTATTTTTTATGGAAAAGCCCATTTTCTCTTTGGTGAGGAGTTGGGGTTGAGAGGAGTGGGCCAAAAAAATAAAGAAAAAAAATTCTAATCTTTCAGTTATAGCAATCCTATGAATGATTTGTAATACTAGCAGTAAAAAATTATCAGATAAATGTGATTTTTAAAGTCAACAGTGCACAGCTGTCTAGTCTATTTCCCTGTCACTCCCTCCTCATTAGCATTAAATAGAATTTAACATTAGTGTTAAGGAGAATACTTTATTTTAGCAAAGCATTTCATGGTGCTGCATGATCATTTGAATAGTTCTGAATACGAGCAATGTCACTGACAGAAATATCTGAGACCCTTCGCCTAAGGGTAATGGATAATTGTTAATGTGAATTTGAAGAATGGTATTTAGGTGGGGAGTTGCAGGGATATGTGCTAAATTGGGTTTTTATTAATAATCTAAAATGGGTAAATACCAAATAATTCATATTTGAGGTACTAACTTAAAAACACCAGTGAATACTGAGAGATAATAAAACGGCATCTAAACATGTTAAAATACAAGCAGAAAACAAAACTGGATTTCATTTTGGAGGATCTGAGGCTTCATCCTTTGCAACATTTAAAATTTAGTTTGACAAAGCACTAAAAAAAATATATTGTATGGAAAATCCTCCATTGGCAGGAAAATAAACCAGATGGCTTAGCAGTTTTTTATTATCTAATTTCTCCAATTTTAGGAGGAGAAACCTTAGTGGTCTACCAAATGCAATTCTTGTTTTTCAATTCAGAATAAGACAATTGAATAGAAAAACTAGAAGTCATTTTGAAAAGCAGAAATACCAGAGTATACAAACACTCCTGGTGAAAAAAACCAAACAGGAACCTACTTCTATTAGAAGATTTCAGAAGTGTCTACTTATAGCTCTCTTTTAATACTACAAACTTTAAGCTCACATAAGAAATAAGCCAAATTATTTTTTCAATCTATTTCATAAAACCACTATTATGAATTTTCTTTGCTCACCTTCAGTATGGTCCCTATCAGATTCCAATTCCACTCAAGGTTCTCTTTATGATGAAGTACTTGACTATCTCTAAGATTCATTACAAGTGCTTCTTCTGTATCCTAGAATATTAGAAAAGAAGTGAAAATAGGAAGTTTCTTTGCTGCAAACTACCCTAACATAAAAATGCTTATGATTAAATCTACAATCATTTAATGAACTGTTGTTGATTATATTGCAACTGTACTAATGCTTGACAAACAGCATTCTACATCAAACAAGGTTACGCTATCAGCAGTGAAATAAGCATTATAAAGTCTAAACCTCAAATTAATTTATACTACATTTTTGAAACTGAAGATAAATTCCAATGAAAAGCATTTCCTCCTTTTTTGCAAAAACCTATCATGTGTGTATACAACTCAAACTGCAGCATTCTGGTGCCGCAACCACAGTCTAAAAGTGAAACTGACTAAAAACTAGTCTTGAAATTAAAGAGAACTAGTTTAGTTTCATTGCCAAAGCTTAGAAAAAGTAGTCTGTTGCATCTTAGCAGTAGGTTTGCAAAGTAGCAGACAGCACAAAAAGCGAAAAGTAAATTAGATTTTCAGAATGCCTTCTAGTTCTGAAAGTCAAATATGTTCATTTTTATTAGAGTTAAAAATTTAATTTGCGAAAGAGGCAATTACATTTATTTTATTAAAGTTAGAAGCAAACCTCACAATATCCCTTAAATGGTCTGGCTGCTGAAGAGAAAGTGCATAAAGGATCATGGGTAAAAAAAAAACAAAAAAAAAAACCCCAAACAGAAATCGTGATTTAAAAAAAAAATAAAAAAATCAGCATTTCTGGAGAATGGTTTAAAAAAAATCACAACATAAATTAATGTCAGAGTCTCTGAAATTTAACATTAAGCTTACTAACAGTTAAATGGTTAATCAAGATACCTTTAAAACAAAGATATCTTTCTGCACACGGTATTGATCCCTTTTTTGGTGTGTTGAGATTGCCTTCTGAACAATATGATCTAAATGGAGGCTGTAAGGTTTAGGTCCTCGTTTCTTCATCTCATGAAAGCGTTTTAAGCAATTTAGCGCTGCGCTGGCTCGTCTAGTAGGGAAAAATATTGATATTTATCACTGTTTAACTGATTTTATTACAATAAACACAGGCCACCATTGCTAAGTCTTGTATTAAATAAGCCTGGGTCAACCAAGACGTTGTCAATGAAAAAAATCACATTCTGAATTCAAAAAGGATGAGTAAAATTACTGTCGTCTTATAATTGTAGAAGGAGCAAGTTCCAACAGATTTATACTCTCCAATCTTGTACCTTCAGTGAGAAATTAGTTTTGAGAATCTTAGCAATAGGAAACCAGGGGAAACCAGGACATAGGCCATTCAGGAGTTAAACTAGCATCAGACATCAAATAGCTTATGAAATCAAATATTCATCATAAACTTTAACACTGAACTATAGAGACATACCACTTGCCTAGAGAGAAGACCTAATGGTGTGCATTAATTACAAGTTTACAAATGCTTGAAAAGGATGGTTTGGGAGTGAGTGAGTGAGTGTTTAAAAAGTACAGCAATCCTACGAATACCAGCACTTGTAGATATGGCTGTAATACTTGGATATACACTGTTCCCTACTTGGGAGATATTTTCATGTACCTTTTTTTTTAAAAAACAAACTTTTAATACATGTGTTATTTGATGGATAACTACACTCACAACTTGTAACTTTGGAACTCCTAGATCAAGACAATGCAGACAGGGTCAGGGTCCCCAGATATAACAGATGCAATATCAGTAAGCCCTGGTCTACACTAGGACTTTAGGTAGAATTTAGCAGCATTAAATCGATGTAAACCTGCACCCGTCCACACGATGAAGCCCTTCATTTCGACTTAAAGGGCTCTTAAAATCGATTTCCTTACTCCACCCCTGACAAGTGGATTAGCGCTTAAATCAGCCCTGCCGGGTCGAATTTGCGGTACTGTGGACACAATTAGATGGTATTGGCCTCTGGGAGCTATCCCAGAGTGCTCCATTGTGACCGCTCTGGACAGCACTCTCAACTCAGATGCACTGGCCAGGTAGACAGGAAAAGGCCCGCAAACTTTTGAATCTCATTTCCTGTTTGGCCAGCGTGGCAAGCTGCAGGTGACCATGCAGAGCTCATCAGCAGAGGTGACCATGATAGAGTCCCAGAATTGCAAAAGAGCTCCAGCATGGACTGAACGGGAGGTACGGGATCTGATCGCTGTATGGGGACAGGAATCCATGCTATCAGAACTCCATTCCAGTTTTCGAAATGCCAAAGCCTTTGTCAAAATCTCCCAGGGCATGAAGGACAGAGGCCATAACAGGGACCCGAAGCAGTGCCGCGTGAAACTTAAGGAGCTGAGGCAAGCCTACCAGAAAACCAGAGAGGCAAACGGCTGCTCCGAGTCAGAGCCCCCAACATGCCGCTTCTATGATGAGCTGCATGCCATTTTAGGGGGTTCAGCCACCACTACCCCAGCCGTGTTGTTTGACTCCTTCAATGGAGATGGAGGCAACACGGAAGCAGGTTTTGGGGACGAAGAAGAAGATGATGATGATGAGGTTGTAGATAGCTCACAGCAAGCAAGCGGAGAAACCGGTTTTCCTGACAGCCAGGAACTGTTTCTCACCCTGGACCTGGAGCCAGTACCCCCCGAATCCACCCAAGGCTGCCTCCTGGACCCGGCAGGCGGAGAAGGGACCTCCGGTGAGCGTACCTTTTAAAATACTATACATGGTTTCAAAGCAAGCATGTGAAAGGATTAATTTGCCCTGGCATTCGCGGCTCTCCTGGATGTACTCCCAAAGCCTTTGCAAAAGGTTTCTGGGGAGGGCAGCCTTATTGCGTCCTCCATGGTAGGACACTTTACCACTCCAGGCCAGTAACATGTACTCGGGAATCACTGTACAACAAAGCATTGCAGTGTATGTTTGCTGGTGTTCAAACAACATCCGTTCTTTATCTCTCTGTGTTATCCTCAGGAGAGTGAGATATCATTCATGGTCACCTGGTTGAAATAGGGAGCCTTTCTTCAGGGGACACTCAGAGGTGCCCGTTCCTGCTGGGCTGTTTGTCTGTGGCTGAACAGAAATGTTCCCCGCTGTTAGCCATGGGGAGGGTTAGGGTTGAGGGGGTAGCCACGCGGTGGGGGGAGGCAAAATGCGACCCTGTAACGAAAGCACATGTGCTATGTATGTAATGTTAACAGAAAGGTTTACCCTGAAAGAGTGTAGCCACTGTTTTATAAAAATGTGTCTTTTTAAATACCACTGTCCCTTTTTTTTCCTCCATCAGCTGCATGTGTTTCAATGATCACAGGATCTTCTCCTTCCCAGAAGCTAGTGAAGATTAGAAAGAAAAAAAAAAAACACGCATTCGTGATGAAATGTTCTCTGAGCTCATGCTGTCCTCCCACACTGACAGAGCACAGACGAATGCATGGAGGCAAATAATGTCAGAGTGCAGGAAAGCACAAAATGACCGGGAGGAGAGGTGGCGGGCTAAAGAGAGTAAGTGGCGGGCTGAAGAGAGGGCTGAAGCTCAAATGTGGCGGCAGCGTGATGAGAGGAGGCAGGATTCAGTGATGAGGCTGCTGGAAGATCAAACCAGTATGCTCCAGTGCATGGCTGAGCTGCAGCAAAGGCAGCTGGAGCACAGACTGCCACTACAGCCCCTGTGTAACCAACCGCCCTCCTCCCCAAGTTCCATAGCCTCCACAGCCAGACGCGCAAGAACGTGGTGGGGGGGGCCTCCGGCCATCCAGCCACTCCACCACAGAGGATTGCCCAAAAAACAGAAGGCTGTCATTCAATAAATTTTAAAGTTGTAAACTTTTAAAGTGCTGTGTGGCATTTTCCTTCCCTCCTCCACCACCCCTTCTGGGCTACCTTGGTAGTCATCCCCCTATTTGTGTGATGAATTAATAAAGAATGCATGAATGTGAAGTAACAATGACTTTATTGCCTCTGCAAGCGGTGATCGAAGGGAGGAGGGAAGGGTGGTTAGCTTACAGGGAAGTAGAGCGAACCAAGGGGCGGGGGGTTTCATCAAGGAGAAACAAACAGAACTTTCACACCGTAGCCTGGCCAGTCATGAAACTGGTTTTCAAAGCCTCTCTGATGCGTACCGCACCCTCCTGTGTTCTTCTAACCGCCCTGGTGTCTGGCTGCGCGTAACCAGCAGCCAGGCGATTTGCCTCAACCTCCAAACCCGCCATAAACGTCTCCCCCTTACTCTCACAGATATTGTGGAGCGCACAGCAAGCAGTAACAACAGTGGGAATATTTGTTTCACTGAAGTCTAAGCGAGTCAGTAAACTGCGCCAGCGCGCCTTTAAACGTCCAAATGCACATTCTACCACCATTCTGCACTTGCTCAGCCTGTAGTTGAACAGCTCCTGACTACTGTCCAGGCTGCCTGTGTACGGATTCATGAGCCATAGCATTAAGGGGTAGGCTGGGTCCCAAAGGATAACTATAGGCATTTCAACAGCCCCAACAGTCATTTTCTGGTCTGGGAAGAAAGTCCCTTCCTGCAGCTTTTGAAACAGACCAGAGTTCCTGAAGATGCGAGTGTCATGTACCCCTCCCGGCCATCCCACGTTGATGTTGGTGAAACGTCCTTTGTGATCGACCAGAGCTTGCAGCACTATTGAAAAGTACCCCTTGCGGTTTATGTACTTGCCGGCTTGGTGCTCCAGTGCCAAGATAGGGATATGGGTTCCGTCTATGGCCCCACCACAGTTAGGGAATCCCATTGCAGCAAAGCCATCCACTATGACCTGTACATTTCCCAGGGTCACTACCTTTGATATCAGCAGATCTTTGATTGCGGTGGCTACTTGCATCACAGCAGCCCCCACAGTAGATTTGCCCACTCCAAATTGATTCCCAACTGACCGGTAGCTGTCTGGCGTTGCAAGCTTCCACAGGGCTATCGCCACTCGCTTCTCAACTGTGAGGGCTGCTCTCATCTTGGTATTCATGCGCTTCAGGGCAGGGGAAAGCAAGTCATAAAGTCCCATGAAAGAGCCCTTAGGCATGCGAAAGTTTCGCAGCCACTGGGAATCGTCCCAGACCTGCAACACTATGCGGTCCCACTAGTCTGTGCTTGTTTCCCGAGCCCAGAATCGGCGTTCCACAGCATGAACCTGCCCCATTAGCACCATGATGCATGCATCGGCAGGGCCCATGCTTTCAGAGAAATCTGTGTCCATGTCCTGATCGCTCACGTGACCGCACTGACGTCGCCTCCTCGCCCGATATCGCTCTGCCAGGTTCTGGTGCTGCATATACTGCTGGATAATGCATGTGGTGTTTAATGTGCTCCTAATTGCCAAAGTGAGCTGAGCGGCCTCCATGCTTGCCTTGGTATGGCGTCCGCACAGAAAAAAGCCGCTGAACGATTGTCTGCCGTTGCTCTGACGGAGGGAGGGGCGACTGACAATATGGCTTACAGGGTTGGCTTACAGGGAATTAAAATCAACAAAGGGGGTGGCTTTACATCAATGAGTATTTCAGGCAGGACTTCACGGAGGGTTCCAATAAGAAATGGTGCACCTAAGTAATTGTTCTTATTGGAACAAGCAGGTTGGTCTGGCCTCTGATTGATACATGGCTAGATTTACCTCGCTGCACCTTCTCTGTGAGTGACTGCAGTGTGACCTAGAGGAATGAATCCCCTAGACAGGGGAGGGGGGAAGCAAATGAGTACAAAACACATCTGGTCTATTTCTTGTTTTGATCCACTCCATCTATCTTTTACATCTTTGGCTGGCAGCAGACGGTGCAGAAGGCTAGCCATCCTCATCTCTTGCCTGCCCGGCAGAAGATGGTACAATAGGATTGCTAGCAATCCGTATTGCCTGCCTGCTCACCATAAGATGGTTCAATAGGACTGACTGCAGGACTAAAGAGAATGACCTGGTCAAGTCACTTCTAATGTAGTCCCTGCGCCCATGTCTGCCCAGGTCCCTGAACCTCGGACATGACGATGAGGGCTACCAGTCCTATTGTACCGTCTGCTGCCACAAGGCAATGGGTTGCTGCTGCTGTATAGCAATGCAGTACCACGTCTGCCAGCACCCAAGAGACATACGGTGACGGTTACCTGAACGGGCTCCAGGCTTGCCGTGGTATGGCGTCTGCACAGGTAACTCAAGAAAAAAGGTGCGAAACGATTGTCTGCTGCTGCTTTCACGGAGGGAGGGAGGGAACGGGGGCCTGACGATATGTACCCAGAACCACCCGCAACAATGTTTTAGCCCCATCAGGCATTGGGATCTCAACCCAGAATTCCAATGGGCAGCGGAGACTGCGGGAACTGTGGGATAGCTACCCACAGTGCAACACTCCGGAAGTCGACGCTTGCCTCGGTCCTGTGGAAGCACTCCGCCGAGTTAATGCACTTAATGCACTTAGAGCATTTTCCGTGGACACACACACACACTCGAATATAAAAAACCGATTTCTAAAAAACTGACTTCTATAAATTCGCCCTAATTTCATAGTGTAGACATACCCTAAGACTACGTTTCTTCAGTAGAGACAGGTAGGGAGAAATGGAGTTAAGTGGCTAAGGACTTCTTTGACCCTTTGAATTATTTTCAGAGGGGCCAAGAAGCAGAAAAATTGTAATCTAAAGGTAAGTCAAACCAGTGTGGAGGGAGGTGTGCCATTTCTACTCTTCAGTTCCTTTCCTCACCCACTGTCCTAACCAAGTGTGAAAGTTACCAGTTATTGCTACAGTTCTTCTATTCCTTCCCTGGCATCCACTTAAGTCTAACGTTAACAGATTAAAATTAGAATTTTACCACTTCTTTTAATATGCCAACATTTATATGAAAACCATTTTGTGGATTTTTTTTTTTTTTTAAACTTTCAGCAGAATTTTTAGACATGTAATACTTATACTTTCACAAATGTGTCACCACTAAGACTTTCTATGGCTTTCTTCATACTAACTACTCTCGCAATGCAAAAGAAATATAGGCAGAATTATAACCACATAAAAAAGAATCCTCCCTCACCCCCAATATGTACAACTTAGTTATGAGTTAACATCCTTGCCAAATTGTACTCAAGCCTTTCAATAACACCTTCGAAATACACCTCTACCCCGATATAACACAGGTTCGCACACAATGCGGTAAAGCTCTGACACGCTGCTCTGAGCAGCGTGTTAAGGGTGCCGGGCCAGGCCTGAGGGGTTGGATAAGGGGCAGAGGGTCTCTGGGGCAGCCAGGGGCATCCCCCCCCCCACCAGGGTCTGGGAGGCAGGAGCTGTGGGGGGGGCACTTTTGAGGGCCCCACAATCCCAGAGTGCCCCGTGGTATTAGTGGGGGGCTGGGAGCAGCCAGCTCAGCTTCCCTCGGCCCGGCCCCAACCTTGTCATTCGGGGGAGGGATCCCTCCCGCACTCACCAGCAGTGGCGGAAGCGGAGCAGCCCGGCCCCAGCCTGCTCCTCTCCGCTTCCCGCCGCAGAGGACCTTTCCCCAACCCCCCTCAGCGACACGGGGCTGGGGCAAGGAAAGCGGAGAGGGCTGCAGCAGGTGAGTGCACGGTGGGGGGGTGTCCTTTCCCCAACCCCCCCACAGGCGGGAAGCGGAGTGCTGCGGCTGGGAGGTGGCGGAGTGGAGTGGGCTGGGGCAGCGTTGCTCTGCTTCCCGCCGCTGCCGGTGAGCGCCTGTCAGGGGGCAAGGGGTGTGGATAGGGTTGGAGCAGTCAGGGGACAGGGAGCAGGGGGGTTGGGTAGAGGGTGGGGTCCTGGGGGTGATTAGGGACAGGGGTCTCTGGCGGGGGCGGTCAGGGAACAAGGAACGGGGGGGGGGCCAAAGCAAGTTCTATATAACGCGGTCTCACCTGTGAAGTGGTGAGATTTGTCATCTCCCGAGGACCGTGTTATATCAGGGTAGAGGTGTAGTCACAGAAACCTTTATTATTTTTAGTATTTATGATACCACCTACAGCCATCAACATAGCACCAGAAATTTTACAACAGTAGTTTAAAAATAATTCAGCGATTATCATTAAAAACACAACAGAGAAAGTAAAATATCAAGGAATTTCTTTCCTGGTTTTATCACCACCAGATACAAATTTGAAAAGCCAGATCAAAAATAATACTGAGAATAACCTGAGCCATCGCAAATAATGACAACAATATTTTGCACAATTTACTACAAAATTGTTTAGCTTTGTAGAGGACAATACTGAAGCATACTCAATAACGTAAAAGCACCTAGAGTTATGGATAGGCAATTTATAGAAATTTGGAACAAATAAAATTAATCTGACTTCTGCCCTAGATGCAAAAATTCACTCTTCTGAAATTGAACTGCAAAAAAGTGAAATTTCAGTAAAAAAAATCGTAAACATTTAATTAATTTTCTTCTTTCATATTTACTGTGAGGAATAAATGGCTTTTATAGAAATTTAGTTTTAGTCAGTATTGCTGGTATATAGCTCTCATTTCATTATTGTGACAGTGCCAGACAAAAAACTATGATTGGTGTGTAACTACTAGCAAATACAGTATGTCTGCTCCATCAAATGCAGTGGTAATTGTTTGAAGCTTCTGCTTTGTTTGCACCTCATGTTTAAACAGACCTACAGTATAAGAAACATTTTGAAAATTAGTGGAAGCCTCAAACAAAAGAAGCTGTAGCAGAAGATAGAAGCTATTTCTCTGGGTTTTTTAAATCACAGTCTCTTGGACAGTCCATCTTTCTGAGACTGAGCATTTTCATTTCTAGTTCCTGAGTTTTCAGACAGAAAGTCTAACATTGCTCTTCAGTTTTCCTATTAATGCTTCATAAATTTGATAAATTACTAATTAATATAGCTAGAGTTAAAGGAGACAAAATTCAGAACACACCTCAAGTAATGTGGTTCATACTGTTGGTCAGATATTAATTTACATTATTATTATTAAGATCTCTTCTTAGTAATATGAACTGCCTCATAAAAATAATTCTTTTAATACCTGATGCAAAGTAATTTTGATATGACAAACTTGCTCATATCAAAATCTTTCTTCCAATTCTGTCTGAATTTCAGAATTAATTATGGTCACTATATTGCAACTTGGAACTTATACACTGTACACTGAAACAATATTTACCTGTACTGCATATATGTACTAACCATTAATAACTACAGACATAAATCCAGTAAGGGTCAAAACACATTTATGTATGCACACTTGTTAAAAAACCAGCAGTTTTTACTGTAATAAATATATATTGTATATGTTCACACATTCTCAGTATCTTAGTACAACGTAATATGCTTACAGTCTTTTCTCCTTCAGGATATCAAATGATGCTGCCATATTCATTAGCGTTGGTAAGCAGTGCAAGTGATGGCTATGTGAATGAGGAAGGATTGTGTTTGCCTGAAAGAGATACATTTGTTATTAAAAACTAGGTCCAGCTATTCATCAATATTACACTTTTTTGGCCATATTCCACAAGCAATCAGCACACAAAAATCCCACGGACTTTAACAGAACTTTCCTATGCAAAACAATGATACAATATGGCTCCATTTACTCTTTTCATATAAGACAGCTCTATGTTAGAACACTTTCTTATACATGATTACAGATTCCTGTTACAATAATCCTTTTTTACTAAAAAGACAACTGTGAAATATACAACATTTGTTAAAAGGCATTTAAAATAGTTCTAGAGACTGCACTTGCCTCTGAAGTCTCCTGTTAACTTGTGGTTTTACAATCAAATTAAACCGTGAAAATGATAATACAAAATGTTGTCAAATGCCCAAAGTCAACAAACTGAAAGACAGCAAAAAATACTCCTTTCAACTGTAGTAGTCCATGATGATATTTGTTACAATACTCAGGAAAAAATATGAAACAGAATTGAGAGGTTTTCAGTTGCTAGTGACCCTTTGGGATACTCTCAACATTTGGCTGCCAAAAATGTTGTTGCAGATGCCACAACTATGGAAGTGCACAAAAATATTTCTTCAGCTGTTGAAATAAGATCAAACCCCTATCGTTCGGATGGCAAAGAATTTAATACAGTCAGAATAAATTTTAAAGGCCTACACACAAAAATCTATGTCATAAGAACATTATTAAGATTCAAAGTCAAGCACCAAAATATCAGAAAATACTAGAATGCAGGGTTGCCTATCAAACCATAATTTACTCACTCCCCCTTCACACACACACCCCCCCACTGCCTGCACTCGCCATGGGTGTATGCATTATGACAAAGTCTTTAATTACATATTATTTTTTCCATAGTGCCTTTGCCTCATTCAGCACACAGGATGGACCTGCTCTGGGATGAAAAACGTTGCATAATGAAGATTTCTCCGTAGCACTCCTCCCTCCCCCTTTATTTGTTGCAGAAGTTGTAAGGTGTGTAGTGAATGAAACAAAAGACTGCAGGAAGAGAAAAGTTGGTCTCATGGTTAAGGCAATCTTAACAATATGTGACACTACCAATCCTATCTACAATGAACAATAAACCCTGACTTACCATGTGCAAAAGTTCTCCTAACAGGATTGTTGCTCTAACAGACACATGGTCATCACTGCTTGTAATTACCTCAACCAGACCCTTAAAGATAAGTAAAAATTTACTGAAATAGCTGCATTTAATGTATACATATTTTATTATTATTTTGAGGAAATGATAATTCTAACTTAAACTCTGTACTTACTTCTAAAAGTCCATTAGTAATAAAAGCCGAAAGCACCAAAGCCAAATAATTATCCATGAGGTCAGGTCTAAAAAAAAAACCAAACAAACCATGCACACAATGTAAAATGTGTAGTTTCTTCTTCTATTTTTATTTCTCATTACAAAAGTTAGAAAACAATACAGCTTGTGTCACAAACACCACAACAATCATCCAGTTTCAGTTACAAAATGCTACCTTGATCTGGCTCGATGGGGTAATATAGTTTTAGATTCAGCTGCTACAAAACCATCAGAAAGTCTCCAACAGTCCTGAAACCGACCTGGATCTAGAGCAAGAAAAATGTGGACACCAGTAATTGTAACATTTAACTTTAAAGGGTCATTTTAATACCTGCAGTTGCATTTATTAGAGTAAATTATTCATTACATTAGCAGCAAGTGGTTTTATTTCTTCTAATCTCAAGTGTAGACCAAAACAGTACAAATATGATTTTCACATTCTTCACTTTAATATAGCACTGAACTTGTTATTAGCAAATATCATAATTTAGATTAACTAAAACTTAATATGAGACACACAAGGTGGCTGAGGTAATATCTTTTACTGGATCAACTGAAAGAGACTTAAAACTTAGAATGTATATTACATGAACACCAGTTCTCAGATTGCAGAGAAGTAGTATTGCTAATTATATGAGTATGATTTGTTCTACTATACACTGACTGCTAAACAGTGTTCAGCCCCCATGTTCATACAACAGAATTTTGTAATTTAGACCAAGCTTTAGTCAGCAACTCTGCCCAAGATTTAACTTCTGAGGCTGGGAAAACTGCACACTACTGCAGGGTAGAAGGGAGAGGCTGTCCTCTGTCCTTCCTCCCCGGTGCATACTCCTGCAGTGAAAAACAAAGGAGGGGCTGCTTCTACAGAGTTGCAGGAGAGCGTGGCTTCTACTGACATAAAACTAGCATCACATCTGACGCTGCAGCTTCACACATCCACCTCAAGGGGATTATGGAAAATCTGCAGTACGGATGAGAGTTCCTATATCATAGTAAACATACAATGTTTGTTAATTATGTACTAATCAAAGGCAGACATATTGGGTATTTAGAAATTAAACATTAATGATAAGTGCTAAATATTAAAATTAGAACTCTCAATGTATTACTTAATAACAGCACTTCTATGTTGCTCTGGCAGTTAAGTGCAGTAGCTGGTGTAACAATCACAACATAGGAAAGTGAGTTCTGATGTTTGTAATCTGCCTGGCTGTAGGTAGGGAAGTATATTTGTAAAGGCGCTGCGAAGTCTATTTGCTGTGTGGAAAAAATGCAACAAAAAGAAAACTATTGAAAATTAGATGTTTAGAAAAATCAAAGATTACTTTAAAACACTGTTTTAACAGTCAAAGTGCTAGCTACAGGTTGTCATGGGTAATAATACCTTTAAATAATATTAGTAGCAATGACACATTTCAGAGGTGATGTTCCTTGAAACTATAATTAGCCTACTAAAACTTAATAGGATAGGATATAATCCGACAACATTCCCCACCCTCCCAATAATAGATATCAACTATAGATTTCTGTGACTCTAACTTCTGGTAACTCCTTCTCTACAGTCAAAGTATCCTATTAACCTACAGCAACACATTTACTGGTGTCCTTTAAGATTAATTGCCCCCCAGGAAATCTCCTGTACTACTTTTACAGATGATGTAGTAATAAAATCAACAAAAGCCAGAATATGGGTGATACATTTGAAAGTAATCAACAGCTGAAAACAAGCCAATTTTTAAACAAGTATTTTTTAAAAGCAAATTAAATGATGAAATTGTCAATATTGACATGATTTACTGTGGCACGGAAAACCCCAAAGGACTCAAATTTTAGAAGAAATAAATAAGTCGGATAACCTGTACTGTGCATTGATTCTTAATACCTACCTACACTCAGAAGTGCTTCTATGAATTCTTCTGTCACAACAGGGAGAGGAAGGCGAAATATATCATAAAGAACCTCAAGTAGACCTCGCTACAAATACAAAAGGGAAATACTTATTTTCACAAGCTATTAGAAACCAGAACTTCACTTTAAAACTAGTAGAAAGAGTCAGTCTTGAAAGTTAGAAAATTATCCAGAATGAAAAATACATTGAAATGTAACTATTTGAAGCAGTTTGAAGCAGACTATCAAGCAGCAAAAACTCAATTTGTCTTGACTTTATTTTTAAACTTTATCTTTATGGTTTTTATGCAAAGAAAGCATATAATGAAACAAAAAAAACACACACAAGGAAGAACTAGCATTTAAAGTTCAATGTTCATAATTTGTTAAACCTGTTAAAAAAAATTAATTAAACACCAAAACAAAACAAAAAAATCCTGAACTCAAAAAGGTCACGCAGTGACTAAATAGATAAATAAGTGAGAACACGGTCTACAAATATTAGCATCTAATATGTACTAAACTTCAAAAGGTATGCAGTATTTTCATGTGTGACTACACATCCTCATATTTTTTCCAAGTGTTTCTATTAGATAGAGTCATTTTTTTTTTTCCATGAATGCAGGTAGCAGAGAGCTCACTCAGCCAGCCTGCGTATGAAGTGGAAATTGCAGATTTTCTAAAAGTAACTTCTGGCCACTAGAATAGTTACTACAAACCATTTCTTAATGTTAACTAATAGTTCCAACTCATCCAGCACTCCTAAAATACACAAGCTTGGAGAAGGGAAAATAGTGACAATGTTTTTGAGAGAACACTGTATATAATATTCCGTAACATGTGTTTGAGAGGTTTAGAGGATGTGCGAAAAGTTGGTATTGTCTCCAACACTCACTCTACATTGCTAATCTACCCTTAAAGAGTCTGGAGTACAGTAACACCTGTTTAATATCTTGCTCTGGAAGAATAGCAGGGACTTGAAGTATCTTTCACATTAAGCCAGTTATCTTTCCAGATTTCTGTTGAGATAGTAAGGCTAAGTTTTTTCCAATTTTCTTTGAGACTCAGAGGATACTGCGAGGATACTGCAAAACATTAAGCCATCTAGAAGTAATTCCTACACAGTGACTTGTTTCCATATTTCTTAACTTGTTCACCTAGAGGAGAGAGAGTTAAACAGACCAATTGTTCCCTATCAGTGTATAAATCCTTGAGCATAGTCACTGAAAGAAGGAACTGAGAGACAGCAGTGGCTGGTATTTGTTACACATGTAATAGAAAATCAGTTGATCATCTTCAATTTTTGTTAATCCTTTTTCTATCCAAATGGTCTTAAGTATGGAGTTGGCCCTGATCCTGAGGCACGGGTTATCCTATAGTGATACAGAGGATAAGTAAGACTGGGTGCTGTAACGTATTGCAGTATGCCCCACGTAGAAGCAAGACTGGATTTTTCCTTAGGGGTATGGATAGACTCCAAATGGTATAAGCCACCACTGGATGTGAACCACCTTATGATAGAAGGTATCTGGAATGCTGGATAATATAAATACAAATCTGGCAATACCATACCTCCAGTTGCCCAGGATTTCAGGGTCTTGTGACACCCAGGAAGCAATTTTTTATCCCATTTAAACTTCATAATACACCTATTTTTATTTGAACAAAGGGCATGGGAAAGATTTTGAAAGGCAAGAGGCTAACCATATAAGTCAATCCTGGGAAAACATTCATTTTGGCTACTTCTATTCTCCTCAGTAAAGATGACAGGACAAGACGCCATCTCGCTACAACCTTGGAAGTTTAACTATATAGTGCATACTTATAGAAACAATTTTCAGAAGATTAGGACAAATCTTAACACATTAGTAAGTGATTTCCATGTATATTTGAAATTGAGAATACTGAAATTGAGAAGGGTCTAATCTTTTGGATATACCCATTGCTTGTGATTCATTCCAATTAATGAGAAAACCAGAGATCTCTCCAAAAATGTCAACTACATCAATTATGGCACAGATGAGGATGGATTCTTCAAAAAGTACAAAAATGTCATCAGCATATAAACTGATTTTGTTCTTCTCAGTTCATACCTTGAATGGCGGAAAACTGATAACGTACACAGCAGTGTTTCAAGAGAGATTAAAAAGGAGAGAAGACAGAGGACAACTCTGTTGTCCTTTTTTCTAGTTGAAATCCTGGAGAAAAAAATCCATTAGTTGACAAGGGAGAGTTGTATAATACACTAATCCAGTTCAGGAATATTGGACCAAATTCAATTTTTTTTGTTTATTTATTTATTTTTTTTTTAAAAAGAACAGCCATTGGATAAATCCATTCAACCCTGCCAAAGACCTTCTCAGCATCTAGAGATAACGCTATAGAGGAAATTTTTAACTTATGAGCTTGCTGGATTGAGTAATTTTTCTCCTACTATCACCAGCCAATCTTCCTTTAATGAAACCAGCCTGATGGGATGATGGTGTTCAGTTATGTAGCAAAAATTTTTATAGTTATTTTGCAATCTGTATTCGACAGATATGGGCAGAAGCTGATACAGTTGCAACTGTCTTTGATCTTCTTCAGTATTAAAATAAATAAAGCAGTTGTCATTTCACTAGACATAGCTTCTTTTTGGACGGTTCCAGGGAAGACCTTTGAAAGAATAGAAGATAACGGATTACAATGTGTTTTGTAATTTACAAAATTACCATGTGTCATCCATTCCTGGAGCCTTGCCAGAATTAATTTTTTTATAGCGTGTTCAATCTCGTGTTGAGAAATCTTTGTCAAAAAACAACTTTTGTTCTGAAGTTAGGGTATTAAAAGGCAAGTCTTCAACAAAATGATCAAATCTGTTAGTGTCAAACTGGTTGTCTGATTTATATAAAAGCTTGACAGAATTGCTTTAAGTGGTTATTTATATCTATTAGTTCAAAGATGACACTCCCATCTCCTTGTAATATGGAAGAAATATTGTTACTGGATAGTTCCATCTTAAGTCTTCTGGCAAGCAGTTTACCACCTTTATCTTCCTCATTCATAAATGTCTTTGTTTGTCCGTCAAGTGTAAATTCAATTTGGCTTGATAAGCATTTATTAGATCTATATTTGGAGCAGATTAGGGAACACAGGAGTTATTCACTATTTGGGTCAGTCTTGTGCATTCTCTCCAAATCGTCTATTTCCTTGGCCAGAGTCTGGTAACTTGAGTCTCTCTCCTTTTGGGAGGTATACTTTAGCATCCACGCAGTAGCTTTCAGAGCTTCTCAAAAGATGGTAACTCAGGCAACCGAGTCCTTATTTTCTCATATGAAGTTATAGTTGACTGAATCAACTATGCAATAAATTTTTGCATCTTTTAGTAGCAGAGTATTCAGCTTCCCACCTAGAAGACTTCAGTGAAGTGTAACCAGCATCTATGGTGAATATAATTGGCATATGATACAAAATTAGCATATCAATAGCTACTTCTAGGCATGCTAGAATCAGATAGAAAAGAAAAAGTCAATTCTAGGAGTAAGATGAATGTACTATACAGAAATAAGTATAGCCATGCTCCTCGGCGTGTCTCAGTCTCCATATATCTTTTAAATAAAATTCATTAATTAATAATGATGGCTGGCCTATTGTGTTTTGAAGCTGAGTCTTACGTAATTGGATTTGTCCAGATGTCTTTCTAGGATAGTATTTCAATCGCCTCCCTTTAGTACAAGAATATCTTTTATATTACAAAGGATGTTGGCAGTGTCTTTGAAAAAATTAGAATGACCTCCACTTGGATTGTAAAGGCTTCCTAGAATTAACCTTTTTGAGAGAAAACCAGGATCATCATTTAAGAAGGATCATCTTCCCTCAGGATCAGACCAACACTGTATAAAATAAGATGGATGTGCTTTTGCTCTTAGAATTCAATGATGAATGATATGCTACACCTTCTTGATTCTTTTGGCATCTATTTGTCAGGCTTGACAAAGGCCTGGCTGGGATGATTTAGTTGAGGATTGGTCCTGCTTTGAGCAGGGGGTTGGACTAGATGACCTCCTAAGGCCCCTTCCAATCCTGATATTCTATGATTTTATGATTTCTGCTAGATTAATTTCCTGAAATCAAGCTACTTGGCATTTATTTTAAAATCTGAGGTGTCTCAAGATTTTTAATTATTTTGGAAGATTTATTGAGTCCCCTCATGTTCCGGAATCATACCCTAAGAAAATTCAAGGCAAAGTTTTGAAAGATATATTAAGATATACAACGTGACTGTAAAGATACATATTTCTAGTTAATATTGTTAAACCACATCTCTAAAATATGGTGTGTATTCATACACGTTCAATACTGGTTAATTTTCAATGAATTTATGCCTTCAATTTGGCCTCTAAGGTTTCAGGTATACAAAGATCTATAGTTAAATATCCAAAGAATAAATAGTTGTATTCCAAAGTATATTTGTAACGGGGGCAGCGGAAGACACTTAAAATAAGCCACTGTGAGCATGTTCAGATCCCTGATGGCATCTGTTTCATTCTCCCTTCCCCTCCCATGTTATCTAATAATATTCTAATCTTCACTAAACGCAAACACTTTTTCTAAGAACATGTATAATAAATATATGCATATACACACATGGAGTCATCACATATAAATTTCCAACTGATTTGGTCAATGAAATACTAATCTGAATAAGAAAAAGTACAAAATATTCATATTCATAATATGAAAATGTCCTGCACAAACTGAGTAACTAGTGTTATTTATGGTTTAGGTTTGAAGTACTTTTCATGTCAGAAATATTGACTGATCCAAAGGACTTGTGGTTAACATAACATGATCTTCAGAGGAAGAACTAGTGAAGAGACTGCTAGCAGTGCAAGTTGTGATGACTGGGGTTGATAATACTTCCTTGAGTACATGGTGCTATATCCCCCAGCTTAGTGTTAAACTGTTACTCCATGCATTGCAGTGTTGTTTGTACTCAGCTCCAAAGTGGGTAAACTGAAGAGTTCAGCCTAACTGCTAGATTATATAGGTGATTATTATTATAGCATATCTACAAGGATACATAAGAAAAATGGATTTTTCAGCATGTGAAAGTATGCTCTTTATGGTGAGCCATTATGGGTTTTTTGGTAAAATCTGGCTGCAATATTAAGCATCTTACAAATTTTGCAGGAAGTTTTGCAAAATCTTGTGAAGCCTGCTAAATCCATAGTGAAAGTATATGGGACTTGATGCTGTATCTGATATTGGTCCCCTGGGATTTGCTTTATGTCACTGAATGCAGTCCTCTTTTTGTTAAGCTCAGCTGAGAAGTCAGGACAAAGAAATCTTGGGCCCTTTGTACATAAGGATTTTGGCTTTTCTGGCAGCATTCATTAACATTACTTTATCATTGAACTTCAGCAACCTGAAGATAAGTCTGGGCTTGTCAGATTCCAACTTTCTAGCATCAGGAATTCAATCGATCTTTCAATATTTTAGGGGAGGCAACAAGGAATCCAATTTAAATGTCAGGGAGCAGCTTCTGGAGAAAGCTGATAATATTCTTTTCCTTTAGACCTTCAGCAATACCCAAGATGTGAAGATTGTTTCTTTGAGATCTGTTTTCCAAGTAATCTTGTTTTTCTTCCAATTTGTTTAGGCTAAGTTTTAAGGAGGCAGTTTCTTCTTTAATTTTACTCGTTTCAATGGCAGCCTAGTGTGGTTCATTTTCCAAGTAACCAATTCTCAATTTTACACCTACTTCTTGAGAGAGGCCACAAATATCTTTTGAGATTAAATCCACTTGGTCCTGAGGAATTCCTTCAGAGCCATGCATCCGATGAAGTGGGTATTCACCCACAAAAGCTTATGCTCCAATACGTCTGTCAGTCTATAAGGTGCCACAGGACTCTCTGCCGCTTTTTCAGTGCCATGATATCCTGAGGTAGGTTCTGCTGTGGCCCTTCTCCCCCAGCTCTTTAGGTGATTCTGGTTTAGGTCTTTGGTTGCCTCTCATTTTTTCCCACTGGAATCCATGTTCAACAGTTTGAAGTTTATCCAGGGAATTTAGACCTTTAGGACAGAAACTTAGTCAAATTTGCTAGAAAAGTAATAATTAAATTAATATATGGGGTGACAGGAGCTCTTGGACTAGGCAGTCATCTTTCTCACAGAAACCTTCAAGGTGAGAGTCATGTGGTATCCAACTGTAGATTTTTTTAAAAAAAAATGATTCTAGCTATATCAAAATTTGGCCACAATAAAGCAGAAAATTACTGTCAACTGTTATATTACATTTTGTATTGTGTTTTGTATAAAGACGCTACAATGCTAATTAAATGACAAAAGGGGGGAATTTATGGGTTGCCACTCCATTCTTAATTAGCAAGCAATGTACAAGCCTTGCAGTGTGTCCAAAATATAGCTACTAAATGATACACAAATAAATACAAAAAAGTCAAATTAATGTAGTATTATGTATTAAAAACAATAAAATATTTCTATGTTGACAAAGTAATAAAATGAAGGAAGTTAAATATGAAAAACACTTATTAGATCAACTAGCTCATCTCCCTGTCAATAAAGGATTGTCTCCAAGTACACATTTTCTAGTGTTTAGTCAGTCTCCAACTACATGTGTTTTTTTGTACTTCACACAGAGACATGAGTGATCAATTGCATTAAAAAAAAAAAAATTCGCTGGAGGCTATTGCACTTTGGTTTCTCTCTCATTCTTGCCAGGATCATGGACAATTGCTGCGACAAAAATTGTCTCAATCTCAGAAAGAAAGTTCTTTTCAGCTCCAATTAATCACAGTGTAAGTCCATATAATGGAGTCTTGATATACACAGGAATAACATACAGATAACATGCAAATAAAACTTATCTACTCTTCTAGTTACTGTATCTATATATCTTAAGTATTTTAAAGAAAACTTAGCAGAATTCAATTTTTATATTTTATAATTTCAACTGATTTTAAGCTTGTTTTAGATCTTTACTGATTTAAATTTTCACCACTGCACAAATTTATGGGTTTTAAGATTTTCTTTGATAAATTTTAATTTTCACAGTTGTTGGAAATCATGGGAGGTCTGAATTATTAATAACAAACATTGAGATTCAAAAAGTTAAAGCTTTTTAATCCTTAAAACACACATTGTCAACATCACGTCAAAATATGCAAAGTAACTACCCTTAAATCAAACTCTAATACGTTTTCAAGCAGCATTTTTCTTACTTTGCCTATCTGTAAATTTTAACAGTGATGTAATATTTTTGGATGGTGTGGGTGTACAGTAAAAAATCTGTTTACCAACATTTACAAATAAAATCTAATCCTTCCAAGGCTCTTTACAAGGCCCTGTTTACTGTAGTATACGACTGCCACATGATCTTTCATGTAATTATCCCCACAACACCCTTGTGAAGCAGAGCACTGCTATTATCTTCATTTTACAGAAGGGGAACTGAGATACAGAGAGGATAAGTGATCTATCCAAGATCACACAGGAACTTGAATCCAGCTCTTTCACGTTCTAAGCAAGCAACCTAACCACTCGATGAATCTTCCTACCATTAATGTTAAAATTAAGTGTTAAAAATACACAAGAAACACACACAAATGCACACAGTTTTAGAATACTATTCCCTCTGTAATTATCTTATTTATTGCCTACCCGTATTTCCATATTTGGTATACAAAGTACCCCAATAAGAGACTGGATCCCAGAGTTGCCAGGTTTGCATAAACTGATAATACCTAGAACACACAAAATATATAATTAGTGTCTCAATCAAAACAACAAATGCTTTAAAAAAACACTGTTTGAAATACTAATAAAAATAACTAAACAATTGTCTCATAGGATTATGCAGTTACTAAATCATAACTGCAGTTTTCCCTCTAGTTATGCAATCCCCAGCAACAGTCCATGTGTGCTTTGCATATTCACTAGTTATTTCTCAATAATTATGGTCCCTATGCAGCTCCTTGTATTCTGACTCTGATAATTGTGTAATTATTAAATTAAAATGTAACAGATTGCTCTGCCTCCTGTACACAGAAATTTAAATTTGTTTGCAAGCAATAAGACTGAGCTTCAGTTGTAAATTAATTTTAAATGAAGGAAAAGCAATACAAGGTAAACAAAATGAGGTTGTCCAACTTTATTTTTGTACTTGTTTCTCTAATTTCTCTTCTCCTTTCTACAAGTTAGTTATTATGGACACAAGTGCATTGCTATCTTATCCCAGACACTCCCTCTCAATTCTGGGGGTTAATGTAGATTTTCTTACACTGAGCTAAAGACCTAATTCTTCGAAAAAAGAAAGAAACCATCTGAGTGGATGATCATACTGCTTTGTAAAATCAGCCCTTGAACAAGTTGTCACAGTACGGGAAGCCTAAAATCGCCTCCCGAAGAAGGTAAGTGATCGCCGTCACTAGGAGCCTTGAGAACACCCTTGGCGGTGAGGGAAGGCTGAAGGGAAGTACTTGGTACTGAAAATGTTCCTGGCCTGTATTTAAGCATAGGTATTTTCTGTGAGATGGGTGTATCACTACATGGAAATAGAGATCTTGTAGGTTGAGGGCCGAAAACCAATCTGCCTCTAGTGAAGTGATTTATAGCTGCCAGTCATCATCCTGAACTTTTGAGACTAAGAATGTATTTAGTAGTCTAAGATCCAAAAATCAATGTCCACCCTCTGTCCTCCTTTGGCACAAGGAAATACCTCAAATAGAACCCCTTTCCTTGGTGAGGAGCTGAAATCAGATCTATGGATCCTAATCAAAGGAGAGAGTATTTCTTGTCTCAGTAAAAGCTCATGAGAAGGGTCCATGCATAGGGATGGGGAAGAAGGGTAGTTGGATGGTGTAGCCCAATGCTATAATTTCTATGACCTACTTGGCTGTACAGATCCACCTCCAGGCATGATGGAAATGGCAAAGGCAGTCCCCAAAAGGGGGTATGTGGGCAAAGCATTGCAGCTGCTGTACTAGAAGCGTGAGAGGATTCAAACACTTGACTGAGCCATCAAAAATGTGGTTTTGATAGTGACTGGGTACTTGCTGAAAAAGGAAGAGCACCCTTCTTTCTTTGGAACTTATGTCTCTTTCTGGGCAGTTCAGTGGATCTGTGAAACTCAGAGATCTGAGCAAAGCAAGATCTCTGGGAAGTCTGTGACCTACTAAATCATCTTTTATTTGCAGGAGTATATATAGCCAGAGATTTTAATGTGGCGCGGGAGTCTTTAGCATGTGAAGAGAGTCATCTGTGGTTTCTGAGAACTTTCGACCACTGAAGAGGAGGTTCTCAACAGTTTTCTGAACTACTCTCACGATCCCAAGAATTGGAGCCATGACACCCTGCACATAACTACCGCCATAGAGATGGACCTGGCAGCAGTGTGTGCGGCATCCAGTGATGCCTGGAAAGATGTCCTGGCTAATAACTGACCCTCCGTGACAATAGCCTGAAATTATTCTGTGTTCCTGTGGAATATGATCAATGAAAGCCACATATTTATTATACTTTGTGAAATTATATTTTACCCCAACCGGCTGATAGTTTGCAGCCTGAAATTGTATTGTGTCAGGTGAACAGGATTTCCAACCGAAGTGGTCCAAACACTTTTGGTCTTTGTTATATGGGGTACACTTGGAGCAGTGTTTGCTTAATGAACTCATTCACTGCTTCTACCATCAGAGAATTAGGTGAGGGGTGGAACAACAAAAATTCAGTGTTCTTGGAGGGGACATAGTATTTTTGTATCCACCCATTTGCAAGTTGGTAGAACAGTTGCAGGTGTTGCCAAACAGTTTTTGCTGAGTCCAGGAGTGCCTCATAAAAGAGTAACATACCTCCAGTGGGTGTTGCTGATTGTAAAACATCAAGCAATTTGTGATGCTAATCCTTCATCTCCTCGAGTGGTATTTGAAGATCATCAGCTACCCCCTTTATAAGGTCTTGAACCTGCTAGAAATCATTGGTCACAGATGGTGGTGGAGGCATGATCACATCAGCTGCAGAAGATGAGATAGGAGTTTGATGGATGGCTTCTTTATCTGCTCTAGCCTCCTTTTTCTCAAACGTCTCCTTGCGTTGGGGTCCCAGTTAAGGAGGAGAAGACTGAGCATCTCTAGCCTCCCAATTCTTCGGAGCTGGTGGCCGGGCAAATTGCTGCCTGTATGCAGCCCAGGCATCGCAGTATGGCCACTGCAGGGGCCCATATAGGAGAAGGGGTGGCATTCAGGGTTGGTGCCACCACCTTTGGTGTTGTACACCAAAGGTCTTCTCTATGAGTGTCAAAGAACTGATTTCTGTATGGATGGCTATGAGAACCCTGTAGTGACATGGAAGAGACTGAATAGGTCTCCCTCACCTTCTTGATATCCTCCAATGGATAGGGGGGCACCAGCAGAAAAGGGTGGAGAGCCTGGCAGTACCAGAGAGCGACAGTAGTCCAGAGACCAGGGTCTCAGTATTGAGAGGCATTCAGTAACCATGAGCAGTGGAGATTCTTGTTCATCTGCCACTGATAAGTCTTTTGGATATCTAAATTCCTGTGGTACCAAGCGGAGGATTGGTGCTGATGCGGTAGCATGCTTGGCAATTGAAGCAGAGAGTACCACAGATTTAAAGTGTAACAAAATAGGCATCGATGATGTCTAATGCTTTAGTTTGCATGGTACCGAGGGTCCCAATTGGGGAGGTATCAATGACAGAGTTGTACTTGATGGTACCAGTCTGGATGAATGCTTGTCCTTGCCCTTCTTCTACTTTGTAGATACTACTGGGGTTCTGTCGGAGCACTGTTTCTCCTTAGAGCTCAGGGACTTGCTGGTACTGGAGAAAGAGTCTTTCGCCTCTAAGGCGCTGAACCAAGAGGTCGAAGCTTCCGATACCATGGACTCAGCAGGAGGACCAAGGTTTTTGGGAGCAGCCTCCTTATGATGAGAGCCAGAGCTCCGCTTCTGGGAATCATCACTGGGATCTCAACAGTCTTCCATTTCTTAGGGGGAGAGCTGCACCAAAGTCAATTGGTGCCTAGACACAGATGTTCAGGGAGGGTCTCCTAAACTGATTCTGAAGCAGACAAAAGGGAGCGCTTCAATCAGCATCATTAGCTTCAACCTGGTCTCCTGATTCTTCCTTGCTCTAGATTTAAGGGCCAGGCAGAAGTTACACATCTGGGATATACTTAACTGTCCGAGGCAGGTAATGGTCTCAAGTTGCAGTGGGGGAGGTTTAGGTTGGATATTAGGAAAAACTTTGTAGGAGGGTGGTGAAGCACTGGAATGCGTTACTTAGGGAGGTGGTGGAATCTCCTTCCTTTGAGGTTTTTAAGGTCAGGCTTGACAAAGCCCTGGCTGGGATGATTTAGTTGGGGATTGGTCCTGCTTTGAGCAGGCGGTTGGACTAGACGAGCTCCTGAAGTCCCTTTCAACCCTGATATTCTATGATTCTATGATCAGGCAGCAGACACATTTAGAGGGGCTGTCACTAACTTTCTGACAACAGAGGCAACTTTTGAATCCTAGAGAGGTGGGCATGCCCTGCCAGGAGAGTAAGGGTCTCCAGAGGGAGAAAGCGGAATAAAGTTAATCCTCTCATTATGTATCTACTAACTACCTAACAAACTACCACCTAATACTAAATTATAAACAAAGAGTTAGCTGAAGCATGCTCAAGGCAGACAAGCAAGGCCTCAGTCTCAGGCTGAGACGGTTGAGAAGAAATTGAGGGTGATTCATCTGTGCAGTCCCATATAGCTATACACAAGTAGGCCAAATGGACACTGCTATTGAAAAATCTCGAGTCAAGGGCTCACAAAGCACTTGAAGTGAAGCACCTATGTGGACACTACTTGAAGAAGAATACACTTTCCCAGGATATGTTTATCATATTGGAAAGTGGAAGCACCCTTAAGTTATCACTGTATTATAAAATACAGTAACAGAGAAATTAGGTATGGAACAGCCCAACAGAATGAGTCAATGACTGCCAAAAAACATGCATGCTCTGTCTTAAATTAAATCTCCAATGAACAAAAATTTGGGCTTCTGACCTTTTTCAGTTCTTTGATGTACAAAAAAGCCTGAAGTTTATGTATTTGTTTTAAAAAGGTATTTTCCATTTGAGACTGGAAAACTACAGATGACTAGGAAAACTACTGAAATGGTGAAATCACGAAAGCTAAAAGTGAAAGTTAAGCAAGTGAGAAGGGAAGGGATTTTTAGACAAACTTTAAAAATTAAATGTATTTACTTCTGTAAATATTTCAATGACAAATTTTTTGGATAGAAGGAAGGTTTTATCCAAACACCCTTATACCACAGCTCACAATATGCACTTCTGAGCCCTCCCAATTCTACATTCCTGATATTTATAAAGGTAAAAAACACAAGTAGGAAAAAGTTAGCTTTTTATTTGTTTTAAAATATTTAAAGCCATCTTTATGTATGAAAGCAGCAAAAGAGGGCACAACCCCTTTTTAAAAATCCTTTATAAGTACACCTTAAAAACTAAAATTATGGGGAGGGGGAACCAAAGGGGCAGAAAAAGGGACAAATAATAAAGAAAACGTCAAGGGAAGTGGCATATTACAAGCCCACTGTTCCTTTAGTCTTCTGAAGGGCCTTTCAGGTTTTTAAGCTAGCTCCCAGTGTGTAGGTGAGGGAGGTTGTATAAGAGGCAACCAGGGAAATGGTTTGTTAGATGTTTCTAATCAGACATCTGCCTGAAGAGTTTGCACCAGCGTAGCCTCACCAATGACTGGCCACTGATTGCTGTAATTGGGGCAAATCCCTCAAAAACCTTAGGTGATGTCTACATTGGGGATTTGCCCCAATTACAGCAATCAGTGGCCAGTCATTGGTGAGGCTACATTGGTGCAAACTCTTCAGGCAGGCAAACAGTGGCGTTATTTGCACTGGTTAGTGAATAGGGCAGATCTCCAGTGTAGATAAAACTTTAGACTACGGTGATCATCAGCCTCACCCATCAAATATCAGGAAACACAGCTAAAGTAAACAGATATCGGATATGGAATTCCCAAATTGGCAACAAGAGTTGCATCTCTTGGTGAGGAATGACAATCAGAGCACACCACATAGTGGAACCCCATCTGATTTGACACATCAAAACACATTAATATCATTGCAGACAAAGTACTGATGAAGACAATACAAAGTAGACTCACAGGAACAGATTCTATATTTAAATGAGCCATTCTCTCACTCTTTAAACTCCCTTCTCTGCACACAAATAGGGGGTAGGGGCGGGGTGAAAAAAAACAAACCACTTACCTGCCCATGACCGAAATGCTGCCACTATTCCCATTTTGCTAGCTAGGAAGCGTGCTTCTCTGTCCTCTCTGTTATAAAAACAACAAATGCCAGACAGATATACTACCATTACGTTACTGTTAAACCTAGAGCAGTACTTTGTTTACTAGCCACTTCAAACAAGAGTACAACTAACTATTAGAGGCTTTTTGATGGGGAATGGGACACAACGTAAAAAATTCAGGTTCCATGTTTATAATATAAAGATTACAGAATCAGAGTTTTAATTTTATGACTTTTTCTTGTAAAATTAAAGAACCCAATCTCCCTAGCGAGTTACCTTGCTAGCCATGGAATGCTTCTCTAATCTAAAAATGAAAAAGCCAATTATAAACAAGATTTTTTCAATTTTAAAGGTAGTGGAAGGGATAAAAGATCAGGTTTTAAAAATATTTAGCAAGTGATTCATACAGAGGTGTCATCGTTATTTGTCACATTCTTTACTATGGTTAACAATGAACTTTTATACTACTGTGATAGGCAACAACCCCTAAGATAAAACATTCAAGCCTTTTCTGTTGAAAAATGTATTTGAGAAGATGTAAGTTCTGATTTAGACCACTACCATCATAGACCAAAATAAAATCCCACAATAATTTTATAAAGAAGTCATAACTTTATAAGCATTTGGATAGCAGATTTTTCTTCAGTTGGCAAAACATTTTCAGAAGGATGCACCTTGGCATTTTTGACCATCAAGCCAAGAGAAGTTATTGTAATAGTACATGTTATAGATATTCCCCAGTCAACTACACAAAGAACTACGTGGCTTCACAGAATGGGATTCTCCCCCATAGACCAACCCCTGAACACAGCTGTAGCAGCATAAAGTGATCATGAAGTCATTTCACTGGCTGGGACAGAATTCTCCGAACACAAAGACTACGTAATGTTGCCATAGCAGCCTTAGACACAATCTCTTGGGAGGCCCAACATAGAGGGTGCAGGGTAGGGCCAGAACACATTACTGTGAATATTTTGGGCAGCACTGCCAAAAATTATGCTACGGCCACTCCAACCTCCAGAACAGCCCAGAAGCAGGAAGGCAAAAAAGTCATCATAAAGCCACTAAGATCCCATCTACCATGGACTGTACCCCCTCTAATTTTCTGGTAGTATAACACACAAACCATACCCATGGATTTTTAAGGCCAAAAGGGGTCTATAGTCTGACCTCCATAATGCATATCACAATTTTATACAGTAATTCCTGCATCAAGCCTACAATTTCTGATTGAGCTAGAGGATCTATTAGAAAGCCATCCACTTTTGATTTAAAAAAATTAAGCAATGGAGACTCTATGACAACCCTGGTAAGATGATACAATGAGTAATTATTAAAATCACTGGTAAAAATTTGCACTTTTTTTCTAATTTGAATGTGTCCAGCTTCAACTTAAAGCCACTGGCTCTTGATTTGCCTATATTATATTAAAGACCCCTTTACTCTCAGTAATACTCCGCCCATAAAAGTATCTCTAGACCATGATGAAGTTGTCCCTAACTTCTCTGATAAGCTCAATCTATTTAGCTTGTCTTTTACTGTAAGGTAGGTTTTCCATATTTCAAATGATTTGTAGCTCTTTTTAAACCCTTTCCAATTTTTTCAACATCTTAAGTATGGACACCAGAACTGCACTTAGGATTCCAACAGCCGCCTCACATAGGTGGTATACAAAGTGATGCCAGTTCCATACTGCTATGTGATATTTCTGTGTTTGTAAAGCCAAGGATTTCATTAGTCTTCTTAGCCACATCATTGTACTGACAACATATATTCAGTTACTTATCATGATATCGATGTCCTTTTCAGAGTCGCTGCTTTCTAGGATGCAATTCACAATCCTTTACATAAACATGACCACTATATTTTGTTCCTAGATGTAGGTCTCTGCATTAGAGATTAAAAGGCATGTTGTTTTAATGAGCCCATTTTACCAAGCAATCCGGATCATTCAGTATAAATTACCTGTTCTCCTTACTTACCCAGTCTGGGTCATATGCACATTTTACCAACAATTTTACATTTTCTTCCAGCTCACTGATAGAGGCACAGAATAGGAATGAGCCAAGAACACAGCCTTTATGGGACCACACCAGAAACACCCACATTTGATTATGATTCCCCATTAATAATTACTTTGAGATCTGCAAATTAGCCAGTTTTTATTTTCTTTAATACGTGTTATATTGATTTTATATAGCACTAATTTTGTAATCAGAATATTGTTCAGTACTGGTTCAAATGTTATAAATAAACAGCATATTGTCCATCAACCAAACCTGTAATATGACCACAAAATAATAAGATGTATTTCCAAAAAAACATGTTGACTGTCATTAGTCATTAGTTATGCTTCAAATCTCTTAATTCTTTACTGATTGCATCCCATATCAGTCATTCCATTATTCTGCTCTGAATTAATGTCACGCTAACAGGCCAATAGTTGCCCAGGTTAACCAATTTACATTTTGAAATATGAGCACGATACTAGGTTTTTTTCCTCAGTCCTGCTGTACTTCCTCAGTTTTCCAATAATTATTTAAAAAAACAAAACCAACGTCAGTGGTTCAGAGAACTCCTTGAACAATTTTTTTTTAAAAAAGAACTCTAGGGTGCAAGTTAAATGGTCTTGCAGACTTAACGATATTTTACTTTAATTGGTGCTATGTAACAACTTACTGCTCAATACAAACTATTCCTTTACTAATAATATATGAATTCATCATCCAACTTCTTTCCAAATACAGTCAGAAATATTTATTGAATCTTTTGCTTTTCAGTATCATAATTTACAATTCTACCTTCTCCATCTAGAAATGAACCTATGTCATTGCTAGAATTTATTCTTTTCCTGAATTTAATAAAATTTTAAAATTCTCATTCTCTTTAGCTTCCTTTTTCAGATGTCTGTACTTCATAATTTATAGTCCTTGCTGTCAACTTTTTTCCATGTTTATATACTGTATTTTGTCACTATTTTCACTTCGCTTATTAGGCAGGATGTTTTGAGGTTTTTTTTTTTAAACCTTAAATAGCCTTCTTAACTGATTACAGACTTGTACCGGTTTAATTATCTAGCAAATATTATTAAACAATTCCCAATTAAATTTTTTCCTTCAAATCAATTTTGCTGTAATTTTTCAGCTTTGGGAAATTGGCATTGTAAAGTGCCAAATACGTTACATTTTGGGATTATATTCTGTTTGAACCTAACGAATGTACTCAGATTGTGATTACTGGCACATAGGCAACCACTAATTTTTAGTTGAGCCTCAACTGTTTTATGTCAAAAAAAGATATGTAATACTAAATTACCCAAAGTTGAGTATAATACTCAGTTACAAAATTATCTATAATTTAGAAGGGAAAATTAGATCTTACCTATAAGGTTCTTATTACACTCCTGGTCCAACATTGCTCTCTGCCCAGGAATGGAGGCAGAAAACTCTGGAGAACTTTAGTATGCTATGGGCCTAGCCTCTGTATGCAGACAAATCTACTGTTTTGTCTCCCTGCTTCAGGGACATGGAAACACCCCATAGTTCAGAGTGCTGTGCACAGAGATGCCATAAACTCCAAAGATGGTTTACTACTGGCAGAATGACACCTTGAGCATATGTCCTCCAGGCTGAAAACCTACAAGGTAATGAAGTTTTCCCTCTATCTATATATTATAGAGAGAAGCTTATGGAACGGTTTCTCCTGTTTTCTAGTCTGATATGATGGTCTACACTAGGCCTCTACTAATCCCCCTCTCTTTGCTTTATTGGTCAGAAAATTATCTAAAACATTCTAGGTCCTGTGCTGCTGAGCTGTCAATTAATTTACATCAAAGATACCATTACCTGGTTTAGAAGAGCATTTCTGCAAACTCCATCCTTCCTAAACTGAGTGTATGCAGAAATTTTAACATTCTACTCATGTGATTTCTACCAGATTTCAGTAATACCAGTTTCTTCTGATGAATGAGCACTTAACTTTTGTTGATTTCTCAGGCTTCTAGCATTGATATACAGGCAATTTTTTTCTCTTTTTATCCCTTCATTAAGGGTTATATGCTTGAGCATTAGCACTATGTTTAGCCTCTTCCTTTTTGTTGTTAGGTTAGTCCAGGAGGGTATTATACTAACTAGACTGTCACCCTGAAGGCTGGTTTGCCTACTACTGAAATGACACAAAAGGGGTCCAATGTTCCTTAACACCAAAACTCTCTACTTCACACAACAAGGTTTATAACTCCATTTCTAATTCATGCCTTTGATAATTTAAAGAGAACTACATTTATAACCCATTTAATTTTTAGTGTTTAAGTTATAAGTAACTCAACAAGCTACACAGTTTACACTTTTAATTCTACCTAGGCTACCATAAATCTTTATTCTTTTATTTTTGTGAACTATAGTATATTTAAATCTCTTAGAATGGAAAAAAATGTTCAGTTATAATACTGCAACTTTACCACAACCTGTGACACAAGAAATAGTACTAGTACTTACTTTAGCTGTCCTTCTGCTGTGTCCGGATTGTGCCTGTAGTGAAAGTCTGTGTATGGAGCTAAAATTCGCTAAGCAGATAGAAACACACACATAAGTGTATCCTCTTGACAAATTAAAGATCTTTGTTCCTTCCCCACCCCCACCTCTCAAGTCTTCAATTTATGCTTTTATTTATCCATTTAAAGATTTTAAAATAACGTGTTTCACTTAAAAATGGACACTTTTATAGTAGAGTACAGAATAAAATTTGAAGTGAACAGTAAATTATTATGGTTTAATTATTCATGTCACTAATTAGTAGCAAAATAACCAAAACAAACTTTTACCCCTCCCCACCTTCAGGAAGAAAGAAATTATTAGCCTAAATGGCACTGTATCCCCACTTGTCAGAGACAGCTTTCAATTACTAGTGAGAGTTGCATTAAATTCTACACTGTGTTCACAAAAAGGACACATTAGTCAAGACAGAATAAACAGCTTTATATCCATGAGCACGAAGTATCTGCCTAATTATCATTTCAAAACTCAACGATGCTCAATTCTATTAACATTCATGATACAAATCAGCATCTGATTTATCAATTTATTCTTGTACAGCTAGATATATTCCTCTCCTTGTCCAGAGAAGCAAACCAGAAGGCTCATGTAGTAATGTGCACTAGCACATATTTTGAAGTGGTAAAGTAAATCCAAAAACTTATTAATTTCTCTCATATACAGAGCAAACAGCTCTTTCCCTAGAAGCTGGAACAACTGATTACAGGTTTGAGTCAAGCTTATTCTCAAAGTGAAGCCCTCAGTTACTATACAATAAGTTATACCAGCAACTGTGGTCCACTTCCATTTTTTTCCTATTTTGAAATGGTACTGCATCTTGCATGTGACAAGTCACCCACGCTTCAGGATTTCAAAATAAATAATATAATTTAACAACATATTTAAGACTGGAAAAGAAAATGAAATTACTACCTCTAATTCAACATCTGCTCGCACATATTGTCGAGTCTTTGGATGATTAAGGAGGTGCAAAACTGTAGTTATGAGAGCCTCATTTATTCGGCTTAATTGACAATCAATCACATTTTTCAAGATGGTACTTAGTCCACCCCGAAGAGCTACCACCTCTGGATTCTGAAGTGCTAAAACAGGAGAAAAACGTCAATTTAACAACTCAAACGAAAGTAAAAATTTTAAGTGCCTCCAATATAGTAACTGCCATACTGGATCAGAACCTTGATCCATCTAGTTCAGTACCTTGTCCCAAACAGTGACCACCCCAAAGATGTTTCAGAGGAAAGTGCAAGAAACCCTACAGTAGGCAGATGTGGGGTAACCGGTTGCCCATGAAGGTTTCATCCTAATCCCTTATAGTTAGAGATTGGATTAAATCCTGAAGCAAAAAGTTTTAGCTCCCTTCCAATACTCTTTGTTAGAATTCACTTATTTAAACCCTGGATATTCTTATCCACATAAACCTCTGAAGCCTCTTTGAATCTTGCTAACTATGGCTAATACTGGAATATGTAGTGGCATTATCTATAAACCTGCAGCAAGAAATCAGGAGTACAATCCATTATATTTGAGATTAATATAGCAAAGATTTGTTTATAAACTTTTTTTCCTGTGAATGCTATCAGGTGGTGGTGGTCATAAAAAGCTTTTAATGAAGTCAAGTTATGTTGTTGATACCCCCATCAGCTGCTGACATATTGCAATAATATTTCATCAATATAAATACTGGCAAGAGTCAGTCACTACACAGTGCTTCTTGACAAAGACGAATATGCTTGCTTCTGAGCACACGCACAAGAGTACATGGACATTTCATTATAGGTATATTGTTTTCGGAATAGAATGAATTTGCACTGCGGTATAAATGTTGTATATGTGTAAAAGATAGTTCAGTTTCTACTTTTTTAAATCTAAAATTTAAATCTTGAAAACAGCAGTTACACTTATTTCCCATCAGTTGATACTAGCATGAAATTATCTCAATGAAACTGTTCTACACTAATTCTACAAAGCATGGTGGATGCAATCAAGGTCACATTGTCTAAATGATCTCTGTGAAAACAGACTTATTTTTTGTTGTCAGTGGATATTACCAATTTTAAAACTTTTCATGCAAATTAAATGTTACAGTTTAATATCTGATTGGAATGCATATTAACATGAGTAATAAATGTGGGGATTAACATATTAAAAAGATATGGCCAACTTGAATACTTGCACTTTTCTCCGAAATTACTGCCACCTATTATTACATGTAATGGTCACTGAAAAGTACTTGAGGAAAACATTTTGCAGCTTCATTTGCACATTTGACAGTGCCTAGTAATTTTCAGTTTCCCCTTCCCACAAAGACAATTATTGCCAGTTTGTGTGCGTCTTTTACACAACAGCTGACACGGGGGGGTGGGGGGGGTACTTATTTTTTTTTATAGCAAACGTTAATTGTAAAAACCATAAAAAATGGCAAAGAGCTCAGGGCAAGGATAAAACTGTCAATTTCTTTGTTTTTTGGGTGTGGTTTGTTTTTTTTAAACTGACAATTTCAAATTGACTGACTTTTTTGACAACTAAAAAAATTCACTAGATTTGTGGCATTTTCACAAAAAAAACCCCCATGATTATCTGCTTTACAAACTACCTACTATAATATATTCGATTACTTGGGGGGGAAAAGCACTTTAGTAAAAACCTACAAAAGAAAGGATCCTTTAAAGATTTGATGAGTTGATGCTTTGTATTGAATTTGATAATTGTTTCAACATTCTCACCTAGTTCACAGATAATAGCAATACAAGCTCGAACCATTCTGTCTCTCTCCTGAAGGCCATCATTTCCAACTGCTATCAAGGAATTAGTAATAGAGCTAGGGAACAAGGAAGCATTCACAGTGATCATCTGCCAAAAGAACAAAAACCAAAAAAGGATGAGCAATTTCTAGGTTGCCACATGCACACCCACATCCAGAATCATGTGTATAATATGATGTAGCCAAACATATAGCCCCTTATATTACTTGCTTATATCACAAATCCTCTAAACCACTGCCTTCTGCTCTTTAGCTTCTTGGCTGACCCTTTTGGTTTTCTCTCTTATTCCTCCGTTTGTATTTTAATTTCTGCACATGGGCATTAAGAAAATGGAAGGGGAGATTGTTCCAGAGGGTAAAGCAGCAATGACAAAAGTGATTACTAGCCTACTCAGAACTTCTGCAGGAGCCTCTGTTAAATTTTACTGACAGAGAGAGAGAGAGAGAGATGGACTGCAGTATCTTAGGCCTTGTCTACACTAGACAGTTTTGTCGACAAAAGTCGGGTTTCATCGACAAAACAGTGGAGGTGTACAAACTGCAGTGCTCCTTCTACCGACAAAATGCTCCTGCTTTGCCAACAAAATAAAATCACCTCGACGAGAGGCGTAGAGATTTTTGTGGCAAAGTTATATTGACAAAGTGTCAGTGTAGACACAATGCTTGATTATATCGCTCTAAATAGCCTCCAGGAGGTATCTCACAATGCCCATCCTAACCGCTTTGGGCAGTGGTTCAAACTCCGCTGTCCTGCACCATGTACACAGGCATCCACCCCTCCCCCTTTAAAGGCATGGAAATTACTGAAATTCCACTTTCTGTTAGCTGGGTGTGGACAGCTCACATCGCATCTTCTCAGCTGACCATGGTGGCTCCATGCAGCAAACGCTCTCCTGCTTCGAGCACACTTGAGTTGCTGGATCTGCTGGTACTGTGGGGAGAACAGGCTGCTCAGTCCCAGCTCCGCTCAAGCCATAGGAACGTCGATACTGATTGTCAGATTTCTCATGGCTTGTTAGATACAGACTATGTATGGGACATGCATTAGTGCCATGTGAAGACAAAGGAGCTGAGGCAGGCATACAAGGGAAGCAAACCGTCGCTCTGGTGCTGAATACCTGATGCTTCTATAAGGAGCTGGACGCCATCTTTGGTGGCGACCCCACCTCCACTGCCAAAAGCCCTGGGGATACTTCAAATGGGGCTGGAAGCAGCAGACAGTGGACTGACCCTGAGGACGAAGTCGTGGATAAGGAGGTTGAGTTGGAGGACGATGTGGCGCACACGTCAGGGTTGTCCAGTGGCGCAGCAAGTCAGGACCTCTTTTCCACACCAGAGGGGTCTACCCAGTCGCAGCAGTCTGTCTCTGGTGCGCATGATGCAGGAGGGGAGAGCCCTGGTAAGTGAACTTTTTGAGTTGATGCTCCTCGGTTATATGAGATAGAGCTGTCCTTTGCTCTGTATATTCAAGAAGTGGGTGAAGGGACAGAAACGTACAAGACTAGCGGTGTTTGAGCGTGCTCTACATTTCCTTCTGCAGCTAAGCAGTACAGCAGAACAGTGTGTTAAGGCACACCAAGATTTCATGGGAATCCTAGAGAGATTTCAGGGAAACTTTCCTAGAGGTACTCACCAATCCTCTGCAAAGGTTCTTTCCTCCACTTTCTCCGCACCAATTGGCAATCACTTGTGCAGGGATCAAAGTGGCACAAAGGTGAGCAGCGTAGGGATTGGGTCTGAAGCAGCACGCATGCAGAAGATGCACCCTTGCATCCTTGTTTACCCTCAGAAGTGAGAGATTGGCTTCAATGACCCCTGATGTGTAAAATGGTGACAGAATTTACAATATTGGCCCTAATCCAAGCTGACTGTTACTTATTACCTTATTATCTTCTAGATGTTTGCAAATTGATTGCTTAATTATTTGCTCCGTTATTTTTCTGGGTACAGAAGTTAAGCTGAGTGGTCTGTAATTCCCTGGGTTGTCATTATTTCCCTTTTTATAGATGGACACTATCTTTGTTCTTTTCTAGTCTTCTGGAATCTCTCCCATCTTCCATGACTTCTCAAAGATAATCGCTAATGGCTAAGATATCTCCTCAGTCAGCTCGTGTATTCTAGGATGCATTTCATCAGGCCCTGGTGACTTGAAGACATCTAATTTGTCCAAATAATTTTTAACTTGTTCTTTCCCTATTTTGCAATGGACTACATTAATAGAAAGGGGTACTTCTGAATGGTATTGCAGGTGCTTGTGGATCACTGTGAGTGTTTCACTGACATTAACGCGGGGTGGTCCAGGAAGGCACATGACGTATGCATCTTCAGTAACACTGGCCTGTACAGAAAGCTCCAAGTAGGAACTTCGTTTCCAGATCAGAAGTTTCAGTCGGGGAATGTTGAAATGCCTATAGTGATCCTGGGAGACCCAGCATATCCCTTACTCCTATGGCTCTTGAAGCCTTACATCGGAAACCTGGACAGCAGGAAGGAGTGCTTCAACAACAGGTTGAGCAGGTGCACTATGACCATAGAATGTGCCTGTGGCAGATTAAAAGTACGCTGATGCTGCCTTTATGGCAGGTTAGACATAAATGACCAAAATATTCCTGTGGTCATAGCAGCCTGCTGTGCACTCCATAATATTTCCAAGGCTAAGGGTAAAAAGTTCCCCCCAGGTGGGGCGTGAGGGTGGATCACCTGGCAGCTGAATTTGCGCAGCCAGATACCAGGGCTATTGGAGGTGCACAGCTGGGGGGCTATTCAAATCAGGGAGGTTTTGAGGCAACATTTTGACAATGAGCATGAATAATGTGTTCTTCTATACTGCATTCTGCCATGCTTTGTTAACTTGCCACCTTGCATAAAAATTGTGATGATTCCTGACTGGGATTTGTAGTCAGCAAATGATTAGACTGCCACTATATTTTACTACCAGCAGCAACCACCATCTGTAGGAGACAAAGATTGGTTATCTTTCAGAGAGTTTGTTTTTATTAAATACCAGTTAACACCACCCACAAGACTTGGTGGGAAGGGAGATAAGAGTGCAGGGCAGTGAAGGCGTTAATAGCGGTGTGTAAGTCCAGCTATCATTTCAAAAGCTGTATGAAAGGGTGGAGTGAATAGGGTACCAAGACGTTCCAGGATAGTGCAAAGAATGTGTGGGAGGAGTTTGGAGAAGGCATGGAAAGCAGTTCTGTATCAGCCGCAGGGAGGAGCAAGCATGCACGTGTTCTGCCAGGAGAATGATGCGATCCCACCACTCTGTGCTCATTTCCTGAGCCCAAAAGTGACGGTACCCTGTGTGCAGTTGCTCCATGAATGCCAAAAGTTATCTGGTATTGTTTCTTTCCATGACACAGAGCAGGTCAGGCAACTCTGATTCCTGTTCAGATTGGAAGCTCATGATATACTGCATGATCATCCGCGATGTATTCATAACAGTGACCACAACAGTAGAGAGCAGTGCAGGATCCATCCTTTCACACAGAGATGGCATGCACATAGTAAACAGGAGCCATTGAAAAATGTCACAAAACGCAGTCGGAAGCCCATGGAATGCTGGGACGGAAAGAACTGCATCATGAGACATTGAGCCCCCACCCATGCTGCACTGCGATTCACTCTGCCTTGCCACCACTCCTAGCTGCAGAAGGTGGCAAGTAGCAGAGTGGAATAGCTACCCACAGTGCACTGCTCTCACTGTTGATGCTAGAGCACCGACTGTAAATGCACTCAGCCAACAGAAGGAGCGTTGTATTAACACGCACAAGCGATATAATTACACCAATTTTAAACTGTCGGCTTAACTTGCGTTGACAAAACTCTGTAGTATAGACAAGGCCTTTCAAGCTACTTCCTTCCTTCAGGGCTTAAGAGCTCTGCATGGCAGCCACTTGACAGCTACTCAGCTGCTGAACTGCAGAAATGCGCCTCCCATCTTGCGGAGCTACTAAGGCCCATAGGAAGAGAAACTGTGTTGCAGACTGGAGTAGAAAGAGCAGCCAGCAGCAGAAGGGACTACAGTACTCCTGGGGTTAGACGGAGGTGGCTGCCATGTGAAGCTCATAAATCCTGCTTTAATGAAGCTGTTCTCCCAAACATTACAACACAGTTCAACTCTGCTATATAATCTGTGGGGCTGTGTCACAAATTTTAGGTCTAATACATGACATAAGTACACAGGGCCTTTTAAATACATATATAGCACTACATGGCAAGTAGGGATAGTTAATTAAAGTTAGGCAAACTTAAGCTAAGAAAATATCCGCTTTATGGTTTGTGGCAAGTACAGAAAAGGCCCCAATCAGCAAGTAAAAGGTCAAGAGAATAATAAGCAATATTGCTTACAGTGTGGGAAAGATGTACGGTTCAAAAGTAACTGACAACATGAAAAGCTGCAGAAACAAGACAGAGGAAAACTGTCTTAAAAGAAACAAGCATAAACCCCCCCACTGTTCTACTGGTAAGCAAAAGGGCTGGGGAGAAAAGAAGGACTTGGAAGAAGGAAAGTAGCAAGATGAACTGCTTCAAACTGAGTTTTTGCAAAAGCTAGCTGAGGTGCATAAAGAGAGCTATGAATTTGAAGTTTCTTTGTCAGACTCTAGCTGATCATGCTAGGGCATGTCTGAATGAGATGATCATCCCTCGGTGTGGCCAGTTTGTAAGTGTACTGTAATTTATGGTTCAATTAGTGTTGTGGTAATACCTTTCATAAATAATAATTCTAACATTCTGGCAACCATGAAGGGACTTCCACCAACATTAATTTCAGTTGCTCTAAAACCCCAGGGTAAAGTGTAGTGACTTATCCTCTGGAGCCATTATAATTTCTCTCCTAAAGTAAAAATCACTAGCAAAAGAGAAATGGAAAGTACCTTGGATACCTATGCAGAAAGCTTCTTGGCAAAGCATGGCAGAGGTCCATTGAATACCACTGAAATTTTAAAGAATAAGACCAGAGGAGACCAATATTAATACTGCCTTCTTAAACAATCCCAAGGTTAAGAAAGCACAGACAAAGGCAGCTGTGTTACAGGGATTGTACTTGGGGGCTAAGGGCGGGTGTCTACACTACAAAATTAGGTCGACTTAATTTAGGTCAACCTACAGCCATCACAGTCATTCAATCAGCTGTTGGTGTCCACACTACCCTCCTTCTGCTGATGATGGAGTTTATCCTCACCAGAGGTGCTTGCAGTGACTAAAGTGGGGCATTGTGGAAAAATGACAGCCATGCAGGGCTCACAGCTGGAGCCCCTCCATTCACTCGAGGGTGACAGCCCCAGCTGTGAGCCCCAGCCAGGCTCAATTTCATGCTGCTATTGTCTCCTCTCAGAGCAGCTGCACTGTGGGGAGCTGGGAGGCCTGGCCCTCAGCACCTAGCAGCTGTGTTCAGAGCAGGGAGCCCAGGCAGCAGCCTGGCTGGGAGCGGGCAAACCGGGGGGAAGCAGGGCTCCCTGCTGGGAGTGGGGAGCCTGGGCAGCAGCCCATTAGGAACAGGTAGCTGGGAGCCCAGGGGGCAGCTGGGCTCTAGTTGGGGCCCCCCATCCACCCAAGTGTGACAGCCCGAGCTGTGAGCCAGGGATGGAGCCATGAAAATAAAAAGAAAATTTAGTCAACAACCCATGTTAAGTAAGCGTCTACATGGACACTGCGCTGCCCTAACTACACCGACGTACACCCTAAACCTTTTGTGGAGCAAGACTGTAGTGTAGACAGACACACTTAGGGCAACATAAGCTGCCTTACACTGACCTAACTCTATAGTGCAGATCAAGTCTTTGCAGGCAAAGTGCACCGCCTTGAAGAATGAGTGCAAAAAGCACAGAAATAAGCTCAGAGCTGCTGAGAGAAATCAGCTGATGAATGTGTCATTTTGGGAGATAAACAAGTGATTTTTAAGGAGAGAGACTGAGGAGTTAAAAAAGTAGCTTTTGCACAAATTAATGCTGCAAATTTTGGAGGGAACTGAACAGTCGAAGTTTGCAGAAGTGTTAACAATAGAAACAGAACTGTTAATGAGGATGTTAAAGTGTTAAAAGGTTGGTTTAATAATGAAACTAACTTATGGCAATGCAATACAATTCTAGTAGTCACACCCAGTGGAAACCAGGTAGTGAAATCACGCAAAGGGCTGGTCAGGTGGTGAGACTACCCCCACTACACTTTTGCCCCAGTAGCCTTTACAGATCCTCTGAAGAAAAATGGGCTCTTTTCCCAAAGAAATGGTCTGTAAATAATCAATTGTAAATGACTGCTGCATGCAGAGACACATCATAATTTGACTATGGATGATTTAGTCAAAAATCACTGAAAAGGAAATAGGGATTTCTATATGGCTTGAGTACTTCCAAATGTACAAATGGGGACATAACCTATGTACAGTTGTGCAGAAAGATTATTAAGAGCAACACAAGGGGTGCTGATCAGCTAAAACAACAGACTGTAAGAAAAAAGAGGGACAACACATTGTAAATTAGAACAGAAATACTGCTTGTTAGAAAAAGAAAAATGTAAGTGTAAATGAGCTTACTAAAGTCGCAGATAGCTGAGACACTAAGGAAAATAAGGGAGTGAAAATAGCAGTTAAAAAAAAAAACATTGCTAGGATTCAGCAATTAGCAGAGCCAAGGCCCAAAAAGTTATCTTGCCTGTGAAAATTTATCTAAAGCATAAATATAAAAACAAAATGGCAGTTTAGAAATGTGAGGAACTTAAAAGTATCATATGCTCATAAATTGCAATTTGCAAAGGTAACCATTTTAGGAAAGAAGGTTCAGAGGCTCAGTGGCAGGGTAAACTGAGCAAGTTTAAAGTATTTATTTGGTCTTTCATAATAAACTGTTTACAGTACAGCAATGGACCTCAGAATTTAAAAAAAACCAAAAGATCTAAAAAGAAAATGTAAAATGTGTGAAATAAATTGGCTTTTAAAAAAAATTCCACTAATCATCTATCCAAATCTTTCATTCAAAGTTGCAAAGTGGATAGAGATGTTTTGCCAAACACAGATATCTAGTGTCATGTGGTTTTGTTATTTAGCATTTATAAAAGCATTGAGGTACCAAAAGGGTTAAAGTTCAATATCTTCTTAAATAAGGGCCAGAGGACATGGTCAGAACTGTGGCAGGGCCAGCCAGAACTAGGATAATGGGGAGAGATCCTTTTTCAGTAATAAAACAGCTGCTAAAAGCACTGCAGGAAAAGAATGAAAAACTAAAGACAGTGCACCTCTTAAGAAACAGCAGGGGGGGGAGGGAGAGTGCACAAGAGACACCATATTAGAAAGACTGACCCTTAAAGGTGGCTCTGAGAAAGTCACATTGATAAGGATACATGGAAACTCTTTAAGCACAAAAACAGTTACACTTCATGTGGAAATTGATATGGCTAATATAATGCAATAGCAAATAAAAAACGGAAATTAAACTATAAGAGTTATGATTAACTGTGAAGTAAATGTTATTAGGGAGTAAAAATCTATACGGTGGTGTTTTGTAAGTGGAAAAGATTAACAGTATAAAAACTAAGAAATTGTTTAATAGATTGAAATGTTTAATAGACTGAAAAAAAATCCTACTAATGGCTTAGGGCTAAACCTATTAAGAAAATGTTGTGCAGTATGTAGATGATATTCTGGTGCATACTTCTGATAGGGAAAACCATTTAAAATGTACTGGAAACCTGTTTGCAGGAGGTTTCCTTCCTGGAACTAACCCTGCATCCTGGCCAGCAAGCTCCAGAAAAACAAAAGGTTGAAGTGATTTTGGAGCTGCCCTTCCCTAACACAGAAACAGTGCTGCTATCTCACTGGGCAGGACAGGATTTTGTCAGGATTTCTTCCCTGACTACACAGCAAACGCTGCACCTCTCTACCAGCTCCTGCAGAAAAAACGGTAGAATGGGAATGGACATCCCCCTGTAGCATATAAGTTAAAAGAGGCTTTAACAAAAGCTCCAGTTCTTAGCACTCTAAGTTATATAAAAACTTTTGGATTGTTTGTTGCAAACAGGGACACAGCCATTTCAGCTGCGTTAATTCACGACTATCATGACAGAAGAAAACCTATTGCTTATGCTTCCAGGATACTGAATGGAGCTGGAAAGTAGTATCGCCAATGTGAAAAACATTTATCGACTATTTGGTGAGCTTGACACATTTAAGATGTCTGATGGGATTGGGGGACACAATTGTACACTGCTCATACTCCTTTAAAGTATCTTTTAAAGTATCACTATACCATCTCTGATTTTACCAGACTAGTCCTAGATTGACACAGTGGTCCTTGCTGCTGGAAGAGCACCAAATTGAAGTCTGTCATCTTAAACAACCCTCATCTTTGCCTGCGAGACTGTTAATTGTGGTACTCCATGCAAGTATCCTAGAAAAGGAGCCTCTAACCATTTTATCCCATGTGCAATACATATTTTAAATTCTGAATGGCTTCACCCTGAGGGTCTGACAATATATGTTGATGAGTCCTCTTATCACCAAAAATAAGATGTACGGTTTGGGTGCCTTCGGTTTAGGTTAAACATGTGCAGTACAGGTGTAGTACACACTCAACCCAGTATGCTGAAGTGGCTGCTGTAGGAGAGGTATCATCACTCCGTAATAAAGGACAAGCACCGGCAACTATAACACGTTCAAACTCTCAGTGCATCTGTGATGCTCTGACAACATATCTCCCTTGGTGGAGTATGAATTTATTTTGCAGTACAGATCAAAAGCCTTTACACCATTAAGCCCTTTTGTCCTGTGTATGGGAGCTAGCAAACAAATTGGGTAACTCAGTGGGTATGTATGCTTAAGGTAAAAGCTCATTCCAGACACGGGAAGTGAGCAAGAAAAACAATAGGGTGGATGAAGCTGCTGCTAGTGGAGCTCCAGTACAGGTCCCACTCATTCCAGTCCTTGGTGTTACCACTTGAGCACAAGCAGAAAACACTGGATTTAACAACATTACAAGAATCTGATCCAGAAGTATTTGCTCTTAAACAAAGAGTATTACATGGGAAGTTAAATCAGTTAAATGGCAAATTGCTCCTTGTGAGGGAAAATTTGTTGCTCACTGAAGGGGATGATTTACCTTACCTGGTCTGAATTCTACCACAGCCCCCTTAAAAGGGAAATGTTAAGATCTGTGCATGATGTATCATTGGGAGCCCAACAAAATACTGATGCCACTTATCAGTGACTGATTAAAATGGCCTGATTATAAAAAAAAAAAGTTAATAGATCATGTTAACAATTGTCAGGTTTCAGAGTAACAGCCGTGTTAGTCTGTATTCGCAAAAAGAAAAGGAGTACTTGTGGCACCTTAGAGACTAACCAATTTATTTGAGCATGAGCTTTCGTGAGCTACAGCTCGATGAAGTGAGCTGTAGCTCACGAAAGCTCATGCTCAAATAAATTGGTTAGTCTCTAAGGTGCCACAAGTACTCCTTTTCTTTTCTGTTAACAATTGTGTTATTTGGTGCTAAAAGCAATTCACCAGGGAAAACAAAATGTGGATTTATTCAGGAACAGCACCTCAGGGTTCCTTGGGAAAGACTGCAGATTCACCATGCTGGGGAGTTATTGCACACAAGAGGCAGCAAACCAATATCTACTTGTAATTGCTGATGTCTTTACTAAATGGATAGAAGCCTTGTCTACTGGAAAAGCCACCTGCTCCTGTTACAGCAAAACTATTAGTAGAACGTCTTTTCCAGGTGGGGAATGCTCCAGAGACAGAGACCAGGGAACAACGTTCACAGTGAAAGTGATGAAAGATGCTTGCATTATGCTGGGAATAGAGCAAAAATTTCATATTACTTTTCAGCCACATGCTTCTGGCTTGGTAGAAAGTACAAACAGAACAGTCAAAACAACGCTAAAGAAAATGGTGTGTGAATCAGGCAAAGATGAAAAAATGACTATGACTCTTCTGACTTTAATGGGAACCCAAAATAAAACTGGTGTGTCTCCTTTTACTGCTATAACAGGCAGAGAAATGAGACTCCCAGAACAGAAGGGTTGGCCACAAAACAATGGATAAGACAGATGGAGAAAAATTATAATTTATGTGTCTAGTGCACAGTAGGATCATGCCAAAAATGAGGACATGCTTTAACTGACAAGCCCAAAATGTAGACTGACAAGTAGGGGACAGAGTGCTGGTACACTTAACCTTGGGAAAAAAAATATTTCCAGCTCCTAGATGAGGAGGCCCCTACTATATAATATAAAAAAGCCAGCACTGCAGTTTATCTGGCACAGTACCTTGAATTTTCCATGTGTATGTTAGACATGAGAGGCATTATACATGCTTTGTGTTTCCTGTAAATTTTACTCAAATAAGGTCTCATGAATATGTATCTTTTTGAGAATCAAGAACAGCAGAAATAAGGGTGGCACAAATACCATACAATGAAAAAAAAAAAAAGAATTCCTCAAGGTGGAGGTAGAACCCAGTAATGGATTGGTATTATAGTCTCTTAAAGAAGCGCTGTACAGTGATGTTCAACTGCTACATGTACCTATGTTGTTCAGCTTGACTTCACTGCATTTGCCAAAACGATTATGTCCACCAGAGCTTGACCAATTGTATGGCAAATGATAAATGACTATTGTAAAGACTTTGTTGATAGAAATGTAGAGGTAAAGGCACCCAAATCAATTCAAAAGAGATGCTAACAGAGCCCTATCGGCCAGTGATTTAGCAGAGTGGTTTAGAGCAGGAGCATCAATCTGAAACCTGGACCTGATGGACATTAAGACCCTATGGGAACATGACTGAGCATTCCAGCACAAGCTGGCTGCGGACATACTAAGCCCAATGAATGAGCAAAGCAAAGAACTCATTAATCAAGAACTTCTGAATGTATATAATATGCACAGTATAGTGAATGCATTTAAGGAAGTACAGCATAAAGTAAATGAAATAATCAACCAAACCAGTGAGGATCATCAAAGCAGGGCAACAGCCAGGCCATAGCATACCCTTCATACACAGGGTATGCACTAGACAAAATCAGCCTCTCTCATTGATACATAACAAGGTAAACTGCCCTCTTTATCAACAGAGAAATTGAAAACTTGGTATGGCAGAGATCATATTGATTGGGATAAGGAGCCCTACCGCCTTTCCACAATTAACCCCCATGATACTGGACCCTTGAGAGGGTTGGGGGTTTTTTTGCAGTTTTTTTCTTTTTTCGGGGGGGGGGGGGGGGGGGAGGAGTTGTTTTACACCATTCACACTATCCATATCAGTAACTGCAAAATACCACCAGTAGGAGTACTAGAAGACAATGAAGCCGATAAGATTTGAGAAGTTTGTTCTCCTCAAATACTGTGGCAAGATAACAACAGGTTCTGGAAAGCCCTGGACTTGTCCTGTTGCTTGCACCTAGGGGACACCCACATGCGCAGGTATAATGTTTTACAGTGTTGCCAGCAGGTGGGTTCTCTCTGGGGGAGCAATCTCCAAACTTCACAGTACTGTTTAGATACTGGGGAACGGGTGAAGTATAAGCCACTTATGCTGGGAATGGTAAATATTGCATGGTGGCTGGAAATCACCACTTGTGGTATGAATCCAAAGATTGTTATTCTGATTGGCCAATGTTTTGTTTCCACACCAAAATTCACTATGGGGATAAATGGAAAGACCTTACATTCCATGCCCATTTTTCATACTGTAACTGAATTACAGGCTGAAGTCAAATTACAGTACAACGCTTGAAAAGTGGTACCCAAGTTTGGGCATCCTTGAGCTTGGAAAAGACTGTCTTTTCTTCGAGTGATTGCTCATGTGTATTCCACAATAGGCGATTCCAGGCTATATCTGTTGGAGGTGGGTAGGAGTTCACAAGTTCCCAGGACAGAGGACAGCCCTGCCGAACCCGGCATCATCCCTGGTTTGGAGGACGATCGCATAGTGCGAGGTGAACGTGTGAACCGAAGACCACGTGGTGGCCCTATAAATGTCCTGGATGGGGACACGGGCCACAAAGGCAGCCAACGAAGCCTTTGCCCGAGTCAAGTGTGCCCTCACAATGGGTGGCAGGGGGAAACCCACCAGCTCATAACAGGAATGGATGCATGAAATGATCCAATCGGAAAGCCACTGAGTGGAAATCGGCTGGTTCCTTGCGCGCTCAGCTGAGGCGACGAACACTTGCGAGGACTTTCTGAATGGCTTGTTCCGCTCGAGGTAGAAAGCCAGAGCCTGCCGCACATCAAGTGTGTGGAGATGGCACTCCTCACTCGAGGCATGAGGTTTGGGGCAGTGGACCAGTAGAAAAATGTCCTAACCCATGTCGTAGGCAGAGACCACCTTCGGGAGGTCAGGGCCCCGAGCTCCGAGACTCACCTGGCTGACGTGACTGCAACCAGGAAGGCCACCTTCCATAAGAGGTGAGATCAGGAGCACGTGGCCAGTGGTTCAAACGGGGGCCCCATGAGACAAGCCAGCACCAGGTTTAGGTTCCACTGCGGGACTGGGGGGTCTAGAATACGGAAAGAGACCGTCCAAACCCTTAAGGAACCGGCCAGTCTTGGCATGGGAAAATACCGTGTGCCCTTGCACCGGTGGATGGGAGGCCGATATGGCAGCCAGGTGCGCCTTGACTGACGAGGGCACCAGACCCTGGGACCTCAGGTGGAAGAAGTAATCAAGGATAAGCTGAATCGGGGCGGCCACAGAAGAGACACCCTGGTCTGCCGCCCACCTAGAAAACCAAGACCACTTCGCCAAATAAGTGCGGCGAGTGGAGGGCCATCTACTTTTGAGGAGACTGCACTGAACCTGTTCTGAGCACGTCCTTTCCTCTCCACCTAACCACTGAACAGCGACGCCGTGAGGTGAAGAGCTGCTAGGTTGGGATGGAGGAGGCGGCCCTGGTCCTGAGAGAGCAGGTCCGGGCGGAGCAGCAACGGCCACGGCGGAGCTACTGCCAGGCCCGTGAGGGTCCCGTACCAAAGCTGCCTGGGCCATGCTGGGGCAATCAGGAGGACCCTGGTCTTGACCGTCTTTATCTTCTCCAGCACCCTGCTGATTAGAGGGAACAGGAGAAAGGCACAGAGAAGCCGGCCTGACCAGGACAGGATAAAGGCATCGGAGATAGTGCCCCTCCCTGGGCCCTCCTGGAGCAGAACCGGGGGCATCGACGGTTCTGCCAAGTCACAAATAGGTCCACCTGGGGAGCTCCCCACCTTCGGAAGAGCCAGCGGTCCTTCCGGGTGGAGGGACCACTCGTGTTGTGAGGAAAAGTCCCTGCTCAAGTGATCCGCTCTCTCGTTCCGGGTGCCCGGTAGTGGAAGGCCTTCGGGTGGCTGTCGTGGGCTATACAAAAGTCTCACAGCCTGAGGGCTTCATGGCAGAGGGCAGAGGATCATGCCCCGCCTTGGCTGTTGATACAGAACATCGAGGCTGTGTTGTCCGTGAGGACCCTGACTACCTTGCCCTCCAGGTGCGAGCAGAAAGTCATATACGCCAGCCACACTGCTCTGAGCTCCTTGACATTTATACGTAGGGTCAGATGTTGAGCCAACCACAGGCCTTGGGTCTGAAAGTTCCCTACATAGGCACCCCAACCCAGGTCCTACACATCGGATACCAGCTCCAACAACGGGGCCCTGTCCCTGAACGGGACCCCTTGGAGCATGTTGTCTGGGGCGGACTACCACTGTAGGGAGGTGATCACAGAGTCTGGCATGGTGAGGACCTTGTCTATCCTGTCAGTGGCCTGTGAGAACTTCGAGGCCAACCAGAGCTGGAGGGGCCTCATCCTGAGTCTGGCGTGATGGACCATGTATGTGCATGCCAACATGTGACCCAAGAGCTGCAGGCAAACCCTGGCTGTTGTCACTGGGAACCTTGTGACCGAGTCGATGAGACCTTTCAGGGTCTTGAATCTGTCTGGCGGGAGAGAGGCCCTGGCCGACACCACGTCCAGGAGTGCCCCGATAAACTCTATGCATTGGACCGGGACTAATATGGACTTGGTGTTTACCAACAGTCCCAAGGCAGTGCATGTGGACAGGAGGAGCACCACATGATCCCTCACCTGCGACCAGGAAGTGCCCTGGACAAGCCAATCGTCCAGACAGGGAAATATCTGGAACCCCTGCCATCTGAGGTAGGCCGCTACCACCGACATGCATTTTGTAAACACCCTGGGGTCAATGGACAGACCAAATGGAAGGACCGTGAATTGGTAATGATTCTGTCCCACCACGAAATGGAGGAAACACCTGAGCCCCTAGAATAGGTGGATGTGGAATTACGCGTCCTGTAGATCGAGGGCAGCGTACCAGTCCCCAGGATCCAGGGAGGGGATGATGCAAGCCAGGGAAACCACACGGAACTTGAGTTTCACCATGTACTGGTTCAGACCTCGCAGGTCCAGGATGGGCCTGAGCCCCCTTTTGGCCTTCGGGATAAGGAAATAAACAGGAGTAATACCCCTTGCCCATGAACTCCTTGGGCACCGCCTCTATCACTCCTAGTCCTAGGAGCCGCCCCACCTCCTGCTCGAGCAGAGCTTCGTGCGAGGAGTCCCCCAAGAGGGACGGGGGGTGGTTGGGCAGGGAGGAAGTAAACTGGAGGGTGTAACTCCAGGAGATGGTGTTGAGGACCCCATCGGTCCAAGGTTAGCCGTGACTATTCTGGGAGGAAAGCACACAACTGGTTGGAGAAGGGGAGCTTTATTGGGGGTGGATCCCTGATGAGGACTGGCGGGGTGCCCCCGAGCGTCCCATCAAAAGTGCCTTTTCCCCACCTGCTTGCCCTTGGAGGACCCAGGCTGGGGGGCAGGCCAAAACTGCCTCTGAGGCCATCTCTTATAGTCCCTCTGCTTCTTATGGGTGGCCTCATACTTCGGGAGGGCAGCCTGGTCGGGAGTCTGCTGTGGTTTGAACTTAGGTTTTGCCAGAGCCGGGACAGAAGCTCAGAGTCTGGAGGGTTGTGAGGGAGTCTCTCATGCCATGCAGCCTTATATCTGTTTCTGCTGCAAACAGAGCTTCCCAGTCAAACGGGAGATCCTGCATGGAAGACTGCGCCTCGCTGGACAGCCCAGAGAGCAGGAGCCATGATGCCAGTCTCATGGACACCACAGAGGCCACGGATTGTGGGGCCGTGTCCGCAGCATCCGAGGCTGCCTGCAGGGACACCTAGCAGGCGCTGCCCCTTCCTCCACTAGTGCCTTGAACTCCTTCCTATCACTCTCCTGGAGGGAGTCCTCAAACTTGGGCAGGGAGCCCCACAGATTGAATTCGTACCGGCCCAGGAGAGCCTGAAGGTTTGCCACTCATAACTGGAAGTTCAAAGAAGAATAAATTTTCCTTCTGAAAGAGTCCAGTCTCCGAGAGTCTTTGTTCTTTGCGGTCGGGGCTGGCTGACCCTGCCATTCCCTGTGGTTGACTGACTCGACCACCAGGGAGTTGGGCGCTGGATTGGTATACAAATATTCATGCCCTTAGTGGGTACAAAGTACTTGCGTTCCACCTTCTTAGAGATAGGTCTGGTGTTTGCCACAGGGCATTAGAAATCTTAGCCATCCCTTCATGGAAGGGCAAGGCCACCCTACCCGGTGACGATGGGGACAGCAGGTTAAACAGGGAGTCTGAGGGCTCCTCCCTCTCCTCTACCTGGAGGCGGAGGCTTGCTGCCACCCTCTTTAAGAGTTCCGCAGGAGGACTTCAGGGCCCAACAAGGACAGAGGGGCAGCAATCACCTCCTCCAGGTGGAGCAAGGAGGCCGGTACGATGCTCTGGGTATCGGCTGGCACTGGAGGGTCCACCATCTGGTCGGATTCCGGGCATGGTGCCAAGGACTCACGTCCCACCGACTCCTTTCTTGGGGGTCTGGAGAGGGAGGCCGACAGTGCTTCCGAAGCTCTGGCCACCGAGTAAGCTCCTGCCGGGGGCCACAGTGCCCACTGGGCCAGCCACGATGCTCAGTGCCACTGCACCTGCTGTGGCACCAGCAGAGCCGGCTGTTTGGGTTGGCTGGCCTGGCCCATTGAAGGACGGCTATGAATAGAGGCCAGGCTGGCATAAAAATCTGCTGGCTCTGGACCAGGAGGAGCGGCGGAGCCGGGATCTACATCAGACACGGGACTGCAATCTCGATGTGGAGGACTGGTACTGACGGTAACAGCTGCTCCACGAATGGCCTCGATGGGCAGACCCGCAACGGCGACCGACGCCCAGGCCTGCAATGTCTTGGCGGAGACTTGGAGCAGGAGTCCGAGCACGAACGGCATCAACGACTGTGCCATGACTGACTGCGGTACCTCCTCAGAGACGAGGACGGTTGGCAATGCCTGCCGCAGTCCCGTCGATATTTTCTCCTTGAGGATGAGCGGTGCCAAGAGTCCCGGCCGGCCGGAACCCAGCCAGACAGTCTGGTCGGCATCAAGGGCAATCCACGTGGACTCTGCCCTGAACGGTCGCTGGGCGGTGAATGGCGTCGGGAACGTTCCCTCGACCGAGACCAGGATGGAGGCAACTGAGAAGATCCCAGCAGCGGCTTGCCTCTGGAGCGTGGGGCCGACATCAGCAGCGCTCCAGGCACCAGAATAGATATAGCATCCCGGGCTGCCTGGAGGGCATCTGGACAGGCCTGTTCCAAAAGGGCCGGGCTACTCCACTCAATGTGAGTCGGAGGCCTGGGACCCGGTGGGGATCAAGGACTACCCAACATGGGCCTAGCCTCTGTCCCAGACTTCCCTCGGTGCCGCTGTGAAGAGGGAGTCTTTCTGGCCCTCTTGACGTGCCCCGTGGATGGGGAGTGGTGCCGACTGGTCAATGGCACCGGAGGGTCGCCGTGTACCGATGCCGCAGTGCTGGGTACCGGTTCAGAGCTGCGTGCTGGAGTCAGGGTCAGCGCCGACTCCATCAGGATGGCCCAGAGCCTAATGTCCTTTTCTCTTTTGGTCCGAGGCTTAAACGACTTGCAAATCTTGCACCTTTTGCTGATATGGGTTTCGCCCAAACAGCGCAAACAGTCTGCATGCGGGTCACTTCTTGGCATAGAACGCCTAAAAGAGCAGAACGACTTAAACCCCGGGGCGTGGGGCATGCCCCGGCCGGGGTCACTGACTAACTAAACTAACTACACAGCTAATAAACTACAGGTACTAACACTGAATGAACAAACAGTTCTGGGGAGGAGCTACAGCAAAGCTGGAACAGAGTAGTTCCAACACACCTTCACTGGTGGCAAGAAGGAACTGAGGGTAGGGGGAGCGCACAGCTCCCCTTATATCACACCAGGCAGGCGACACTCCAGAGGTTGCAGGGGGTGTTTCCCCCACCCCGAGGTACTGCTAGGAGAAAAACTTCCGGCACCGGTGCACGTGGCAAGCACACACACACCCACCCTTATTGTGGAATACACATGAGCAATCACTCGAAGAAGAACTAAAAATTGTAAATAGGCAGGAACAGGGAATTTGGTAGTTAACTAGTCCTTCCTGGTCAGAATACTTACAAAGTAGGATTACATCCATGGTGAAGATGGTCATTCAAAGCTTTGGCAGTTGTCAATGCGACTGTGGTAACTTATTTTGAGGCTGTATTTGTCAAGTTTATTAATTGTACAAAATGTTGCAAAATAAAAAAATGTTTGAAATGCTTAAATGTAGTAAAACCCACATGGTACATACGGTTTTAAGGTGGGTAATGTAGGGATAGTTAATTAAAGTTAGCGTAAGTTTGCTTAAAAAAATAGTATCTGGTTTGTGGCTAGTAAGGAAAAAATCCCAATCAGCAAGTAAAAGAAAATCATGAGAATAAGTACTATTGCTTACAGAGTGGGAAAGATAGATGATCAAAAAGTAACTGATAAAGTGAAAAGCTGCATTAATAAGACAAAGGAAAACTGTCTTAAAAGAAACAAGCATAAACATTCTCACTGTTCTACTAGAAAGCAGGGGTGGAGGTGTGGGGAAGAATAGGAAAGGAAAGCCTTAGAGAAAGGAAAGTAGCAAGGATGAACTGCTTCAAACTAGGTTTTTGCCAGAGCTAGCAAGTTAGCTGAAGTGTATAAAAAAAGAGCTATGAATTTGAAGGTTCTTTGTCAGACCCTACCTGATCATGCTGGGCCATGCCAGAATGAGACTGTCATCCCTAGGTCTGGCTTATTTGTAAGTAAACTGATCGCATGCTTATGAATACTTTATTACTGTGTTGGGTGTAGGGACTGCTTATTTTTAGGCTGTTAGACATGTTTATAGCAACTGTAATTACCATTTGGCCTTTGGATTTAATAGAGGGATTTATGAGTAAATTAGTGTCATGGTAATACTCTACATAAATAATAATAATTCCAGCACTGCCCCAAAAGTAGACTATTCAGGACCCCGCATTACAGAAGGACATACTTTATAGATAAGTGCAGTGATGCAACAAGAGAGTCTTAAATGACTGTCTACCCATCACATTTAGATCAGATTAAAAAAACAAAACCAGCTAGCAATAAAATTTAGACAATCTCAGCACAGTTCTGTTCAGCTGATGTTAATTCAAAAGAGTATGGCAAGAAAGTAAGTACATATAAAGTACTCTACAGGGAGCTCGACAGGCTCTGTTTCATTTTGCCTCCTGCTCTTGAGCTTTCCCCCAGTTTTGCAATGTACTTTGACATTAAAGGAAACTATCACTAATACATTCAATAAACAGCACAAACGCTAATATATTCTTATAGGGAACAGCATCTTGTTTGCACTACTATATTAGGCAAAAAGTTAGCACATTTGTTATTATTACATGTGTTTTCTATGGTGCCTCTCTATGTAATATCTTGGCCTTATTTACGTGAGTTGGAATTTACATGGACAGGATGAAGTTAACTTCCACAGAGAACCCTTAGGCATGGAATTTCCTCTGCTGAATATCAGACAGATCATGAATCTGGCCAATTTTTATACAACTGTATAAGACATCTTTCTACTAGTCTGAGAATTTCATCTGAAGAACAGCCCCTTGCTGTGAGCTCTGAGGAAAACAGAGACCTGGTTTTGCCTCAAGATAGCTTATCTCCTTGGGACAGAGTACAAATTTTGTTTCTCTTCTTTGAGGAGCTTATATGTAAATACAGTGTAATGTGTTCCCAGGAGTCTGTCCTATCAAACAGATGAGTTATGTGGTGAACCAGTTCTATAAAGATACACCACCTTTAAACAGAAAATGCTCCCAATATATATCCTGGAACTTCTGACAATTCTTCCCTTAAAACCCCATACAGACCAGGCTTGGTATTCTTGATAGTTCTAAAATTTAAAAAGGCAAACAGAACCCCTTTTCTCAACCTTTATTTGCTTTACACACATTTCAGGCCTTCTTTATGTTTCACATAGAGCAGCAAAAAAAAAAAAAGTGAACAAGCCTAGTTTGCTTCCTTTGCAGGTCACTATTAAATGAGAAGTCACTAATGCTAAACAGACAGATTTAAACATACAAAACAAGTTTATTTTTGTAAGATGTTTTTAAGAAACTACTGCTTGTCATACCATGATGCTCTTACCCACAAAACAGGAAGCTCTTTAAAACTGGACTTTAGAGAAAAATCCCAAATTCCTCACCCACCCACATACATACTGAGCCTTTCATTTAATATAATGGTACAAATAAGAATTAATTAGCAATAGTGGGTGGGACTAATCACTTTTACAAAATATCCCCTCCTGGTCTTGAACTGACAGGATAAACGTTATTACACTCATCATGTTGGGAGAGTACAAAATCTCTTAAAATGAAGGCTGCTTTGCTTCTCAGGTTTCTTTCTGTTTTTAGAATATGGGAAGGAAAAGATCTTCTGTTAAACAATCAAATTCCTAATGTTTTATTACAGTAAATGTCAGCTGAACTCTGCCTTTATTTTAATGCAGATTTACATAAATTTAGGCCTCTGAAAGATCAGCGATAGGTAAATGAGAGCTTCTTGGAGGCAGCCAGGAGGTTTTGTCAAGAAGAAAGCCAAATGTGGAGTCTTTAAAAAAAAGCATCTCTCCTTTAAAGAGTAAGGGGTCACATTGAAACTACCTCATCTTGACCTCTGTCTGTAAGGTCTGAAATAGAACAGTCTCCTTTTTGAATTATCCAGGAGAGAGAATGATCCAGGATTCCTTCAGATATGGAGAAGTGTTTTACGGAGCTGCTCTGCAATGCTTTCTTCAGAGACCCAACATTCAAGACAGCTTCTACAAGAGCTTCAAAGTTCCCAGTGGGAAACTGGCTGCCAGATCTGTTTGGAACTGGCAAGTATCTAGCATGAATGACCTCCAAAGGGTACAGGCACAAGAGAAAAAGAATGCTTGTGCCAAGGCCCTCCATGAAGCTAAAAGTCAGGATAAAAAGGAAACTTTATAATGGTCCACAATGAAGATGTTTTTCTTTCCGTCTCCTATTCTATTTTGGATTTTATACCAATCCCATCACTGAGATCTGAGTACCTTCCAGAAGCACATAAAGCAATACAATTATCATCATACATACGTGAAGTTTTATTTTATATCTGTAGTGCTATGATATTTTGTATGGTTATTGAAGGCAAGGTTGAAGAAGTGAACCTTGAACTTGGAGCGGAAAGTGGTGAATTCTTTGGTGGTTCTAACATCCAGAGGGAACCCATTCCAGTGTCTGACTGGCTCCAGAGAAAGCAAGGTCTCTTACACAAACAAGATTTACACATGCAACAAACAACTTCACTGTGGAGAAGTATAGCTGTGGTCCTTGTCTTGGAGCTTTAGACAATCTTTTAGGTATCCTGAACTCAAAACACTGAATACCTTGAAGAGAAGGACTGAGACATTGAATCTGACTGTAGGATGCTAGCATACTTCACAGAGGACAGGTCTGATATACTGTATGCTGCCAAGGAGATGTGTCGCAGTGTTCTTTACTAGCTGGAGTTTCCTAAGGGCTGACTTCTTCATGCCCAGATATGTTGCACTGCTGTAGTCGAGCCAGGAGGTGACCACAGTGTGTATTACTGAGGCCAGGTCATTTTCCTCTCAGGATAGGACACAGTATTCTTGTCAGCCAAAGATGTTAGGAAACATTGCTCACCAGTGTTGCTATATGAGGGCATAGCATCACAGAGCAATCCAGTGGCACTCAGACTAGGGACTGAATTGACTAAATGCGGTTGTGTATCTTCAACCAAAGGAGACTATATCAAGGCTACACATTCCTCAAAGACATTTCCTCTGTATCCATCTTATTGAGATTCATCTTCAACTAGCTGTCCTTCATCTGTGTCCTGATCTTGACCAAACACCACACAAACTTGGGTGACTGCTTTGTTATATGTTGTGACATAGAAGGTAAAAAGCTGTGCTGTATCTATGTCCCATTAGCATGTAAGTCCATGATAATTCACCAGTTCTAGTAGCTGCATATAGATGTTAAACAGGACTGAAGGAGAACAGTCCTTGTGTGACTATGCAAGTGTAAGTTCTAGTAGTGAAAGGAGTAATTTTCTGTCACTATCCCTTGGGTGCATTGTAAGATGGACTAACGCAATTTGAGCGTTCCTCTGCACTCCAGTGGCATTCCTTGATCTACTATCAAATGAGGGAGAGAGGTCAAGGAATATGAGAATGGATGCCTGCCCTCCACCCATCAACAAGAGACTATCTATCTATCTACCAGCACTATTAATAGTGTCCATTCCATGTATTGATCTGAAACCAGATACTGAAACCAGTACTTGTCTTAGATTACGGAAGGTCTCCATTTAGCTGGATTGTGACTTTTGTCCATATCAGAGAATCCAGAGAAGGAAAAAGTCACTATTACCATAAGGGACGTTTGCTTTTTTCCCCCTCATTCTTTGAGCCAAAGCTGTTTTACCCAAGAACTTAAGGCTTGTGTGTAAGAGCTATGAATGCCACAACTGAGATACATATGAACAACAAAGGTTTTCTTAAAATGGACTCTAAATTTTGGTGTCACAGATATTTTCAAACAACTACATAAACAGAGGAAAAGCAGTCATTCTGAACTCGCTGTTCCTGTGGAAACCACCCTTTGGAACTGCTCCAAACCTCAACTGAGTCTTTAGGTAAACCTTTGTTCTGTTTCTGTGATGTTGATGCTGCCTAGAGGAGTAGGAGCTGAATGCAGAACACTCAGGTCCAGTCAAAGGCAGAGCACCTTATGCCAGAATAAAGATCTCATCATCTGTGACTAGTCTACAAGCATCAAGTAGGAAGGAATTACAGGTGCTAGCTACAGCCCTACAAATCTCATGCATTTGAGCGCAGGACTGACCAGCATAGTAGCTAGCTCAGATTGACTAGGTCCTCTTGCAGCCCTGATTAAGGTACCAAATAAAGCTGTGGAATAATCCTCAGAGTCAGAGGATTCTGAAGAAGGGGGCCATCATTCTTACAGGGCAGAGACACAAGCTCCTCTATCCATGACTGTCCATCTAGAAAAGTAACACAGGAAGGCCTAAACCAGCAAACTAGACCTTGCATTGTTGTTCCCAGGTTGTCTTACCCTCTGAAGAGGACTGGGCCTCTTTAGGGTGATATCAAGAGAGCCAAAGCTCCTGCCAAAACCCTATCCAAAATAGGTGTATTCAGTGGGATTCCCTTTCCTCACTCAGGGGAAGGCTGTCAATGGCAAAAGATGAAAAATCGAGCCAGGTCTCATCTAGTGCCTTTCCTTTTTGCTTTAGAGATAGCAGCTAAGATATCTGCTGCCAGCATAAAGTGAGATAGGGAACCAGAGGCTGTCCAAAGATGGACGGTTGATGGGACAGTTCTGGAGCCATATGACTTACTGACTGGGCTACTGATGTAGCCAACATGAGAACAGTACACAGTTAAATTTTTACCTTTCTCACTAATCGAAGAGCTTGTGTTCTCTCTACTTCATTACTCTGCTGTATGTCAATGCACCTGAAATAAAACAAAAATTAAATAAAAAATGTGGTTTGTAGATAGAGTGGAAGTTACCCCTATTCCTAACTATTAACACCTTGGTGCTACTATTCAAGAGATTGAATGAATACTATAACAAAACTTACTGTCCAGAAATTCTAGCTTTCAGAGAGCACATGGATCATGACTGGTCACAGAACTTTAGTTTGAGGTTTCTCTTCAATAATAATCTTTATTATAGATGAAGGATCATTAAAACAATTTTCTTATATATGTGCATTTACATAACACTGTGGCGAGATATAAAGGTCTTAATAGTAGTTTTGAGATGCCTGCAAAACTGCTAGTCATTTCAGAGGAGTACCAATAACATATTTATAATATACCATATCATCAATCTCATCTTTCCAGACAAAACAGACTAAATTAAATGGCATTAGGATTGAGAGTAACTATCCCCAAAACAAACATGGAAGTTCAGAGTTACAGTTAAACTGTAAAGAAATCCAAACATGTTAAGGTATGGAAATATAGTTAAGGTATCCAATTTTATTTCTGACTTGTAGTCATGTCATACAATTACAATTAATTCAGAGTTCAGGATCACATCAAACTGATTTTTAGAGACAAGTTTATTTCCCCCCACGCATATACTTTTGTTTCCTCATGGTATCATTTCACATGATAGCATTTTCTTTGCATTTGTATTTCTTTTGATTTGGTTGGCATTCTTGTATAATATTTTATTTAAAAAGGAAGTTTCCCAAAAGAAAATAGAAAATACCTTAGAATACCAAGAATCAACATTTACAGAGAATATTAAGATAGTCATTTCCACACATACCCCACAATCAGTCAAAGATGAGAAAATTAAATACGTCATTGCAATATAATAAAATCTAGGAAAATTACCTAGCTATCAAGTAATCCACTTTCAATTTTAGCACCTTTTGTAGAACACTGGAGTCTCGGATGAGATAGCGAAGGGCTCGCAACCCTGCTGCTCGCACCTCTTTTGCTTCATTCAGTAAAGCTAATCGCAAACTACAATGGAAAAAAAATAAGTGGGAAAACAAATTACACAACAACAAATAGAGCTCCCCATTTGAGGGATAGACACTGTTTACTTACATGAAAATAAGTTAACACTTAAAGGGAAATTTTCCTTGCCTTAATAATTTTCTTCCTTTGAGATCTACGCCAGTCCAGTCACTTGGGTAAAGCACCTTTCAGCCAGCAGATGTAGACAGTACATTGAGATTTTTGGTTCTGTCACTCCCCCCATACACAGAGGTTTGAAGGCTCCCAGACTTAAGATGAATCTTTGAAAGCAGGTCATATAATATTATTTGCTAAGTGAAATATATCAGAGAACTGATACTTTGTTCTCTCATGTATGACTTGCTATTTGGGGGAAAAAAATCAAGAGGAGATAATACTGGTCTTCAAAAGAAGGTGTTCTGCACTGTCAATATTATAAAGAAAATGGTTAGGAAAATTTCCCTCTCCGGTAGACCATGTCAGTTCATACATATGGAACTTCTAAGCGGCGTCCTGCATAGAATAAGGAAGGAGTAGTGCCTGATTGCCTGCACTACTAAGTCACATAGTGGCCACTTCCTGAACATTAATTTGAAGTACTTAGAGAAAGTAAACAAGGGAGAATATGTGGCTACTTACATATCACTAGTAATGATGCAGCTCATAATGTAGATAACTTTCTGGTCAGGTAGACTGAAGAAAAAAAAAGTCTTATCTGCACTGTAGCCAGTTTCCCTACCTAAAACTTTATCCACTTAAGGATATTGATGCTGCACACTTTTTTTTTTTTAACCCCTTCTCTTTCCTTGTAAGGTGCTTGTGCACGATAAGCAGCTATTCCAAAAGCCCAATATGTTGTACCTTTTTGAAGATTAACCTTTGTAAGATTTAGATGCTAGGACCTAGTTTCTTTGCTATTTCTAGACTTAAAGCAGAAAAACAGCAAATCTGGTCATGTATCATCCAAAATTGGGTCATATATCACCTTCAGCATTAAGAGTTTCATCATTAAGGAAATATTCTAAGAATTGCCTCCTCTCAGTGAAAAAAATCAAGTGTCTCTCTTTATAGGGCAGGGCCCCACAAGTTTTTCTTCTGCTAGCTGAGTTGGTGGCAAACAAACAGTAGGTGGCTAAGAGATATTCTTCCTCTAAAAAGGTTAAAATACAGGAGTAGAATGAACTGGTTATCAGATGTAAGTTCCAAGTAAGTCTGGGTGGGCATGACTACTAGCTTCTTAAGAGCGTTAAGTAAGGATCATGTTCTCATGAATTTTGGCTGTGTCACCTGACAAGTACTCTAACATTTTATACTAGGAAGCCTAAAGGATGGACCCAGATTACTTAGCAGCCCTTTTCAATACAGTAGAGTCTTTATTTTCCTGTTCTGTGGTCCTTAAGGGTGCCAAGGAGTAGTTTGTTTGGCTACTCAGGACACATCAATCCAAGGGTTTTCAGTTAGGACACCTAATTTCTTCCCTTTCCCACCAGGACCATCCCCCTGACAGTCAATTATATTTCTGGCATGAGAGTGCACAAACAAAGCTTTTGGAACCTTGTACTAGCTCAAGAGACTAGAATTTCCTAGTATTAAAAATACTGGATGTTTCCTCTCTGAATTTAAAGTAGGGGTTCTTTTATAATTAAGAACAGATCCTTCTTGAATGACAAAAGGACAAAGTTTAGAGAAACAATTTTTAATACTTCAAGTGACTGGCTCTTGGAACAGCTAGTTCTAGAGCTCAAAAGAAGAGAAGATATTTCTTGATTTAGTCTTAAGTTACACACAGGAGCTAATTCAAGAACGGACAATAGTTTAGCAACTAATGGTGACCACATTATATTTAGGGTTAAGGCTCAAGGGGGAGACAGGGTACCAAAAGTAACTGACTTTAGAGAGGGAGATTTTAATAAAAAGTGGCAAGGCTAATCAATAAACCCCTAAAGTTACAAGCAAAGGAAGTAAAATCCACAAGTAAAATCCATGGCACAGATGCTACTTTAAAAAAAAAAAAAAAAAATAGAGTCTTAGACATGCATATTGCTAAACAAAAAGTGACCCCAAAAGACAAGGAATAAATCAAAATGACTGAATGGCAAGGTTTGAGAGGCTATTCAAACGGCCTTTACTGCCTTTCAGGAGTCATCCCATAATGCTCCACACTGACAATACAATCGATACAAGCTCTCCTGGTGAGAACGTGCACTGCTGACAAGTGTAGCGTGGACACACGCAAGCGATGTAATACCTTCAGCTATTGTATGCTGACATGACTTAGGTCAGATCGAAATGGTATTTTCAAGAGTTCTGAAGGAACTTATGAAGTAGCTGAGCTGCAAATAAAAATATGCTATCATTAAAAACAGCCACTGTCCAAGAAAATTCAAAGGTAGCAAATGTAAGTATATTTTAAAAAAGCTTCTAAGAGTGATCCATGCAATTACAGAGTAGTAAGCCTTATATATGCACCTGGAAAACTGGTTGAAATGTTAGTTAAAATAGAACAAAAAACTCCTTATAAGATCATATGACAGAATGTGACCAGCACAGTTTGTGCACTGGAAAACTGTGTCTCACTAATCTCTTAGAATTCTTTGGACATATCAATAAAGCGGTGGATAAAGGAGAACCAACTGACATAATATTACTTCCAAAAGATCTCTGATAAAGTTCTGCAGAAGAGGCTATTAAAGAAGCTAAATAGTTATGGGGTGAGAGGAAAAGTATTGTCATGGATCACAAACTAATCCTATTCTTTATTTTGTCTCCTATGTAAATTGTCAATTTTCATCATGACAAAAGATGAACAGCATGGTCCCTCAAGGATCCCTAGTAGGTTCCATGGTGTATGATACATTTATTGTGATCTGGAAAGGGAGATGAGGTAGCAAATCTGGAAAGAAGAAGGGTTTAAGTTAATCAGGATCAGAGAGAACTATGAGGAACTTCAGAGAAACAAACATGCTAGGTGAATGGGCAATATGATGGCATAAGAAATTCAATATTGATAAATGTAAAGTAATGCACAGTGATGGGAGAAAAGTTATACTACTCATTTATTACAGGATTCTAAATTAACTGATCCGCTCAAGGAAGGGCCTCGGGTATTACTACAGATGACTCAATGTGCAGCTGTGATTAAAAAAAGCTAACAAGCTGTTAGGATGCATAAGGAATAGGATGGTGACTAATACAAAAATATTGTAATACTTTTATATAAATCAATAGTGCAGTCTCATCTGGAATATTGTGTATAGTACTGGTCACCCCACCTCAAAAAGGACACTGCAGAACTAGAAGGGAGTTCAAAGAAGAACGACAAGAATGATCAAGGTCAGAGAGACCTAATGTGAGAGTCTGAGGCAGTAGGGCTATTCCTATGAATATCTTGAATTTTCCCTCTCAACTGTGGAGGGAGGGAAGGAGAAAAAAACAAAACAGACATTTCCAAGTTGCCCTCATCGCTGTGGCTCTCTCCTTCCTGAAGAGGATTTTTGTTCCCTAGTGATTACCTCTTACAAACAGGGTATCTGAAGGACTTCAAGTCACCAATCTTAAAATAGCACTGGTCCCCACGGTGGGTATCAGGGAGAGAGAGAAGATATTTGATCCTGGAAGAGATTCGTTTTCCCTCTTATGCTTACCCTGGCCACTATGACTACCCCAAGGTGAAATGACATTCCTATGTACCTTTTTTACTTCCTAGTCCTTGAGCTTGGGTAGAGGGGGGCATGAACCCCATGTATGGATCTGCTTTGTGTGTGAAAGCTTGGCACTTCTTGGAATTTTTGTAGGAGTCAGTTATGCTATACTCCTGTGAGGACTAAATCACTGCATGTGGGATAGAGTCCACAGACTGACAGCTACTCCAGGACAGGGCTAAGAACCTCAAAGACTTCTGAGGCCCAAAAGTACTCCACTCTTCCTTTGCTCAGTAGTTTCTTTCACCTGTCAATGGTACTGAGACTCCATCTGTTGGAGAATAAACAACTGAGCTCTGTGAGCTGTCAAGATCCTTCTATGCAGGGAATGATGTCAAAATCTGTCAGTGTACTGTCTCCATCTGTTGGCAGGAAGAAATTATAATCAAGCACATGGACTAGCAAAAAGGACCAAAGAACAAATTCTAACAATTGCATTTATTCTTGGATAAAAATCTAGCAAATATAAAAGTGGTCTTTAGTTTGCTTAAATATTCCATTGTAATAATAGGTTAAATTAGCAACCTTATACACCTCTACCCCGATATAACGCGGTCCTCGAGAGCCAAAAAAATCTTACCGCATTATAGGTGAAACCGCGTTATATCGAACTTGCTTTGATCCACAGGAGCGTGCAGCCCCGCCCCCCGGAGTGCTGCTTTACCGCGTTATATCTGAATTCGTGTTATATCGGGTCGTGTTATATTGGAGTAGAGGTGTATGACTAATTCTTAATAACCTCATGGTTCAAGAAGACACAAACATTTTTGTAGAATACTTCCTGTGTCTCCAGCAAAACAAATGTATTCTTTAAAATAAATTAAAATCAAAAAGCAAGTTCTTTAAACAGGCTTCTATCTGAACACTTTAAGCATTCTGACATAGGTATTTTTGAAAATGTTAACCTAAATGACTTAGGAGTCAAAGTCTTAAGTCCTATTTTCAGAAGTGACTCAATCACTTAGTCTCCACTCCTACTGACTTTCAATTAAACTTAAGTTCCCAAGGCATTTTTGAAAATGGAATATAGGCACTTTTGACATTTTTACCCCATAGTTAAATACAAGAAATCAAAGAAGAAAATAGCAACACCATACACTTAAAGATCCAGGCAGAACAAAAAAAAGACCAATTCTTTATTCTTCTTTTAAAAGATCAGCCTCAACAATACTGGCTTCAACAGCAAGCATTAAAGCATTGCTTTAAAAATGACATTTTCAAAAGATCACAAAGGACACAGCCAAGGCTGACTGTTCATCTCTGAAGACTTAGTCACCTTCTATACCCATCTGATCACTACTATGGCAGAATAAACTGCATATATAAATGCATGAAGGTACTGAATAGATTATTTCAATGCCTTTTTAAAAGACAGACTCTCACGCAGATCCTTGAGCAAAGCATCTTCCATGAAAAGGGTCATCCTCTTTGGCACATCTGCCTATGGATTTTCAGAAAATATTGTCATTCTTCTTAGAGAGGGCTTATAGATTTTTTTATGAGTTTGCTGGGTGCGAATTTTATATCTAAAAATGTTTATTCTTCCTTAGTCATGTCCTGGACTAGGAGGACTTCCTGACTTGGAATTGGAGTACTTGTGGCACCTTAGGGACTAACAAATTTATTTGCACATAAGCTTTTGTGGGCTACATGCTCATATAAATTTGTTAGTCTCTAAGGTGCCACAAGTACTCCTGTTCTTTTTGCGGATACAGACTAACACGGCTGCTACTCTGAAACCTGACTTGGAATTGTATAACAAAATGCACTAGACATGCACCTCTTGAGACCTGTATTAAAATTTGATTTGGTAAAGAAATGAAACTTAATTTGGACATTACAGTCTCCACATCACAAAGCAAGCAAACAATCTGACATGAATTCTAATATACTCAGAAAGAGGATAATGAAAGTGTTATAATTCACAACAAAAAGGAGTATTAACAGAAATGTACTCAGTAACACTGACTGAAGCATTCAGTTCCATCTGAGAAAAATCATCATTTAGGAGAAGAAAGTTGCAACATGGTCAGTTTTTCTGAAAGAAACTGAACAAATCCCCACAAAATTTAAGGCAACGTTTTCTGATCTGATTTGATTTTTCTTTGGATCTACTGAGTTCTCAATATCAGAAGTTCACCTACACTGAATGGCAAAACAATTAGGTTGACTGGAAGAGCCAGCCGCATTTTTGTTGTTTCTGCTACCCAGGCTGAATCCATGGCAAGTTAGCAGTGTCTGTGCAGAAAAGAAGGGATTTAATAAATATAAACAAAAATATTTTTATTCTAAGACATGGTGATAAGATCGAGGCAGATTCCTTTAGAAAGTTTATCTAAAAGTTGCCTTAGTTGCCAAGAGGATGATACTGAAAAAAACTGTTAAGTCTCTCTTCAGGGAATTTAGTAAACTATTATAGAAACAGGTGAAATCCTGGCCCCACTTATATAAAAGGAAGTTTTGCCATTGTCTTCAGTAGGGCCAAAATTCCATCCCACGACTTTCTGCAAGCCTTTATGAGAGCTACATTTCAAAATATTCTTATTTTACTTTACATTCGTGATTAATGCAGCATGAGTTCTGAGCCTTACCTAGAAATGATGTTCTAGTTTATTATTTCCTGAGTTTATCTTTCCTATTTCCATAAAACTGTTTTATACTTGTATGATTTTACGTATTGTGTGTTATGGAATATTAAAATATTAAAAAATAACTACAAAATACTTGAATTGGGTTTTACAACTACTTAAGGTTGTTTTCTTTCATTTAATTCAAAACAGCTACTTTAAATGTATATTGTTTAAAGTGTCCAAATATTGCTCAGAAATAATTTACAGAATACTTACCATATTATGATGTCATCATAGGTAAAACCTAATTTTTCTTCAGTGTGGCCAGTATTACAAAGAAGCTGCAAGCAAAACAAAATATTCATGTTTGATAATGCTTTAAAACTCTGATTTATTCTTTAACGCTTAAAAATATTGCCGGAGATTTTCAAAGCAATCTAGAGTATTTAGCACTTCTTCCATGAAAATTAACAGATGATGTGTCAATCTCAGAGTGATTTAAAAATCTCAACCATTACTTTTATATAGAATATTTCATTCATTTAACAGCGGACATACCGAGCCCTTCTGCAAAGCTGTACAGAAACAGTGTAGCATGAGAGTCAACAGAATTGCCTCCCAGTCAATTATTGGAGTACTCAGTCGTACAAGCACTACTTCTGAAGCTGTTTCCCCGGTCTTCTTGAAACACTGATCAGATGATCCACTGCATGCACTAGTTGGGTGACTGGTCAAGAAGCCTGAAGATGGCTAATTTGAACTACAGTCAAAGCACTTTCTTTTAAAGATCTGCACTCAGAGGGTTCTTTAAGCAAAGAGAAACAGACAGTCCATTTCCATGTTTTGTAACAGCAGCACAGACTTTCGGACCAAAATTTTCAGAAGCAGCCACTGATTTTGCGTGTCCAATATAATACATCTTTGGCTTGATATTCAGAGGTGCTGAACTCCCATAGCTCTTCAGAATCAATAGCAAATGAGGCCCACAGTGTCAAGTTGAGTACCCAAAAAGGGAGGCAATCTATAATTAGCGTCCGCTTTTGAATGGTGTGGTTTTATATATGACTTTCCAGCAACAGATTGATAAGTACAGTTACCATACCATATCTGGGCCTAAAACCAGACAGAGGTGTCAAGAAAAAGGTCTAGAAAGTGTTACTTCTCCACAATCTTCCCTAAAGAAGGAAGACTGGAAATAAGATAATGGGTAAAAACCTCAACATCTAGTTTTGGCTTCTTGAGTGGGATCTGACAATTCCTTTTAAAAAAGTGCTGACTTTTTGCCTTTCCACTAACAAACTCCTCTAATAATGGCCTCACCACCCCATGATACAATTAGACTATTCAAGTACAATATAAATCCCACTCAGACTGGAGCTCAACCTTTTTCCAAGCACTTCCAGAACCTCAGTGAGTAACACTGGTTGAAACAGAACAGACTTTCCATATGCCCCGTCTGTCCTGACATCAGAGGCTGACAGAATCTAAATCAGAATGATCTTACTAATGTACACCAAAACCCCTCACAATGAGAAACTCAACAGGAAAGGTGTATACCGACCTCAAAATAGCAATCTTTAATATTTGCTTAAGATTCTTACTATATTTCTGGCTCAGTATTCATAGAATGCATCCGATGAAGTGAGCTGTAGCTCACGAAAGCTTATGCTCAAATAAATTGGTTAGTCTCTAAGGTGCCACAAGTACTCCTTTTCTTTTTGCGAATACAGACTAACACAGCTGCTACTCTGAAACCTATTCAGAGTGTGTGTTTAGTGCCATCAATAATACACAAATTCATAACAAAATGTAATATTTAAAATTTAGTATCCAATATACTTACTGTTCAATGTACTAAGCCAAAATATTTAATGTGTGTTCTGTATTCTCCCTACCTCTGTCACTCAGACTCCTGTAATCAGTGGAGCGCAAATCATTTAGATAGGATTCTATTTTTAAAAACCAGATTTTGCTGCCGATAAACTAGATTTAAATGATTTTTTAGGTATACTTCCTGCAAAAAGTGTGACCCTTCTAGGTTTTATGTTGTGACTCTTAGTCCTTTCAATGTTGAGGCCATTTAAATTTAAAAACCACTTCACAAATACATGTAATTAGATGTAAGTACATCTTGCTTAATGAATTTTTTTCTATATTGTGAGAAAACAAAAAACAAACAGTTGTACGTTGAACTCCAACACCATTAAAAAGGAGCAGACCAGACAGTAAAAACTTGATCTAGAATGGCTACATTTTGCTTCAAAACTAGTCTGAAATATTTGGGATTATGTATTTGCCTTAAAAATAAGTACACACATTGTTACAAGGTAATTTCAATAAATTTACAAATATAAAGGCCTAATTTTTCTCCTTGTTTCTAAATTGTAGTGAGCTCAACACCAGACATCTGCATGCATTAACTGGTTATGACAGTGTGTCACATCCTGGTATTAATCTATTTTTGTGACACCACCTCATGTTGAATTGCCTATGGCCACTTTAGCATTTCTATTGATGTCTTATGAAGTGTAAAAATTGGTTGACAAAACGGTGTGAGGAAATACTTGCTAAAAGTGGTTTTTTGTTGTATTCCAGACAAGTGAGTCAATACTTGTTTAGGTACATCATTTTAGGAAAAATTATTCACGCCCTCTCCCCCCAAATGTAAATATCTGTGAAACAAGAAAGTTATGCTTTCATAGAACTTTCTTCAGGAGCCTTAACAAGCATTTTCACTCTTTGAAAAATCTGAGTGATAATTTAAGTATGAAAAAAACATCTTTCCAAAGAGCAAAAATATTCCCTACGGAGTAGACAGATTTCTTTTTTTCCTGTATAAGAAGGTGTGAGAACTAGAAAACAATGTCAGACAACAGTAGTATTGGCAGGTCTGAAAGCGTGGGTAATTCTGCAAAGGATAAGAGAAAGATGAGTTTTTCCAGTATCATGCACCAGGATTAAGATTACACTACTGGCCTGTAAATTACTTTAAAATGGGATTAGTTATAAATTACAAAGTAATATCTCTTTGAAAGGAAGCTGGAAGACTGTCCACCATGTCAAAGTTGGTGAATCATAACAAAATAATTTTAGATACATCAGATATCTGCAAGATTCTTCTCTATAGTATATTTTTAGTGTTTTGTACAGTCCATTCTCCAATAAAATTCCTTTTAGAAAATATTCAAATTCAATATATTGAAACTTATTCCTGAAGAAAGGGAGGCTTAATCTAACCCTGATTTGCAAGGAAAAATTCATAACTTAATCTGATTACACACACGGTTCCATAATTCTGTTTCTATCCTAATAGTTTTAATGTGAATTGGAGAGCAAGAAAGAATACACAGATACAGAATTCACACTAATATAAGAGCCAGATGTTAACTATAACTAGTGGGTATATGCCATGTAATATGCTATAGAAGTAAAATGTAACATTGGATTTTCTCTCATTAAACCAACAGATAGCATTCTATTGTTTTTAAAAACTGGTCAAAAAAGAAACCTGGTTTGACTGCAATGGTTTCAGTTTTCCAACAGCGTAGAAGAACACATGCCTTCCAACACTCCCAAACCCCACCAGTCCTCATTGAGTTCCCTCTGTTCCCACTATTACAATAGTGGAAACAACTCTCCAGGGATCTAAGAACAGCCTTTTAAAGACTTCATCTCCATGGACAGTAGGAGCATCAAAACCATACTATCACAGCCTACAATACCCTGACAACATCTTCAGAGTTCTTCACTGCTCTCATCAGGTCTTCTCACTTCTTCTGTAAGGTCTCCAGACAACTTCTCAGCTAAAAATACATTCAATAATTTCCTAATATTACTTTTCCATGCAAGCCATTGCCATTAACTGGGCCATCTGCATTGTTGTTCGATTTAGTTCACTAACTCCCTGTTGCCAAGCCTATTTAATGATGTCACCTGTACTTATGATTTTGTCCCTTATTTCTCTTCCCTTTGATCATTTTTACCCCTTCATCTTTGACTTCGCCGTATATCTCCTCCTCTCACTATTTTTCTACTTTCATTACTCTAGTTACTTCATTTCCACAGCACAACTGCATTATGGAGGCAGAAGAAACAGAGGAGAGGGGAAATTAAAACAATGGTCTAGAACAGTGGTGGGCAACCTGCGGCCCGTCAGGGTAATCCACTGGCGGGCCGTGAGACGGTGTTTACATTGACCATCCGCAGGCACGGCTTCCCACAGCTCCCACTGGCCGGGAACGGCAAACCGCGGCCACTGAGAGCTGCGGGCAGCCATGTCTGCGGATGGGCTACTTCCTATTGAACCACCAAGATGGGCTCATAGCCACAATGATCTTATTGATGAAACCTTCACCCTTCCTCTCTTCATCTCTGTCCTACCATTTTCTGTCATGTTTAAAATCAGATTTTAAGAAATTCAGTACAAGGTCTTGGTCTTTTTATTTGTCCTGTAAAGTGCCAGGCACTGTTACAAATAGGAATATTAAAAATTATGCTTGCTATAAAGGAAGGCAAGGTAAAGATCTTAATGTAAAAAAAAAAAAAAAAAAAAACAAGAGAGACTTAACATAAGGAGGAAGTAAGATGGATTGCATATGTGAGGGAGAAAAAATTTAAGGTATTTGATATTACAAGCATTTTGTTCACTTTCCATAAGACATAAGACTTTGTTTTTGAGCACATCACCATTACTCAACAAATAAGCCATTTGTAAATGTTTCTAATCTGGTTCATTAAAAAAATGCTGTTCATAGTGTACACAAATACAATGACAACACTGGAAACTCAAATCTTCCAGAACATTGTCTTCAACTAAATACGAGAATAAGTGTCTTTACAATGCCTCCCTTCCCATCCCTAATTACTTAAATGAAGAATGAAGTTCATATCTGGAATAATTTAAATGGTATGTTATGCAAAGCATATTAAAAAATATTATTTTTATGTTCATTCTTCTCCCCCTTCAACGCCCCCCTCAAGTTGGAATGTTGAGGAAGGACTGATAAAGGGGATAAAATGGATAAACCTTTAGATTTTTTACTTCAGTTCAACTATTGTTCAAATACAAAATCATTTCTATTGAGAGAGATTGGAGTCTAATAAACATTTTTCTATCACTAACGCTTAGTGAACTTCATTAATATAAGTTACAATAAAATGTAAAAATCAATAAAGATTATACATACAAATAAATGCCTCTGCACAACAAGCATTCTTGATGGCAGTTTCACCAAGACCAAAGACCACACAGGTTTGGGGAATAAGCTACCATTTTACCCTCTACAGTCGGTTCTGTCTCATCAGGGTTGAAACACTGGCATGAAAATGTAGACTATTACACTGACTCGTCATTTATCTTAGTGGTTTCTCAAACTTTTGTTCACAGAACATTTGTCCTTTTTGGTCCAGAAAACAGCATAAGAACCCAGGCGTAGGGAACTCGGAAGTTGCTAGGAGGAGGTCTCTCTTCATGAATGATCAAAATGGTCCCTTCTGGCCTTGGGATCTGAAAGTGATGGTAAGCCACTCCTGAATCTCTTAGGATATATCTAAACTTCCAAAATAAAAACAAAGCCACATGCACACATGGCAGAGCATCTCAAAGCCCATGTCAACTGACTTGGCTTTGCAGGGCTCACACTATGAAACTAAAAATAGTGATGTAGACATTCCTGCTCAGGCTGTGGATGGGGTTCTGTAGCCTGCTATGTGCAGACTAGAATCAGGTCAGACTAGAATTGTTACGGTCCCTTCTGGCCTTAAAAAAAAAATCTATGACTCTGTACTGCTATATTAAGCCCCGTGGTGTGAGCCCTGCAAGCCCAAACTCAGTTGACCCAGGCTCTGAGACCCTGCTGTGGATTTTTTTTTTAAAACACACAGTGTAGACATACTCATAGAGGGTTTAAGATTACAAGTCTTCTTAATTTGGCACCTTTCACTAATGCTAGTTTACATATTTCAAAAGCCCACAAAATAAGACTGTAGAAATTCAGTCCTTCACAAATTAACACAGCTGTTCTCCAGTTATGGTCCACAGAACACTGGTGATCCATGAAGCACTTGCTGATCACGTGGTTGTGGTTCCTCTATGTTTGCTGATGCTAAATTGTGTAAAAATCAGTTAAAAATACATTAGTTTTCTAATATTACTTTTTCATGCAAGCAATCACTACAGTTGCCACAAGTGTTATGGAATCAAATGAGGAGGGAAGTGCTCCACACTATCACAAATGGGAGGGGCAGAGGGTCCACAAGATTCTCAGTATTAAAGCCCATATATCTATAAATATAAAAAACATTTGGTAACTTTTGTACATCTGTACTCCTATTGTATATAATGGAGAAGAGGTTGCAATTTAATCTGAAAGTTTTATTAGTAAACAAAACCCTCTTAATTACATTAAGTTTTAGAACAAATCTCCAATCTATTAATTTGCCAATTTCTTCTCATTTCACCTTCATATGCCTTAAGTACATCAATCTATTTGTACAGAATGCTAAACTTTTGTTAAGAATAGATACACTGATCAGAAGGACTTTTGACCTCCACATTTAACGATCAACATGCACTTCATTTCATATATCTATAAGTTCACAATACAAAACTGTCCTCTCCATTCCAATATTTGGCTTAGATACTCATGTAGTTTACTAAAATGGAAATGGGCTAGTATACCTTTTAAATTCCTGGAATTAATACAAGCTGTCAAGGTTCCTCCCCCACTCTGAACTCTAGGGTACAGATGTGGGGACCTGCATGAAAACCTCCTAAGCTTACTTTTACCAGCTTAGGTTAAAACTTCCCCAAGGTACAAATTAATTTTATCCTTTGTCCTTGGAATATCCACTGCCACCACCAAACTCTAACTGGGTTTACTGGGAAACGTAGTTTGGACACGTCTTTCCCCCCAAAATCCTCCCAACGCTTGCACCCCACTTCCTGGGAAAGGTTTGGTAAAAATCCTCACCAATTTGCATAGGTGACCACAGACCCAAACCCTTGGATCTGAGAACAATGAAAAAGCATTCAGTTTTCTTACAAGAAGACTTTTAATAGAAATAGAAGTAAATAGAAGTAAAAGGAATCACCTCTGTAAAATCAGGATGGTAGATACCTTACAGGGTAATTAGATTCAAAACATAGAGAATCCCTCTAGGCAAAACCTTAAGTTACAAAAAAGACACACAGACAGAAATAGTCATTCTATTCAGCACAGTTCTTTTCTCAGCCATTTAAAGAAATCATAATCTAACACATACATAGCTAGATTACTTATTAAAAGTTCTAAGACTCCATTCCTGTTCTATCCCCGGCAAAAGCAACGTACCAACAGACACAGACCCTTTGTTTCTCTCCCTCCTCCCAGCTTTTTAAAGTATCTTGTCTCCTCATTGGTCATTTTGGTCAGGTGCCAGCGAGGTTACCTTTAGCTTCTTAACCCTTTACAGGTGAGAGGATTTTTCCTCTGGCCAGGAGGGATTTTAAAGGGGTTTACCCTTCCCTTTATATTTATGACACAAGTATACCAAGAGAATTAGTTTGTAAGTTTTAACATTAATACACTTTTGCTGCCTGTCACTCACTCTTATTTACTGGCTATAATTCAGTTCTGAAATTCACATATTTCAATACAACAGCAAATCAAAAAGAAAAATAGAATAGATTCCTGGAATGGTTAATTTAATATTAGCACAAAAATGTTACGCTAGGCCACATAGTGGCTTTTTATCCCACATATTTCAATGAAAATCTTTTCGTGCTTACTGTCACCCATGAGTTGTTCATGTTACTGGGATGAGTCATAGCAATTCTAGCACCATAGAAGCATGACTTAGAAACAGCAGCTCAAAACAGCAAAACCACAGAAGGCCCACAGCATATACAAAATTGAATATATAGTCTATTAACTGTAATGAATAGGTAATACATTAGTGAGATACAGAATAACATAGAATTAAATAATAATGAAAGGCCTTGTGACAGGAGATACAGCTCATTTCATCGGATGCCTTCCGCAGCTCACTTCATCGGATGCATTCGAAATGCAGCCGATGAAATGAGCTGTAGCTCACGAAAGCTTATGCTCAAATAGATTTGTTAGTCTCTAAGGTGCCACAAGTACTCCTTTTCTTTTTGCGAATATCGACTAACATGGCTGCTACTCTGAAATCTATTCTGAAAGTTTGTTACACAGCTGAATCTCTGACAGAACGTCATTGCGGGCTCTTTCATGTTTCATCATAGCCTTTCTGAACCACCTTGTATCACAGTAACGTAGCTGTCATGGTGGGTCACGCAGTCAGTCGATGAATGCAAGTGTTAACACAACAACTTGAAAAGGCAATGGCGGCAGACTAGAAGCCAATGCAAGGACCAAAGGCACAGCCTATCCTGTTGAGCTGTCAGGTTACTATGTATTGCATGAACTGAAGGTTCTGCCTTACACTTCCCCATTCTGCCCTTGCTACAATGAATTTCAGCAAATATATGGACCACTGTGGCTGGATTCTCATCTAGCAGGAAGGGGCAAAGTTTCTAGTAAATTGGAAGGCAACAATATGGAAGGGAAGGTGAAAACAGCTTTGACAACATTTCACCAAAAAGAGCCCCCACAACTTTCCTGATTTGCTTACGATCTCTTTTCATTCTCTTCTAGAACAAAATGTTGCAGTCAAAGTCATTTCTGCTCCTATTTCTTTCTACTCTCTCACGCCGTTCATTCACCTAATCCACATGCCTTCTTCCTTTTCCACCCCAAAGCCTGCAACAGCTTTCCTTGTGCAATCAGACCTCTCCACATTAAAATCCCTCCTGTGAACATGCTTCTGTAAAGCACTAAGATGATGTTCACTGCTCTACTTTAACATATCCAACTGCTACTGGCACAGCACATATAAATTTTCATCTGAAGTAGTTCACAACATCCTTAGTACAAGGAGCATGTCATCTTTACATATAAAATTCCAAAGTTAGTACTCAAAATTAGTAGTAATTATGATCTTTACAAAACAGGAGAAATGCACGGAACAAGAAAAATGAAATGTCTTTTCTGTTACACAAGCCTAGTGAACTGCTTCATGAAAAAGTCAGTTTAATTTCTGCCACCATCATGTGCTCTTATGAAGAAAATTTTTTTCAAGCCTATTAGTAGCATTTTAATTATAATAGCAAAAATTCATAGAGCCTGCAAAATTAATTCTTCATACCTGCAAACTCTCACTCTCAAGAGAACTGGACTTGTAACTCTTATAATAAGCAATCTGAAAAAAGTCAGAGCCAATATTCTAAATAGCTATTAAACAAATATATTTAACTGCAGCACGTGAGTCTTTTTAAATTAAAATAAAATCCTCAGATTTGGCAAAAATATTACCCCACTTTTACCAAACCTACATTTGGTAAAACTGAACCAAGGGATCTTTGTTCATGCAGAAGTCAGATAAATTAATTTGGACTTTTCCTGCCAGAACTCATGTCTGATGTTATGATTTCTAGCCATTCTGGGACATCTGAATGTGTTAGCTTCAGATTTATTTTCTTTAAAAAGGAATGGTTTTGAACAGAATTTATTGCATAAAATAGGTCTACTTTTTTTTTGAATGTATGTATTTACATTCCAGGAATTTTCAAACAAAATCCTTTAGGATTTTGTTGGTCTGGAGTAGCTATACTCATTACTTTATCTACTGAAGTGATGTCAGAAGGTAGGCACGATTGTGACACATGCACATGCTTAAGAGATCATATCACCAGCTCCCTCTGCCCTCACCTTAAAAGGAGCTTTTAACTCTTAGGATATAGTCCTCAATAAATAATGGCATTTCAACCATCAAATCAGCAAGTGTTACCATAGAAAACATATCTATAAATAGGATAATTTTGAAAATGTTACATTTTTTCATGACATACTTAATTTTACCTAATGCTGATGACTAGCAACCCACAAAAACATGAATGCTTATATACTGCTGGCCCTCTGACTGAACATTTGCTTGCTTTTCCATTATTAAGGCTACAATTCTGTCACAGAGGTTGCGGAAGTCACGGAATCTGTGACTTCCAAAGATCTCCGTGACTTCAGCCCCGGCGGCTGGGCGCTGCAGGGTCCTGTCGCCTCCCGCACCGGCAGGGCGCTGTGAGGTACCCCTGCTGCCTGAAGCAGCAGGCCCCCAAGCCTGAGCCTCCATGGGCAGCAGAGGTACCCCAGAGACCCCCGGCTGCAGTGGCAGCAGGGGGACCTCCGCAAGCCCCCGGCTGCCACTGAGGGGGACCCCACACAGCTCCCCATTGCAGCAGCGGCAGGGGGATCCCTGCAGCTCTCCATTGCCAGGGAGGGGGTAGGGGACCCTGCAACTTCCCACCATCATGGGGCTCGGGGGACTCTGGAGCTCTGAACCCTCAGAGATGATGGGAGCCCCGGAGCTCCCAGCCACCCTACAGCTGCCCAGCCCATTCCCATTTTATCATGGATATTTTTAGTAAAAGTCAGGGACAGGTCACGGGCTTCCATGAATTTTTCTTTATTGCTCGTGACCAGTCCGTGACTTCTACTAAAAATATCCATTACAAAAATCTTAGCCTTACCCTAAAGAGGACCCACCCATCTTTGATCCCTTCTGTGATCACAGAAGGTCTGTAAGGTTCCCAACTTCTTGCTGGCTAATATTGAAACCATGTTAAACTTTTTTATGAATTTCCTTGGTTTCTCCCCATCCCAATGGTATTTGGGAAGGAAATGACAAGTGGTTTATATACCAGCATTTGCTCTACTTTTACAATTGGAATCCAGTGGAAAATATCCACTGGATTCCAAGTATATAATTCAGAAGCCATTTATAGAAGCCTAAATTATAAAAATTATTAAATTTATTCACATGAACTTTTTTACCTCATATTTGCCTACTGTGAGGTTTCTTGCCCGTTTCAAGCCTAAGAGTAGAATATAAATAATGAACAGCAAAAAAATCTTTCACAGGCTATTATAAAACCTCTTTCCAAGAGACAGAAGTTTATTTAAAAAACAAATTTAAAAAAACATTTATTTCCACTTGCATTTTCTATCAAACCACTCACTAAGGAAAATCACCTATCCAGCTTCCAAACATTACAATCTAGATCAATCTAATATCTTAACTCCAAAACATAATACTCAAACACACTCAGACTCCTTAGGTCCGTAACAAACTCCTTTTCAATACCAGCATACAACCACCAACAGCTCATACATCTTTTAATTCCTCAAAAAACAGAGATGTAAAATCTTATCTCTGTCATCAGCAAGATTAAGAAACATGCTTGTGGCAGAAAAATCTATAACGTATTTATCAAGAAAGAAATATAAAAGGTCAGAGTTAAGTTGTGCAAGAAAATTTTTTTTTGAGGATTTGGAGGGTACATCTTCAGTGAAATCTGCTTACAAGTCTAACCTTTCCCATTTTACTCTCCTTTGTGCCTCCATTACTACTAATATTGGGGGATGGGCAGCCTTGCAGGCAAATTTGCCTAACATGCACAGCTTGTGTCTCCTAGCCCCCTCCCTCCAACCTTTTTCCAACTCTTATGGTATGTCTACACTTATAACGCTACAGCAGCGCAGCTGTACCATTTCAATGTAGACACTACCTATGGTGATGGGAGGAATTCTCCCATCGGCGTAGGTAATCCACCTCTCTGGGAGCTTGTCTACACTGGCAAGTTTTGTCACCAAAAACTGACTTTTGGCGACAAAACAGCAAGACCATACGCACTACAATGGGACTTTTGTCGTGAAAAATGCCCAGTTTTGGCGACAAAAAACTTCCACCCCATGAGAGACTTTAGTCTTTTCCCCTCCCTTTATTGTCAACAAAGAGCCAGCGTAGACACTGCTGATTGTTTTGTCAACAGAATTGGCTTCCGCCAGTAACCCACAATGCCTACCCTGATTGCTTTGCTCAGTGTTTTGATCTCTGCTGCCCTGCAGGCATGCGCCCCTCCCCTTTCAAAGCTCTGAGAAGTATCTGTGTGCTGCTCCATTTGCAAATCATTGGAATGCTCCTGTTCTGCCCTGCACTAGGAACACAGCAGCAGGCAGACTGCTGCTGCAAGGGGAGGGGGACAGACTGCTGTGCTGCTTTGCCATTCCTCAGCATGGAGAGCTCACAGAGCTACTCATGATGCTGCTCTCAGCAGCTGAGGGGGCTGTAGGAGAACTCTGAGAAGAAAGGCATCTAGGACAATACCATGTCTCTATCAATAGCCTGCAGTTGGAATGATAGCCTGGCGTAAAACTGTAGAAGGGAACAGGGATGGCTTGGGAGTGGAGTAGAGATGTTTATGAGAGAAGTGGTGCTGTGGAGCTGGGAAAGTTGAGCTGTAGCATCATGAAAAAAAGTGGTTGACAACGGAAGTACACGATGGCCACTGGGACATCTGTAAGCTCTTGATCACTAAGGCTTTGTCTACACTGAAAACTGAATGACAGTTCAGGTTGCCTGGAGGTATCTCGTGTACTTCCAGAAAGTCAAGTTCAGCAAAACTCAAAACTTCTAAAAGCAAGAAATACAGAATTGAGGTAAAGGCCAATGCAACCTTAATTTTGACTTCCTTGAGCTATAGGAATAATCTCCGTGCACTTCGGCTGCACTCACAGTATAAGGTGTAGCTGTGTTGAATGATGCAGGAATTAGATGGAGCAACTCTGCTGAGTTCTGATTGTTATACAAGGTGATGGGGGGGATATGACTCCACCCCTCACCTCACCCCCGTGCATGATTAAAGGAAAGAGGTGCACAGGTACTTTCAAAGATCTAGTATGCCTCCTTTCAGCACTGTGTTGCGTAGGTTGCATTAGTAGCAGGGCTTCTTCTTGCAATGGGGCTTCCCAACAGTTAGTTACAATATAAGTGTGGACTATGGGCTTAATGAAAAGTAAGTGAAATTTAGCAATAAGTGGTATTGCGTGCATAAGGTGAAGGGGTTGCAAAATTTGAACAGATGTGAGGGTTTTTTCTGAGTAAGGCTAAGCGCTTGAGTGTTGAGCAGGTAGAGGTAGCTCCTGTTCAGTACAGCACAAAGGCAGAGTGCAGATACGTGTGTTATGGGCATACTGGGCCATCTTTCAAACAGAGCAGAGTTAAGATTTTGTGGAACTGCACTTTAGCTCTATTTCATAGTTTTCAGCCTTTAAGATTTGATGAACTCAACTTTCTGGAAGAGCATGAGATAACACAGAGTTAATGTTGACCATTAGTAATCAAGTATGTCAGTGAATCTCCTTTTGTCAATTGGCTCCCGCAAAGAGTGCCATATATAGCTGGGGTAAATGTCCAGGGACTGAGACAATTTTGGATGGGGACAGGAGAAGGGTGTTGGTAGAATGTGTCAATCTTAAAAATAAATAGCCCCCCCCCCCACACCTCCAGGGGGCTTTATCTCAGAAATCCCTTGGTAAAATGACCCCAAATGCAGACCACCAATCCTACCCTGCATACCACATTTCAAGATATTCTGAGAAGCCATGTGGATTTCAGAGCACTTAGAAGAGTCTAAGCTTTAAAACAGAAAGTTGATTTTAACCTTTAACTGGAGATCTGCTATAATCACAGAATCGTAGAACTGGAAGGGACCTCAAGAAGTCATCTAGTCCAGTCCCCTGCACTCAAGGCAGGGCTAAGTTATCATCTAGACCATCCCAGACAGGTGTTTGCCTAACCTGCTCTTAAAAATCTCCAATGACAGAGTCTACAACCTTCCTAGACAATTTATTCCAGTGCTTAACCACCCTGACAATTAGGAAGCTTTTCCTAGTGTCCACCCTAAACAACTGCTGCTGCAATTTAAGTCCATTGCTTCTTATCCTATCCTCAGAAGTTGAGGAGAACAATTTTTCTCCCTTCTTCTTGTAACAATCTTTTAAGTACTTGAAAACTATTTTCCACATTTAATTTTCCACATTAAACAAACCCACTTTAAAAAAACCAAAAAACAAAAAACTTTCCTCCATCATCATGTTTTTTAGACCTTTAATAATTTTTATTGCTCTTCTCTGGACTTTCTTCAATTTGTCCACATCTTTCCTGAAATGTGGTTCCCAGAACTGGACACAATATGTCACTAGATGCCTACTAAACTCAGAGCAGAGCGGAAGAATTACTTCTCGCGTCTTGCTTATAACACTCCTGCTAATGCATCCCAGAATGATGTCTGCTTTTTTTTTGCAACAATGTTACACTGTTGACTCATATTTAGCTTTTGATCCACTAGGATCCCTGGATCCTTTTCCACAGTACTCCTTTCTGGGCAGTCATTTCCCATATTGTATGTGTGCAACTGATTTTTCCTTCCTAATTGGAGTACTTTGTATTTGTCCTTGTTGAATTTCATCCTATTTATTTCAGACCATTTCTCCAATTTGTCCAGATCATTTTGAATTGTAATCCTATGCTTCAAAGTACTTGTAATCTCTCCCAGTTTGGTATCACTTGCAAACTTTATAAGAGTACTCTCTTTGCCATTATCTAAATCATTAAGATTTGAACAGAAGTGGACCCACAACTGATCCCTGCAGGACCCCACTTGATATGCCCTTCCAGCTGGACTGTGAACCACAGTTAACTACTCTCTAGGAATAGTTTTCCATCCACTTATGCACCCCACCTAACACTAGCTTCATCTAGGTTGTATTTCCCTTGTTTGTTTATGAGAAGACCATGTGAGACAGTATCAAAAAGTCTTACTATAGTCAAGATATACCACATCTACCACTTTCCCCCCTCCCTATCCACAAGGCTTGTTGCCCCGTCAGAGAAAGCTATTATTTTTGGGGAACACGATTTGTAATGAAGACTTGTGCCAAACAGGATTTTTTTCCCCGTTTAATTTTAAAATTTCAACAGAATTCTGTGATCAAAGCACCATGATAATGCAGAGTGAGTGAGTGTAGTTTTGATTTGCAGTAACTGTGGTGGTTTAAGCTAAAAGATGCTAAACACACATACAAAAACACCCTTTCGGGGCTAAAGTTCAAAACAGATTGATTTAATTGTTTTTCCTAGAAGAGTTATTAAACTATTTTATTCAAAATGTTTCAGAAAATTCAGTTGTCCTCTCAACAGTACTTGTGGTAAACTAACACTGGAGTCACTACTAATTTCATAATACTGACACACTATGGATCAAATGACTGATTATCCTGCACACTTACACATGGCTTTAGTATCCAGCCAATCAAATGAGAAATTTGGCACATTTTCTTAACTGTGAGGGTGACTCATTAGAACAAACCACAAACAGAATGGTCAGAATCCGAATCTCTCGGATGTCTTAAAATCAAAACTGAATACCTTCCTGGAATAAATGTTTTAGCCAAACTCAAGTTATGGGGCTCAATATAGGGTAACTGGGTGAAATGTAAGGCTTGGGATATAGAGGCACACTAGATGATATAATGGTCCCTTCTGGGCTTAAACTTTATGAATCTATGAATTATCAGTTGCCTAAAGAAATAAGGATCTCCTGTGAAGAAGAATATGAAAACATACTTTGGCTACAGAATTAAGCATGTAAATACTTTGTTTGTGCTTTGTTAGATCCATTTGGGATATCCTCATGAGGATGGCATGACCTTTCATAGTATAATCCACAAGTATTTATTACTCCTGGGGGCATTCTGTGCCTAAAAAATTCTGCACACGATATTTTAAAATTCTGCAAATTTTATTTGTCAACATACTGTATAATCGTGCCAGTTTCAATTATTTTGGTAATTTATTTTCAAAATACCTGTCAGCAAGTATATCTGTAACAATACAGAGACACAAAAATTACCCCAGGAGAAGAGAGTTAAAGAAACCCCTATGACAACCCAGTTCCTATTTCTCTGCCCCCTTTCTCCCCTCCCTAAGCCAAGCTGCGGGGCCCCCCTCAGCCAATAACTTTTCAGGTCCTTCTAAATACATCTTTATTTTGTGCTACACCAATTATATGAATTGGCTGCACTTCTGTACAGTGTGCCAAGTACATACTTACATAAGATTTAGTTCTGCAAACATGCACAAAGTTTCATAATTTAAAATAATTTTTAAGCTCCTTTGGAGAAGTTACTTCATATAATGGATTCCAAATTATGTTTACTCGTGAAAATACATCTTATTTTCCTTAGCATGGAAGTGTCAAACTAGCGTATGAAAATCAAGCTCACTTGCTTCTGCTTCATGTACTGCCTCTAACCAACAGAAAATATGTTCTTAATGTAGAATCATTATGAGGAGGAATGATGGCTGTAAGTTGAAGGAAACCAAAAAGTCTCTTATGGGTAAATCCATAGATAAATTCTAGAGTACATGCAACTTTTTAACCCGAAAGCTGTGTAAAGATACAAGACCATGTGCTCGTCAATTTAGACGCACTTTGATCTAAACAAGAATCCCTCCCCCCTCCAAAAAAAAAAAAAAAAAAAAAAAAGAAAAAAAAAACACAAACATTCACCTAAGATGCCAACAGCACTCTGGACTCACTTTAAAATGTTCCAATTTTTCCCCAAAGCAAAGACACTTTCCAAATCTGGCAGTCCACTTTTGAATACAAAAAAAGGGTATCTAGAGGAAAACTTAGAAGCAGTTACTGGATCAGCAACTACTGATCTAATTACTACTACTTACTGCTAGCTACTAATTACTGAAACAAACGGTTGTATTTAGACTAGGTTTCTACATTCTTGGCTTAAGGTCATATGCATAAAACATAGTATCTATCTTTTAGGACGGGATGGGCAAACTTTCTGGCCCGAGGGCCACATCGGCATAGCGAAACTGTATGGAGGTCCAGGTAGGGAAGACTGTGCCTCCCCAAACAGCCTGGCCCCTCCCCCTATCCAACCCCCCTGTTCCCCATCCCCTAACACCTCCCCCCGCAGAACCTCTGTCCCATCCAACCTCTCCCTGCTCCCTTACTGTCACAACCCCTATCCACACCCCCACCCCTAACTGCCCCCCTGGGACCCCACCCCCTACCCAACCCCCCTGCTCCCTGTCCCCTGACTGCCCTCAGGACCCCCCGCCCCACCACCACCACCGCATTACCACGCTGCTCAGAGCAGCAGGAGCTTGCAGCCCCGCTGCCCAGCAGAAGCGCGCTTCCCGGTAGGAGTGGCGGGCCAGAGTGCTGGTGGCACAGCACGCTGAGGCTGAGGGGGAGGGACCAGGGACTAACCTCCCCAGCCAGGAGCTCAGGGGCCAGGCAGGACGGTCGGCCGTAGTTTGCCCACTTCTGTTTTAGGAGATATGTTGAATGTTGTACTATTGACGCAGCAGAAGTAAATGCAATACATTCTAGAGCATAGGACATAATTTAGAGAAAGCAAACAGAGGGAAGACAAGATGGTGGGAGCACTTCCATTTACATTAGTTTACTTAAATAAAGAATCCAATTGTATCTGAAATCCCTGCTTAAATTAAAAACCCATTTAAATCCTGACTCCCTACTTGTATCAAATTCCACTACTGCTTCATAGAGAGTTCATATTCAATTAGTCATATGTACTCCTGTCTCTTTCTGAAATACAGCTGAACAGAGGAGAAATTTAGCCAAAAAGTAACTAACTGTTTGATGGCATACACAAGGAAACTGTAAAAGGAATATATAAACAGAAGCAAACGGGAAAAAATATTGATTCCCTGTTTTGGAAATAAAGGTAAGCCCCATCTCATCCTATTCACTGACTCTTTGAACATAAAATGGTCAATATGACCAGAAGTCGCCTGTTCCAGGAAGAGATAATGAAGTATTAAAATAGAAAATCATTTTTACTGTACATCTAAAATATACCACATTTACTCCTTCATTTTTCCTTAAAGAAAAATGAAAAATAAAACCAGAAGATAGGAAAGCATAATGAATTAAAGAGTAAACATCTAGTATCTCTAAATATTCTGGGACCAACAATAACACCGCCTATAAGTAAGAAACTGGCAGTTGGTATCTGGGTCAGTATGTTTCCTAGGGTCACATAACTGAGGCTCTGCCTAGGGTTCTAAATTCTTGGCTTGTTACTCAGCTCTGTCAGTCATATGCTGCAGACAGTGTCAAGTGTGAGAATCTATAAGATTTACCTTAGCAGTAAAAAGAAAAGGAGTACTTGTGGCACCTTAGAGACTAACCAATTTATTTGAGCATAAGCTTTCGTGAGCTACAGCTCACTTCATCGGATGCTGTAGCTCACGAAAGCTTATGCTCAAATAAATTGGTTAGTCTTTAAGGTGCCTCAAGTACTCCTTTTCTTTTTGCGAATACAGACTAACATGGCTGTTACTCTGAAACTTAGCAGTAAACTATTTCTTCAGACTATTCCACATATACACTCATATCTACAAAAAATGAAAAAACATATTAGATAAGTCAAAACTGGTTTTTGAAGAGGAAAAGTATGCACTTTGTAAAAGTCAGTCTTAGGAATACCAAACTGACACAAAAACAGAAATATTTAGACTATTTGCAGTGGGTTGGAATTCTATAATCACTTTAAAAACTCTAATCTTTTGCAAGACACTGAAAACCTGAGTACCTAACCCCGATTATGTCATTCATCTTATTTCAAAGTTTCAAGACATTGTTTCTAGCTTGATTCAAAACAATATGATATTTTCAATAAATATACAATATACTCTGCAAAGAGCTAGATATTTCATATATATTTGTCAAGGGAAAAAAGATCTGTTTGTCAGTGTACAAAACTGTGTTAGAAGTTGGTCTACTCATAGTTCTGCCACTAATCGGTCTTTCCTAATCTTCCTAGCCACTAGATTTTCACAGAATTCTGAACTAGGTGAAAGGAAACTGCCTCTGTCCTCCAGGCTTCTGGATGATAGTGTCTTCGGTTGCACAGATAACAGTATATTTGGATGCTTCAGTCCTCAAATTTTGAGACCATAATTATTGCTAGGTTTGGTAACCACAGTATCAAAGATGATGAAAGACTGCACGACATGGCTACAAAGTATTGGTCCTCAACTGCAATTCTCAAGAACCATAGTTGGCATGGGAATTGGGATGTGAAGATAACACAGTGGAGTCGCATCTTACGCAGGGGTTAGGTTCTAAAGTCAGCGCGTAAGGCGAAAATCGCATTATAGTCAAAATTACCCTTGAAAATCCCTTAAATCGCCCATAAAGTACAGTATACTGTACATGGTTGTGTATACAACCCTATACAGAAATGTATAAATGTATAATGTATACAGTAAAGAGTACATATGCAAAATATAATTTTACAGTATTGTATTTTTAATTACAGGGGGTCATTACAGGGGGTCGTCAGGGTTTGATGTCGATCCAGGAGACAGATGACAGAGCTTGGGTAATGGAGAGCGAGTCGTAGATGAAGTGGTTGGCTCTGGTTCAGCTCGAGAAGTTGATTGCGTAGGCTCATCTGCTGCTGGTTGTTTTTCCTTGAAAAACATGGTGATTGGCATCTGTTGCTGTTGTCTCTTGAGGTGCTCAAACATTTATTGATACGGTCTCAAATCATCCGTAATACAACGTGTGATTTTGAGGCTTCGTTCCACAGAGGGATCGTATTCAGAAATTAAATCATTCAAGTGTTTCGCTGCTTGGAACACTTCAGCAAATTTATGAAGATTCCAACTTGCTGGCTCTTCCTGTTAGTCGTCATCATCTTAGTCTTCTGTAGACCAGTGCTACTCAAAGCGGTGGTCTGCAGACCGGTGCCGGTCTGCAAGCCATCGGCTGCCGGTCTGCGTGCACATTGGGAAAAAAAATTGCGAGTCCCCCACAACAGATAACTTGAGAAGCACTGCTGTAGACGATTTCATCAGTTCCTCTAACTCTTCATTAGTCAATGTTTCTCTATGGCTCTCAATTAATTCTTTAATTTCTTCCCCAAGGATGTCGACAAAGCCATCACCACCCACTTGCCTGGCCACCTGAACAATGCGTTTCACTTCTTTGTCAATGGTCAGGAAACCCTTAAAATCATTCACGCATTCTTTCCATAGGTTTCACCAACATGCATTGACTGTTTCAGGCTTGATTGTATCACTTATATTAAACAGGCAATGGATGCAATCGGCAATGTTGAAGGACTTCCAACACTCCATCACATAAAGATTGGGATCAGCATCCATAGCGCTACGTATCCGTGAGAACGTAAGCCTTGCGTACGTGGCCTTGAAACAGCGAATCACGTCTTGGTCGAGAGGTTGGAGGATGGAGGTTGTATCGGGGGGGGGGGGGGAAGACTACTTCAACGTCGTTATGCGCAAACCAGAGTGCCACAGGGTGGCCAGGAGCACTGTCTACGATCAGCAACACTTTAAAGTCAAATCCTTTCTCTTCAAGGTACCGCTTGACCTCCGGAATGAAACACTTGTGGAACCAATCCAGAAATAATGGTGCCATCACGCAAGCCTTTTTATTTGATTGCCAGAACACAGGCAGGAGATTTCTGTTCTTGCCTTTTAGGGCACGGGGATTTGCAGCCCTGTAGAGCAAGCCCGGCTTTATTAAATGCCCAGCCACATTGCCACAAAACAACACAGACACACGGTCTTTAACTGCTTTGAAGCCAGGGGCTTGTCTTTCTGATTTTGAAGTGTAAGTGTGGTTGGGCTTTTTTTCCCCCCAGAAGAGCCCAGTCTCGTCAGCATTAAAAACTTCTTCCAGAAGATAGCCCTTTTCTTTTATGATTTTCTTTAATTGTTCGGGGTAGGCTTTTGCTGCCTCTTCATTGGCAGATGCAGCTTCACCAGTAGTCTGCACGTTTTTGAGGTTGAAGTGGTTCCTAAAACTGTTAAGCGAACCTTAGCTGGCTTTGAATTCCTTCTCATCAGAAGGCTGTCCCTCTTTGGCAGGAGCTTTGAACAGCGCATAGAGGCTAAGAGCCTTCTCTTCCAACATGTTGCCATCGATAGGCATGGGTTTACAGTTCACGTCTTCCAGCCATAAGTTTAATGCCTTTTCAGTCTTCACTAAAGTCTTATCACGCACCTGGCTCGTCACTGTAGCAGTTACTGGAGCACTTGATACCACAGCTTGATGAATTTCTCTCTCTCGAATCTTGATGGCACAGATGCTAAATTCGTTGCGGCCATATTTATGCGCCACATTGGAGACCGACATACCATCTCTCAATAAGTCCAACACAGCCAGTTTTTCCTGCAGCGTTGGAACAGACCGCTGTTTTTTCGGTTGAGCACCAGATGAAGTAGTTGACTTGCGTTTAGGGGCCATGTTGTATGAAAAATACATACAGTATCTTTAAACATTAGAATCCCACTCAGCGTGGCGAGATGCTCGCACTATGAGAGGCACGTGAGAACTGAGACCGAATGAGGGAACAGCAGATTCCCCTCTCCCATCTCACGCTCACTCCGAGGCATATGCTCATTGAGTGGAAAGGTGGGTGGATGCGCCCGCACTTTTTTTTTTTTTTGCCAAGCACATATAGCTGAATTCGTGTAAGTTAAATGTGCGCATGATGCGACTCACCTGTAGCTCTAAAGGAAGCCAAGCTACATCCTGATGAGTATCAGGATCGTTAGTGTCTCTATGGGAAATCTCACTTTCATGTCAAAGTTAAACAAAATTTAAAATAAGCCTAGGAAACTGAGGTAAGGCTTCTTATCTGCCTGTAAAACTCTATGCATACTTTAAAATATTAAATATGAAATGGCCCTGCTCTCATTTGTATGCAAAAGACTATGATGCTCAGACATCTAGGTATTATACATTATCATTTTTGCAAATGCTTTTTAGGACATAAGGAATAGACTGAGGCAGTTAACAGCATAATATAAATGACATAATTGGCCCATATAATGGATTTATATTTGAAAGATCAGGACTGGTCACAAGTCCCACTCTTTTTTGATACTTGAAAAAAATTTAAAGTAGAAATCTATGCTTTTTTTCTGATAGCGACAGTAATGATGGATCCAATGTCTATCAGGGTGTGCATCACTAACATTTGTAATTAGATGGGAGAAAAAGAAAGTTTAAAAAAAATTCATTTTTCATTTAGAAGTGAATTTGGGGCCTGGCCTTCAATCACAAAATATTAGTGTTGGAAGAGACCTCAGGAGATCATCTAGTCCAATCCCCTGCTTAAAGCAGGAACACCACCAACTAAATTATCCCAGCCAAGGCTTTGTCAAGCTAGGCCTTAAAACCTCTAAGGATGGAGATTCCACTACCTCCCTAAGTAAGCCATTCCAGTGCTTCACCACCCTCCTAGAGAAATAGTGTTTCCTAACATCCAGACCTCCCCCACTGCAACTTGAGACCATTGCTTCTTGTTCTCTCATCTGCCACCACTGAGAACAGCCGAGCTCCATCCTCTTTGGAACCCCCTTTCAGGTAATTGAAGGCTGCCATCAAATCCCCCCTCACTCTTCTCTTCCGCAGACTAAATAAGCCCACTTCCCTCAGCCTCTCCTCATAAGTCATGTGCCCCAACCCCTAATCATTTTTGTTGCCCTCCGCTGGACTCTCTCCAATTTGTCCACATCCCTTCTGCAGTGGGGGACCAAAACTGGATGCAATACTCCAGGTGTGGCCCCATCAGTGACGAATAGAGGGGAATAATCACTTCCCTCAATTTGCTGGCAATGCTCCTACTAATACAGCCCAATACGCCATTGGCCTTTTTAGCAACAAGGGCACACTGCTGACTCTCATGCAGCTTCTCATCCACAGTAATCCCCAGGTCCTTTTCTGCAGAACTGTTGTTTAGCCAGTCGGTCCCCAGCCTCTAGCGGTGCATGGGATTCTTCCTTCCTAAGTGCAGGACTCTGCACTTGTCCTTGTTGAACCTCATTAGATTTCTTTTGGACCAATCCTTCAATTTATCTAGGTCACTCTGGACCCTATCCCTACCCTCCAGCTTTTCTACCTCTCCCCCCAGTTTAATGTCATCTGCGAACTTGCTGAGGGTGCAATTAATCCCATCATCCAGACCATTAATAAGGAGGTTGAACAAAACCGGCCCCAGGACCAACCCTTCGGGCACTCTGCTTGATACCAGCTGCCAACTAGACATCGAGCCGTTGATCACTACCCGTTGAGCCCGACAATATAGCCAGCTTTCAATACACCTTATAGTCCATTTATCCAAGCCATATTTCTTTAATTTGCTGGCAAGAATACCGTGGGAGACCGTACCAAAAGCTTTGCTCAAGTCAAGATACATCACATCCACCACCTTCCCCATAACCACAGAGGTCATTATCATCACAGAAGGCAATCAGGTTGGTCAGGCATGACTTGTCCTTGGTGAATCCATACTGACTGTTCCTGATCACCACCTTCTCCAAGTGCTTCAGAATGGATTCCTTGAGGACCTGCTCCATGATTTTGCCAGAAACTGAAGTGAGGCTGACTGGTCTGTAGTTCCCCGGGGTCTCTTTTTTCCCCCTTTCTAAAATATGGGCACTATATTTGCCTTTTTCCAATCGTCCGGGACTTCCCCCACTCACCACGAATTTTCAAAGATAATGGCCAATGGCTCTGCAATCACATCAGCCAACTCCCTCAGCACCCTTGGATGCATTAGATCTGGACCCATGGACTTGTGCACATCCAGCTTTTCTAAATAGTCCTGAACCTGTTCCTTCACCACTGAAGGCTGCTCACCTACTCCCCATACTGTGTTGCCCAGTGCAGCAGTCTGGGAGCTGACCTTGTCTGTGAAGACCAAAACAAAAAAAGCACCAAGTACTTCAGCTTTTTCCACATCATCTGTCACTATTTTGCCTCCCCCATTCAGTAAGGTTCCCACACTTCCCTTAACCTTCTTGTTGCTAACATACCTGTAGAAACCCTTATTACCCTTTACATCCCTTGCTAGATGCAATTCCAATTGTGCCTTGGCCTTCCTGATTAAACCCTGCATGCTCTAGCAATATTTCTATACACCTCCCTAGTCATCTGTCCAAATTTCCACTTCTTGTAAGCTTCCTTTTTGAGTTTAGACTCACCGAAGATTTCACTATTAAGCCAAGCTGGTCGCCTGCCATAGAATCATAGAATATCAGGGTTGGAAGGGACCCCAGAAGGTCATCTAGTCCAACCCCCTGCTCAAAGCAGGACCAAGTCCCAGTTAAATCATCCCAGCCAGGGCTTTGTCAAGCCTGACCTTAAAAACCTCTAAGGAAGGAGATTCTACCACCTCCCTAGGTAACGCATTCCAGTGTTTCACCACCCTCTTAGTGAAAACGTTTTTCCTAATATCCAACCTAAACCTCCCCCATTGCAACTTGAGACCATTACTCCTCGTTCTGTCATCTGCTACCATTGAGAACAGTCTAGAGCCATCCTCTTTGGAACCCCCTTTCAGGTAGTTGAAAGCAGCTATCAAATCCCCCCTCATTCTTCTCTTCTGCAGACTAAACAATCCCAGCTCCCTCAGCCTCTCCTCATAAGTCATGTGCTCTAGACCCCTAATCATTTTTGTTGCCCTTCGCTGGACTCTTTCCAATTTATCCACATCCTTCTTGTAGTGTGGGGCCCAAAACTGGACACAGTACTCCAGATGAGGCCTCACCAGTGTCGAATAGAGGGGAACGATCACGTCCCTCGATCTGCTCGCTATGCCCCTACTTATACATCCCAAAATGCCATTGGCCTTCTTGGCAACAAGGGCACACTGCTGACTCATATCCAGCTTCTCGTCCACTGTCACCCCTAGGTCCTTTTCCGCAGAACTGCTGCCTAGCCATTCGGTCCCTAGTCTGTAGCGGTGCATTGGATTCTTCCATCCTAAGTGCAGGACCCTGCACTTATCCTTATTGAACCTCATCAGATTTCTTTTGGCCCAATCCTCCAATTTGTCTAGGTCCTTCTGTATCCTATCCCTCCCCTCCAGCGTATCTACCACTCCTCCCAGTTTAGTATCATCCGCAAATTTGCTCAGAGTGCAATCCACACCATCCTCCAGATCATTTATGAAGATATTGAACAAAACGGGCCCCAGGACCGACCCCTGGGGCACTCCACTTGACACCGGCTGCCAACTAGACATGGAGCCATTGATCACTACCCGTTGTGCCCGACAATCTAGCCAGCTTTCTACCCACCTTATAGTGCATTCATCCAGCCCATACGTCCTTAACTTGCTGACAAGAATGCTGTGGGAGACCGTGTCAAAAGCTTTGCTAAAGTCAAGAAACAATACATCCACTGCTTTCCCTTCATCCACAGAACCAGTAATCTCATCATAAAAGGCGATTAGATTAGTCAGGCATGACCTTCCCTTGGTGAATCCATGCTGACTGTTCCTGATCACTTTCCTCTCCTCTAAGTGCTTCAGGATTGATTCTTTGAGGACCTGCTCCATGATTTTTCCAGGGACTGAGGTGAGGCTGACTGGCCTGTAGTTCCCAGGATCCTCCTTCTTCCCTTTTTTAAAGATGGGCACTACATTAGCCTTTTTCCAGTCATCCGGGACTTCCCCCGTTCGCCACGAGTTTTCAAAGATAATGGCCAAGGGCTCTGCAATCACAGCCGCCAATTCCTTCAGCACTCTCGGATGCAATTCGTCCGGCCCCATGGACTTGTGCACGTCCAGCTTTTCTAAATAGTCCCTAACCACCTCTATCTCTACAGAGGGCTGGCCATCTCTTCCCCATTTTGTGATGCCCAGCACAGCAGTCTGGGAGCTGACCTTGTTAGTGAAAACAGAGGCAAAAAAAGCATTGAGTACATTAGCTTTTTCCACATCCTCTGTCACTAGGTTGCCTCCCTCATTCAGTAAGGGGCCCACACTTTCCTTGGCTTTCTTCTTGTTGCCAACATACCTGAAGAAACCCTTCTTGTTACTCTTGACATCTCTTGCTAGCTGCAGCTCCAGGTACGATTTGGCCCTCCTGATATCTTTCCTACATGCCCGAGCAATATTTTTATACTCTTCCCTGGTCATATGTCCAACCTTCCACTCCTTGTAAGCTTCTTTTTTATGTTTAAGATCCGCTAGGATTTCACCATTAAGCCAAGCTGGTCGCCTGCCATATTTACTATTCTTTCGACTCATCGGGATGGTTTGTCCCTGTAACCTCAACAGGGATTCCTTGAAATACAGCCAGCTCTCCTGGACTCCCTTCCTCTTCATGTTAGTCCCCCAGGGGATCCTGGCCATCTGTTCCCTGAGGGAGTCAAAGTCTGCTTTCCTGAAGTCCAGGGTCCGTATCCTGCTGCTTATGTTTGCTATTCTTTCTGCACTTCAGGATGGTTTGTTCCTGCGCCCTCAATAAGGCTTCATTAAAATACAGACAGCTCTCTTGGATTCCATGCTCCCTCATATTAGCCTCCCAGGGTATCCTGCCCATCAGTTCCCTAAGTCTGCTTCTCTGAAGTCCAGGGTCCGTATTTTGCTACTATCCTTTCTTCCTTTGTTCAGGATCCTGAACTCGACCATTTCATGGTCACTGCTGCCTAGGCTGCCACCCACTTCTACTTCCCCTACCAATTCTTCCCTGTTTGTAAGCAGCAGGTCAAGAAGAGCACGGCCCCATGTCAGTTCCTCCAGCATTTGTACCAGGAAGTTGTCCCCAACGCTCTCCAAAAACTCCAATCAGGAAACCCAAATTCACAGTGCACTTCAACTGCTCTGAGCCACAAGTTGCAACAGCCACTTTTATTACACTAAAAGAGTATGGTATGAATTTGATGGCATCACAAGCTGTGTCAGAGAGAAGTCTGTTTTTATACCTCTTGGGAGTTTTTGAACCCTTCCATTCATCTACAACCCTTCTTTTTGGTGTAGAGCAGTGGTTCTCAAACTAGGGCAGCCGCTTGTTCAGGGAAAGCTCCTGGTGGGCCAGGCCAGTTTATTTACCTGCCGCGTCCGCAGGTTTGGCTGATCACGGCTTCCACTGGTTGCAGATCACCGCTCCAGGCCAATGGGGGCTGCAGATAGCGGCATGGGCCAAGGAATGTGCTGGCTGCCCTTCCTGCAGCCCCCATTGGCCTGGAGTGGTGAACCATGGCCAGTGGGAGCCACGATTGGCCAAACCTGCAGACGCAGCAGGTAAACAAACCAGCCCGGCTCGCCAGGGGCTTTCCCTGAACAAGCGGTGGCCCTAGTTTGAGAACCACTGGTGTAGAGGGAGCACTTGTGAACTTGTAATCACTGAAACTACAGATTCTTAATCCAGTAGATAAGAACTCAAAACCCTGTTTGAATGATTTTTATCTTTTTATTCACACAGTTCTTTGGTGGCACCCACTCTGCCCACAAACATCAGGATTTTCTGTGCTTGATGGTGGCTCTGCCAGAGGGTGAAAAAAAAAATCTATTTTTAGGACAGAAACGAACTTCCTGTTCTTATCAAACTCAAAAAATAAGTTTCTTTCTTGTTTATGTAGCATGTACACTTGGATAATTCTAATCTCCCAGATGTTAGAGAATAGGAAAAACCTAACCATTCTGGTTTTGAATTGAGATAATCACACTTGATTTGGGGTAATTACAATTCTTCAATCCCCACTATAGTGGGGATCAATTCACTGGACATTATAGACCACTGGCATTAAATAGCCTCCCCTAAACTGTCCCAGATTCTTCTGAAGGGAAGGAGGAAATTCTGCCCTTTTATGAGAGAAAAGTTGCAATTGTTTGTCGGATGCCACAGTAAGAGTTTTTTTTCTGAATTCTGATGAGCTGGAAGGGTGTTATTTGGCTCTTTTGTTTAGCTGACTTTGATAAATTAGTGTAAAGTATTTCAAATAAAGAGGAAGAACTTTTGATGCGTGTGTCATGATAAGGAGCTCTGGATGGGACTGCTGGTCCAGGACAGATTTCTGAAAAGGAAGTCTAGACAAAAATGGTTGAGAATTATCCAAAGGGGCAAAAATCTCACTACACACTGCAGACCTCTCCAAATTCTCTGTAAAGGCTAAGCCTGCATGAAGCGGGTGTCAAGAGGTTCAGAGCTGGCCTGGAAGAGAGAGATTTGTCAGTGGTACTGAGGATGATCAGCTCTCATTTAGGACCTTCTGTGCTTTGTACAATGGTAGATGTAACTTCACTTGTGGTATGAAGAGCTCTTCCTGTAGTGAAGGGAACTGTGAGTGAAGCTGATCTGCTTGACTGCATCGACGCAGACAGCACTGATGCATAGCTCAGGCACTCAGAGGAACACAATTCAAGTTTCAACTTCAAGGATGCACACTTTAAAGACTTCGGACTGGCTTCTGGACAGGTTTCAAGGAGTCCTTTGTTTAACCGCTCTTATGCTCAAATAAATTGGTTAGTCTCTAAGGTGCCACAAGTACTCCTTTTCTTTCTGCATGAGAATGAAGCAGATTTGACAACCTTCACAGTTGTTGGAACCAGTCGCATGAACAGGTATAAAAAACTGGCCACTTTTGGAGGGGCACTTTGTGTCCCTGCAACCAGAGGAGCTGCCTTTCCTTCCCCCACCCCCACCCCAACTCCTGTGTCCAGAGGAGCTGCCTCTCCCCGCCACGGCCCGGTGGAGTTGGCTCTCCCTCTCTCCCCCATGGCCCTGGGACTAGAGGAGTTGTCATCTCCTGCCCTGGACCAGCACTGAGGAGCTAGTTCTCCCGCTACAGGAGGTGGAGCTGGCTCTTCTCCTTTCCCACAAATGGCCCAAGGGCCAGTGGAGCTGGCTCTCCCTCCCTCCACCGCCCAGGGGCCGAGCAGTTAGCTCTACCTGCCCCAGCGGAGTTCTGTGCCCAGGCTGATTTGTGGGGAACTGTGCCCCTGCTTGCCCCCCCCTTGTGCACACCCCTGGTTTGAACTTAATAAAAATTAGTTGATGTACATGTAGTAATAGAATCCAGATCATTTTCTTAACTATGTTGGTTTTACAGTGACAGGAATAAATATTTTAGTCACTAAAGATAGCAGGTATAACTCAAATGTACATAATGCGAAATACAAAAAAAAAAAAAAAAAAAAAGTGTCATAATTCCTATTCATTTCCTTTTATCAGATTTTTTTGATATTTAACATAGAACAACTTAAGAAGTTACCTGTATCATCCTTTCCATCACAGATTTCTGAATGAAATTTCAGTCAGGTTTTTCCTTCCCCAACAACACTCGCTGAAACTGTCAGCGAGGAGACTATATTTTCAAGCCCATATAATCACCCCCTTAAAGTAGGAGTTTTGAAGTATGAGTAAGTATGGAATAAATGTAACTGGAAAGGGATTAGCTTGATCAAAAGAGACACTAAATACACTTTTAAAAACATTAGTCAATTTCCATACAAAATCAGGATCTAATATACTACCAAGGCATTTATATACCGCTCACTATTTTGGTGTTTGCGCACCAGTTACCTGGACTGAAGTGACAAAACTATAAATCATACCACCGTGAATCAACAGTAAATATAAGTAGGAAAAAAAACGGCCTATTACTAACCCTCTCTGTTCTAGTCTACCCAAATTCTGCTTTTGAAATATTTCTTGCCTCCTGTTAAGACCAAGCCACAACTCTTCTCTCTGAACTGCTCTACTGGCTATCCATTGCTCTGTGTATTTCTGCCTTACATTAAAAGGTACATTTCTACTTATAACTGAATTAGTCTCCTTTCACTTTCCCCAGATCTCTGGAAATGCTCCCTCTATGTCCTCTCCCCCCCCCCCCCCCAAACATCTCTATTCCTTTTTCCGTGCAACTCCATTCCCCTCTCAAACCTATTCCAGCTTTGCGCACGTCATTCAAATTTCTACCAAAACTCACTTCTGTCACAAAACCCATGAGTGAATTAAACAAACAAAAATTCAGCCACCAAGAGGTAAGTGAACTAATGCATGATCTTGTTTGTTCTCTCCCGCCATGGTGTCACATCTAAATTCTGAATCATAAATTCTTCGCAGCAGGGACTACTGTGAGGCTCCTAACAAACATCTGGCATAGTAAAAATAAAATAATCATTAAAAGAAATGACCACTAAACAAGCTGTACCAGTTAAGTTCTTACCTTAGTAAAATTATTCAAGTGGCCTAGTTTTCTCATATTTGAAACACCTTGTAATTTGGCCACATTTTGGAGAATCTCCCTCAAGTTATCATAGGGTTCTGCAAAAGAAACAGATTATTGGTAGATATGATTCAGAAAAACAAGCATTCACCACATATTTTCCCAAACATAATAGGTACCCTGTTTATTTTTCCTGCTTTTGGTTAAGGATCTAGCCTGTTTTTCTTCAAAGAGTTCCGATTTGGCTTACACCTAGAACCGCAATATGCGTATTTGCGTTCCCAGAGTAAGTGGCACAAGCTCAAGAAGTGAACACACACCTATTTCAAAGGAAAATTTTAGCAATATCCTGTTATTAAACAAACTTCAGCAATTTGTAAATCTAGATATTTATATATTCTCCAACACTACAATACCTGAGCACATCAGAAATCTCAATGAATTTATCCTCAGCATCTCTGAGAGGGAAGTATTACTTGCTTTTTACAGACTGTGAATTAAAGCACAACGAATGAGCAATTTGTTCAGCGTCACTCAGGAATTTTGTGGTCAAATTAGGAAGTGACCCTGATCTCCCAAATACTAGTGCAGTGCCTTAGCCAGAGGCTATTCTTCCATGATACCAAATTGTAGGCATGCATTGTTTAACAGAAGCTGTGCAACATTCAATAAAATATTCACCTTCTTAACTTTTCTGATATTAATACCTTATATTTCCCAACCAACCACTATCCCAGGCCATACCACGGCCAGAGAGGGACCCGCTAGGAAGCAGCAGCAAGAAGGAGTTTGCCTGGAGGTGGATCTATTGTAATCAAGACTCAGGGAACTGCTTTTCTAAAGCAGCCAGGACCGGCTACAACTGAGAACATGAGACATTAGCCCTTTCAAGTAATCCTATCACAGACTGGAAAAGCATTATTAGTGAAATATGTAATGCATTTTCTACTGTCTTAGTGAAACTTGCAGCTGGAAAAAAAGGACAGCAAGCACCTTCTGACCAGCCAGCTCTGTGCAAAGCAGTTTGAAAATGACTGCTCTAATCACAGAGAGCGCTATCCCCCATAACTCCATAAACACATTACTGGTCTCTGTTGTTCAAAAAGATTTACTGCAGATCACAAAATCTGAATAAATGGACAAGTCTCTACTCAAGACATATCCTGAACTGATGTAGAAGAACAGGGCAAGAGCCTGCCCTACCACTAGGAGATGCAACCTTTACTCCAACAAAATTTACTCCAACAGTCTAACTTCCACCTGAACAGTCAGTAAGCACCATCAATTAGGTAACTGGTCAAACACATAGACGATAGCTTGGGGAGAGAGTGTATGGTAGAATGTTATGCATCAGGGTTAAACCAAATAAAACCCACTAAACAAACTGAGGTCGATATAAAACATTCTACACATATATTTGGATACCACATCAAAAGCATTTACTTTTGAGAGGATCATACAATTTAAAGATGGAAGAGATTCTACTGGCAGGTCCATCATGATCCAAGTTCAGGATTATTCTGTATAGTTTATTTTTCTAGCATTTTATGCAGTTTTAGATGTTTCAAGCTGTCAAAGCCATAATAAAGGAAAATTAAAGAGAATGATGCTAGGGTATAGTTATGGTACTGCTTTCAGTTTAGGTCATAACCCCTCATTTCAGGGCTTATAACCGAAGGGGAAAACTACGTCCCTATTATTTGTCTTCTCTGAAAATATAATTTAACTGACTCCTATTCTTTTTGGTTTTGCTTTTAGCATGGCATAGGTGGGAATTTCCCTAGCTCACAAAAGCTTTTGGACCAGTAACACACAGCTGCCAATACCACCGAGCCTTCTAAAATGTTCATCTTCAGTTCTCTGATAAACAGGGAGCAAAGAACGCCGTAAATTATCAGACTTAAGCCGATAAAGTTTAAACTTTGAGAGGAAGGAAGGTGGACAAATAGGAATTTAGTTATATCTTCACAGAGGCTGAATTATAGGCAAGTACGTTTCTCTAATGATACAGTCATTCTTATTCATACAGAGTACAAAGCTTGAAAGAAATCTTGCTAAACTAATTTTCTAGCTTACCGAGGGGCCAGAAAGCATCCCAAGCTTTTCATGCAACTCAGAATCCTGGATACTTTCCAAAACCCCTACCATCAAACAGGAAAAAAAAAAAAAAAAAAAAAAAAACACCCACACACACACACACCAATCCCCCAGTAAGATCTCACTGCAGCACAATCTTGCTGTCCTGGAGAAGGGACTCCAGTATACAAGCTACAATATAAGCAGGAAATTGAGAGGACAAGTGGTCTTTTCTATTACTAAACTACAAAGATGAGTAAAACAATTTGGTCCATTATGATCTGTTCATACCAGCAATATACAATTGCAGAAGGACCAGGCTGATAAAGAATTACAGAATGCCACCTCAGAATACACTTGTTCAGGAGAGAAGTATGAAGTAGTCAGCATGTAGATCAAACATCATCAACTCAAACCTTAGTTCCAATCAATACTCACAGGGAACGGATTCCAACTAGGTAAAAGAGGTATGGCTCATTTTCATATCATTACCAGAAATAAACTTGAACAAAAGGGTATAAGATGAGAGAAATACCAGTGGGAAGGGTGGGGTAAAACAACACAGAGTGAACACAGTTTATGGAAAGTAATCTGGCTCAGCCTGACTACAGCCATTCTTTTCCTACCTGCAACTGAGATATATATCCTCACCCTAACCAGACCTGAGGTTCTGCAGCTAACTGGATTCCCCTTGAATCAAAGATCCAAGATTCAGTGCAGAACTTTCTCCTTGACATCCCTGTAAATTCTTATATCATGGCAGCAGGGGGAAGTCCAGAACTGGTGTGTGTATATTTGCAGAATAATGGATTGAAATTTCCTATAAATAGTAGGAAAAGGTAGGAAGATATGATTGGCAGTGTTGCCAACTCTCACGATTTTATCATGAGTCTCACAATGTTTAGTTTTCCTGAAACACTAGCTCCTAGAATCAATCTTTCATTTAAAAAAGTTTTTTAGCCCTCCTGGTTATGGAGAAAAGCTTGAAAATATGACAATCATAGACTTTAAGGTCAGAAGGGACCATTACAATCATCTAGTCAGACCTCCTGCACAACGCAGGCCACAGAATCTCACCCACCCACTCCTGTAACAAAACCCTGACCTATGTCTGAGCTATTGAAGTCCTCAAATTGTGGTTTAAAGACTTCAAGGTGCAGAGAATCCTCCAGCACATATGCTAAAAATGCAAAATCAGAAAGCAAGAAGAATCCATATTTTACAATATTCTCATGACATTAAAGCACTGGAGGATGGAGATACATTATGATTCAGGTGGGGTAAATGCGGTGAGTCAGAGATTCTATTCCCTAGCGTGTTCAAGATAACACCAAAGAGCTCTACTTCATAAAGCAGCCAGTGAAGGGATGGACCACAAGCTGTAATCATCACACTAGCACCAGTGACACCACCTTCCCCTAGCAGATTTGGCAGCATTATTTTTACATGTGGTCAGACAATGTTCCAACCACTGTTCCTGTTAAGCATATACTGGCAGAACAAACAGGAAGCATGGTAGATTTCCACAAAAATGTCAATGACTTTATAAATGAGTTAATTGATTAATGTGTAATTTCACACACATCCCTTCCAAGATGCTTGATCAGTAGTTAATACAATAACCAGTGCATGTATTGTGAGTATATTTACAGTAGAAACAGCAGGCTGAAGCACCAGCCAATATCACTTCTATCAGAGGATCCTACAAAACTAATCTAAAGCAGAACTACCCAAACTTCCCCTTCTACACTGGAGTCTCATAACAGCCCCGCTGCTAACCCACTCCCATCTACTGCAGAAAGTGACTCACCCAAGAGGAGCACAGTGGTGGCAGCATTTAGTTGGCTCCACCCCCGGAGGTGCCCAGGGCAGAGTGGCATGGAATGGACAAGGCGTCCTTGCCTTCCCCCCCTCTTGCCAGAGCCTCTCACTCCCACAGACTCAGGACAGTTTAAAAATACCCAGGGCTGTTGACCAGTGGGCATCCAGGACTGGGCAGCAGCAGGAAGAGCACTCAAGGAGTCCCCAGAAATCACGGAGGGGAGAGCAGCAGGCGGCTGCTGCCTGGGGAGGGCTGGAAGGGGCCATGCTCTCCCCATCTCCTTTACCAGAGGTAAAAGAGAGGTCCTGTCCTGCCTTGGACTGGACACTTGGCTGGCCGGAGCCCTGTGGAAACCTCACTCCCTGACCCCTGATAACCTCACTGCACCCTGCCCAGGGGCGAAAATGCCTCACAGTTTGAAAACAAATGGTCTAAAGTGCTAAAAGTGAGCTCAAACAGAAACTTCCCTAAAGTCTTCTCTCAAGTAACTAAAACTAAAGGTCAGGAACTCCTTTCACCTCAAACATTGCATTTAGAGACATAAAGTGGGTGAGGGCATATCTTTTATTGGACCACCTTGTCTCTCTAATATCCTGGGACTAATTTACAACTACAATGCATGCAAAAGTTCATTTAACAACTCCGACTAAAAATTATATAAATTTTTTTTCTTCCTCTCACTTTAAGAGGACCACAGAATTAACAAACAACCCCAGACAACCACTGTGTTATACCTGAATCACATGAAGATTACACAAAGTATTTGGGTGCAATGGAGTTGTTTGCAAACAAGCCTCTGAGAACAGCCTTCCAAACTCGATGCTGTCCACAGGAATTAAGCAGAGCATAAGGAATAATTTGACTAGAAACATTCAATGGAATTGAATCAATCACTGGTCAGAGTTAAGTAGATAAACGTAAATTATTTTTTGAAAGTGAAAGTTCTTTACAAGTACTCATAGCTTATCAAGGTGTTCATTTAAGTTTGGAAGATCGTCACATATCAGGCTCATTAAGAAGTCAATAAACAATGCAATCTGAGGCACTGCATGTGAATGAAGGCATAACCTTCACTATCAGTTTATTGAGGTAATGTCTGGAGGGAAAACTATTCACAATGACAATAAGCACTCTGAATTCACACCCACATGCATGTGAAGTCCAGAATTCAGAAACTACTCCAAAAATTTCAGTTCCTTCACTCAAGTAGGCAATGCATCTCACTTCTAAGATTTATAGGCATTGTTCTCAAAGACACACCATGCTGCCCTTTTCATAGATGTGAACAGATTAAGGATTATTTGTTCTTTGTCCCCAATCAAGGATCAGAATCCAATTGTGATAGATACTGTACACACAATTAAAAGAATCTCTGAAGACTTTACACTGAGTACATGATTCCCAGACATAAAAGATGGAGTTTAGCTGAGAGCATGTATCAGTAATTTAAGAGTAAAAAAACATATTAAAGGGATGCAATTACCACCAAAAAAAAAAAAAAAAAAAAAAAAAAACCAACACACCACACAGCATAACTCTACATTTCCTGGGTTTAAGATTACACTTAAAAGAAATCCAAATATGTTAAAAATACACAGTTAATGACCGAAACACACTTAACTCTGCCCTGCAGTGACAATGACTGCACCACAAGTAAGGTGCGGCAGAGTTTGTCTGGGGCTCTGGTTTATGGTGGGGGCGGGGGGGGGGGGGGGGGGGGGGGGGGGGGGAGCGAGAATGAGGTCAAAAACTGTTGTAAAGAAGATGCTCGGTGGACAGCTTTGCAGCAATGACTCCCCCCTCCCAGGGCATAAAGGTATGAAACTTGGGTGGGGCAAGTGTGTCTGTTCCACGCAGCGAGGAAGCTAGTGCCCACCCTCCCTCCCGCCCCTAGTGGAGGCAAATGGCAGGCTGGGTTAGGACCTGCTGTGAGTACTACACTAGTCGCTCCTTTTAAAGGGGGGTTGGGAAGGAATTTTTCCCACACCGCCTGAATTTGACTTCGGCAGAGTGAGGTTTTTTCACTTTCTCCACAGTGGGTGTGAGAGGACCTTTTCTGGTGAGAAGAAAAGGTGGTAGGCCATATGTCACAATTTAGGGCTTGGCTACACTTGTGAGTTAGAGCGCATTAAAGCAGCCCTGGGCACCCTAGCTCACTACCCATCCACACTGGCAAGGCACATAGAGCGCTCTCACTCCACGGCTAGAGCGCTCCTGGTACTCCACCACGGCGAGAAGATTTACACTTGGTGCGCCTTGGCTGAAATTTCCAGGCGTCAGCGTGAACGAGGTGTTGCATTACTACCTTCTGATCAGCCTCTGGAAACGTCCCATAATGCCCTTAAATTAAGTGGCCACTCTTGTCATTGTTTTGGAATCACTGCAGGAATGCAGATATGCCCTTTGAAAGCTCTGTTTCCGACAGCTGGCATGCTTATCTGCTCCGAGACAAAACAAATCATTACTGTGGAATGGTGTGGGGGGGAAGGGTGCGGCGGGGGGGAGGGGGGGGGGGGTCTGCTGCTGTCTGAACTTACAAGACAGCATGCTGACATGCTCTCCTCCCCCCCACATATACACAACACACTCCCTGTCACACTCCACCCCATTTGAAAAGCACGTTGCAGCCACCTGCATGCTGGGATAGCTACCACTATGCACTGCTCTCTGTGGCCGTTGCAAGAGCTGCCAGTGCAAGTACTCCATAGGGAAGGCAGCCAGTGACCAGATAAATGGCCTGTTAAAGGACTTAAAAGGAGGTAATGGATAAAGGAACAGAACGGGGGAGGGGACTGTGGACTTCTCTGATTGGTATGGCAGGGAACCAACCTCCCCTCATTCTCATAGCCCACCTTAACCCTCTTATGAGGGTGGTGGATGGTAAGGTCCAAGCCAAAGATTAGCTGGGGGACCTGGATAGAAACAAAGGGGGGCTGGTGGAAATCCCGGAGAATTGATTTGAATAATCATGGATTTGCCTGCACTGTACACTCCATCTGCCAGGTAGTCCCAGACATCTATATAATAAAGTTGCAGCCTGATTAAGATCCATAACAAGTGTCTCATGTCCTTCTTGCATTGTACCCAGACAATGAAATACCTATAGGATTAGGATTAAGGCATTTTAATGTTTGTGGTCCCTGACTAGCCTAAACCGATTTTTAAATACTGGATTTTTTTTTTCCATATACTCCCCCCTCACGCAGATGTGATGGAGCAGTAAAAAGCTCTCAAAGCTCACTGGTGAATCTGGATTTTAAATTGCAGTTAATATATTAGTTTAGAAAGCAGTACTATTAAAATGAGCATTATGTGAAATGGAGGTACTTCTATTAGATAATTGGGACAAAGAAAAAGATTTAACAGGTGAATCAATTTAAATCATGAAGTGGAAAGCCTCAATTTAAATAAGCTTTTCCATTTGTACTTCAGATATTTTCTAAAAAAGGCACACTCATTGATGGATATAACCATTAAATCATGTTGATTTACAATTAAGTAGAATCTTTATACTAGATTTGGTACATCTTTTTGTGACTAGAAGGGTACACACTATCACATTTATTTAAGCAATTACATAACTTAATATTTGCAAATTCTTACTAACTGTACATTTTTAGTATTTAGAAAATGAATAATTAACTTCTCTCTCATTATTTGTGTCAAGAGCATTAGGACAGTAAATGGAATTTAATTAAAGACACAAAACTGCATATAAAATGTATTTATTAAACAAAATAACCGTAAGCGTTTTGGATACATAACCATCTTTTATCAAAATATGTTTCACAATTACAACTAAATGATTTATTAAACAGAGAGATTAATTGTACTCATTGAATTAAACTGATTATTTCAGGGCAGCCTGGGAAACTTTTCAAATACATCTAAGTAAAAGGAATGGGAATGTAAGTTCCTACTTGCCCAAGTCTCTTGAAAATGAGCAGTCTCCTAAATTACTTAGGCTGTCCTTCAGACTTTTAAAAATAGTAGATTTCATCCCCTTCTCCCTCCTTGTTTTTATTCATAGACTGGATGAGGGAAAAAAAAAAAAAACAAGTTTTCCAGCTTTTTCAACTCCCAATAGATTTTCCAACTTAGAATATTTTTTCATTTGAACTAATTCAATCTGTGCTGCTGAAGAGACTACTGCTGTCTAAAGCTGGTTTAGCACTTCAATAAACTCTGCGCAGGTGCTTAGCTAATGACGTCTACCAGTCCAATGGTGTAACTTTTTTTAAAAACATTAGCAAAACCTGTGCTGCTTAAATAGTTCACCACCAGCCCTGAAATTTATTACAATTGGCATGACTGATGGGCATCTAATTGTCACCAATGCCATAGCTGCATCATCTTGTCTAGGAGTTAGGCATCTACCCTAGTACTCTGGGTTGAAAATATTGGCAAGAAAAGGAGGAGTAAGTGCTTGATCCATCTGCTTCTTTACAGCCTGCAACAGAACTTTGTTGTTGGGTTTTTTCTTCCTTCAGTGTCTCTTGAAGTTTTTTCAAAACTGCAACAGAATCAACAATACAACAGCAATCTTTCTGCAATTTATCCAAGGCTATGAAAATATGTTTCAGTATAGTCAGGATATCTTCCACATTTCTCTTTAGTCTGATGTTGACTACTGTGGTGTGATAGTTCCATCTGTGTTGTCATGATTTTCTTCACAAATTGTCATCAGAATAGGCCAGTTTCTTAATAAATAGCTCAAAAGTCAATCACTGAATTCCACTGTACATCTTGGGGGAGAATTAATTTGGATCTTCCGGCTCTCTTCAGTGAAGCTGAAGCAAAGTGATTGTTACCAAAGTATTCTGCAATTTCAACATTTTCAGTTTTTCTGGAGTTGTACTTAAGTTTTTGGCTAAAAGATGTACCAAACAAGCTCCGCATCCATATATTATAAAAATTGCAGGTTCCCTTCATTATCTTCTTCTAGATTTCTTCTCATACATTTACAACGTTGTCAGGACAAAACTATGCACTTGACACTTTTTTTTGTTCACAGTTTGTTACAGCTTTTACTGCTACTTCTTTTAAGTATTATATTAGGAAATGCTCACACAGCATATCAATTGTTTCTGTAAAATAGACAACCCCATCTTCTCTTATCACACAATCACCTACGATTGGATTGTTGTGTACACACTGCTCCACCCATCAAGACTCAGATTAATGAGTATCCTGTCAATGTTTTTTTCACACTGTTCAATTTCCCTCTCCTACACTGCATCAACCAACCTTCAAGTGACGTCTGCTCTTTCGGGTGGCGCATAGCCTGGTCGTAATGATTGAACCATGTCAATGAAATGTTTCTTCTGAAGATGATGAAAAGGAGAATTTGTTGCATTAATGAACCAAGCAATCTTTTCATCTATGGAGTCTTGATGGAATTTTCTGGTCCCGATTACAAACTCATCCGTGGTTATACTGGATGGCGAAGTCTTTTTTCTTGGCGGGGGGGAGGGGGGGATACAGGTAGTTTACCTTCTGATGTGTGCTTACTTGCAACGCTGCTGGTGGTACCAGTAGATGACTTCAGCAGTAGACATGGCAGATGATGGGCATTCATAACCTCTTATGTCTAAGATGGACCCTGAAACAAAAATGGTAAAAAATAATGAAAGATTCCCCCTACTGTAGATGTTTGTACCACTGTTTAAATGATAGAATTTAATCTAAAAGTATTATAGGGAAATAGATAAATAGATAATCCTTATGATTTAAGTCTATTTAAACCCTTATCTCTAACAACATCCCAAACAGTTTGAAAGAACATTTAAAATGTTAATATTCATGAACTGCCTAATAAATACTTTTACTTTTAAATAGGAAAGCTTCACCTAGGATATTTGATTATATTGAGCAATAAAAAAAATCTGAAAAAGTACAGCCGTAAGAGCAAAAATAGTAATTGATAAGTCCTCCACAAACATACCAATTATAATTTGAAAATAAACATTCTGAAATTCATAAGTAATCCACCCAAAACACAAATTTATGACAATAATCTAAGCTATCTTTTATCGTAGTAAAACACGGTAGGCAGTCGATAATAATGCAAAAATAATTTTACTAACCAGTTGACCCAGACTGTTCAGAGATGCACTTCATCTTCAAAGTCATTGCCTTCTGAAGAGCATTTTTCATAATGTTGTTTCATTCTGACAGCCAAGTCTTGCATCTCTTTGTTGCACTGTTTACATTTGGCATATGTTCCTTTTTACTTAGAGGTACAGGTATTTTCTTGAAAATATTCCCTACAGAATCTTTTTAGGACCTGCGGGCATGACAGGCTTTTCTTTCCTCCCAGTCTCCAGATGTTCAAATCAACACTAGAGGCTGCTCTCTGAAGAATGTTGTCCTTTCTTCCCATAGTCCTGATTTGACACCAGTGCTGCTCCTTTCTGGTTGCACACTCTGCTCCTTCTCCCCTTGTTACATAATTTCCCTGCCACACCCAACCATTACCCCCAGAAAAACAAAACAAAAACACTAACAATACAAGACTTCTGCTCATGTAACCCACATACCTTTTGCACGGCAGTATTTTATTTGCTTATAGGCCATTGAGATATTAATGCATGCCTGTTTGTTTGTATCTCTGTGTACTCATGCAAGGAGACAGAGACTTCAAGAAACCATCCAGAAACAAGGGCTGGTAGTTACTGGGCAGACCAGTGGTCTTCCATGAGTTGGAGAGCAAATTTTCATGGTGGGTAGAGACATAATTTGAGAACTAAGAAAATCAGAGCTCAGGTAGGGAAAAGCTATAAAATAGGGGTCTCAAAGTCCCGGCCCACAGGCCATCTGCAGCCCGAGAACCTCCCCAATGTGGTCTGCGGGGCTCCAGCAATTTTGGGGCCAGGTCTCTCCCTTGGCCCTGCCTGCTGCCCCCCAGACACTCTCCCTCCCCTGCCCTGCCCCCCCCCCCCCGGTGTGCAATTTAAAATGGCCCGGGGCCCCGCCCACCAGCAGCAGAACAGTGGAGCTGAGCGGCTTCCTGCACGCTTGCTCCAAGTGGCTGCTGGCCCCTCCCTGCGGCCATGGGGCGGGGCTGTGCGTCCACACGCTGCCCCTGCCCTGAGCACCCCTGAGGCCAATGGGAAGCTGTGGGGTCGGTGCCTGGGGACAGCAGCACGCAGAGGCCCCCGCAGCCCACCCTGCCTTGAAGACCCAGGTAAGCGATGAACCACCACCCCCCCACAACCCTCTCCCAGAGCCTTCACCCTCACCCCCTCCCACCCCCAAACTCTTTTCCAGAGCCTGCACCCCTCATCCTTTCCACACACCCCTTCCCACCCCCAAACTCCCTCCCAGAGCCTGCAATCCCACCCCCTCCTCCTGAACCCCCACCGCTGCCCCAGCCCAGAGCCTGCACCCAGCACCCAAACTCCATCCCTGAGCCTGCACCCCAGATGCCTTCCCGCACCAAAACTTCCTCCCAGAGCCCAGCTTTTTAAAATTGGGAAAGAAACTTTCTCTTTGTCTATTGTTCTCTGGCTGCAGGGACACAAAGCAGCAATGCTATAAGTAGGAATGCTGTATAAGGTTTGAACCAGGTATGAAAAAGTATCTTCCATACCTAGAAGAAATTATTTGGATAGGGAATGTTTAGACAGACACAATAAGCTTTATTTCTTATTTTGGCTTGTGGATCTCCTCTGTGCTGATGCTCTTGTTTGCTTACAAACTTTAAGCTGAACCCCCAAGAAAGCTAGTTTGGGTGCTTAATTTTTGGAATTACTCTTAAAAAAATCTAGAAAAAGCCTAAATTCCAGATTTTTTTTCCTTTTTTGTTTAATAAAATTTACCTTTAAGAATAGGGATTGGATTTTTGTGTCCCATGAGGTTTGTGCATGTTGTTGGATTAGGTGGTAGCAACAGCTAATTTCCTTTGTTCTCTTTCTCAACTCTTCCCCAGAGGGAGGGGTGAAAGGGCTTGAGGGTATCCCACAGGGAGGAATTCCCAAGTGCTCCTTCCTGGGTTCAAAGGGGGTTTTTTGCATTTGGGTGGTGGCAGCGTTTACCAAGCCAAGGTCAGAGAAAAGCTGTAACCTTGGGAGTTTAATACAAGCCTGGAGTGGCAAGTTTTAATTTTTAGAATCCTTGTGAGCCCCCACCTTCTGTACTCAAAGTGACAGAGTGGGGATTCAGCCTTGACATGAGCATCCAAGTAAGGCCCAGGGACGATTGTAGATGTCCCAGCAACAGAGGGTGGTGGAAACAGTACTATCTCAACACCTCCCTTGCAGGCCTCCCCTGCTGTCATCTTTTACAGCTAACTCTGACTAGCAGGCTTAAGTCTTCCTGTCAATAGGTATCCAAGTAAAGTTTTCCAAATCTTGGGTCTACTGTATAAATAAATATACATTTAGAAGAGATAAATCACTCCTACATGAAACTCTGTAAATTTAAAAATAAGTTGTACAACTTACTGGGCATGGATAACTAAAATCTGTATGAAAAATATACCAACATATGCAGTAGCCCGTTTAAAATGACCATAATTGTTATCTTTGTGTCTTTTAAAATATCCAATCTCATGCCAGATTACTTTCTTCCTTTTTATTTTGTTTTAAATCTAAGTTACACGTGTATACAAGGCACCCTAAGCTAATCATTTCTTTTCCTTTAAGTGTTCTCAGATTGGACCCTTTTTTGCCAAATTCATAGGAAATCCAGAAAATTATTGGGTTTTACAGTTAAGTTATAAAGTCCCCCCCCCCCCCAAAAAAAAACAAAAACAGATTTTATAATGGAAATGGTGACACAACTTTATTATATCAACTATAGCTACAGTATTTACCTTGAACAGAAGCACAGAGAAAAGCCAGAAGACCTGTTGTTCAGGCAATCTCAGGCTGCCACATAGTTAACACTCAAGATACTTTTACATTTTGGAGAAGAGAAGGGGGAAACTGAATCAAGGCCATTCCTGAGCAGGTAAAGGACATCCCTAATGGCTGAAACAAATGCTAAACTTCAGGAATGCTGCTTTGAAAATGAAACTCTTAGTGCTGAGGGAGGATACCAGAGAATAGTTTTAAAATGAGAGAGTTTTGTGCTAAATTTAAAAAGTCAACCTGGTATCCTGCAAGCGATCACACAGATATACAGAATAAAATCAGTTACAATACAGTTTTGGAAGATAGTATGGGCCACATGTTGTATCCAGCATCTCTTATAATCTTGTTTTTACAGCATTATAGTAAACTGATATTTTCAAAGCACTCAGAATGCACTATGTATTTGAAGCAAAGCAGTAAACTCGAGAACATTCAACAAAAGATCATAATTGAAGCCACAGAAGCCGTGTGTTGAATTGAACCATCTGAAAAGGTCCTATGCTCTTAATTGTTCAGTCCCTTTAAAGTTAATTATACAAACGAAAGTAGTGATCTTCTGAAATGTCAAATATTAATTTAAACTAGGCTATAATTTATTATTATGAGTTATTACAATAAATCTCCTCCCCCTTCACCAACTCTAGTATGAAAATTCTAGCTCGTCCAACCATATCGGAAAAATGTTTAAAGCTAACTTGACAAAAATACATACTTCCCTTCAGTTAATATGAAATAGTCATTGTATCCGATCTACCAGAGAAGCCTCCTTTCAAAAATACGTAAAAGAAAAAAAATCCAACAAATATAGGCCCTTCATAGTAGATATCAATTTTTGAAAAGTATCTATTTTTCAAATGTTGACATGAAATATCAATTGATATCAAGTAATTTAATAACGTTAAATAAAACATACACGTTCTTATTGAACCGTAAAGCCAGACAAACCTAAGTTCAATTTTCTTATTAAGTTTAAGTATTTTTGTAGTTAGCAAATAAAAAAAAATAGATTGGAACCACAGGCCAACAAGTACAACTACATTAGTAAAAGGTGCTCTGCAGTTCATCAGAACAATTGTAAAATCAAACATAGGCGTGCGTATGGGGTGTGCCGGGTGTGCCCAGGCACACCCTAATGCAGGGGTGGGCAAGCTTGTCCTGCCCGGCCCGCCTGAGCTTTCGGCAGGGAGGCTCCCCCCGGACAGCGCTGCAGCAGCGTGGCTCCAGCGGGACCTGAGCTCCTGCTGCTCGGAGCCACGTGGTAAGGGGGTGGGGCTGCGAGCTCCAGTGGGCCGCTCCTGGACGCTACACACAGAGGCTCCAAGAGAGGGGGGAGGTGGGGGTAAGCAGGCTGGGGCTGGGGGGGTTGGATAAGGGGCAGGGAGTCCCGGGGACAGTGGATTGGATCGTGGGAGTTCTGGGGAGTCAGGAGGCGGGGTGGGGGGTGGATAGGGGTCAGGGCAGTCAGGGGACAGGGAGCAGGGGGAGTTGGTGGGGGCGGTCCCCGGGGTCATGGTTGGGGGAGGTTTTGGGCAGGTGGTCTGGGAACAAGGACCAGGATGGGTCAGGGATTCTGACGGGGGCAGGAAGTGGGTGGGTATTGGATAGGGGGCAGGGGCAGGCTGTTTGGGGAGGCACAGCCTTCCCTACCTGGCCCTTCATACAATTTTGGCCTTTTAATTTAATCACGATACGCTCTATATAGAAAGCCCACGTTCGCTCGCAGCATGCGCCCCCACTACTGCGGCACCGCGTTACCATTAGTCCTCCCCTCCCCTCTGACTACTATTCTAGAAAATTCTTTGACCTATATAAGCAGCCGCATCAGGCAAGCCCAGCACAGTGTCTACAGTGTTTGTAATTTTTATCGCGTGTACTCTACTGAAATAGCATAACAAGCCCATGGCTTTAAGTTTTAATTCAATCGTATGTTCAAGCTGTTCATGTGAAAGAGCCTTTTTGAAACTAGCACATGTAAAAAAAACAAACTAAGAAGTACAATGTCCCAACAGCACCTCGACTCACTCATGATTTTGTACATTGAACAAGAATTGGCTTAGTCAGTTAATTACAATGATGTGATTGAGGAATTTAAATCCATAACACCTCATTCTCTAGGACAGGAAGATGAAGAAACCCTTAATCTGTTTTGGTCAATTTGAGTTAGCTCATTATCTGGTTAAAGATAAAGACCATGAAAATTGACTGTATCTTTGTATACGCCTGGTTATCACTACAGCAAACATTTGGTATTTTGTGTCTCATTTTTTAAGTAAAGTTTAGTTTTTAATTTAAAAAATTAAGCTTAAAGAAACTAAAACTTAACTATTCTTATTCATCAAACAAACTAATGTCCTTTATGATTGAGTATTCAATAAATGTTCGCCTTTAAAAAAAATTCCCTGGGTGCACACCCTAATGAAATGCGCTGCGCTAGGAAATCAAATCAAATTGTAAAATACGTCCATGTTAGACAGACTAGCTAACCTCAATAGTTGCAAATTCCATTCTTACTCAGATAAAATTAAAACAGAAAAAACCCAAATCTGTGGTACATATAGACAAGCTTTAAGTCTGACTCCGACTTGCACTTTTCAGCTATTCAAAAATGAACATTAAACCAAAACAGATTCAAAGAGTGTTAACAGAAGGAAAAAGGACTTCTAACGAAATATACAGCTTGAGCCCAATCCTATGAGGTACTGAGCACCCTCAACTCCCATAATGTCACTCAGGACCTTGCAGGGCCCAACCAAAGATTGGAACCCATAATCATATTAGTCATTATAACACTACCAATTACTTCACTCTCTCTGCAATAAGATTATCTTTGTACTTAACATTTAAGGGTTTGTCTATACTGCAATTAAAAACCAGTGTTGGTCCAGGCCAGCTGATTCACGCTCATGGGGCGCAGGCTAAGGGGCTGTTTAATTGTGGTGTAGACGTTTGGGCTCAGACTGGTGCCCAGGCTCTAGGACCCCACAAGGTGGGAGGGTCCCATAGCTCAGGCCCAAGCACAAATGTCTACACTACAATTAAACAGACTCGTAGCCCAAACCCCACAAGCCTGAGTCAGCTAGCACAGGCCAGCTGTCGGTGTCTAACTGTAGCGTACATAGGCACCAACTCTGTGGGTGATCCAGGGCTGGAGCACCAATGGCAGGGGAAATGGTGGCTGCTGAGCACTCACTGGCAACCTCCCCCGCTCCCCCATTCCCTCCCAGCACCTCCCGGCGAGCCCCACAGATCAGCCCTTCACCCTCCACGATGAATATAAATAAGTCAAAATACCGAACACAAAACTATCTGATGCACACCTTCCTGCAATCCTGAAGGTTTCAACTGCTCAGTCACTGAGGCCAAACATCAACAAACAGACAGAACTGAAGCGCTGCCAGGTGTCTGGCAAACACTAAAAACTCTCTGGCAGGCAAAGAATTAATTGTATAAAGTTGTATGACAGTTTTATTATTTCTAAGAAATTCGAAATAAAATACACAATATAAACGTTTTCTTTTCTGAACACCATCTTCAGTGACATTATTGGCCCGCTGGGAGAATTTGAGGACTGGCACTGGCCCTAAGGTAAATTGAGTTTGAGACCCCTGCCCTAGATTGTGGTGGACCTACTGTATACTAGCACCACCTCCTCAAGTGCACTCAAAGAAATGGACTGCCCGGGCTCCGATTCATCCTGCTGCAGACAAGACAGGCCTGGTTTTTCCTTGGCTCAACACTTAAGCATCACCAGACACAGGAAGAATTGTGACCGTCAGTCCCATTTCTGCCTACTAAACTTGTCTCCCCCTTCAGAGAAGTAGGAATAACAATCTCCTGCTTTGACAGGAATTGGGACAGAGGGTAAGAGAAGAAAAAACCGATCCAATCTGCACCTTTTCTTCCCCTCTTCCTTCCACTCCAACGGAACTTCAAAACAGTTACCCACAGCATCAAGGAGAAGTAAAGGCTACTATTTCACTGGAGAAAAACAGAAGAAACTGAAGTCCAGGTGACCTGTTTGGAGAAATATCTAACCCTTTATAAAGTATCATTTATACTTTGAAGTCTTGTGTTAATTAGTTCTCTTGGGATAGTCCTTTCTGGCTTACTCCATTTAAGGTTTACTAGCGTTGCTTTCCTGGACCTAATCCTGCAAACCCTTACTCCCATAAATCATTTCTAATAGTAATTTCAATGAGTCTGTCATGAGTAAGGATTAGTTTTGTGACAAGACCCCCCCCCCCCCATCCTGCAAACACTTTTGTATGTGCATAACCCTACAGACAAAAAACAAAACAAAAAACCTGGAGTCGTCCTTGTGGAACCTTAGATACTAACAAATTTATTTGGGCATAAGCTTTTGTGAGCTAAAACCCACTTTATCAGATGCATGGAGTGAAAAACACAGTAAGCAGTACAGGTCTTTTCTTGTGCTGTAATATATATACACTGCTTACTGTATTTTTCACTCCATGCATCTGATGAAGTGGGTTTTAGCCCAGATTTTAACTTTCCAACGTGCTGGGGGGTGCTCACTGCTCGACTGCAACTGCTCAACCCCCTGCTCTGCTGCAGTGGGGGTGCCGTAACCACACAAGGCACATTCAAGTGCTGCCACGGCAGTGCTTTAGCGTTGCCCAATGTAGACTAGCTCTAAGAAAGGGGCGGGCAGTGGGAGGGGGAGAAGAGGAATAAAAAGGAAGACATGGTTTTTTACCTATACCAGAGGCCAAGAAAGCCAGTAGGAGAGACAAAGGGAGTAAAATTCTTGAAAGTTCCTGCAGCAAAGAGAAAAGGACAGGAAGATGCAATAGCAGATAACTGAACTGATGAGGAAACACCAAGTTGCTTGAGGGTATAAATACCAAAGTAAACTGCATCTCACCTCCTGAATAGTCATTTCCTGACAAATACCTTGCACTGAAGCAAATAGAGAACACAAAGTGCTGGGGACGCCCTTTCACCCACTTCCCCTCAGAACAAGGGCCTCCATCCACTGATCTACACCACAGGGCAGAGGCAAACAACTTTTTAAAAATGCTATGCACAACTGTGTAACATGTCTATGCATACACAGTTAAGAATTAGATTCTTTGCACTTCTGTCTACTTTGGTAATGATGGGTGAATGAATGGCTGGATTCTGCCTTTTCTTGTTAATATTTTTTCTAATTATTAAAGTTATATTTGTTTTCAAAATATGAAAGCTAGGGTTTATTAAGCAGACAGTCATATCAGTGTTAAAAAAAATCAGTTTCATCAATACATTTGAAATCTAGCCAAAAGCACAAAGTTATACATACTGTATCATGGAAATATTAGCAATATTATAGAATCATTGAAACGTAGGACTGAAATGGCCCTTGACAGGTCATCTAGTCCAGTCCCCTCCATCGGGGAAGGACTATGTATTATATCAGTGGTTCTCAACCAGGCATCAGAGGCCCCCTAGGGGGCCGCAAGCAGATTTCAGGGGGTCTGAAATTAGACTCATTAGGGCTCAGGGCAGAAAGCTGAACCCACGCCACCCTGAGCCCTGTCAAGCAGGGATGAAGTCCAAGGCTGAGAAGCTTAGCTTCGCGGGGCCCACTGGGACATGGGGCCACGGGGAACTGCCCTACTTGCTACCCCCTAACACCAGCCCTGGCTTTTATATGCAGAAAAACAGTTGTTGTGCCACAGATGGGCCCATGAGTTTTTATATCATGTTCAGATATAACAGAAAGAAAGGGCCTCAAAGAAAAAGGGTGAGAACCCCCGATCTACACCATCCCTGACAGATGTTTATTTAACCTGTTCTTAAAAACCTCCAATGACAGCAATTCCAAAACCTCCCTAAGTAATTTGTTCCAGCACCTAACTAACCTTACAGTTAGGTTTCAGAGCAACAGCCGTGTTAGTCTGTATTTGCAGTTAGGGAGTTTTTTCCAATGTCTAACTTAAATCTCTGTTGCTGCAATTTAAGCCCATTACTTCTTGTCTTGTCCTCAGTGGTTACGGAGAGCAATTTATCACCTTCCTCTTTATAACCACCTTTTACGTATTGAAGACTGGTTTATCCCTCTCAGTCCTCTCTTCTCCAAACTAAACAAACCCATTAAAAAAAAAAAAAACACAACAAAAAACCACATACCACGTTCCTCCTACACCATGTTTTCAAGATGCTTCATCATTTTTGTTGCTCTCCTTGGACTTTCTCCAAATCTCTCTCTAAGTGCAGTGCCCAGAACTGGACACAATACTCCAGCTGAGGCCTTATCAGTGCTGAATAGAGTGGAAGAATTACATTTTTTGCATCTTGCTTACAACACTCCTGTTAATACATCCCAGAATGAGTACTGCTTTTTTGCAACAGTATTACATTGTTGACTCATATTTCATTTGTGATCCACTACAACTCTCATATCCTCCTCTGCAGTACTCCTTCCTACGCAATCATTTCCCAATATATTTCACGTTACCGTACAATATCAAGGTAAATGTCATAGTTAAGCTGAATCTATGCCCGGATTCTCAAAGTGCATGCATAGAGCATTCCAGGGCCTGGCACCCCTGCTATCAGCAACCTTGTCAATAGGTCCTCCTCCTATATGCTGCTCAAAGTCACAGATAGCCACAAGTAATAACTTCCCCTTCGAGCTCATAAGTGTTGGGCAAAACACAATATGCAGAGATAATACAGTGGAGATATTTCTACCATCAAGCTAGGAGAGACATCTTCACTTGCCTTTCAACCTATCAAATGGGCTCTCCATATACAAAACTAAAGCTATCTGTAGTTAAATAGTTCTTACTCCCATTAAGACTTCTAGTATATGGTTTCATAAATAAGGAAAGCAGAGAGTAGCCCGGATTACCCAGCAGAGTTGATCCATGCACCCCATTAATGTCTAAAGTACTATTGGGCAAAAAAAGTTCCTTGTTGCAATCTTGCAAACAGTTGAATATCTTGGCATCATGGACTTTTCCTGACCAAGCAACATTAATCTTGGCAAACCTGTGACTGTGATCCACCAAGAACAGAAGAATTATAATGAAGCACCCTTTTTACCTGATAAACTGAGGCTTTGGCATGGGACAATACCACGAATTTAGCACATAGGTCACTTCAATAGCCCCAGCACAACTAGGAAACCCTAATTTTAATTTCCAACAGTCATCTCCTCCATGCTTCCTTCCATGATCACATGATGCAGCAGCACATACTGAAAAATTTTACCGTACCTTCATAAATCAAACTGTGGATTTCCCAGTGATGAACTTGCCCCCAGTGGCAACTGCAGAGTTCCAAAGGGTAGTTGCCACTAACTTCTCCACACTGAGGGGCGCTTTCATCTGAGTATTCTGGGGTTGCTCAGCCCAGGACTCCAGGAAAGCACTTTCCTCATCCTAAAGGCCTGATGATACTTCTAGTCATCTGAAGTCTGCAAAACTATCCAGTCCCACCATTCCACATTTGCTGGCGTGGCACAGGAGAGGTTCTCCAACAAATACATATATCACAGAAAAACATCCACGTGGATGCCATCTGTGAGTCCACAAGGAATTCTAACAACTCCTACCACCTCTGTGCTGTTGCCACTGATGCCTTGCAGCAGGTGCTCTTATATAGTAGGATTTATTTTTCAAAGCACAATAGTGGACAAGCACACAACATTCCTCTGTGCCTCCTCCAGACAGCATGCTGGAAATGGTGTGGATGCCAGTCCACCAAGTGACCTCTGGGACACAATTCTGCCAGCTTCCTGAAGATCTCACCATCTACCATAAAAGTTATCCAGAACTGTCATGAGCGAAGAAGCAGCAAATGCAATACTTACCCACACTGCAGGGCACTGCAATTGATGCAGCACAGTGCTGTATGGACACATGGATTGAAATGTAACCTGTCTTGTACTGCTGCAAATGCAAACAGTGTGAACACAGTTTAGTTACGCAGATATAAGCTAAGTAAAATAGCATACTTTTCAGCATTTTTAAGTTGAGAGTGTCCCTTTAATGTTAATTCAGTCTTGCTGTCCATGTATTTTGGTTCATGTTTCCCTTTAAATGTGTAGATTAATATATTTTATACTGTTATAGGTCTACAATAAGACCATACAAGATGTATAACGTAGACAAGTTATTATGGGAAATGCTGTAATTCCCTTTGTTTTCCATTCTCCCCAAATATTAATTTTGGGGTATCTTTGCGTGTAGTCAGTGCATGGAGAGACGGTATGAATGTGCATGCATATGTTTTCTCAAAAAGAAAAGGAGTACTTGTGGCACCTTAGAGACTAACCAATTTATTTGAGCATAAGCTTTCGTGAGCTACAGCTCACTTCATCGGATGCATACTGTGGAAAGTGTAAAAGATCTTTTTATACACACAAAGCATGAAAAAATACCTCCCCCACCCCACTCTTTTGCTGGTAATAGCTTATCTAAAGTGATCACTCTCCTTACAATGTGTATGATAACCTGGATTTGTGCTGGAAATGGCCCAACTTGATTTTCTCCCCCCCCACACATTAGTCTCTAAGGTGCCACAAGTACTCCTTTTCTTTTTGCGAATACAGACTAACACGGCTGTTACTCTGAAACCTGTCATATGTTTTCTGCAATTTAGAAGAGTCTGTGATGAAGAAAGCCTAGGTTGTTTTACTGATTTTTGTTTGCTTGTTTCACTTTTAACTATATGTATTGGGGTGAGAATTGACTGTGAGGAAGGCAAAAAGAAAGGGGAGAAAGGGTTTCCAGTCACGTCTATGCCCATTTTCTTAAATTGTTTTACACACAGGAAAAGAAGTGAGAGCTCCCACAGTCACTTTGTTCTTATTTGTTGTCTCATGTTGCAGATAGAAGACAGCTAGTTTGCGAGGTCATGGGAATTAAGAATTAGCTGGGCAAGAGAGTTGGTAAATAGAAGCATCTTCAAATACACTTTAATTTTATTTATAACCAATAAACAAATGTTGATCTTGGGCCCTAAGCACCACTGAGATAATTAAAAGCACATCACAGATTAGAGTTAGCAGCTTCTGCTCCCCCCAAAACCAGAACATAAGGAAGTTGTCCAGATGTGAAAATCAAAGCCAAACTACTCTAATGGCTGTTGATTGTGAGTGATTCATTGTGCTCCTTTCTTCCCCATAATCTTGAGGAAAGAGATGAGCATACTTCAAAGCCAAAGTACAACAAATTCAGGCCATTACAAAACGTAAATAGGGTGAGAAGAATTATAAGATGATGGTTCCTCAAAGAAAATGTCCTCTTTTATAAGAATGGGGTTCTAGTGCCACTGTTGACTACAGCTGTGGCTAGGGTAGATAAAAATCTAGGCTTTTTTTAAAAAATAATTTAAAAACCCCAATTTTTCAATTTAAATCAGACTTAATTCAATTAAATTTGAAATTGACAACTTATGTTAAGGCTTACATTTTAATCTATTAAAATCATTTAAATAAAAAAATATTATGCAGTACATATTTGCTGACAAGTTTTAAATAAAGTCAAAGCACTGGTGGAAGTCACTGGCTAAAGCCTGGAACAAGAGTTTGTTGGGGTGCTAACCCACATTTTGACACCAGTAGCTTCTTCTGCAGGTGAGCAGAGAATATTTTCTTCATTGTGATTTACTCAACTACTTCAGTTCAATTACTAGTTCATTCAGAGCCGAGAAACCAACGAAACAGTAGGAAAGCTTGTTTTCCTCTTCCAATCTATGAATTAAAAGTAAATGTGTGAGGGTGAGAGCTACTGGCTCAAAAACCTTAAAGGACACGGTGACCAGAAATAATCAGTTCTGTTCACTAACTATAGATAGGTTTCAGAGTAGCAGCCAGTGGGGGTCGGGAAGAAACATGGGGAAATAGTTTCACTTTAACTGGACAGTCTCTACGTAAAAGAATATCACTATAAAAGGTCCCCCCTCCCCCTCCGCTCTCCTGCTGGTAATAGCTCACCTTAAGTGATCACTCTGGTTACAGTGTGTATGGTAACACCCATTGTTTCATGTTCTCTATGTATATAAATCTCCCCACTGTATTTTCCACTGAATGCATCTGATGAAGTGAGCTATAACTCACGAAAGCTTATGCTCAAATAAATTTGTTCGTCTCTAAGGTGCCACAAGTACTCCTTTTCTTTTTGTGAATACAGACTAACACAGCTGCTACTCTGAAACCTATACTTGTCAATGACTTTTTGCGGTGAAACTCAGAAGTTTCACAGCAAAAAACCACCTCCACAAGAGGCGTACAGCTCTTACTGGTGATGCTTTTGCAGCGATGTGCAAGTGAAGACACGTTCTTCCTGTTTACAGAGCTTTTAGTCTCGGCAGGTTATCCCACAGTGCCTAGGTGACCACTCTGGCCAGCAGCTCTGCTGCTCGGTAAACAGACACCCATCCCCCACCCTGTAAAGCCCTGGGAACTTTGAAACTCCCCTTCCGGTTTTCTTTGCAAGTGCTCACTTATCTGGCCAGGTGACAATGCCTGCTCCTCGAAGCAAACGATCCTCTGCTTGGAACAATGCTGAGCTACTGGAGCTGATCAGTGTTTAGAGACAGGAGGCGGCTGTGCAGGACCCCAGGATACCCCGCAATCACCGCCCCCCCTTCCCACAACACCCGTCATCAAAATGGAGAGAGCTGCACTGTGGAATAACTGCCCTCAGTGCGCTGCTGTCATAAGCGATGAAAGTGCTGCAAATGTAAACACTCTCTGATGCCTGTGGAAGTAAGTGAGTACACAAACCAGCGCTCTTCTTTCACGGATTCATCATCATTGTTGAAACTGACAGTGCAAAAACTCTGCAAGTGTAGATATAGCTTAAGAAGCAGCCAATGCAGATCACAGAGCACAGGTGTCATGTGTTGCCAAGTGAAATACATCACATCGTAAGAGAGCTGCCACATTCTCCCCACAAACTCAGTTTCCATTCCTGGTAGATTTAGGTATAGCTCCAAGCAGAGTGCCTTGTTACAGTCTAATCTTGATGTAACTAAGGTATAGGTTACAGCAGCCTATTAATAATTCTAATGGATAAGCCTTGAGGATAGTAGGAAGTGCCTTGGTTTTAGGCTTCTTCTGCAATTTACTTTGGCATCTCTTGTAAAACATGCAAAATTTCAATGTGGTTTTACCCTGAATGTTAAAAAAGAACTCCCACAAGCTGACCACATTGCAGATCATACAATGCAGCTATTGGATTCGAAGCAAGAATTAAAATTCATGGAAGTCCTATGATTTTTGTTATACAGGAGGGTAAGACTAGATGACCACAACGATCCCTTCTGGCCTTAAAAATCTATGGGCTTGATTTGGGTGTTTCAACCATTATCTCCAATTTCAATGCAGGCGCTACTCTACATATAGATCAGCTATCTAGTTTGGAATTTAATCCCTATTGACTTTTATAGTCATCTGAATGGGGTGAGCATTTAATAGTGACCTCCCTTTCCAATCAGGGTTCCATGTAACTCACAAAATGCTATCATCAACTATTAGAAAGGATTCTTGAATTCTCAGACCCCTTCTCACATTCTAGCGGTTTCTTCTGCCTGGAGGCCACCAGGGTTCAAGAATGAGCTCTGACAGGGTGGAGTTGGCAGTGGCCAGGAAGCCCCCTGAAGTCTGCAAGTCAATACAATCATTTTATGCTGAAATACAAAACTATGGTTGAGGTCAACATCTGTTACTTGTTCTTAGCCAGAAACAGAGGAGAAACTGGTCACCCTGAACTCTTTCAGGGGGTACGCAGACTACTTAACATAGTATGCCTCACCCTATTAGTTCCTTCAAGTTGAATGCAACGGGAATGTAACATTAGTGATGACTCAGGCCCATTAGCCCTGACTTGCACCATTCTGAGTAAGCAGTGTAGCACAAATAGCCAAAGCCTGTTTACTTTAGGTCCTGTCCACTCTCCAACTTTTAACTTTGATTTTGTAACCAGATAGAGGCATGTTCACCTTAACTAGTTACAAGTAAACACGAACTTGCATCTACACTGCAGCTTTTCTACCATCCCAGCATCCATGTTGCTGTGTAAACATGTTTGTATCAGTGTGTAACTGATAATTTTCCCCCTTAAAACACTCAAAACCTCTGGCAAGTGTTAATTTTACCAGGAAAGAGGTAAGAGGACTAAGGTAAACTCACTGAGGAAGGTGGCTCATTACTGCATCCAGATATAAGAGGAGAGGAGCTAGGATGAGCATTCCTGACGTAGGGAACATAGGACCAACCAATCCTCTGGCTGGATGTAAACTTTATGTTCTTTGTTAACATAAGCCAAAATCCAAAGAGGGTTTTTTTTGACTTACACCATGTGGGGACTTTGGGAGGAGTTGGGTAAAAATCCTGATCATAAAGTACATTACTGTGACTTATTATTTGTTGTGAAGTAGCTCTCAAGAGCCCCAGTCAGATTGGAACCATATTGCATTAGGCAGTGTAAAACCATAATAAAAGAAAATCTCTGCATTTTGGGAATGCTGAGCAGCTCTTGCGTCTCAGCAAGGGACAGTGCCCGGAGGATATGCACAGAAAAGCTACACCAGCTTCACGTGAAGCAATGCACTCTAGAATGTCTTACCATACAGAAAGCTGGGAGGAAAGAAGACCAGCCAAAGTGATGACAGACATGGTTGGGTGCCCTGCTTGCTTTATGAACGCTGGTTCAAAGTTAGTTACTCAAAGACAACCGGGTGCCAGTCTAGGCCTCTTGCAGGGGCAAAGCACAGTTAACTGCCATGTGTTTAACCATATGTTTGAGAGCCATTTTAGCCAAATAATTGTATGTTAAAACTTGTTCTAAACAGGTTGTTACTGATTAAACGTATTATAAATAAGACTACACCTTGGAAATAGAAGTGGATAATGATTAAGAAAAAGAAATCAGATATTTCAGGTTATTTCAAAAGATTTTTAAAAAAATATTTAGCTCTCTCAATGATAAGTGTTTTTTTTAAAAAGATCAAAACAAATATTTTAAATAATTTAAATATCTCTTGTAGCAAATATAGATACATCCTTCAAAATAAAAGAGTGAACCAAAAATATATTTAAAAAATGATATTTTCAATCAGAAGTAAGTTATGTATACACTAAGGCATTGTTTAGTGGGTCATGAGATTAGGAGTTCGGAGTGCTATAACCAGCTGTGCTAACATCTTTCTGGGACGTCCTTGTTGATTTAGCCTCTCTATGCCTTAGTTTTCCTTTTAGTAGATTGGGGGAAAAATACATGCTAGACTTAGTGTGTACAAAAGCAGTAGTTTTCCCAGATGAAGACACATGGTTGGTGATACTAAGGGCTAGTCTACACTAGAATTGATGCAGCTGTACAACTGCATCAGTGGAGCTGCGCTGCTGGTAGTGTAGACGCGCTATGCCGATGGGAGAGAGCTCTCCCATCTGCATAACAAATCCATCTCTGTGAGCCGCGGTAGCTATGTCGTTGGGAGAAGCTCTCCGGCTGACATAACGCTGTATGCACCAGTGCTTAGGTTGGTGTAACTTACACCACAAGAAGGGTGGCTTTTTCACACCCCTGAGTGACATAAGTCATGCAGACATAACTGCTAGTGTGTACAAGCCTTCAGGTAGTGAGCCAGCTGATGTATCTTCTGTCTTATTGCTATTAAGTTTGGGGGACAAAAAGGATCACACTTCTGTGCTTGGAACTTGCCATCATGTTTGGTAGGACTCTGGGCTAGTTTACTGAGTTTGAAATCAAAGCTTGGTTGGTGACGGCCTGTGGTAAGGTGCCCAGCAATTAGACCTGCTCTAAACTTAAAAATTAGATCTACCTAGCTACGTTGCTCAGAGCTGTGAAAAATTTCACATCATGAGCTCTATAGTTAGGTTGACCTGTACAATGGCTAGGTCGACCTAACTATAGAGCTCATGATGGGTGAGTTCAACAGATGAATTCTTCAGTCAATTTAGCTACCACCTCTCAGAGAGGTGGATTAACTACATTGACAGAAAAACTCCTTCCATTGGTTATAAGTATATATGCTATGGTGCTGGAGCTGCAGCAGCAGTACACATGGCCTCAGATGAATTAGCACCTGATTTATAGCATGGCTCTGAAGTGAAAATAGTGCAGATTTTCTGAACAGGTCAGTAATTGAAGGCGGCTGAGTTAGAGGGGGCAAGTCACCCATTCCAGCTGAGGGTGGGACCCAGGCTTTAAAAAATAAATAAAAATAAAAATAGCAGCATTCAGGCTCCCAGGATATAGCTACACTGCATTTTAAAACCCACAGCAGCAAGCCTGATAGCCCTGGTCTACAGACTTAGGATAACACTATGACACTAAAAACAGCTGTGCAGATGTTGTGGCTCAAGCTGGAACTTGGGCTCCGATGCCTGGGGATGGGGGAGGGCTTCAGAGCCTGAGCTGCACTATTTACACAGCTGTTAAACGATAATGTGATCCTGAGTCTGCAGACCCAGGCTCAGCCCTGGTCTACACTACAAACTTTGGTATAACTATGTCCCTCGGGAGTGTGGAAAGTCCACACCCCTGAGCAACACAGATATACCAACCTAACCCCCGGCATAGACAGGAGGCTTCTCTCGTTGACATAGCTACTGCCTCTCGGGGAGGTGGAGTACCTATGTTATCAGGAGAAGTTCTCCCATCGGTGCTGCTGCTGAGCTGTAAGCGTAGACAAGCCCTTAGACTCGCTGCTCCAGGTTATAAAATTGTATAGATGTACCCTCAGTGGCTGGTAAGATGAAAGCAGCTGGGAGACAAAAGCTATGTTTACACAAGGATAAAAAACCCACGGCATGGCTGTGGCTGGCCCAGGTCAGCTTAAAAAAAAAAAAATCAGTGTAGATGTGCAGGCTCAGACTGGAGCATGAGCTCCAGGAACCCTCTACTCTTGCAAGATCCCAGAGCTCAGGCTCCAGTCTGAGCCCAGACATCTACATAGCGATTTTTCGGCCCCCAAGCCCGAGCCCTGCAAGCCCAAGTCAGCTGACCCAGACCAACAGTGACCATGCCTCAGGTCTTTTTATTTGTAACTCCTAAACGAGTTAGCCAGCTGCATAAGGCAAGGATTTCTCTCCTCCCCCTTAACTTGCAGGTACTCTACAAGGAAGAACTCACACTGGGAGGAAAATGGTGTATCATCAGCACCACTGCTAACTCTTCCTCAGCCTGCACATGTGGGGGTCCTAGCCAAACAGGCAGCCTGACCCTGGAGGCTTCTACCCAGGTCCTAGTCTTGACTTGCAGGGAATGCAGCTGCATGTCCCTGCCAAGAAAAATCAGGCAAGGGGAACCACCCAGCATGAGAGATGTCTGTTGGTGGAGTTACTCAGGAAGCAGGTATGAGGGCTAGAGGAGGAAGTGGGTCATCTATGTCGCATCTGGGAGCTACATCAATGGAATGAATACAGAAATGCCCAGGTTGGTGGATGCTAGCCAATTAAAGAAGACTATAGCAGCATCAGAGAAGGAAGGAGAACTACCTGCTCTACTGGAGGGGTTGACTGGCAGCTGGTCATCTTGGGCAGTAGATAGTGTTCCATCCCTCACCCAACACCCCAACCAAGTCAAGAACTGGTATGCTGTACCGGCAACAGGAGGAGAGGATCAGACCCTAATGGGTGAGGAAGAGGAGCCACCTGCCCCTAAGGCTGGGAGACTCACAGCCACCACACCTAAGAGCAGATATAGAGTAATGGTGACCAGGGACTCGCTTCTGAGGAGGACAGAGACATCCATCTGCAGATCTGATGGCCCAGGGTCCTGCCCGCATAGAATCTGCATCTAAGACATCACAGGAAGGTTGCAAAGGCTCAGCTGTCCCACTGACCGCTACCCCACACTGCTCATCCATGGGGGCATTAATGATACTGACAGGTATAATCCTGAGCAGATCTGCAGTGACTCCAAGGCTCTGGAAGCGAAGATGAAGGAGTCAGGGGTGCAGGTGGTATTCTCAGCCATCCTCCTGGACGAAGGTAAGGGCCCCTGCCGGGACACATACATCCTAGAGATGAATGCCTGGTTACGCAGATGGTGTTGATGGGAGGGCTCTGGCTTCCTTGACCATGGGATGTTGTTCCAGGGAAGAGGACTGCTGGGAAGAGATGGAGTCCACCTGACAAAGTGGAAGAGCATCTTTGGTCACCAACTTGCCAATCTAGCAAGGAGGGCTTTAAACTATGGGCTTGTCTACACAAACTGCTGCAACAGCACAGCTGCGCCACAGCAGTGCTTCAATGAAGGCACTAGCTACAATGATGGGAGAGGTTCTCTCATTGGCATAGGTAATCCTTCTCCATGAGAAGCTACTCTATGGGTTAAGACGGTTTAACTGCTTCACTCAGCGTGTGAATTTTTCACACCTCTGAGTGACATAGTTCTACTGACCTGATTTCCTAGTGTAGGCCAGGCCTAAGTAAAAAGGAGGTAGGGTCAAAAGCCCACAGGCAGGTATACCTTTTTTTTTTTTAAAAAAAAAAGGTAATCTTTACAGAAGGCTAGATGTTGGGGGTTGGAGGGAATGGAAAATTACAATACACAATTACAGGAATAAGAGTGAAAATGGTGGGGAAAGTCTGCTCAATTTCTTCGATGTCTATATACAAATGCAAGCAGTATGGAAGAACTGGAAGTATTAGTACATAAGCTAAATTATGAATTATGACACCATTGAGACTTGGTGGGTTAAATCTCATGTCTGGAATTATTGGTAAGAGGGATATAACTTGTTCACGAAGGCAAGGCAAGGGGAAAAAGGGAGGTGGTGTTGCATGGTACATCACACAGGTGCCAACTTCCCAATGTGCCGGGGGGTATTCAACCCCCATCTCTGCCCCAGGCCCCGCCCCCTCCCCCACTGCACCCCTTCCTCCAAGGCCTGCCCCGCCTCTTCCCGCCCCATTCCACCCCTCCCCCAGCACGCCACACCCTAGCTCTTCCCCCTCCCTCCCAAAGCCTCCTGCATGCCATGAAACAGCTGATTGTGAGTGGCAGGAGGGAGGCGCAGATTAGTGGGGCCTGCTAGTGGGCGGCAAACATTGGGGGGGTAGGGTGGGAGCTGATGGGGGCTGCCAGTGGGTTCTGAGCACCCACCATTTTTTCCCCCATGGGTGCTCCAACCCCAGAGCATCCACGGAGTCGGCACTTTTGGTACATCATACTCATGTTCTGAGGTCCAGAAGGGAGAGAGGCAGACCAGGTGAAAGTCTCTGGGTAAAGATAAAAGGGAAAACACACAGATGAAACCATGGTAGCAGTCTATTACAGACCACCAAATCAGGAAGAGGTGGTGGATGAGACATTTTTAGAACAAACAAATATCCAACGCACTTAGCCTGGTAGTAATGGGGGATTAACTACCCACATATCTGTTAGAAAAGTAATACAGCAAAACACAAGATGTCCAATAAGTTCTTGGAATGTATTGGGATACCTTTTTGTTTCAGAAAGTGGAAGAAGTAACCAGGGGGGCAGCCATTTTAGATACCATTATGACAAGAGAGAAATTGGTAGTAAAACTGAGGGTTGAAGGCAATTTGGCCATCAACAATCTAATGAAAGCAATTCTAAGGAAAAGAAGGAGTGAGCAGCAGAACAAGGACAACGGACTTGAAAAAAACCCAGACTTTAACAAACTTAGAACATGTAAGTAAGGTCCCATGGGAAGAAAAACTAAGGGGAAAAGGAGACCATGTGGGGCCAAAAATCAGAAAAGCTAGCAATAAAAAGTTCTATAAATACATTAGGAAAAGGAGAAAGATGAAACAAAGCGTAGGTCCACTACTTAGTAGGAAGGAGAGCTAATAACGGATGACATCCAGAAAGCTGAGGTGTTTAATGCTTATTTTACTTCAGCCTTCACTAAAAAGATCGTGACCAGATATTTAAAAGAAAACAACAAGGGGAAGGACCACAAACCAGAATAAGGAAATTACAGGTTAAAGAATATTTAAATAAGGTAGATGTATCCAAGTCAGCAGGGCCTTATTAAATTCATCCTAGGGTACTTAAACTAACCGCAGCAATATCGGAATCATTACAGATTATATTCCAGAGGATAGGTGAGGTCCCAGATGACTAGAGAAGGGCAAACATAGTACCTATTTTTAGAAAGGTGACAAAGATGACCTGGGAAACTACAGACTAACTTTGATAACTTGTTCCAGGGTCTTCCAGCGTATCAAACAATCTGTTTGTAAGCACCTAGAGGACAACACGATTGTAAGGAATAGCCAGCATGGATCTGTCAAGAACAAGTCATGCCAAACCAACCCAATTTCCTTCTTTGACAAGGTTACTGACCTAGTGGACAGGGGAGTAGGAGTTTCTAGACAGGATATCTTGATTTTAGTAGTGCTCTGACACAGTCCTACATGACAGTCTCGTTAGCAAACTAGAGAAATGTTGTCTAGATGAAATTTCTATAAAGCAGTTGCATAACTGGTTAAAAGACCATACTCAAGGAGTAGTTATCAATGGTTCACTGTACAAATGGGAGGACATATCTAGTGGGGTCCCGGAGAGATCACTCTAGGTCTGGAACTATATATTTTTTTCCATTAATGACTAGGACAATGGAGGGCAAAGTATGCTTACAAAAATCAGCAGATGTCCCCAAATTGAGAGGGACTGCAAAAACTTTGAAGGCCCACGATCAGAATTCAAAATGACCTTGATAAAGTGGAGAACTGGTCTGAAATCAAAAGATGAAATTCAATAAGATAAGTGCAAAGTACTGCACTTAAAAAGGAAAAAATGCACTACTACAAAACTGGAAATAACTGGCTAGACAGTATACTGCTGAAAAAGATCTAGAGGTTATAGTGTATCACAAATTGATTGTAAGCCAACACTGTGATGCAGTTGCAAAAAAGGCTGTCATTCTGCAGTGCATTAACAGGAGTTGCATATCTAAGACACTGAGGTAATTTTCCCCACTCTATTTGGCACTGGGGTAAGGCCTCAGCCGGAGTACTGTATCCAGTGTCCACTTTAGCAAAGATATGGACAAACTGGAGAGAGTCCAGAGGAGAACAACAAATATGATAAAAGGTTTAGCAACCCAATCTATGAGGACAGGTTTAAAAAAAAAAAAATCAAGCATTTGTAGTTTTAAGAAAAGGAGACCGAGGGGACACCTGGTCAGAGTCTTCAAACTTGTTAAGGGCTGTTATAAAGAGAGCAGTGATCAACTGTTCTCCACGTCCTCTGAAGGTAGGACAAGAATTGATCAGCTTAGTTTAGAGGAAGGAACATTCAGGGTAGATATTAGGAAAAACTTTCTAGCTATAAGGACAGTTAATCACTGGGAATAAGCTTCCAAGGGAGGTTGTGGAATTCCCATCATTGAAGGTTTAAGAACAGGTTAGGCAAACACCTGTCAGGACGGTCTAGATACACTTGGTCCTGCCTCATGGGCTGGACTAGATAACCTTTCAAGGTTCCTTCCAGCCCTACATTTCTATGACTCTATGAAGGACCTAGAGAAGAGTCAAATACGGTTGAATTTTTAGTGCAAGAAAACATCTTTGACAAGGAACACAGAATGGTTTTCACAGTGGTCCCACACGAAGCTGCAATCATAGAACTGAAACACCTACAGAAGTAAAAATTGTCAAAGCACAAGGCATTTCCCCCCATTCTATTAATATCAGACATTCAGTTGCACACACAGCCAGAATGCCTCACTGTTCCAATGGCCCAGAATGGGAAGTGGTGGCCTCAGCTCATTGCCAAATAGGATTGCTACCTGACTTGGATCATGTCTCCGAGTCTTACTAGTCAATATGAATGAATCAGTTAAAATTCTATTACTAAAGTTCCCCTGGATATGTTATATTAACTTTTTGCCAGGTTGTTTCACAACATCCTCAGCCAATGGCAACTTTATATTGGTTTTTTTGTAATGCATTTCAAACAAAATTTATACAAGGATTAACAGAGGTGTTAAAATCTAATGTACAGTTCTACTGAAGTCAATTAGATTTTGTATGCTCTCTCTATTAAGTGCATGTACAACATGTGAAACCTGAATGTAAAAAGTCAAAAGGAGTTACTCTTCATATGAAGCAAACATGCAAGTGTTTTACTTTATGCACAAGTAGCCTCACTGACTTCAGCAGTACCAATCATTAATGTGTTTGCAGCATTGGGAACTTAGTGGCTCATTTTATTTACAGAACTCACCCACTTCAGTTTTAAAGACCACCACATTAGCAACAATCTACATTATATTTGTGGTAACCAGTGTTAAAAACAATATACCACAAAACCTCTCTTTTTAATTTTTTATTTTTATTAGACAGGTGCAAAAAAGTATCAGAAACTTTGTTTTTCCAGAACTAAAAAAATAATTGATCTTGGTGACATTTTATTTTGTAAATAATTATGTATGGCCTGAGACATGGTATGTCAAGTTCCAGCCTAAAGGTAAGTAGAATTGCTTATTAATAACTTCTCAAAACAGGGCTCATACCAAAAAGTACCCTTTTTTTAATTACTCTGTAAACCTGGAGCTACTGTTTCTCTAATACAATTAGACATGAAACGGAAAACCTTATAGCTGTTGCTATAATTCCTGAAATATTTTTCTAACCAGTATCCTATTTCCTTATAGTGCGCAGACTATTTTGACATTCAGCTTCCATCACTTCCCCATCACCCTACCTCCTTGTGAACATGCATCTAGTCACAGCATCAACATTAAGATCTTCTGAAGCAAAACACTTATATTACAGGCATCAACTCAGCACAACCAGGTTTATATACAAAATGCAACCCTCATTCTCTTCCACAAATCAAGAACTTTAGATAAGAACATTTTTGCCTTTAAACTTGGGGGGAAATATCAATGCTGCCAGCAGGGCAATTTGTTTTCCAACAGAGTCAGAGAAAAACCCCAAAAAATAGTTAAACGTATACATTAGTCCTCAACAATCATGTTAGCTAGGCAGTGGTTTGTATCTGCCTAGCACATGGCTGATTAATGTTACTCCTGGGGGAATTCTGAGCCACTGCATGTGCACAGAATTTACGTCCCCCGCAGATTTCTTTGCTTCCCTGCACAAAAGTGACTTCCTTGTGCTTCCCTGCCAGAAACCTGCAAGAGCAGTCACACACTACTCCCTAGCTGCCCAGGAACATCATTTCAGGCACCCGGAGCAGCCAGCAGAGAGGTAAATCACAGCAGGGCTGGCGATGCCCCACCCAGTGGTTCCTACCCTGAGCCAGGACCAGCTGCTAGTCCCAGCTGGGCTGGAGGCAGGAGAGGATGAGACTTCCTCTTCCCCTGCAAGACTTATCCCACCCCCAGAAACCTCCCCCAGCTGCAGGAAGCTCAGCATCCTCCCCTGCTTCCCGCCCCCATCACTCCTCAGCTACGGGGGGGGGGCTGTACAGGGAGCTGCTCCCCCATCCACCCAACCCCCCTATATCCAGACCTCCCATTCCCAGACACCCTCACCAAGCCTCCCCCCTGTACAACCAGAACCTCCCTAGCTCTCCTACCCAAACCTTACCCCATTGATCCTCAACCCCTGCATCTAGAGCCCCCTGCGCCCAGAAGCCCTGCCTCTGGATCCCAACCCCTGCACCCAGACCACCCTGCACTCAAACCCTCACCATGATGAGTCCTACGCCCCTGCACCCCCCTGAGCCCCCACACCACTGACCCCCAATTAGCTTCACCCAGACACCCACTCCCCCAGCACCCAGACCCCTCCACTGAGCCCCAGCCACTTCACCTGGAAGCCCCTGCAGAGTCCCATTGCCCCTGCACCTGGAACCCCGACCCCCAACAATCCTCTGTGCATCCAGATCCCCTGCACACCTAGACCCCCCACTGAGCTGCCTGTACACAGATTGTGCCACAGAATCCTCTCACCCCACATCAGGATCCCCCACACTGAGCCCCTCCATACTTGCAGTCTGCCTGTTTGAGCCTGCATGCCCCACATGTGGTGTGCCTGGCACAGAGGGGCAGGGCCCCAGAATGTTTCTGGGGTATGCCCAGGCCTCGTTCTGTTTCAGGGTTGGGTGCAGCCTCACCACTGAGTCCAGGGCACGGGGTGAGGAGGCTGCAGGGTGATCTCCCATCTTCATGCAGCCAGTGGCCTGTGCTCCCCACTACCATGCTGGAGCCTCTGCATTTGTTAATTGAAACTTGCAGAATTTAAAAATATCATGCGCAGAATTTTTAATGTTTTGGCACAACATTTTTATTTTTTTGGCACAGAATGCCTTCAGGAGTATTAATGTGTAGCAAGTGTCTTTATAGTATCGTAATATTTTGCCACAGAAAAGGACGTATGTTTAACGAGAGCCAGTCAGCAAACTTTGAAACAAACTAACACATACAACAATTACGAGATGAAGTGTTTTTTTAAGCTATAACATGGTGACAGGAAGTCCAGAATAAATAGGTCTTAAGTAGGGCTGTCAAACGATAAAAAAAAAATTGCAATTAATCACAAGATTAAAAATATTGTCATGATTAATCACAATTTTAATTGCACCATTTAATAATAATAGAACACCATTTATTTAAATATTTTGGTTGGGGAGGGGGAGTGTGTGTGTATATTTTTGGGTGGCACTGTCTCTTTAAGCAGAGTATTCAGGAGCCTGAACACTTTTTCAACCAGCAGCAGTTGCTATCTGCAGCACTCACTCCTCAGCCAGCAGCAGACAGGTTCCCCCTGTTCCTCGACCCCAGCTCAGCGCAGCACACAGAAAGCAGGCTCCGGGTCTGGAGCAGCTTGGCCAGGGATGGTTCCATGGGGCGCGGGGGGGGGGGGGGGGAGGTAAGAGCAGCAGTGGAGCAAGGCAGCAGGAGGAGGGGCACTCAGGCCCCGGAGGCACGCAGCAGCACCCCTTGAGCACCGCACCATGGTGGGTGATTAATGCTGGTTAAAAAAAACACATGTTAATGTGTTCTGAGCTATTCACATGCAAAACTGCAATTGACAGCCCCAATTATTATTTTTTATTACAAATATTTGCATTTTAAAAAAGAAAAAAAGATCATGCTTCTACTTGAAGATTGCACCAAGGGGCATGAAGACGTTTAGCATAACTGGCATATAATTACCTTGCAACGCCGGCTACAACAGTGCCAAGAGAACACCTGTTCTCACTTTCAGGTGATGATGTAAATGAAAAGCTGGCAACATTATCTCCCATAAATGTACACGAACTTGTCTGTCTTAGCAATTGGCTGAACAAGTAGCAGGACTGAGTGGACTTGTAGGCTCCAATTTTTTATATTGTTTTGTTTTTGAGTACAGTTATGTTAAAAAAAAAAAAAGCTATTTGTAAATTGCATTTTCATGATAAAGAGACTGAACTACAGTACTTCTGAGGTGAACTGAAAAATACTATTTCTTTTATTTTTACATTGCAAATATTTGTAATTAAAATATTACATAAGCACAGTTCACTTTGTGTTCTGTGTTGTAACTGATAACATATTTGAAAATGTAAAAAAATCCCAAAATATTTATAATAAATTTAAATTGGTATTCTATTATTGTTTAACATTGCGATTAAAACTGTGATCAATGATGATTAATTCTTTTAATCTAGTTTGTTTTTCATTCATCACTTGAGTGAACTATAATTGACAGCCTTAGTCTTAAGCACCACAACTGATCCTACAAACCAGGTCCATATGGGAAGAGATGGCTATACGATCTATCACAGCCAAAAATTCATTCATTAGAAAATGCTGAAGCGATTCCAAGCACAATCTGATACACAACACTGCCAAAATGAGGTGGAGCTACACGTTGATTTACGGTGAGATTTGGGCTGGAGGGAGTAACGAGGGAGCCTCTGGAAAGGCAACTGGAGTTTAGAGTGCTGGCTAAATTAATAGAACTGTCCAAACCCCAAAAGGTGTAAACAGCCCCATCTGCAGCCAGCAAACAATGACCCTGAACAAGAGTCTCTCAAAAACAACTCCAGAGGACGTAAAGGTACATTAGATGTAAACGTACATCTACCAATAATCCATCGCCCCCACCCCGCACACGCACGCACACACACGGAGGTGGGGGAGGAGAGCTCTCCATACCTAGCAATACCCCCTCCCCAGACCCCACCCCTTCACTGCAACAGCTGTCCAGACTAAGACCGAAAATAGCATCCCTACGCTCCTGCAGTTTGGTGACACACCGACGCACAAACTGATCCCCTGACTAGAAGTCTAGCCCCCCACGACAGTCCATAATCGCCAGCGGCACCACCCAGGGCAGCGGACGAGCCGCAGCTCCGCTCTCACCTGGGACGCAATCACTCTGGCAAGGCCCCTCCTTCCCACAGAGCAGCCACCTCCCACGGCTTTGGCGGACCCCTGGGACGCACCCAAGCCCCTCGCCCAGGGGAGGGACTGGACATGCCTCCCCCGGCCCAGGCCCCTCTCCCCTGGCCGCGCCTTAGAGGCGGGGTTTCACCCACCTCCCATGGGGCAGGGGTGGGGCTGGACTCCTAGGGCACCAGCGATGCCCCAGCCCGGCCTCCTCAGGGCCCAGCCCACCCCGGCACGGGGCGCCCCCCCGGCCCCGCTTACCTCGGCTGAGATCAAGCGGGACGTTCTCCTCGCCGCTATCATTCCGACCTGTGTGGGGGGGAGAAGCGGAGAGCCCGTTAACCTGGGCGGGGAGGGAGTGATGGGACCGGGGGAGCAGCAGCGGCGCCTCCCGCCGGGCCTAGCCGGGCTCCTTACCTCGGATGCGGAGGTGCCTCAGCGAGCGGGCGCGGAGGTTCACCGCCATGTTTACGGCCCCGCAGTCACAACACCGGAAACCTCGCCCTCTCTCGCGAGGAGACCGAGCCGCCGCCGACGACTCCCGCGGCCCCCACCGGCCTGTCGCGAGGGGGCGCGGGAACGCGCGGCGGCGAGCGCGAGGAGCGGGGCGCTCGGTGGGGCCTGGCGCCAAGGAATGGCTCCGGCGTGCCAGAGGGGAGCTGGCGGAGCTCAGCGAGGCCCCGGCCTGGGCTCCCCCGCCTTTAGAGAGGAGGCCGTCAGGACACCCACACACACACACATCGCCCCGCCCCGGCTCCGGGGCTTTCCCTCGGCACTCTCCAGGGGGCGTTTCCCTCCATTCGCTGCCCCCTTTCCCCACCAGGGCAGGGGGTGTCTCTTCACCCCCTGCACATTCGTATGATTTATGACGTCCACCATGGGGGCAGCCGCCTTCAGGGATGTGGGGGGCCCCTGGCCCCACAGCTTTAGCAGCAGAGTTGGGGGCCTCTTCGTAGCGCCTAGCTCGCTCCCAAACCTTTGTATGCTGTCTGCTCCCCGCCCCCACCGAGTCTTTCACAATACTGCAAAGCCCAGCATTCAAAAATCCCGAGATGTGACTTAAAATTGTGAGGTTTTTTGATATATATAAGGGGGGGGAGGTTTAAGTGCTTCCTGGGGTCATTGTTTACTGGGCACGCTTGAAACACGTGTTCACCCTCCTCTGTAACCATGAGGGCTGGAGGCTTTTTTTCTTTTTCTTTCTTTTTTTAAATTGGGAGCTGGAATTCTCACTGCATTCCAGGAGCTAAGGCTTTAAAAACACCGAATGTCCCCAGACTCGTAACAAAAATCACAACTGGTAAAAGTCAGTGTTGCCGACAAGTCACTAGACCAGATTGCTGCTGTTTGAAATACTTTTGCAGCCTTGTAACAGACTTCCCAGCAGCTTTACCTCTGACCTGCTAAGTGGTGAAAATGAAAGTGTTGATGAAAAGGCCCAAAATGGCAGATTCAAAGAAACATTTTAAAACACTCCAGACTGCCCCGTCAACTTACCCTGTTGTGCTGCCTTCAGTCTAATTCTACACCTTTGTAGAAAATGTGGCAAAATGCCTTCTTTTCCAGGAGAGCTTGCAGTGCTGGAAGCTGACTTCCTACAAAATTGTTTCAGCTAAACAACTAAAGATGGTGGTTGGGTTTGTCATGTGACATTACTTTTTTGACTCCCATCACAAAAACGCCACACCTTCTATACCTCATGCCTGCCCTATTCAGGCAAAAGCCTAAATAAGCAGAAGTGATTTACAACATGTGCTAAAGGTCAGGAAACTCTGCTTCTGAAGGACCACAGATGAAGCAAGTTCTTAGCGGATGGCCCTACACATAAGAACACCAATGTCCTGATATTTCAATCTCCGTTACCTCAAATATCTCAAGTAGGGTTGCCAGTTTTGGTTGGATGTGTTCCTGGAGGTTTCATCACATGACATGAACTTTAATTAAAGATTAATATTTAATTCCTGGAGAGTCCAGGACAATCCTGGAGGGTTGGCAACACTAGTCTCAAGTGCTTTTAATTGCTCAGGTCACTAATGGGAAGAAAGGTGTTTTCTCACACAGCCAGGATAGAAAACCATATGGAGCTGTATAGATCAAGGTGAACACCTTGAATTGCATCTGCAAGCAAATAAGAAGTTAGGATAACAGCTTTGTGCCCTGCAGCTGATACTACTAACTAAGCAGATTACTAGCCATTCTCCTCTCTCTGAAGTCTACCCGGCATCCCTGGGACAACTGGAAGGCTAGAGGTATCCTGAATTCTGAACTTTGGCAAATGATGGCTATACTCCTTCAATATCAGGAGAGTCACTAGCTTGTCCACCATCTCACCATGCTTCCTCTCATCCTAGCCCTTTTTCCCACTAGAAATCAAAAGACCACTGGACCAGGGGGATGAGGTGGACGAGGCTTTCTTCCGGCAACTAACGGAAGTTATTAGATCGCAGGCCCTGTTTCTTATGGGAGACTTCAATCACCCTGATATCTGCTGGGAGAGCAATATAGCAGTGCACAGATAATTCAGGAAGTTTTTTGGAAAGTGTAGGGGACAATTTCCTGGTGCAAGTGCTGGAGGAACCAACTAGGGGCAGAGCTCTTCTTGACCTGCTGTTCGCAAACAGGGAAGAATTAGTAGGGGAAGCGAAAGTGGATGGGAACCTGGGAGGCAGTGACCATGAGATGGTAGAGTTCAGGATCCTGACACAGGGAAGAAAGGAGAGCAGCAGAATACGGACCCTAGACTTCAGAAAAGCAGACTTTGACAACCTCAAGGAACTGATGGGCAGGATCCCCTGGGAGAATAACATGAGGGGGAAAGGAGTCCAGGAGAGCTGGCTGTATTTTAAAGAATCCGTGTTGAGGTTACAGGGACAAACCATCCCGATGTGTAGAAAGAATAGTAAATATGGCAGGTGACCAGCTTGGCTTAACCGTGAAATCCTTGCTGATCTTAAACACAAAAAAGAAGCTTACAAGAAGTGGAAGACTGGACAAATGACCAGGGAAGAGTATAAAAATATTGCTCGGGCATACAGGAGTGAAATCAGGAAGGCCAAATCACACCTGGAGTTGCAGCTAGCAAGAGATGTTAAGAGTAACAAGAAGGGTTTCTTCAGGTATGTTAGCAACAAGAAGAAAGTCAAGGAAAATGTGGGCCCCTTACTGAATGAGGGAGGCAACCTAGTGACAGAGGATGTGGAAAAAGCTAATGTACTCAATGCTTTTTTTGCCTCTGTCTTCACAAACAAGGTCAGCTCCCAGACTACTGCACTGGGCAGCACAGCATGGGGAGGAGGTGACCAGCCCTCTGTGAAGAAAGAAGTGGTTCAGGACTATTTAGAAGAGCTGGACGAGCACAAGTCCATGGGGCTGGATGTGCTGCATCCGAGAGTGCTAAAGGAGTTGGTGAATGTGATTGCAGAGCCATTGGCCATTATCTTTGAAAACTCATGGCGATCGGGGGAAGTCCCGGATGACTGGAAAAAGGCTAATGTAGTGCCCATCTTTAAAAAAGGGAAGAAGGAGGATCCTGGGAACTACAAGCCAGTCAGCCTCACCTCAGTCCCTGCAAAAATCATGGAGCAGGTCCTCAAGGAATCAATTTTGAAGCACTTAGAGGAGAGGAAAGTGATCAGGAACAGTCAGCATGGATTCACCAAGGGCAAGTCATGCCTGACTAATCTAATTGCCTTCTATGAAGAGATAACTGGCTCTGTGGATGAGGGGAAAGCAGTGGATGTGTTGTTCCTTGACTTTAGCAAAGCTTTTGACATGGTCTCCCACAGTATTCTTGCCAGCAAGTTAAAGAAGTATGGGCTGGATGAATGGACTATAAGGTGTTTAGAAAGCTGGCTAGATTGTCGGGCTCAACGGGTAGTGATCAATGGCTCCATGTCTAGCTGGCAGCCAGTATCAAGTGGAGTGCCCCAAGGGTCGGTCCTGGGGCCGGTTTTGTTCAATATCTTCATTAATGATCTGGAGGATGGTGTGGATTGCACCCTCAGCAAGTTTGCAGATGACACTAAACTGGGAGGAGAGGTAGATATGCTGGAGGGCAGGGATAGGATACAGAGGGACCTAGACAAATTAGAGGATTGGGCCAAAAGAAATCTGATGAGGTTCAACAAGGACAAGTGCATACTCCTGCACTTAGGACGGAAGAATCCCATGCACCACTACAGACTAGGGACTGAATGGCTAGGCAGCAGTTCTGCAGAAAAGGACCTAGGGGTTACATGGACTAGAAGCTGGATACGAGTCAACAGTGTGCCGTTGTTGCCAAGAAGGCCAATGGCATTTTGGGATGTGTAAGTAGGGGCATTGCCAGCAGATCAAGGGACGTGATCGTTCCCCTCTAATCGACATTGGTGAGGCCTCATCTGGAGTACTGTGTCCAGTTTTGGGCTCCACACTACAAGAAGGATGTGGAAAAATTGGAAAACGTCCAGCGGAGGGCAACAAAAATGATTAGGGGTCTGGAACACAATGACTTATGAGGAGAGGCTGAGGGAACTGGGATTGTTTAGTCTGAGGAAGAGAAGAATGAGGGGGGATTTGATAGCTGCTTTCAACTATCTGAAAGGGGGTTCCAAAGAGGATGGATCTAGACTGTTCTCAGTGGTAGCAGATGACAGAACGAGGAGTAATGGTCTCAAGTTGCAGTGGGGGAGGTTTAAGTTGGATATTAGGAAAAACTGTTTCACTAGGAGGGTGGTGAAACACTGGAATGCGTTACCTAGGGAGATGGTGGAATCTCCTTCCTTAGAAGTCTTTAAGGTCAGACTTGACAAAGCCCTGGCTGGGATGATTTAGTTGGGGATTGGTCCTGCTTTGAGCAGGGGGTTGGACTAGATGACCTCCTGAGGTCCCTTCCAACCCTGATATTCTATGGTTCTATGAAAAGAGGCTATCACCCAGGTTTGACAAAAAGTAGACAAGGTGCATATCAATAGCATTGCAACACAAAACTTTTCATAATTTACCCTAGTGACAATGCAACTTTGGAGAACCCTAAAATACAGAGCTCTTGGGTCAATAGACAAAGTTCCAATACCTCCCTTTGAGATCACACAGAGAAGAATGAACTCATTCAAGCAATCTCATCTACCCAAGGCAGCGTCTTCCAATGATCCAACGGAGCTTTGGTGTCCATACCAAAGACACTTAAGATTTGTCTAAATCTCCAGAGTCCATCAATCTCTATCAGTGGACTAAGGACATGACTTGTTCCTGTGAATTTTTTTTTTTAATTGACTAATCTCATCCAACAGCAGAGCCTGATCCAAAGGTTATTGAAGTCAATGAATGCTCACATGGATTTCAGTAGGCTTTGGAAAGATTTAATTTAATTTCATATATAAATTATGTGGGCCCAAGCTAAAAACTGCATTTGTAAGTGATTCTTCTACCACTTTTGCAGGGAGTGTAGCAAGATAATGCAATTATTAAAAGAATAATGGCAAGTAGTTTACATCCACAATTTCACTTACCGTAACATTTATAATCTGATAGAAAATATCCTCCATATTTTAAACATTTGACTTTTAAATCCACCCATTTGTGAAAAATAGCTGTTTATTAAGCAGAAGAAGAGTTTAAAAGACTTAGCACACAAGCCATGACATTAAACTATGAACACACAAATTTAAAATAATAGCATGAGTCTCCTCCGGTGAGCTCTGCACTTCTCAAAGTGCAGTTTTACTCTGAAAAGTGTCTATATAAAAATGACACCTTCTTACTCCACAGATCATCATCCTCTCTGTATTTTTTTAATCAGATCTTCAGCCAGTACTGGTATATCTCCTCCTTCTAACTTTAGTGACTAAAATGAGTTTTGACTACTGTTTGCAGAGCCAACCCAGCAAAAATTGAATGAGCTACAGATTGTATTCTACTCATACATCATCAACGTAATTATTTACTGAATTTCAGTCAGTTACATACCTCTGCAAATCAATTGAAGGCAACAGATGGCACAGATGTAATTGAAGGCCTAATTTAACTTTCAGTACCTTTATTATTGGTAATGGTATGAGCTTGCTTGACTAGCAGATCTTTAAAAAAAAATCCCTTTGCTTGTAAACTGAGCATTGATATGAAAATCGTCTTGTCTTTACAGGGATTCTAGCAAGCATGTCTGATTAAAAAAAACATATGACTATACCATTAAAATTGACTTCCATGTTCTTTGTTAACTTTTAAAAATTAACTTAATTCTTCTGAAAGCCATGGGATTGAGAGCTCTGGATATCAAAGTCTGATCTATCCATAGAACTGGGGCAATGTAGTTCTCACTTCCTCATACAGCTTTGTCAATATACCTCACACTTTAGCCTGTTAATGTGAGAGAAGGTGTCAGGGTTACAGTGTCAATTGCACCTTAGACCCTTAGTCCCTCTTGAGTGCACCCCTGAGAGAACTGGGTTACAACACCTCACTATAGATAGAATGATACAGTACAACCACTCTTAAACTTGCTCTCTTGGCTGCAGCCCCTTGGTTTCCAAACCATATTGGTTTCCAACCAACATAGTCCCAGCTTGATTTTAGCACCTGTTTTCCTCCAGAAGCCTGTGGCAGTATAACTTTGCAGCTACAAAGAAATAGCATCTTCAAAACAACGCATTGCTTATTCATTCCTCAAAGCTATAAAACACATAGAGCAAAAGGTAAAACCAATAAAAGGCCCACACATATGGGTCTTTTTTATATCTTTGATCCTAGGTTCAGTCTTAGGAAGGGGGTAATCCATTCTAGCCTGGATGGAGCCAAACAAGGGATATTCCTCCTTAGTTCCCCCCTTCTTTGTTTCCTCAAGGAGCTTTATCTTTGCCATTATCTTGTTAGGACTATCAAGTGATTAAAAAAATTAATCCCGATTAATTGCACTGCTAAACAATAATAGAATACCATTTATTTAAATATTTTTGGATGTTTTTACATTTTCAAATATGTTGATTTCAATTACAACACAGAATACAAAGTGTACAGTGCTCACTTTATGTTTATTTTTATTACAAATATTTGCACGGTAAAAAACAAAAAAAAAATATTTTTCAATTCACCTAATATAAGTACTACAGTGCAATCTCTTTATCATGAAAGTTGAACTTTCAAAGGTAGAATTAAGTATAAAAAATAACTGCATTCAAAAATATCCACTCAGTCCTACTTCAGCCAGTCACTCAGACAAACAAGTTTAGTTACAATTTGCAGGCGATAATGTTGCCTGCTTCTTCTTTACAATGCCATCTAAAAGTGAGAAAAGACGTTCGCATGGCACTGTTTGTTGCCGGCATTGCAAGATGCGCTATGCAGATGCGCTAAAGATTCATATGTCCCTTCAGGCTTCAACTATCATTCCTGAGGACATGCATCCATGCTAATGACGGGTTCTGCTTGATAACGACCCAAAGCAGAGCGACCCGAAACATGTTCATTTTCATCATCAGAGTCAGATGCCACCAGCAGAAGGCAGATTTTCTTTTTTGGTGGTTCGGGTTCTGTAGTTTCTGCATCTGAGTATTGCTCTTTTAAGACTTCTGAAAGCATGCTTCACACCTTGTCCCTCTCAGATTTTGGACAACACTTCAGATTCTTAAATCTTGAATGGAGAGTGCTGTCACTATTTTTAGAAATCTCACATTGGTACCTTCTTTGCGTTTTGTCTAATCTGCTGTGAAAGTATTCTTAAAACGAACATGTGCTGGGTCATTATCCAAAACTGCTATAACATGAAATATATGGCAGAATGTGGGTAAAATAGAGCAGGAGACATACAATTCTCCCCCAAAGAGTTCAGTCACACATTTTATTAACTTTTTTTTTTTAATGAGCATCATCGGCATGGAAGCATGACCTGTGGAATGGTGATCGAAGCAGGAAGGGGCATACAAATGTTTAGCATATCAGGCACGTAAATACCTTGCAATGCCGGCTACAAAAGTGCCATGTGAACACCTGTTCTCACTTTCAGGTGACACTCTAAATAAGAAGCGGGCAGCATTATCTCCCATAAATGTAAACAAACTTGTTTGTCTTAGTGATTGACTGAACAAGAAGTAGGACTGAGTGGACTTGTAGGCTCTAAAGTTTTACATTGTTTTGTTTTTGAGTACAGTTATGCAACAAAAAAATCTACATTTGTAAGTTACACTTTCACTATAAAGAGATTGTACTACAGTACTTGTTTGAGGTGAACTGAAAAATACTATTTCTTTTGTTTATAGTTTTACAGTGCAAATATTTGTAATAAAAATAATAATATAAAGTGAGCTCTGTACACTTTGTATTCTGTGTTGTAATAGAAATCAATATATTTGAAAATGTAGTAAAACATCTGAAAATATTTAATAAATTTCAATTGGTGTTCTATTGTTTAACTGTGCAATTAATTTTTTTAAGTTTCAGAGTAACAGCCGTGTTAGTCTGTATTCGTAAAAAGAAAAGGAGTACTTGTGGCACCTTAGAGACTAACCAGTTTATTTGAGCATGAGCTTTCGTGAGCTACAGCTCACTTCATGCATCCGATGCAGTGAGCTGTAGCTCACGAAAGCTCATGCTCAAATAAACTGGTTAGTCTCTAAGGTGCCACAAGTACTCCTTTTAATTTTTTTAAGTTAATCGCATGAGTTAACTGCGATTAATTGACAGCCCTAGTTCTTGTGGTTTCCCCTTTTATCCTCCTTTGATTTAACTGGTGGCCTACAGGCAAATTAATATCAAACAGATAACCTGAGGGGTATATGCTATTTATAAAAAATACTACACATAACTCCCTCACTCTCCAAATATGGTAATTTCTATTTCCATATCCAGCCAATCCTGAAAATGGCATAAAAGAGTGCAGTTATGATAATGGTTTCATGATATGGAATTGTGTTCACTAGGAAATGTACCAGGATTAATTCATTTCACACAAGCCACTAAAATGCCATGTAATGGCATTTAGTCACTACTAACCTCTCGTCTGTATTTAAACCCAGGTGTGCTGAAACTCGGGGTGCTAGGGATTGGTAACAACCAAATACAAGGTTTTTGCTTTCAGCACTCCCATTATAAAAATTGTTCTAGCACCGCTGTTTGAACCTGTGAGCTACAAATTATAAACTATTAATCCCATTACCAGTGCCGTACAGACACTTACTGTGTTAAAAAGAACTCCACCACTATTCTCCCCAAAAATAGGGCTAGTAACAAAAGAGTAAGTTTTTAATTGTCAGATAATGTTTTGCTTTGCTGTTGCAGAACAAGTCAGTCAGCCAGTGGAGGGAACACAGTTTAACCAATGAACTCCATCCCACCGCTCTTCTAACAAAAACAGAAATTACCTATGATGATGACACACAAAGCAGTGTCATAACCAATGGGAGCCATATTTATTTCCACTCCATCGAAGACAAGGGGAAAACCAATGTTTGCAATTTAAAAAAAAGGTTGAGGTTTTATTTTTAAGCTTCAATTATTACAAAAAGAGTAAATAATGAAAAATACAGTAGCTTTAACTTGCACTTGGATATTTGCCACGTGTCCACAGAAGCATGCTGCAGAATGAGTCTGCTTCCCAATCCAGTGACTTGTGAAACTCATGCACTGGAAAGAGCTGCCTTCTCAGGATTCGGAACAGCACAACTTGGATCCTTCTGTACTGCCCACTCTCCTCTTGTTTAACAGGTAATGCAGAAGAAAAAATGATGACATTGATCTGAGAGGTCATGTGTATGAGAAAGCTTTACCTGTTAAACAAGTATAATTATACCAATATAAAAAGAAAAGGAGTACTTGTGGCACCTTAGAGACTAACAAATTTATTTGCGTATAAGCTTTCATGAGCTACAGCTCACTTCACTGGATGCACGTGCATCCGATGAAGTGAGCTGTAGCTCACGAAAGCTTATGTTCAAATAAATTTGTTAGTCTCTAAGGTGCCACAAGTACTTCTTTTCTTTTTGCGGATACAGACTAACACGGTTGCTACTCTAAAACCTATACCAAAATAGTTAAACTGCTATCGTTATACAGGTGTAACGCTCCATGTGGACACTCTTATTCCAGAATAAGATTGGTGCTTTTTTTTTTGTTTAGTTTAAAACCCTTTCAAAGAGACATGCCTCAGATTCAGCAAAACAGCATGACCTAATTGGATGTGATACCAACGCAGCACTATAAAAGTTTGTCATTCTTTAAAATAGGAACAATATACAGTCCTAACTGATTGCAACCAGGTAAAATATGCTGTATGTCTAGTTATGGAAAAAAAATAATTTAAAAAATGCACATAACCATGCAGTATAAAATATAAAAACTCTGACAGCTTAAAGCTTTTCAAGTGACACAACAGGTCTTGCTAACTTATATATACTATGTGGTTTGGTTAACTCTTGCTTAATACAATCATGCATTTATGGGTCTATTTATGTAAAGTTATTCATGGCATTGTGCATCACATAAGCTCTGAAAAGCTGCAGATATTGACTCTGCCTGTTCTTGACATATTAATAATGGAAATTTGCTCTGAGGCAAAAGACTTTAAGAAACAAAACTATTATATAGCTCGAGATTTAAAGTGTTGCCACAGAGAGGAGGATGTATATAAATGAGGCTCTTCACCAACCCCCAAATTGGAAATCACCTGATTCAAAACTTTAGTGACTGCAGAGACAATTTTCTTTTAAATTTTGAGTCTGTTCTTCTGAAAGTGGCAGTCACATCTGCAGAAGCCTTTGACTATGTGCTTGGGTAGTGACTGGAAAAATGCTAACAACATATTTATACCAATATTCTTTTACATTCATATAACTGTATGAAAATGGATGAACTCCCTGAGAATGCTTACTGGACTCAATGTGCAGCATGAGAACTGGCTACCTTCATACAGTCAGTATGAAATGGCTTATTGTGACCATCCATTCTAGTAATGAAAGGGGTAGAAAAAAGGGATGGGATGCAAAAGAAAACAACTGATACTTTTTATTGTTTTCCAGCTGGCCCCAGTGAGACATGTGGTTATGGCTTTCTTACACCTTACAGCCTCCCTGTTTGAACTCTGAAGGAAGTTCCCCGGGTGATAGTGAGAGAAGGAAAGTGCATTTGGCCTAATTTCAGATTCTATTGGATAAGTGGAATGAAACTCAAAATACCAGAATCATAGTCCTCTTTAGTGGTTGCTGAATCACTGAGCCTCTGCTACTGTCACCCACTGAGTTAAGAATCTTGCACAAAAAGAGTCTTTAAACAGCAGAGCCATAAAAAAAATATGAACGTGCGGGGGCCAGGGACACAGGAGCAGGTGAGCAGTGAAGAGGGATCAAGAAAACAAGGGACAACGAAGCAGAAGAGCAGGGGACAGAGCATCCTGGTCAAAGAATCAGGGGACAGTGGAACAATTAATAGTGATAGAAATTTAGGAGAGCAGGACAGGATAGGGACAGGGAGAGGAATAGGACAGAGAAGCCGACAGCATGGGGCAGCGCTCCTGGCAGGGAAAGGAGTATGGTGCCAAAGAGATAGCACTTCTTCAAATCAACACAGAGACAGGAGACTGCAAAAGGCTTGGAAATAGTGTCCAGAGTAGAAGAGCGAGCTGGGGAGAGTGCCCAAAGTGCCTGGAGAGCTGGCAGAACAGGGAACTAGGGAATGTGGCCCTTCCATCCGTCAGGAGGAAAAGGAGACAGGACTCTCAGTTTGTGTGTGTGCACATTTTGGAAACAGTTCCCACCTAAAATGCATGCGTATAAATGGGAGAAGCAGGGAGCTTTTCCTGCTACGAGTTTGAAAATCAGAAGTCAGGCCAAAAACGGATTAGAAAAAAAAGCCAGGTTTAATGGTTGTTGGGTTTTTTTATTGCCTCATAATGCTTGTGCTTACCGAGCTGGCAATATTGCTGCTCTCAGGCTGCTGCTTTATCTAAAGGACATTGTAAATGTCCTATTCAAATAGCAGCAAAATCCTGAAAAACAAACAAACCCTATGTTGATATCAGGACCCGGGGAATGTAGATAATACAATTTTAGAATTTTCCCCTATTTTTTTGCTGCATTCTACAATATTCTGTAAATTCTAAGGTTTTGTTTAAATACAGTTGTCTTATAAGGTTGCAGCCACCCAAGCATAAACAGATATACTGTGCAACTGGTTTGCATAAAACTGACCCCAATTCAGTGAAATACTTAAGCATGTGTTTACCTTATATTTAACATTGAAGTCATTTGGACACCCAAAATTAGTGAACACTTTTGACAATCTTGGCCTTCCTCTGTTGATACCTCTTTTCCTCATCTCAGAAATAGGAATTATAATATTTTCCTATCTCACAAGGGAATTGTGAAGATAAGTTAATTAATATTCATGAGTATCTCAGATTTTATTGTGATGAGAGCCATAAAGAAACCCAGAGGAAAGAAATAATTCTGTATTCAGTGCAGAGTTTGGAAAGTGTACTGTAAAAGATTCAGGGGCCACTAACTGAATGATGAGGATTGAACAGTTCCCTTAGTTTCACCTTATGCACTGAATGAGGCAGGGATTCTGTGGAAAAAAATAGTATGTCATGTAATGCACAATTAAAGACAATAAGATACATATCCACAAGAGGGCAGAATTAAAGGTTGCACAGACAAGCTGTCATAAATATAAAGGGAAGGGTAAACACCTTTAAATCCCTCCTGGCCAGAAGAAAAACCCTTTCACCTGTAAAGGGTTAAGAAGCTAGGATAACCTCGCTGGCACCTGACCGAAATGACCAATGAGGAGACAAGATACTTTCAAAGCTGGAAGGTGGGGGGGGGGGGGGGAGACACAAAAGGTTCTCTCTGTCTGTGTGGTTTTTTGCCAGGACCAGAGCAGGGAGGCAGGTCAGAACTCCTGTAAAGGGCTAATAAGCAATCTAGTTAGATATGTGTTAGATTCTGTTTTGTTTAAATGGCTGATAAAATAAGTTGTGCTGAATGGAATGTATATTCCTGTTTTTGTGTCTTTTTGTAACTTAAGGTTTTGCCTAGAGGGATTCTCTATGTTTTGAATCTGATTACCCTGTAAGGTATTTACCATCCTGATTTTACAGAGGTGATTCTTTTACTTTTTCATCAATTAAAATTCTTCTAAGAACCTGATTGCTTTTTCATTGTTCTTAAGATCCAAGGGTTTGGGTCTGTGTTCACCTATGCAAATTGGTGAGGATTTTTATCAAGCGTTCCCCAGGAAAGGGAGTGTAGGGTTTGGGAGGATTTTGGGGGGAAAGACGTTTCCAAGTGGGCTCTTTACCTGTTATATATTTGTTAGATGCTTGGTGGTGACAGCAATAAAGTCCAGGGGCAAAAGGTAAAATAGTTTGTACCTTGGGGAAGTTTTAATCCAAGCTGGTAAAAATAAGCTTAGGGGTTTTTTCATGCAGGTCCCCACATCTGTACCCTAAAGTTCAGAGTGGGGAAGGAACCTTGACACAAGCTGAATTCTGGCATTTCCTAACTTTAATGATTTTCTTGTAAGGCACAGTTTTTATGGTATAAATTGGAGCTATGATGTACATGTATTAGCGGTTGGATTAGGTTACTATAGAAAGGCCACACCCTTCTCCTGGCCCAATCAGCTCCTTCAGAATCTAAATTTTCATTTACATTTTTTTTTAAGTTTGTACCTTTGATTGCAAATATATCCATCTGAACATGAACAGACACAGTGCTCAAGTGTGCAGACAAACAGACTGAAGCTATAGCTCCCAAGAGTAAATTTGCCCCACCTCCACCAAAGGCCCTAAAAGCACTAGGATCTATGGGATTGGTGGTGGGAAGGGTAGTGCAATAGGACTCCCCAGAGAGATGTGGTTTATTAATATAGTGTGGGGAGTAGCCAGAGGAGCTGCAGTTATATGGATTAAAAAATAACCCTCCGTTCAGGAATGCACAGAGAATCAATTGCTACTGTACAATCCATAGCCTGTAGCAAAAGCAGAGAAATGGCTCCAAAACCACTGAGTTGGAAGGAGAGTTCCTTTTCTCTCAGCACTCCTTGATACTCAGCCCTTTTCCCTGGACATGGCACAGGCAGCAACATCTGCTCCTAAGACAGATGCAAGCAAACTGATCCTATTTGACACAACCCGTTTTTTTTTTTAAAGCTGACGTTTAATTACCTGCTTTTTAATGTCAACTTTGTTAACTGTTTCATTGTTGAATACTTTAGCAGACATATCCAGCTACTCCAGGATTGTAGATGGAGTTTGGGATTATGAGGGTAGGAATGTTAGCAGACTACCAGCAACTTTCGCCTTCCCTTGGGAAGTTTTAAAGATGGCAGAATAGACTACATAAGAGAAAAGACCAAGATACAGTCTTTATTATGCTGTTCCATACTTCGTGTTTTTCAATAATATAGGCATAGACTTTTCTATCTGAAAGTTTTCCTGCTTACATTTCACATTTTAAAAAGTTATTACTAACAAAGTAATGTCACATCTGTAGTAGTACGCTGTCACATCAAGTGTAACATTGACTTACATATTGTTTGCTGCTCAGTGACAATTTTGGCAGAATGCAGTGCACCCACATTTCTCACTGGAAGTGCACACTTTCATTTAGAGAAAGAAAAAAGATTGGTTCCAGAGAATGGCACTGGTAAAATAAAAATAAGTTACTCCAGTGATTTGCTAGTATATTATGACACTTTTAATCAGTCTGAACGGGCCATGTTACGTTATGATTTATAAAGTTGTGTACTATCTATGTCTGTTATATTATGGTTATGAGAGATCACATGATTATTTGGAAACTGGAAGAAATATTCAAAATGTATTGCTAAAAGCCTCACTACTCACAAATTCACATCTGTACAGGGGGACAACAAGAGGCCCATGTACCACTCAAGTCCTAATTAAGCCCTTGTACTTGTCCTCTGCACAGGGGTAAATTGTACACAATGATTGGGGTCTGATTCCATTCTCACTGAAGTCATGTCATTGACTGTAAAAGGAACAAGACTGGACATTTACATAGGAAATCAACACAAATCTTTTTGTCAGTAATTAAAGGTGGCTAGGTATGAAAATATTTTTCCACTAGCTGGCAGGTAGCCCTATATTGCAGTGTCTGAATTCCAGCTGAGCCTTCTGTCACATCCCTATTTTGATACGCTGTCGTCAGTGCCTTTGAAAAATAAAACAGATTGCAGCTGCTAAATAGTTTAAAACATTCATGGTACTTAAGAGAGGCCAGATTTCAAATTTGGATGCTAACAGTGGTGCTTAAATGCCTAAAATAGGTATTTGTGTGCCTATGTGCTGATGTGAACATTCAGATGCAGAACTGGAGGCTCTAATTCAGTGCAAAACTTCAAAACTGGCTCCAGATTATAAAAACCTGTGATTTTAAAATATTATTTAGACTATGGTTTACAGGTGGTTATGTGATGTTAAATCATGTTTGCTACTAAACATCGTAAAAAATGTGTTCTATTTCATTTTATACTTGATATCCTTCTATGCCGTGACTACAGAGGAGATTAGGGACAATAACTGCTGTAGCTATCCTAGTGCAAGCCCTAGGGTGAAATCCTGGCTCTACTGAAATCAGTGGCAAAACTCCCACTGAGCCAAGATTTCACTCTGGTGTATGCAGGCTTAACTGCTGTAAGCAGTAACTTTTACTTACTTTGGTTTCAAGCTTGGGTAAGACTATTGCAAGTCATAGTTTATAGCAGTTTTGCCTGTCTTCATCCGGGCTTTGCACTAATCCTACTACACTGGTGTTAGCTGGTTACTGATGGCCAAAATTCCCAATGTAGACAAGACCTGAGAAGCTACAAATAAAATCTCATTTTCTAAACATTTTGTTCTTCTGTGTTTGGGATTCATTGTTAATATTATTGTATTTTCAATGGACCCGATACGAATAAGTGCAAAGTAATATTAATCATTTATTACATAACTTATTTTACTATAAAGGCTTGCTTATTTGTATAATAGCATCATCAATGAAGCTGGCAGTTTTAGAAATAGGTTTTGTTAGTTAAGTTGCGTCCTTCCTTTAACTGACTCTAGTATAAGAAAGCAATATTTAAAAGAAAAATCTCAGCATCAGAATGTTGCAATTTGAGACTATGTATATATATTAAATCGAGAGGCTATTTCCCACCAGATTATACAATTATAAGAAGTAGATTTTCATGCCTAAACTAGAGTAATGACTTGGCAAATTCCCTTTAAACTAAACAGAGAGTAAAGCCTTAGGATAAACATCCTGAAAATCTGCTGAATAACAAACAATGTGCTATATAGTTAAGGAGAGCCTTCCATGGCTAGTATCTCAGAGTTCTGTACATAAAACACACAAAAAAACCGGATAAATTATGTTTATTATTGTGTAATTATTATGTATTCAAAAATAACATATGAAACATTTAATGATTATTTTAGAGAACTACAGTCTGTTACTGGTACAGTATAAACTTTAGCAGTGGAGGCACATGGCCATGTTTATCACATTAATCCTGACTATTAAAATTGGAATATTGAGTCAATGATATATTGGCTTCTCTGCCACCCACTTCTATTTTCTGCTTTCACAACAATGATGCCTATCATTGGTGGTTACATTTCTTTTCATGATGCTGTCCTCCACGACGTGGGCAGTCCATGCCACCAGGGCCTACTGGCCCACATATCCTTTGTAGCCGTGAATTGGCATCTCTGGGTGAAGTTGCCTGATGAATTATTTTTATATGGACCAGTTGACTGTGGCAGAGGCAGAAAGGACGCATTTGATGAAAATTTTAATTTCAGTTCAGATTACCCAAATTTTAGTTGTGCTGATACATGACAAAGAGGAAATACCATTCAAAGCAATAAATCCAAAAGATCTAACGTTCGACATAGATTAACCAAAACTTGGTACATGTAGAAGGGTAATCACTGATGATAGCCATAACTTGTGACTAATCAGCTTTGGTGATGTTTTATGCTAATTGGAAATCCAGAGGAGATAGTACCCCCAATGAAGTTCACACTTTAACAATATTCAAGATTAATCATTATCATAGATGCAACCTGAATGGGAAAGAAAATGCAAAAATATTAGTATTGTATAATAATTTAGTACTAACATAGATTTAAAAGTGATTTATTTCAGTTACATTACATGTAACAATTACTATATTGTTTGAAATGTGCAACATACCATCAGCAATATCATCGTAGATATCTCCATCACTGTAAATTTAGAAAGAGAAAAATATATTTGATCTTAAAAAAACCTCACATAGTATATATTATCATTTGCAAGTAGATACAAAATCAGGTAGCATGGTCTAGACACATATCAAGTAATTAAACACGGTTAAGGAAATACCATATTTATATACAGACTTCAGATATTTCTATATTTGGAAGGAACATTCTGAAATCAAGACAGGTGGAGAGGACAACATGCTCAAGGAACTTGAAAGTAAAGAATAGACATGGATAACATTATTTTGGAAATGGCATTTTTAAAAACAATGTAAGAAAAATGATGACTAAAAAAATCATCATTTTTGTGAGTACTTTTACAAAATGTTCATTTAAAATGAAATGGTCATTGATTTTCATTTTTATTTTTTTAACCAATAAATGAAAACAGTAGTAGAGGGAATCATCATATCCTTAAACTTTCTCAAAAGATGCTCAGCAATATAATAATGGGACTGGAGAAAGTAAATGCTAGACAACACATTCAGCTATTGTCCGTCTACAAATAGTACATGCTCTCCAAAGAGTATATTTTCAAAACAAGTTATTTACTTATGCACTTATTTATGTAATTGAATAGTCCCATTGTTTTTAATGGGACAACTCATATGTTTAAAGTTAAGTGCATGTATAAAGTGTGTGCAGGGTTGAGGCCTAAATCTGTCATCTAATTTGGTGTTTAAGGGCCTGATCCAAACCCTACTGAAGTCAATGGAAAGACTCCCATTTACTTTTATGGGCTTTGGATCAGGCCCTAAATGCTGAAGCCAGTGCACCTAGACTGAGTATTGGAAGCATAAATACTGAGCCAAATTCTGCTTTGGATTACACCTGTGCAGCCCCACTGGAATGACACAGGAGAAAATTAGAGGAGAAATTGGTCTAATATATTTAAACATTTGAAATTGCCATCATTTTAAGTAATGTGCAGTTAAATAATGGTTATTATAATATTCAAATTATGGATTAAGGCATGTGTTTTGTATAATTTTTCAATGCTGAGTCCCGAATTTTTCAATGCTCAGTCAATAATACAGGAGTGGTTCCACAGATAATTTCAAACACAAATGTGGGAAGGTTAAACTTCATAACCAATTTAGCAATAAACTCATACAATAAAATATTTTATTTTCACTTTTAGTTGCACAATGAGTAGTTAACAGCAAAACTGAATATTTTATGACAAGTTTCCAGAAGATCATTTTGTACTTACTTCTCCATTAAACTGCTTCTCAGGACATAGCCATCTGTAAAATTAAATATACATATATATATATATTTAATTTCAATTTACATTATATTTCTTGTGTTCCCAGAGAAAGCCATTTGAAATGCATAGCGCATTTTTTAATACATAAAATAAAAATATATATACCTACGGTACAGTAGAAAGGAAGAGGTGGTAATCACAGAGAATTTACACACATGATACTGAAATGAATTTAAAGTGATTAATTCATCCTTAATTATTATTGTTAAGAGAAGTAGCAGTAGAAGTAGTAATATTATGGTAGCACCTACAGGTCCCAATCAGAGATCAGGGATCCATTGTGCTAGACACCACACGTGCACATAAGCAGTAATTTTTCATGTCATTGTAATGAATTTCCATTGCTCAGACACCTAGTGCTATGGAGAACAGAGGGGAATTCAAGATGTACAGGATCAGATTTTATTTTTTATTTTAATTTCTTTGTTTCACATATCTGCTAAGTAACCATGTTAGATTGCACAAGTTTTAACAGAATTTACAAAATGTGTCGTGTAGCCAAATAACATCTTCTCTTACCAGATGTTTCAAAAAGACTGAACACCTGCCGCCCTGGCTGCAAAACTACCCATTAATCCACAAAAGGTGACTCAGACTCATCAGGAGGTACACTTCGAGTCAGAGGGTGACCCCCATACTCCCACTCACAAGAGTAGCCTCATTAAAGTAATTTAATGGTGTTTAACAGGAGCTTACCTAATAATTAAGCGATATCTGTTCAGAACAGTGTAAAACTACATGATTAAATGAGACACCTTTTCTTGATTGGTCCAATAACCTGAATTTAGTCTCAGTATTCATTAATTTTTATAGGGCTGTCAAGCAATTAAATTAGTCGTGATTAATCCTGCAGTTAACCAATAATAGAATACCATTTATTTAAATATTTTTGGATATCTTCTACATTTTCAAATATATTGATTTCAATTACAACACAGAATACAAAGTGTACAGTGCTCACTTTATATTTATTTTTGATTACAAATATTTGCACTGTAAAAAACAAAAGAAATAGTATTTTTCAGTTCTCCTAATACAAGTACTGTAGTGCAATCTCTTTATCATGAAAGTTGAACTTACAAATGTAGAATTATGTATAAAAAATAACTGCATTCAAAAATAAAACATTGTAAACGTTAGAGCCTACACGTCCACTCAGTCCTATTTCTTGTTCAGCCAATCGCTCAGACAAAAAAGTTTGTTTATATTTGCAGGAGATAATGCTACCTGCTTCTTGTTTACAATGTCTCCTGAAAGTGAGGACACCTTTGTAGCTGGTGTCGCAAGATATTTACATGCCAGATGTTCTAAAGTTTCCTATGTCCCTTCATGCTTCATCCATCATTCCAGAGGACGTGTCCATGCTGATGATGGATTCTGCTCGATAATGATCCAAAGCAGTGTGGACTAACTCATGTTCATTTTCATCATCTAAGTCAGATGCCACCAGCAGAAAGTTGATTTTCTTTTTCGATGATTCAAGTTCTGTAGCTTCTGCATCGGAGTGTTGCTCTTTTAATACTTGTGAAAGCATACTCCATAACTCGTCCCTCTCAGATTTTGGCAGGCACTTCAGATTCTTAAACCTTGGTTGAGTGCTATCTTTAGATATTTCACATCAGTACCTTTTTTGTGTTTTGTCAAATCTACAGTGAAAGTGTTCTTAAAACGAACAACACATGATGGGTTATCATCCGAGACTGCTATATCATGATATATATGGCAGAGCTGGAGACATACAATTCTTCCCAATGAGTTCGGTCACAAATTTAATTAATGCATTATTTTTTTAACAAGTGTCATCAGCACGGAAGCATGTCCTCTGGAATGGTGGCCGAAACATGAAGGGGCATACAAATGTTTAGCATATCTGGCACGTAAATACCTTGTAATGCCAGCTACAAAAGTGCCATGCGAATGCCTGTTTTCACTTTCAGGTGACATTGTAAAATAAGAAGCGGGCAGCATTTTCTCCCATAAATGTAAACAAACTTGTTTGTCTTAGTGATTGGCTGAACAAGAATTAGGACTGTGTGGACTTGCAGGCTTTAAAGTTTTACATTGTTTTGTTTTTGAGCGCAGTTATCTAACAAAAAAAATCTACATTGGTAAGTTGCACTTTCATGATAAAGAAATTTCACTACAGTACTTGTGTGAGGTGAATTGAAAAATACTATTTCTTTTGTTTACCATTTTACACTGCAAAAATTTGTAATAAAAAAATTGTTATTGAAATCAATATATTTGAAAATGCAGAAAAACATCCAAAATATTTAATAAATTTCAATTGGTATTCTATTGTTTAACAGTGCGATTAAAACTATGATTAATTGCAATTAATTTTTTTCGACATCCCTAATCAACAATGCTAATTTTTTATTTTCAAAGTATTGTTAAGACAAATTGGTTTTTATCTATACGTACAGAGAGATGGACACACTCATATTGTGGTGAATGATAACAGAAATTACTGGGACTGCCATACCGGACCAGAAAATAAAAATGGCACTTTTAAAAATGTATTTGTTAGGCCTAAGTAACAGAAATGTAGCTTGTTCCTGGGACAGAAATATTCTTGGAGTTGTGTGGAAAAGTTAATTTATTGGGTGACTATAATTGAACTTTGTTAATAGACAAGATTAATAAAAAAACTCAAAATATAATATAAAAGAAACTGAGAAGAGCTCCTCATCAATGAATAAAAATAACATTTTCTTCTATTATTGCTGGATCAGGAGACAACTACACACAGGATATTTTAATCCCTTTGAAAAAAGTGTCTTGTTGACTTTGGAAAAAGATACCTGATATTCTAATTCTTATATAATGGCAATCCCTATAGTATCTGACCACTATTGGACGATCAGTTATGAAGGAGAAATTTCCAAGATTCCCAATTCATTACAGTCCTTGGGGAGAGTCACTACATAATTATTTTGTCTAATTTGGTTTAGATTACCCTTAAACTACAGTATCTGATGACTCAAACCCAATTACAAGAGATGTCACCTTGAGTGCATACAAGACACAAGCAGGCAAACTCATTTCAAAACTTGTGCAGATGGCAGATTATATGGATCCCTAAAGTACACAGAATTTTAGTGTAAAGTTTTAGAACTCTTATAATAACATAAAATCTAGCAGAAGTGTCACTGTGCCTTTAAATTAATACCAAACATAAGCCTTCTCTGCATATACTACTGTTGATCTACAAATAGGTAGTTCTTGTTATAGGTTTTCTCTTCTGCAGCAACTCACAAACAATGGTATCAAAGAGTTGCTAGTGTTACTGGAGAAACTCTCTTTCCTCCATTTTGTATGACTAATCTCTATTCTGAATAAGCAGGAGTCACTCCACTTTAAAATGGAAGCTGCAGATCATGAGCATGCATGGTATAAAAACCAGCTAAGTAGGTCAAATTTGGACCATGCCCAGTTAATGCAGAATAAAATGAGGTATGGTCACAAAGTAAATGTCCTAGAATATGAGCAATGGGGTCAGATGAGGCAATCATGGTTCTGAAACAGAAACAACGTGAGTGAGCAGGTGCAGAATGAGATACAGTAATGTATGGCGATACGCATGTAGAGCCCGAAGATGAGGTAATGTGTGTTAGTAAGTATGTTCAATAGGGGTTAAGAATAGCATTACAAAAAAACCTCTGATAAAACAGTATATAAGGCAGGAAGTTAAGACACTTGACAGAGAACAAGATTGGAGAGCAGGCAAAGAGGTCAGTCGGGAGCCAGTGAGAAGAGCTGCTGGAAAGGAGCAAGAAGAAAGATCCAAGGGCTTACCGAGCAAACAGAAAAGTTGTTGAGGAGATCGAAGAGTTCCAGAGAGAGAGGGTTTAGAATCCCGAGAAGAACGCTGCTAAGAAAAGCTACTTCAGCAGCAAGTAGCAGCAACATTAGTGACAATGCAGTGGAATCACCAGACAGTAAGCTTGTTAATTTTAACTATAGTTTAGCATAAGTATAGTATACTTAATATGAGTGAATGTGTGAATGAATGGTTGTTAATTATAATTTTCTTATGTAAACTCAAAAGACAAGATAAGAATTGTCAATGATCTATTGCAGACTGATCACCTGTAATAGAGTGCATCATGTAGAATCATTTAAACTGTATGCTATTGTGGTTTAAATGCTCTTTAATTTGCAATAAGGGATTTGTATCTTATTTACGACTTTAGATTACATTGTACTTAAATTAATAAAAAGATACTTTGTTTTGGAAAATATGCAACTTGTGTCAATCACTTTAGCGGAAGGTTACATCCGTGTCCCTCAAGTGTTTCCTTAGCTACCCTGGAGACCCATACCCCAGGAAGAGCAGATTAAGGGGGCAATAGGCAGGTTATTCTAGGGGCACCCAAAAGCCTAATTTTTGGGGTAACACTAGCAATAGAGATTGATACCACCATTTTGGGAGTTGCTGGCAGAAGAGAGAACCTATAACAAGATCTAACTGTATGCAGATCAACAATAGTACATGGAGAGAAGGCAAAAGTTTGGTACTAATTTAAAGGTACCTTTTTAGGGAGACTGCATCTTGGGAACCCATTGCTCAAGTGAACCCAAATTTGAACCACTAACCCCACCTTGCACCTCCATGAGTGCAATCCAAGTAAGCAAGTGGATTTTAGAGCACTTAGAATAGTCATTCTTTAAATATTAAGTGAGTCTCCATCTTAACTATAGCAGAGCTGTCATTTTGCTATAGTGAAGAAATTTTGTCAATGCAAAATCAAATCATTGAGAACCATATACACCTAAAGATATTGTTGAACTAGGAAGAGAGACACTCAATGGAAAAATCTTTTAAAAGTAATTAGCCAATTAGATTATGAAATAACAGAGAATTAGTATTTTCGGAGAAGCTCTAAATTGTGATGAGGTGGCCATGAGAGTAAAGAAACATTCAGCAATATTGTATCCATAGTCTGAAACCTCTCAATCAGGGATGTCAACTACCCACTGTCTGGTAAGGATCCGGCCCCCCTGATGTATTTGTCTGGCCAACAAGTCATATTCAGATTCTGCAGAATTACAGCTTCTATTAAAGAAGGAAGTTTGAAGCTTTCATTGTTGTAAAGAAAACCTTCCAAATGTGAACCAAGTGTAGCTGACAGGGTGATGTCTGTCTGAGTCTGCAGACAACCTGAGAGAATAGCTCTGAGTGGTGCATACTCCTCAAGCTGTATTCTACCCTTGATTTTTGTGCAAACCACCCATTGACATCAGTGGGAGCCCTGCAGTGGAATGAAGGAAACATGTAGTCTTAAATGTATACCTTAATTAAAATGGAATTCAGCACGTTCTGCTGAACAAGTTTGGCACTGCTATGTTAGATACTCCCCCACCCCTTATTTTTCAATTACAACTCAAATAGCAAATATTACAAAGGCAACAATTGAAGACCTGATCTTACTGCTCTCCTGGGGCCTTTGAAACCAGAGTTCCTGTAATTCATTTCATGTTAGCATGCTTCCCTCTTAAATTAGGGAAAAATCACCAATTACCATAATTCCCAAGGGGAAATGAGCTTCTCTCTGGCATATACCACTCTGCTTTCCTGTCTCATGTTACTGTAATGTAAATTTTCCAATTAGCAGACTTAGTAGAACAAATTATTGATTTTTCTGTGTCACAGCCACAATACATAAATCACATAAAATTGTTTAGAGAGAATTTATATCTAGGGTCAGAGTTGAAAATTCCTTTAAAGATAATCTACATTAATTTAATATAATAAAGTAATTATTTGGATGCTATTCAGATTTCTGAGATCTGCTTTAGCCTCAATTTCTTACTGTTAATAGTTAAATTAACACAATCACGTTTAAAAATAATCTTCTTTAATTAAATAATTATGTCCAAAGTTAACAGCTACAGGTTAGTGACACTGTTCTAAACTAATTACCAAATGACAAAAAGAAAACGAGTACTTGTGGTACCTCAGAGACTAAGCAATTTATTTGAGCATAAGCTTTCGTGAGCTACAGCTCACTTCATCGGATGCATACTGTGGAAACTGCAGAAGACATTATATACACAGAGACCATGAAACAATATCTCTGTGTATATAATGTCTTCTGCAGTTTCCACAGTATGCATCCGATGAAGTGAGCTGTAGCTCACGAAAGCTTATGCTCAAATAAATTGGTTAGTCTCTAAGGTGCCACAAGTACTCCTTTTCTTTTTGCGAATACAGACTAACACGGCTGTTACTCTGAATCTACCAAATGACAGCTTCTCAGTAAAGAAGTTAGCAACCAAATTATCAGTTCTATTTTTTTTAATATGGGTTCCGAAAGCTTCTGAACTAAAGTTAGAACAGGAATGCTTTGAAAAAGGCACATGAAATCTTGTTGTCATTAATATGACTCATTTTCCTACACCTTTAATATTTGATTAAAGATATATTAGGGAAAATATTTATGCTCGTGCCTGTATTAATCTTGCCTATATTAATATAATGAGAGTCATGAAGAGTGGCTATTTAAATAACCTCTACCATAACTTGTTCATTCAAATATTTGACTACAGCTGTCTTGCTAATGGGCTGAAGGACCCAATCTTGCACATTTTTACTCACACGACTGACTAAATGACACTGACTCCAATTACATGAAGTTCTATCTATTTAGAATTTTACCATGTCTCTTTCCTCAGCTTTCATTACTAGGAATGTCACTGGCATAAAAACAGGAGTTCTTTTTAAAGACTTTGTCTACTTTTGACTCTAGCTGAGTAGAGACTAAGGGCTTGTCTACACTACAAAATTAAGTGGACTTAAGTCAATGTACAGCCACCACAGTAATTAAAGCAGTCGTTTATAACCACACTGGCTCCTTCTGTTGGTAGTGCATGTCCTAACCAGGAGCACTTCCAACTACTGAAGTGAGGTATTGTGGGACACCGGCACCTTCAGTCCTCACCCAGGGCCTGACTGACAGCTCGGGCTGTCAGCGCCGGGGCTGGGTGGAGGGCTCTAGCTGTCAGACCCACTTTGGCTGACACCCGACACCTGAGGTAAGTAATGCAGTGTCTGCACGGACACTGTGTCTCCCTAACTACATTGACATAAGCACTACACCTCTCATGGAGGTGGATTTATTATGTTGGTGTAGCGGGCCACTAACTTCAGCAGGAGCAGCATTGTAGTGTAGACCCTGACATAACTGGGTCAATGTAAGCTGCCTTACGTTGACCAACTCTGTAGTGTAGAGCAAGTCTAACATTTTGCAGGACTGGCCCAACAACCTGCTGATATCTCGTGGAGAACTCTGAGAAATATTCCATTTAAAAATCATTCTGTCTGTCTCATTTCTGCTTTTTATTCTTTCTTTCTTTATTAGGCACATTCACAAGAGAGCAGGATTGCTGTTTCTCAAATAGTTCACGGGCTCCAGCAACTTTTCCCCTTCTTTCCCCTGAAGTCACAGGATTGTGCTACGATTGCAGGAGACTGGACTCATGAGGCAGGAGCTAGGATTTCTTGCAGCTCTCTGGTCTCTGAGTTTGTTTGACACTGCTCCAGCCTATATTGCATTTCTTTCTCTGTGGGAAAATATGGCCCAAAAGCTACGTCTCAGAACGTGCCGGGTTTTAAAACTACTTTGTTCCCTTTTGTGTATTTTACGTGGTATGTGAATGTAGGTGCCTGTGAGTAAAACTTTGCTCTCGTTTATCTGATAAAAATGGAGGGCCTGATTCTTATTTACTCCAAGGGCTCTTTACAACACTGTGGCAGTGTAAAGGGGCCTTAATGTGGACATAAATTACATTTACAAACACTTTAAGGTCCCTTTAGGCTGCCATTTAGTCTACTGAAGTGAATGGAAAGTCTGCCATGGACTTTGAATCTGGCCCAGAGAGCAGTGTTGATGAAAATTTGATCCACAGCATACTTCTAATAACTCCAATATGTGTATTCTACATTTATACCAAATAACTGAGAGAAGAATCTGTCCCTATAATCGTCATTCCTTGTGCATCAAGATGAGAATATGTGTTGATCTATGTAGGCATGTATGTAGGTAGTATATATATAAGTATGTAGGTACGTTAGTATTTGAGCAAGTTAAAAATTAAATGGGGGAAATCGGTGTGCAAAGAGAAAAAGCGACAAGAAAAGTCCTTAACTGCTGAGTTTTGCTACCATGGATTTCACAGATGTTTTACGGTAGTATGTTTGTTATAATTTTATTTTTGTTGGGAGAAATACCAACTGTATTGCTTTAGAATTCTTGTCAGTATTGGCTATATTTAAGGCTAAGATTTTGTCATGGATATTTCTAGTAAAAATCACGGATATGTCACTGGCAATGAAGAAAAATTCATGGAAGCCCATGATCTGTCCGTGACTTTTACTAAAAATATCCAAAATGGGGAGTTAGGTGCAGGTCCCCACATTGCCTGGGGAAGCTGTGCAGCTGCGGGGGCCCCGCTCTGAACTCTGGGGGTTCCCACTGCCTGTGAGGGCTCAGAGCTCCAGGGTCCCCCATCTCCTGCGGCAGCTCAGAGGTCTGGAGTCCCCCACCGCCCAGAGAGGCTGTGAGCTCCAGGATCCCCCTGCCACCTGCAGAGGCCAGGATCTCCAGGGTCCCCCCGTTGCCCACAGTGGCCGGGAGCTCTGGGATACCCCCACTGTCCGTGGCGACACGGAGCTCCAGTCAGGAGCTGCGGCCCTGCCATCCGCAGCAGCCTGGAGCTCAGGGGTGCCCCACTACCCATGGCAGCCAGGAGCTGTGGGGTCCCCCTGCCTCCTGTGGTAGTTGGGAGCTGCGGGGTTCCCTCCTGAGCAGCTCCTGACCACTGAGGTAAATTCACGGAAGACCTCTGTGAAAAATCATAGCCTTAACTATATTCAAATTTGATTTCATAAAATCTTTTTGACCCTATAGGTATGCATGTTTCATAATGCCCTTAGCTGGGGTGAATTCACTAACAAAGAAATTATAAAAAACAAGTTGAATTTTCAAATGTCTAGAAAATTAGCAGAGTCTTAAAATCTGCATTTGAGATTCACAAATGAACCCCATCTAGCATAATCATATAATATTAGAAGAAGTGATTGGATCATAGTATGTGCTACTTTACAACCTCTGCAATTCCACTGACGTCAATAGAATTAACACAGAATTTGGACTACTCTACCCATTGCCTTAAAGCATAATTATTCTTTAAAAGGCATGAAGCTATTCCCACTAAAGTCAATGACAGAAGTGCAATAGACTTCAATGCAGTAGGTTCTGGCCTTTCATCCACTTATTAATGTGGAAGTTGACAGGGATTTGTTCAGTGGTTTTCAGTGAAGGTGTTCTTGTTTGTTTGTTTGTTTTCACTCCTTTGTGCACAGCAGAGTAGCAGCTTCTGTCATTATTCAAATGATCAAAGGACTTTGAAGAAATCCATAGGGAAAACTAACACCACAAACTATTTTCTGTTTTGTTGTTGATGATCTATTTAGAAAAATGCTACAATGAAAGTCACCCATTGGGGAAGGGCCCAGGCCAGGGGCCTGTCCACACATTGGAAAACCCACATGCAGCCATGCCGGGGAGCCCTCCACACCCTCCAGGTGCCCTGGGGAGAAGACTCTGCTCCCAATTAGAACAGATTGGTACATGGGGAACAGAGTGGACATGCCAAAAGAAAGGTCCATGCTTATATAGATCCAGTGACCAGTAATCCCCACATAGGAGATATGAAAGGGTAAAAGTCACTGTTTTAGCCCATGGCATGGGCTGGGAGAATGGAAGAGGAGGGCAGCTGGAAGAGCAGTGTTGTATCCCTGCAGCCTATTCATCCATCTTTTTATATACAACATGGATTTCTACCGATTTGGGAATTTTATAAAGTAGGGTAATTAAATATCTCTGGAGGATTCAAAACCATCAGTACATGGGCCAAATTTACATAAGGGACATACCAGCTTCTGCTAGACAGACAGAAGAAGCCAAGACATTTTTCCAGGATGTCTGGCTGCAGCTGCTTTATGAACCCCTAATAACAGGCAGCACTGGCCAGGGAGGACATGTGATTAAGATCTGCTGAGTGGAGAACTCCCTGGTGGTGCTCCCATAGAGCCTCCTGCAAGGATTAAACCTCCCTCCCTCACAATAGAAATCTAGCATGAGGGCAAGTGGGACCACCATCACTAGTCCTCCTATGGGTGAATTGTAGGAGAGCTGACACTGGAGGTGCCAGGAAGGTGAATTTGGCCCCTACTGCTTCATTAAATTCTATCTGAAATTTTAGTTGTACTCTATATGACGAATAGAGAGATCTGAGCAGCAGACAAAACCTGTTAATCTTGGGAAATGCAAACTAATATTTAATTAAATAATAATGCTGCCTTTCTCTCACCCTGATCTGTCGTGTCTATTTAGCTGGTAAGCTTTTTAGGATAAGCACAGTCTCTTATCATGCATTTGTGTAGGCACTACTGTAAGTAATAACAAAATAATAACAACAAATAATCTATATGCTGTCAGACATAAAGCAACCAGAAAAAGCGATCATCAGTCAATGCTTGATCATAACAAGGTTGTGGTTCTTCTAGTTTCATGAGTGATGTTGTGCAGTAAATTATTATTCTCTACTTGCCAGTTTGTTCCACAATATGTGTCATGTTGTACCATGTGTTATATAACTTACATTTCCCTTCTTCGTTCCTACACAGGACCTTGGCATCATCTATGATTTGTATAACTTCAACTGACTCCCCTGGTTTCACTGGTAAGTCTTTTGCTCCCCATTTTTTAGACGGCAGATCTGCGATAATCATAGTGGAATAAAGAACTCTAATTTCACCTTCAAACTGCAAAAACAAAATAAAGAGATGCAAGATGCAAACGTTACACAAGCTTTATAGTCTCTTATACATTGTGTTAGAGTTTCTTAACACTTATGGTCAGGTTTTCAGAAACTTAGGCAAGTAATTGTGTGCGCTATTATGGTATCTATACTTCTGACTGCACATCTCTTACGCCTCTTTATTCCATGCAGAATATAGGGCCTTCCATCTTTGCTGATCTCCTGCTGCTGCAGTCTTAGCTTCTTCCCATATTATTTTGATGGCTTTCAGTTCTGCTTCTGTTGTGTGTTTCCATGTTATTCTTGGTCTCCCTCATTGCTTGTTGCCCTGGGTCTGTTCCAGTCCTATGTCTATCTTACGTTATTCAGGTCTTTCCTCCACCTATGTCCGAGCTATCTTCACTTTTGTTCCATAATTTCCTGTCCTATCGGTTTCTGTTTTGTCCTCCAGAGTTCTTCATTTGTGTTTTTTTACTGGCCATCTGATATTGAGGATTTGTCTAAGGTAGCTGTTTATGAAAACTTAGAGTTTAGATAGGAAAGTCTTAATAAGTCTCCAAGTTTCAGTAATATAGTAATACTGAATATAGTAATGCAATATAGTAATATTGAGTTGACAATAGTGTTAAATATTTGAAATTTAATCTGGAGGGCAAAATTTATGTTTCTCCAGATCAACTTTAGCACTACAAAGGCACGTCTGTCTTTTGATATTCTGGCTTTAATGTCTGTTCTACCTGTGGCATTTACAATCCTGCCAAAATATGTGAAATATTGGATCTTTTTTACGTCAGTCCCAGAAAAGGTTATTGGTGTTTCTTGTTGTGGGTTAATTCTCATGGTTTTAGTTTTCTTGGTGCTGATTTTTAATCCTACTAATCTGGATCATTTGATTTTGGCTTGCACGTCTCTATGGGTATGGGATAGCAAATTGATGTCATCTGCAACGCCATTTGCTATGCAAGTACCCAATTTCCTGGTACAAATAGAGAATGCAACTGTGTTTCAAAGTGTTTGAAAGTCAGCCCTTGGTGTGAATGAATGGGATGCTGTATATTTTATTCTAGTAATAAACTTATCATACATTATACACATGATGTATTATAGACAGAACTACCAAAAGAGAAAATTGGCCATGTCAGTCAAAAAATCACAAATGACAAACTCTTATTGACATGAGACATACATAATAAAATCACTTCTTTCCCTATAGGCTAGTCCTTTCACACAATTATTCAGCTGCATTTGAATAATTTTACTGATTTCTAGATTTTTGTAGAGGAATTTTGGTGTTAGCGAAGGTTGCGGAACTGGCACAGGCGGAGAGTGAAACCATCTTTCCATCAAACAAACAGGCTACAGCACAGGCAGCGGCAATGCAGACTTCCCTCCACTGGTTCCCAATATGCTCCCGCTCTGAGCTGGATGTCTACACTACGAAATTAGGTCGAATTTATAGAAGTCGGTTTTTTAGAAATCGGTTTTATATATTCGAGTGTGTGTGTCGCCACAGAAAATGCTCTAAGTGCATTAAGTGCATTAACTCGGCGGAGTGCTTCCACAGTACCGAGGCTAGAGTCGACTTCCGGAGCGTTGCACTGTGGGTAGCTATCCCACAGTTCCCACAGTCTCCGCTGCCCATTGGAATTCTGGGTTAGATCCCAATGCCTGATGGGGCTAAAACATTGTCGCGGGTGGTTCTGGGTACATATCGTCAGGCCCCCGTTCCCTCCCTCTCTCCGTGAAAGCAAGGGCAGACAATCGTTTTGCGCCTTTTTTCCTGAGTTACCTGTGCAGACGCCATACCACGGCAAGCATGGAGCCCGCTCAGCTCACTGTCACCGTATGTCTCCTGGGTGCTGGCAGACGCGGTACTGCATTGCTACACAGCAGCAGCAACCCATTGCCTTGTGGCAGCAGACGGTGCAATAGGACTGGTAGCCGTCATCGCCATGTCCGAGGTGCTCCTGGTCGCCTGTGTGAGGTCGATCAGGAGCGCCTGGGCAGACATGGGCGCAGGGACTAAATTTGGAGTGACTTGATCAAGTCATTTTCTTTAGTCCTGCAGTCAGTCCTATTGAACCATCTTATGGTGAGCAGGCAGCTGATACGGATTGCTAGCAGTCCTATTGCATCATCTTCTGCCGGGCAGGCAAGAGATGAGGATGGCTAGCAGTCCTATTGTACCATCTTCTGCCGAGCAGCCATGAGATGTGGATGGCATGCAGTCCTTCTGCACCGTCTGCTGCCAGCCAAAGATGTAAAAAATAGATGGAGTGTATCAAAACAAGAAATAGACCAGATTTGTTTTGTACTCATTTGCAAACCCTCCCCCCGCTCCCCATCTAGGGGACTCATTCCTCTAGGTCACACTGCAGTCACTCACAGAGAAGGTGCAGCGAGGTAAATCTAGCCATGTATCAATCAGAGGCCAGACTAACCTCCTTGTTCCAATAAGAACAAGAACTTAGGTGCACCATTTCTTATTGGAACCCTCCGTGAAGTCCTGTCTGAAATACTCCTTGATGTAAAGCCACCCCCTTTGTTGATTTTAGCTCCCTGTAAGCCAACCCTGTAAGCTATGTCGTCAGTCGCCCCTCCCTGTGTCAGAGCAACGGCAAACAATCGTGCATCTGAGTTGAGAGTGCTGTCCAGAGCAGTCACAATGGAGCACTCTGGGCTAGCTCCCGGAGGCCAATACCGTCGAATTGTGGCCACAGTACCCCAAATTCAACCCGGCAAGGCCAATTTAAGCGCTAATCTACTTGTCAGGGGTGGAATAAGGAAATCAATTTTAAGAGCCCTTTAAGTCGAAATAAAGGGCTTCATCGTGTGGACAGGTGCAGGTTTACATCGATTTAACGCTGCTAAATTCGACCAAAGTCCTAGTGTAGACCAGGGCTAAAAGCCAGAGCACAGATTGTTCAGTCCTTGGCCACTGTGTTGAGACTGTCAACCAAAGCGCCACTTTTATTCAGTTTGTATCCATGTCCCAAGTGTGTGAAACACTGGATCTATTGAGACAGAGGAAACAAAGCACTTTCAAACTGTCCCAAGGGAGGCAAACATTATTCTATGGTTTATAGCTAATGTAATGCTGCTTTTTTTTTTAAAGGCTTCAGAGGCAATCCTGGCAATTACAGGTCAGTATGTCTCACTTCAGTACCAGGCAAACTGATTGAAACTATAACAAAGAACAGAATTATCAGACGCATGGATGAACACAATATGTTGGGGAAGAGTCAACACGGATTTTGTACAGGGAAATCATGCCTCATCAATTTGTAGAATTCTTTGATGGATCAACAAACATGTGGACAAGGGTGATCCAGTGGATACAGTGCACTTGCACTTTCAGAAAGTCTTTGACAAGGTCCCTCACCAAAGACTGTTAAGCAAAGTAAGCAGACATGGGATAAGAGGGAAGGTCCTCTCATGGATCAGTAACTGGTTAAAAGACAGGAAACAAAGAGTTGGAATAAATGGTCAATTTTCACAGTGGAGAGAGGTAAATAGTGGGGTCCCCACTGGGATCAGTGCTGTTCATCATATTCATAAATGATCTGGAAAAAGGGGTAAACTCAGGTTTCAAAGTTTGCAGATGACAGAAAATGACTCAAGATTGTTAAGTCTAAAGCTGACTGTGAAGAGTGACAAATGGATCTCACAAACTGGGAGACAGGGCAAGAAATTGGCAGAGGAAATTCTTTATTGATAAATGCATAGTAATGCACACTGGAAATCATAATCCCAACTATACCATACAAAACGATAGGGTCTAAATTAGCTGTTATCAGACAAGAAAGAGATCTTGGAGTCATTGTAGATTGTTCTCTGAAAACATTTCCTCCAGGTGCAGAGGCAGTCAAAAAAGCTAACAGAGTGTTAGGAACCATTAGGAAAGGGATAGATAATAAGACAGAAAATGTCATAATGTCACTATATAAACCCATGGTACGCCCACATCTTGAATACTGCATGCAGTCCTGGTTGCCATATCTCAAAAAAGATATATTAGAACTGGAAAAGGTACAGAAAGGGCAACAAAAACGTTTCTGGGTATGGAACAGCTTCCCTATGAGGAGAGATGAAAAAAGACTGGGACTGTTCAATTTATAAAAGAGACGACTAAGGGAGGAGATGAGAGACATGTATAAAATCATGACTGGTGTGCAGGAAGTGAATAAGGAGGTGTTATTTACTCCTTCACATTAGACAAGAACCAAGGGTCACCCAATGAAATTAATAGGCAGCAAGTTTAAAACAAACATAAGGAAGTACTTCTTCACCTAATGCACAGTCAGCCCATGGAATTCATTGCCAGGGGATATTGTGAAGGCCAAAAGTAAGTCTGGGTTCAAAAAAGAATTAGATAAATTCCTGGAGGATAGGCCCATCAATGGCTATTAGCCAAGATGGTCAGTGAGGCAACTCTATGGTCTGGGTGTCCCTAAAGCTCTGATTGCCAGAAGCTGGGACTGGACAACAGGGCATGGAGCATTCGATAACTGCCCTGTTCTATTCATTCCCTCTGAAGCATCTAGCACTGGTTGCTGTCGGAAGACAGGTTTCAGGGCTAGATGGACGATTGGTCTGCCCCAATATAGCCATTCTTGTGCTTTTATTGTGTAAGAGGAACGATCTTTATTACTTCGTAGCTTACCAGCATCATATAGTTTTTGAGATTGATTAAATGCCTAAATCCTATTTCAGTTATTAATTGCAGCAGCTGTTTAATGTTTTGTGCACCACAAAGCAAAAAAAATCCTTTAATTAAAATGATACAATAAATGAAGAGTCTGTGTGAATTGTACTATTATTACTAATTTGTGCCTACTGTGGTAGTGTCAGACATAAGGCCAAAACAACAAGGAGTCCGGTGGCACCTTAAAGACTAACAGATTTATTTGGACATAAACTTTTGTGGGTAAAAAACCCACTTCTTCAGATGTATCATTTTGTGGATACTGACTAACATGGCTACCTCCTGATACTAGACATAAGGCAGAAGCCCTCACAACGTAAATTAATCTTGTACAAATTACTATACTTCTAAGGTGCTGAGCGTTGGCCTAAGTTTGCCATTGATTTCAAATGGCAGCCAGACAGGGTTAAACACCATTGAAAATTGCTGCCCTTATCCAGTGGGTCTGAATATAAACAAGTCTACACCCTTGCACTAACTTTTGTTCCTAAACTGTCATTTGAAAGAGCTAAAGTTGCCACAGGAACACACAACTAAAAGATATATAGATTTTATGTTACTATAACATCTGCAGTTTAATTTAACTTTACCAAAAAGAGTGTCAGATGGATGAAGACCAAAGTCTGAAGCAGGTCAATTCCTTGACTGAGGAGTTGGCTACAGAATCTCCTGAGTTCTAATCTGAGTTTTCACACTGATTTGGACAAGTCACTTATGATTTCTAGGGTGCTGAGCGCCCATAACCCCTGTTAGGATATAGATATTCAGGCCTGTCTGTAAAGGCCTGTACTTTAAGAATTTAGGGGTATTCTTATCACTTGGCTAGTTCTAGAGGTATAAAAGAAAGAATCAAAATCACTGTCTGCTGGTGTAAGGGCCTTCTCTTACTGTGACAGTTTGAGGCCCTGTTCTTAGGCTAAGGCCTTTGGCTAAGCAGCAGAGGCAGCCATAAGCCAGGAAGCGAACAGTCACATCCTCACATTCCAAACTAGTCACATTGAAAGAAGGTGCTATTGGGCTGTTAGGAATACAATCCTGTCCTGATAATTCCTATCACCTCCAGAGAAAGGGAAGTGCCTAGAAAATGTAAAAGGAAACTTAGTTTGATAGCATCCTGTCTGGCAAGAACTCACTTATCAATAGCTGGGATGTGAAATCCTCACTTCTGTATTGTTTTGTCATTAGAGTTCCCACTTTGCTATTGTTTGTCTGTATAATCTCTGTCTGGTTCTGTGATTGTTCCTGTCTGCTGTATAATTAATTTTGCTGGGTGTAATCTAATTAAGGTGGTGGGATATAATTGGTTAGCTAATCATGTTACAATATGTTAGGATTGGTTAGTTAAATTTCAGTAGAATGATTGGTTAAGGTATAGCTAAGAATATTACTATATAAATTAGGGGCAAACAGGAAGTAAATTGGGATTCGAAAATAAGGAAAAAGGAACTTGTATTTAAGCTTGCTGGAAGTTCACCCCAATAAACATTGAATTGTTTGCACCTTCGGACTTCGGGTATTGTTGCTCTCTGTTCATGCGAGAAGGACCAGGGAAGTGGGAGAGTGAAGGAATAAGCTCTCTAACAACCCCTGATTAATTCAGGAAAACTGAGGATCTCAGCACCTCTGAATTCACCTCTGTGGGTCAGTTCCATCATCGAAAGAAGGGGGGACAGTCATATTTTGCTACTTCAAAAGGTGGTTGTGAGGATCAAGTATCTAACTTTGCTCAGCACTACGAGGATGTAAATTGTCAATTATTACAAGCACTCACTGACCCTGTGTCTATGTGCCACTCACTCAAAACTGCTTTGATTTTATTTGTTTTTATTTCATTGTTAATCAAGGATTGACTTAACTGAGATAAGCCTTGTCCTTGAAACCTTTGTTCATGCAGAATATACTTACTTGCTGTAGTATTCCCATTTAAATTGATAGGATGTCTTATGTAAAGCTTTGCAAGATCGACATTTAGGGGGAGAAATCAATGCTGATGATTGGAATTTTTAAAGCTATGTTTAAAATATTGAGTGGAGTAAATATTATTCCATTAAAGCTGATCACGTGATCTCCAAAAATGAGTACTTTACCTTTCAGTGGCAGAAGAAATCAATGGATAATTTACAAATTAGAGAATAAATCATACAAGTATTTTCATTTTTAGATTGTATTCAAATAAGACTTACTTTAAACTTTTTTCTGAACTCTTTCTCCTCTTTTTCCATCTTTTTAAGCTTTCGTGTGTCTTTCTCATCTGCTTTACCCCTTCCGAGGCTCAGAGATTTCATCATTAATGATGATCTAAAACACCAGATTAGAGACAAAACACAATTAGTAACATGTGATAGGATGTGATGCACTTTCAGACTCTTCAGTAAACTTGCATTTACACTTCATTTGTCTTTGATCAATTTCTTTTACATCTACTGTGCTAATATGGATAATCATTACACACTATGAGTTGGATTTTTAAAAGCATAGAAAAGTAGGGATATTTTCTTTTCTATGTTTATTAGGTGTATGTGAGTTCTGACTGTTATTTATGTACAGTACTACCCACACAAAATAAGAAAACTATTAAAAAAATACCTCTCACCTACATACTATAGATTAGATAAATGACACCATTTTAGAACCCTATGCAGGATGTGGTTTTCTGGGGAACATGTATGCTTGTTGTGCAACAGGTTTTGTAATCTAGATGAATTGTGGAGCTGCCTCGATAGTTCTAGCCTCTCACAGAATAGCAGCCTTAAGCCTATGTGACCATAAATGGCCTCACTATTCCAGGGAATCTGCACCACACAAATATACACAAGGTCCACCTAGAGTGCCATTGTTATTTCCATGCTGTCAGACTGTCTGTGGCAGAGACTGAATTCCTTTGTCACCCTCCATCCCTCCACTTCTGGAAAGTTGAGCTTTGACTCCACCTCCTGTCTTTCTGATCTTTCTAGGGCTGAAAACCACAGAACCTTTCACATGGGGAGGCTGTTGAAATAGCCTGAAAATGGTGGGTCTGGTCCTTCCTTTGTATGTGGATGTTGCTAAAGTTCTGTGTCTTTGTCACCTCCAGATTGGGTTACTGACATGCTTTCTACTGGGGTTGTACTGAAGTCTATGATGAAAAGTCAGCAAGGGAAGTGTATGACAGCCTGTTTAGTTACTGGTCCTCTTAGCAAGTAGTGTAATACATAGAATCATAGAATCACAGAATATCAGGGTTGGAAGGGACCTCAGGAGGTCATCTAGTCCAACCCCCTGCTCAAAGCAGGACCAATCCCCAATTAAATCATCCCAGCCAGGGCTTTGTCAAGCCTGACCTTAAAAACTTCTAAGGAAGGAGATTCTACCACCTCCCTAGGTAACACATTCCAGTGTTTCACCACCCTCTTGGTGAAAAAGTTTTTCCTAATATCCAACCTAAACCTCCCCCACTGCAACTTGAGACCATTACTCCTTGTCCTGTCCTCTTCTACCACTGAGAATAGTCTAGAACCATCCTCTCTGGAACCACCTCTCAGGTAGTTGAAAGTAGCTATCAAATCCCCGCTCATTCTTCTCTTCTGCAGACTAAACAATCCCAGTTCCCTCAGCCTCTCCTCATAAGTCATGTGTTCCAGTCCCATAATCATTTTTGTTGCCCTTCGCTGGACTCTCTCCAATTTATCCACATCCTTCTTGTAGTGTGGGGCCCAAAACTGGACACAGTACTCCAGATGAGGCCTCACCAATGTCGAATAGAGGGGTACGATCACGTCCCTCGATCTGCTCGCTATGCCCCTACTTATACATCCTAAAATGCCATTGGCCTTCTTGGCAACAAGGGCACACTGCTTCATATTCAGCTTCTCGTCCACTGTCACCCCAGGTCCTTTTCCGCAGAACTGCTGCCTAGCCATTCGGTCCCTAGTTTGTAGCGGTGCATTGGGTTCTTCCGTCCTAAGTGCAGGACCCTGCACTTATCCTTATTGAACCTCTTCAGATTTCTTTTGGCCCAATCCTCCAATTTGTCTAGGTCCCTCTGTATCCTATCCCTGCCCTCCAGCGTATCTACCACTCCTCCTAGTTTAGTATCATCCGCAAATTTGCTGAGGGTGCAATCCACACCATCCTCCAGATCATTTATGAAGATATTGAACAAAACCGGCCCCAGGACCGACCCCTGGGGCACTCCATTTGACACCGGCTGCTAACTAGACATGGAGCCATTGATCACTACCCGTTGAGCCCGACAATCTAGCCAACTTTCTACCCACCTTATAGTGCATTCATCCAGCCCATACTTCTTTAACTTGCTGACAAGAATACTGTGGGAGACCGTGTCAAAAGCTTTGCTAAAGTCAAGAAACAATACATCCACTGCTTTCCCTTCATCCACAGAATCAGTAATCTCATCATAGAAGGCGATTAGATTAGTCAGGCATGACCTTCCCTTGGTGAATCCATGCTGACTGTTCCTGATCACTTTCCTCTCATGTAAGTGCTTCAGGATTGATTCTTTGAGGACCTGCTCCATGATTTTTCCGGGGACTGAGGTGAGGCTGACTGGCCTGTAGTTCCCAGGATTCTCCTTCTTCCCTTTTTTAAAGATTGGCACTACATTAGCCTTTTTCCAGTCATCTGGGACTTCCCCCATTCACCACGAGTTTTCAAAGATAATGGCCAATGGCTCTGCAATCACAGCCGCCAATTCCTTTAGCACTCTCGGATGCAACTCGTCCAGCCCCATGGACTTGTGCACTTCCAGTTTTTCTAAATAGTCCCTAACCACCTCTTTCTCCACTGAGGGCTGGCCATCTACTCCCCATGCTGTGATGCCCAGCGCAGCAGTCTGGGAGCTGACCTTGTTCGTGAAGACAGAGGCAAAAAAAGCATTGAGTACATTAGCTTTTTCCACATCCTCTGTCACTAGGTTGCCTCCCTCATTCAGTAAGGGGCCCACACTTTCCTTGGCTTTCTTCTTGTTGCCAACATACCTGAAGAAACCCTTCTTGTTACTCTTGACATCTCTTGCTAGCTGCAGCTCCAGGTGCGATTTGGCCCTCCTGATTTCATTCCTACATGCCCGAGCAATATTTTTATACTCTTCCCTGGTCATATACTCTTTTATACTCTTCCCTGGTCACATCTTTGATCCCGGTGTATAATACATCAAAATACATAATATTAGTATAATACATCTCTGCCCTGACTGCCAGTTCATCTCCAGGTACAAAACCAGGTGTTAATGTAACACATAAGTCTCTAAGTGGTTTGGGTCCTGGATACATTAGGGATGTAACCTTAGAGGTTTTTAAGGCCTAGCTTGACAAAGCCCTGGCTGGGACGATTTAGTTGGGGTTGGTCCTGCTTTGAGCGGGGAGTTGGACTAGATGAACTCCTGAGGTCTCTTCCAACCCCAATTTTCTATGATTGCCTTCTCTCTTCACATGATACTGGAGCAGCTGAGATCAACCATAGCACACAAGGTATCAGTCCCTAGGTTTAAACAGAGAGACTAAAGGCAGGGCATTTACAGCAGGAAGTCCTTGACTCTGGAATTCATTTCTCCCTTTCGGCCAACAGAGCCTGAATTTGTTGAAATTCAGGGCATGTTGCAAAGCCTATTTACTCTAGCAGCCTAATTCCATTGTTGTTTTAACTGCAAATGCAGGATTTGAACTTTTAATTTACAGTGCCAACACCCAGGCAACGAGAACTACAGTACCTGGCAACAGCAAACAAGATACACAAGCTGAGTAATGTAACAATTTGCCATTAGCAAATACTTTGAAAATGTGTCACACCATATATAATTTTTTCCCACAAGTATAACTTTTATTTTCACTTACCCAATTTCTACTGGTGGAGGAGGGAATTCGGATGATTCTACATCATCATAAACATCATTCTCTCCTGCATCTGAAACAGCAGGGTTCAAAACAAAGATTAGTATGCAGTCTTTGGGTAGTGGATACAGTCCCAGGCTGTAACAAAATGTATGTTCAAGAGGACAATACATTGCAGCATGAAGTGTATCCATATATTTTATAGTTAACAGGCAGCTTTTCATTGTGGATTGTCTCACCATGCAGGACAAATTTACACTAAAATCAGCCAGTCTTTTCAGAATAAAACAATTAATAATAAACAATGAGTATTCACTGACATTTTAATCTTTTTAAGATTAAACAAGTTTTAGCACACGTTGTTTAATGCAGTGGCCTTTAATCTTCAATTTAATTAGGTCATTTCCCACTGTGCTACCTCAAAGTATGTATTTTTGGCTTGATTTTCATTCACACTAAGGCCATTTTACACCACACTGGTAACATAAAGATGCCTTATACTGGGTATGAATCAATTTTATATTATCTTTATGACTACTTTATATTTTACACTGCTGGAGCAGTGGGAAGAGGCCATAGCATAAGTGAGAATCAGGCCCCAAAATTATACTTTGAAGCTGGACCTCTATGTTTGCAGAAAGGCATTAGTTGTTGATCAACACATCAAGTCAGTCGGTGACTAAAAAAAGTGATTACAGGAAATGTAGGCTTAAGTTCTGGTTTTAGGCAGCAGCAACAAGAATCTTAAGAATTTGCTTAATATTCTATAGTTGGGTTGATATTTACCAGTGTTTGTGGCCTTAACAAGAGAGTGCATTATTTAAAAACAAAACAAAAGTGTTCATCACTTCTGTGTAATTGCACATTTTTAAAACCATGCATTCAATATTTCTTTCTAACTACAACTGTTTATACTGTATGATGAATGAAATAAGACATGCGGAAGAGAAAAATTGTTCTCTTTAACCTCTGAAGATAGGACAGGAAGCAATGGGCTTAAATTGCAGCAAGGGCAGTTTAGGTTGGACATTACAAAAAACACTTGAATAAATTGCCCAAGGAGGTTGCAGAATCTCCATCATTGGAGAATTTTAAGTGCAGGTTAGTCAAACACCTGTCAAGGATGGGCTAGATAATACTTAGTCCTGCCTTGAGTGCAGGGGACTGGACTAGATGACCTCTTGAGGTCCCTTCCAGTCCTACACTTCAATGATTCTATGACTCATAAGCAAAAAAGCATGACAATTTATTAAAGGTACACTGCCTTTTACAGACCCAACATTACATTTGTAGGTCAGCTAAGGTATTTCAAAATTTAATCAATGGGAAATCCTGATTCTTATTTTTGATATTTTTTTTCTGTGAATAACACAATTCAGAACAATATATGCAGCAGTGTTGGTGTGAACTACATTATGCTGCAAGAATTAATATAAAAATAAAACAGTAAAAAATTACATTGGGTTATTGCTTACCTTTCCCAAACGTCTTTATTGGAGGATTCATGCTGAAAAAAATGCAATCTTCATTAAATAATTATAATCAAATGAACAGACTTTCTCCTCGTTTAAACCCGTGATAGCCAATTCACAACACTGGTGTGCACATTACCTATTGTTAAATTTGTGCCTCTCCGCCAACACTAGAAACGGGCATGTGGTTTTTATCAGTGTATCAGGTAAACGTGTTCAGAACTGGGGTACTCTATTTCTACTCTATTTCTCCTTCACTGGTAACACTGGAGGAGATGCGCCAGTCGTATGACAACTGTGGGAGATAACCCAGAAACTGTAATTGTTGACAAAGCCAATGGGAGCAGGATTGGACCAAATAAAGGGGTTCTGCTGTGATTTTTTTTAATGTTTCTCCATATTTCATAGTCTTCTTTTAGACAGAGAGCATGTGATTTGTGGCTTCATTGAGTGTTTGGAATCAGAAATTATGGAGAACTGCTTGTAAGAATTGGAGAGGTTTTTTGAATAGGAGGAGAATCCGGTAAGAGGAGGAGACCATCTTTGCAATTCTTCTGTTTTGTATATTATCCATATTTTGGGCTCATAGGGCCAGATTCACCAGTATACAGCAGCTGGTTAGTGCCATGCTAGCGATGCAAATAAAAGTAACTTTTGCTGAGTTTATAACAAAGTCGTGTCACCAGAAAGGCACAAAGTAGCTGGGATGTTCTGATGAATAAAGCCCTGTTTTTCACAGCAAAAATAATATTTTAATTTAGTGATTGAGTTCTTTGGGCAAATAAAAACATTTTGTTAACACAGAACGCTTATATTATACAATTGAAAATATGTCCTCTGGACAGTTCTAAGACCATATTATAGGATGATTTCATGTTATAAGCTTGCAGAAATCAATTAGTAAGCATTTTGACCCAGTTCAGCAGTCCATCCCTATTCATCAAAGGACTTAAGCACATGCTTCACTTTAAGCACATGATGAAGTCCCATTGAAATCAATGTTTTACTGAATAGAGAAGAACTTAAGAATGTGTGTACATGCTGTGCTGGATTGGGACATCTATTCTCTTTGAACCTGAAGTCAAATATATGTGCTTCATACATTCTGTCATTAATAAAGACAGCATAGCATGGGAAAGGACATGCTGCAGTAGGTAACGGAGAGCAATATTATTTCAAAGTCTGTTTATCTGTGTGCAGTTTGATTCGTGACTGATTAAGTTGCTGTGAGAACATGTTAGTAGCACAGGATCAACACTATGTTAGCATTAGTTGTTGTGCACTGTATTTTCATGGCAGACTCTTACAAGGAACCTCCATTATCTTCTGCCTCATTGACTTTGGTTGTTTTCTCTCGTACACTTTTCTTTTTGTCATCTTTTCCCTTTAACATCTTCAAAAGTCCCCAGGACCGGGAGTCATTCTTATCTTCATCCTGTGATATAGACCTTTGGAGTATGCATGCAATTATCACAATGCAGAATGGGACATTCTCTCTTAAATTGGCCATTTTCAGCTCCTGGTTGATGCACGTAATTCTCCTTAATGAGAACTAGGGGCATACCATGAAGTGAGAATAGACACCTATTAACTTATTTTCTAAAATGTTCGTACCTAATAAATATAGAATTAAAAATGCTATTAGAACAACAGCCGTGCAAAAACCAGTGGCTAACTAAGGCCCAGATCCTGGAAATACATAACCACATGCCTAACTCTTGCATAGTCTTATGCAGCTCAATAAGACTAGACATCTGAGTATAGTTAGGTATGTGCTGTAGGATCAGAGTCTAAGGCCCCAAGCCTGCAATTGGCTCAGTGCAGTTGCAAAGGTCTGCTTGAGAGGTGTTGGTTGCAGACTGAGGCCTATATAGCACAAGCACACAAGATCGGACATACTGCAGTGTACTTACAGCAAAGTAGAAAGTGTTAAGAATAACTCTGCATTGCACTGGAAACCATCCCAACAGTGCAGTGTAATGTATAGGAGACAGAAAGTGGAAGCAGTCAGAAAGTATCCCCTGTTTTAGGCATTTATAATAAGTAACATCCTGGACTGGAAGAAAATGATCCATCTCTTTTAGGTCATTCACATTTAATGTTTGTATGTTGTCATTTAGCAAGCTAGCATCTGTACCTTTCATCTCTTTCCTCTAAGGATCATTGTGTTCAGTTGGGTTTTGGATGCAGCTTCTTTTGCTGCCTTTATTAATCCATTCCATATATTAATTATCCTATTGTTTAAAAAAAATTTTCTCCAGAAGTACCATAGAGCTCAGTTCTTATCTTCAGTTCATACCTTCTTGTTTTTGATTCTGTTCACTGCTGGAATAGTTTGGTGCCATTCAAGTTCTGTGTGTCTTTCTGAAGTCAATGGAACCATTCATGTTTACACCAACTGAAGAGCTAGCCAAATACTTGTTAATGATTATCCCAAATTTAAAATAAAAAGCTATGGGACTGAGTTCAAATGGGTAACGATCATAAATGATATAAACACTTACCTAGCATTAACATCTTCGTCATCAATTCCATCATAAATTTCTTCATCAGGAAGAGGAGGTGGGAACATCACTTTAATAGATTGAAAAGTGAAATAATCCATGAATACTCCGATTCTGTTACAGTGGGACATTAACCACTAGTTTGCTATAGGCTGCCACTTCTCTGAGGCACTTGTAATATTAAATGTACTGGGCTAGGTCCTCAGCTGGTGTAAATTAGCAGAGCTCCTTTTGTCAATGAAGCTCTTCTGATTTATACCAGCTTGAGACTGGCCGGTAGTAAGTACATAAAATAATGCCAATAATAAGTTGAACATTGAAAACAAATAAGTAATTGATGAAAACTGGAGAGCTATTATGCGTTTGACCAACTCAGTAACAGGGTTTGTGACTTTTTAATTTTATTTTTGTGTGTGACTTTAGTACAGGTGAAAGGTGCCAGATGAACATAAAGGTGCCAGACTGACATTCTTAAAGATTGACATCCTCTATTCATGTACAGAAGATGTGAATCAGAGGCAGCAGCAATGCAAGCTTCCCCATATTGGTGTCGTTCCCCCCTCTCCCCGTGCCTCAATCCTGATCTATGAACACCACCTGATGGAGTGAAAGGGTAGTTCAGTCTCCCTGTCCAGTCAGGTTTCAGAGTGACAGCCCGCAATTAAAACCTCTCCAACGCATCATCAAGGATTTACAACCTATCCTGAAGGACGACCCATCACTCTCACAGATCTTGGGAGACAGGCCAGTCCTCGCTTACAGACAGCCCCCCAACCTGAAGCAAATACTCACCAGCAACCACACACCACACAACAGAACCACTAACCCAGGAACCTATCCTTGCACCAAAGCCCCATGCCAACTCTGCCCACATATTTATTCAAGTCACACCATCGTAGGACCTAATCACATTAGCCACGTCATCAGGGGCTCGTTCACCTGCACATCTACCAATGTGATATATGCCATCATGTGCCAGCAATGCCCCTCTGCCATGTACATTGGCCAAACTGGACAGTCTCTACGTAAAAGAATAAATGGACACAAATCTGACATCAGGAATCATAACATTCAAAAACCGGTAGGAGAACACTTCAACCTCTCTGGCCACTCAGTAAAAGATTTAAGGGTGGCAATTTTGCAACAGAAAAGCTTCAGAAACAGACTCCAACGAGAAACTGCTGAGCTTGAATTAATATGCAAACTAGATACCATTAACTTGGGTTTGAATAGAGACTGGGAGTGGCTGGGTCATTACACATATTGAATCTATTTCCCCATGTTAAGTATCCTCACACCTTCTTGTCAATTGTCTAAATGGGCCATCTTGATTATCACTACAAAAGTTTTTTTCTCCTGCTGATAATAGCTCATCTTAACTAATTAGCCTCTCACAGTTTGTATGGCAACTTCCAACTTATCTGTATGTATATATATTTCTTCTTACTGTATGTTCCATTCTATGCATCCGATGAAGTGGGCTGTAGCCAACGAAAGCTTATGCTCTAATAAATTTGTTAATCTCTAAGGTGCCACAAGTACTCCTGTCCTTTTAATCAGTCTCTGACCTCTCTGCTCAGACTGTCAACTGAGAACAATACTTAGTTGGGTGGGATCTTCCTTCTGTGTTGCTGGGGGGGGAGGGGGGGGGGGAGAAGAGACCAAGAAAGGTGTTGTATCTGATTCATCCAAGTTTCCACAGGTGAAAGACAACTGCATTAAACCATTGTGCCTCATAGTTTACCACTTGCTAAATAATATTTGCATACTTGTGGGTAATTACCCCATTATCTGGAAATCACAAAGGTCTGCATCTGTGGGTAAGCACTAAATAAAACACAAACCAAAAAATATATGTAATAAAAATAAAACTCACCTCCAGTTCCACTTCGACCACTTTGGCTGGAAGAACAAAAGTTAAAAAACTTTTCATTCATTGTAAAAAGAAAACAACAAACACCCACACTTTTTCTTGACATATGCTCTAAATGTAGTATACTTTAAAACACATGGATCCATCCAAATACTACATCCAAATCTAGATGCTCAGATGGGCACTCAGGAAAGTAAATGTCCATTTTGTGTGCCGAAATACTGACCTTCTAAATGCCCAAATGTACCAATTCTTTCTCTCTCTCTGTCTTTCTTCACCACACTCATCACTATGATAGATTAGTGTCCATTAGGCACCCAAAATCAGAAATTGGTTTCTCTCTCACTGATGCACAAGAGAGCTCCTCATCCCGCTCATGAATGAATAGGCTCTTATATGAAGAGAGATGAAGCCTAATGATTTGAATATGTCAAATATTTTCTGGTAACCTAGTATTTTACTCCAACAATTCCTGCCTCTACCCACTTCCTCTGGAATAGTTCATCCCAAGGAAAGAGGCACCCAAGACTATTATAAAGTAGCATTCTAGAAGAAATATGGTACAATTATCTATAGCTCTGTGTTTAATGTAAAAACAAATAAGGGGACTCGATCTCGTAATAAAAGTTAGGACCCAAATTCTGTGTGTATATAAACTGGTACAGATTCACTGAAGACAATAGAGTTGTGCCAATTTACGTGAGCACAAAATTTGCTCCTTGTTCTTTAAAACATAGTTAGCAATTTCCAACAAAGCCTCGTTTTCATTTGATTTCAGAAAGAAGTGCTACTATTTATTTATATTTGTAGGTATTGCTAAGGCACTCATCACTGTATTTAATTTTAGATGTACTTTATGTTCCTGTTGACATCAGTGAGACTATTAATGGACTAATGTACTGCTTATTGTAAGTAAGGGTGGCATAACCTGACTCCAAAACTTTAATTCAATGTATATATAGATAAGATTCCATCCGCGATCATGCCATTTTCATAAGACATAAAGGTAAATAAATGAAATTATGACAATACACCATAACTAGATCTGATCAAATGATGCCTTAATTTTCTAAATTTCATGTTCCTAGAGTATTCCAAGTGCTATATAAATTGGTATGAGCTCATTTTTCTAACTGCGATTCAATGCAACCAATAGCAGGGTTATAGCAACTTAAGCGTTCCTACTTTCAAATCAAAACCATACATAACATTTTTTCTTTAAAATGCCTCATGCCATCAAATTTCAGTATATCATGAACTTCAGCGGTCTTAGGCTTTTATTAAAAATTGGAGTAATTACCAATGGCACATTACCAGTTACAATAAGTTTTGGTTAGCGAATTTTTTATTATGGGGATCTTATGTTGGTCTCAAAACATATTGGTGCATGTGTCAGATATTTTGATATATGCAGGATAATTCAAGCTCATGAACTGAATACAAGGCTATAAATCACTAGAGAAGATAAAAATGCCAGAATATAGCTTGAAGGGTTTAATGAATTACAGGGCCTCAAAGCAAGTTCCAGCCCTGTATTCACTGTACAGCCTTTTACTGTTATTAGTAATACACAAAAGTATAAGGAATCATCCTTAAACCCACATATATAGTCAACTATTTTCTAAATTATCCAGTTTAATAAATAAATATGCATCCGTCCTGATTGGCTGTTGAAAACACAGCACATCTAAATTCCTTGAATTGAGATGGATGATTGTAATATCCATCATGAAAAGGAGAGGTCTAAAAATGCTTCTGCAGTGAGGTAATTAACGTTGGAATTGACTCTGACCTGGACTAGTGAGTGTAGCTTGATTCTCCGGTATGGCTAAACTGTGATTGGCATAATCCAATGCGCAGCAGAGGAAGGTAGCTTTAAGCAACCTCTGTGCTCCCAGCTCCAGGGAAGCACCAGTTGCTCATTTGGGCCCCTCTTAAAATAGGGAGAAAATACTATCCTGTTATTTTATGTCCAGCTGCTCAGAGCAGCTAGGGGATGTTTTGGCAGCTGAGGAAAAGCTGCGTGCAGCTGCAACCCAGCCACCTCCCCTTTATTCCAGCCACACCTGTGTGTCAAGAGATGGGGAGTATCCTAGATACTAATAGGAGGGCTGCCATGCCACTGGAGAATTCTCCTCCAGAAGGGAAATCCTCCACAGCCTGGCTATGGCATTTGTTGAGGCTGCGAGGTTAACTGTGTTAGCCACTGATCCCTCCCAAGGTCTGTCCCAGTCATGCCTCCAAACATCCCTCCACATTTGTGTGAAGAGACACAGAAGGCCCAAGGCTTATGGGCTGAGGGAATGCATGGGAGTGAGGAGTAGACATGTGCAGCTGCAATGCTTCCTTCGCTTTTAGGGCCTTTTGTACCTGTGGACTAGAAAGGGCATCATGCAACTTTAAGAGAGAAGGAGAGAACTGTGTTGTTTGTTCTGTGATCCGTTTTGTGCTTCATCGATGGGAGTCCTGCAGTTCATCTCATTTCCTTCTATGGAGTTCTGCTAGTATTTTCTACACTTCCACTGTTATTATCCTCTATTATGCATAAATGCTTCTAGATGCTAGATTCCTTCTTTCATTCTTACTTCTCTCACTACTTCATTCTTTTTAGGCCAGTTACATTTTTCTTATATGATTAGCTGTTTTTCATTTGCTACGAGAGTCTGTTTTATATTTGTAAAAAGTTGAGCAGTGTCATAAATTGTGGTAAATAGAGAACAGCCACTCTGCTCACAGCCTAGCATGCATCTCATTGGGCCAAATCCTGAAGTCCTTGTGAAGTCAGTGGAGGTTTTACCTAAACAAAGGTAGTGTAACTACTGAAAAAGAATTTATGGATTTCATCCAGAGTTTGCAGTTCAATGTCATTTTCTTCTCACAGAGAATGTAATTAGCTAAACGAGGTAGAATTTTGTCTTCTTTCATACATCTCAACTCTTTATGTCAGTAAGTTTTATGTCACCCAGTATCGTTTTGATTGTATTGACAGTTTAATGTTCTGAACCTAGAGCTGAAATGAATCATGAAATGATTTGGATGCCTGATTAAACAAGCAAGATGGCTTCTGAAGCTGAAAATATTGACTAAGACAGGCATATTGAACAGATTGGCTTAGATACTGTAACTTAAAGTTACAGACTGCCCAGACAGAAGTCCCACAATGCCTCCAACTCATACAGTGGGTATCATTAAACAAGCAGCATTTAATGTGCCATGGTTGTGAACTTCACCATGGAATTTGTAGTATTTCCCATTCTAAGTACAGGAAATATTATGGTAAAACTCAAATGCCTCAGACCAGCATATGCTGTTTTTTAAATCATACTCACTGTAATTTCAGGTATTTTAAAATCTGATGTTTTGTGTCAGCAAGAATATATAAATTAAAAATGCTTCGTTTCTGTGTTGTAGTTTTCCTCATTTGGGTTGGTTGGGTTAATCTATCAAATTGGATTAAATCAACTTCCTTGAGTGGGTTCACACATACCTGCTGATACTGTCCTGCTCTCCAACATCATCATACACTTCTTGGTCATTGTCTGCTCGTCTCAGGGAAGCACTCATGGAAGGTCTTTGTTTTCTTTTTAAAGAATCATAGTCAATCTCCACCACGATTGTTTTAATGTATCCATCTAAAACAATGAAAGCTTATGATCAAGCAGCAACAATTTTCATTTCACAACAGCTAAGGAAGGACTTTAATAGAAGGCTGAGAACTCAAATGATTACAGTTGTATTGTGTGGCTGAATAACTCTATAGAAATGTCTGAATCTAAGCATATTGGGCCTTTATCTCCTCCACTTACACTGTGCAAATCAGGTGTAACATCGTGGAATTCAATGGATTTAGACACACTTGGGTCATAGGAGAATCAGGCCCCTTGTCGACATAATCACTACAGTGATATCCACTAGAGACCCTGGGTCGGATGCTCAGCTGTAGCAGAGGAGCGTGCAATGCAGCTGGTGGGGAGTGTGGCAAGTGGCAAAGTTGCTTTAAGATACCTTTTCTCAGTTAATTCTGGGGTTACTGTGCAAATGGCCAGTCCTCCAGCGTAACTTAGAGCAGTCTATGGTCCAAACAGGCTAGTAGATAGAGCACTGAGATGCAGGGACATTATAGCCACACTCCTTATGCTGTGAGCTCATAGAGAAGTACATAGGAGTTACTATGCCGGTCCTTTGCCACTGCAGATTCAGCCTACATGGGGGTGATCCTCTTGCTACCTGGGTATCCTGGCTGGAGGAGCAGTACAAAGCAGCTTAGCTCATCTGAGGATTGGAACCTCCACCTTTATCACTTGCACTTGACTTCACTATGTAGGTGTCCCTGGCAAAAAATCTATTATAATAAGATGGATTTAAACACTGTATCTGCTAGGCGATAAAATGATGGGCTTGCTGACTACACAGGCTGTATTTGACAATAAGCATAAATATGTTCTTTCAAAAATGAGAAAAGCACATAGGAATGAGCACAAAAAACCTTCCTCCTCTCCTGCTGCAGTAGTCCAATTTCTGATGCATTTCCCTCTAACCTACATGTGAATTCCACATGAAAATTAAATAACTGGAAAAAAGAAAACATATGATGGAAACTTGGAAAGTAAATTACAAACAAAGCCATTGTTCCTTATTTCAAGTGAATTATGAATACTGTTTTTTATACCGTCTGATACTCTCATTCCCTTTTCAAGCCCTCCCCTCCCTTATCTGTTTGTATGCTTTTAAGTAGGCAGATAAGATTCCGGTTGAAACATTGATGAACTACACTGAGTTGTACCTTTAACCTTCACCAATGGGAAGGCTGATACAACTTCTGCTTTTGCTGAAATAAAAATCAGTTTATGACAAGCCAAAATAAGTGAAACTCATTGGCTTGCAACAACTGCACAAGAACCATAACTCCCCTACAGAGATTTTTTTTCTGTGTGTATAAAACCTCCCGAACAGAACATATTTTTAAAAATGAAAGGTTCTTTTAAAGTATAAATTAGCATGCCCTTTCTCATAAAGCACTTATGCCCTGATCCAGCAAAACATTTAAACATGCAAGTAGTCCCATAAAAGTCAATGGAACTACTAACGTTCTTGAAGTTAAGCCTGTGCTTAAATGCTTTGCTGGATCAAGACCCTAATGCCCGGGTCTCTGTAAATTAGAGACCAGATCCTCAGTTGCTGTAAATGAGCATAGTTCCACTTATTTCACTGATTTACACCAGCTGATGATCTGGCCCTAGCTGCATATGTGTGGGAGGGGCTGGGGCTAAGGGTAGGGGAAAAAGAAAAGATACATTTTTGATTTCAAAAACAACTTTTGATGTTAGGAATCAATATTCAGATAAAAAGTTGGAATGTTCCCATTTTCTCTTGAAGTAGGAAGTTCTAAAGGCTACTTCTCTTCTTACTTACACTCCTCTCACTTACACCAGTCCTACATCTGTGTAACTCCAGTGACTGTAAATGAGGGGAATATCGGGCCCTTTAGTCTTCTCAATGCAACATTTTATCTAATCTAATCTCTCTCTCTTTTTTAACAGCTCTTAAAATACTTCTACAGAGGCAAGCTCCGGTGCTGACACTAAGGCAGACACACTGAGCCACATCCTCAGTGGGTGTAAACTGGTGCAGCTCCAGTGAGAATATGGCCCATTGTCCTTAACTAATCCCAGAATCTCTAAATTTGACACTCTATTGTACATAAGGACAGGTTTCAGAGAAGCAGCCGTGTTAGTCTGTATTTGCAAAAAGAAAAGGAGTACTTGTGGCACCTTAGAGACTAACCAATTTATTTGAGCATGAGCTTTCATGAGCTACAGCTCACTTCATCGGATGCATAAAGTGGAAAGTACAGTGAGGAGATTTTATATATACACACAGACCATGAAAAAATATACACTGTAAGGAGAGTGATCACTTAAGATGAGCTATTACCAGCAGGAGAGTGGGGTGGGGGGAGAGAAAACCTTTTGAAGTGATAATCAAGGTGGGCCATTTCCAGCACATTTCCAGGAGTTAACAAGAATGTCTGAGGAACAGTGGGGGGTGGGGGGGGGGAACGCGAGGGGGAATAAACAAGGGAAAATAGTTTCACTTAGTATAATGACTCAACCACTCCCAGTCTCTATTCAAGCTTAAGTTAATTGTATCCAATTTGCAAATTAATTCCAATTCAGCAGTCTCTCACTGGAGTCTGTTTTCGAAGTTTTTTTGTTGAAGGATACTCACTTTGAGATCAGAAATCCAGAGGCCAGAGAGATTGAAGTGTTCTCCGACTGGTTTATGAATGTTATAATTCTTGACATCTGATTTGTGTCCATTTATTCTTTTACGTAGAGACTGTCCAGTTTGCCCAATGTACATGGCAGAGGGGCATTGCTGGCACATGATGGCATATATCACATTGGTAGATGTGCAGGTGAACGAGCCTCTGATAGTGTGGCTGATGTGAAAGCTTATGCTCAAATAAATTGGTTAGTCTCTAAGGTGCCACAAGTACTCCTTTTCTTATTGTACATAAGTTTACTGTACGAGCTGTGCCCCATGTCAGATTAGCACAGCAGTATGAGCTTTGGCAATTTATGCTATATGTCCTTGCCCATATTGGCTGGGGACCCAGCCTAGCTAATATTACTCTCCCATGTAATGCTGTGTGTACTCAGGCAGTCAGTGTTTGACAGGGCAAACATTCAGGGGTAAAGTGGAGAATCAAAACGTACAATATCCTTTTGTTGTCCTGCCCAGCCACTTTCCTTCAGGGTTGTCTGTAATACGGATGATTTCAATATTATCACCCTGTTTGACAGTCAGCTCATTCTTCCCTCCCTTGTAGTCCATGCAAACTCGTGCCTGATGAATGACTTGGATGGGTCCTGATAACTGCACAGAAAAAGCAATAAAAGAAGTCACACACACATACAAACATGCGGAGGATGTGCTGATTGCTTTGACAAAAATTCAGATGAAACACAAAACAATAATAATTTGTTTTCAGTACCACCCACATCAGCTAGGCACTTTGCGAACAAACACAAAGGCACAGGCCCTGCTCCGAACAGCTTACACTTTAAAGACAAACTAAAAAGCAAAGGGTGTAGGGGAGGGATACGGCATATAATTAAAGCAGTTGAGATAGTAATTGGCCACATCTTGAGAATACAATGGATTAATAACATAGGGCTAGATTATGTAACCCTTGTTCACATAGGTGAACATTCATTTACTCACAGGAGCAGTTCCATGTACTTCAATAGGACTGTTCGTATGAGTAAGTGCTGACCAACACATAATGATCTTTTTTTCAAGATATGCTGTACAGATGATCCCCAAGTATCCAGAAGCTGGCCACAATCAGCCAGTTTCTTGAATTCAGGCATCATGAAAGAAGTGGCTTATAGGACAGATTTGATTGTAGATTGGATAGTGGCCATGTGGAGCAGTGCAGAAAGTCTGTGCATTAGGGGCAACAAAAGAGAAGATATCTGTTTAGATGAATACACCAAGGTGTTTGTTTGCGTTTGCATTTACGGATAATGATACATTTTAGCCTCCATGATGGGATGGTCTATAGCCTAAAAACACTGAGGATGTTAATGCTTATATTCCAGCCAAGAATTCGGTGTGAGAAAGGGATTTTGGGGCCAGATCCCTGAAAAACACACATGTAGATGCATTGCTATGGTGTCCACTATTTACTATCCCAAGTGCCAAATCTTTGCAGCCTTTCCACGGTGGTGGGATGCCCTAGACACAGAAGAATCACTGTGGTTTCTTTGTAGGAACGTGGCATGGGTTTGTGGGCAGGCAACAAGGCTGGTGGAGAATGACTAGTGGGTTTGCAGACTGCATGGGTCCATTGGTTACAAACTATGCATACAGGGCTTTGGGGCACAATGAACTTGGCTCACTACTACACACCATGGGCTTTAGCAGTGGCTGTGGCTCAGCTGCACAGGTGCCTCATTCCCAACCTCTCTACTGAACTGGGAGATTTCATACTTCTGTCCCAAGTGTTGCTCCTGCAGGCAAAGGTCATTTACAGGCTCAATCCTGGAAGGTGCTCCAGCCCCAGTTAAGCAAAGCATGTGTTTAACTTTAAGCATGTGAACACTGTGAACCTAATTCTCCTTTTCACTAAGGCCCCTCTATGCTACCTTAGCAGCGTAAGGGGGCTGTAAACTGTAAAGTACAGTTATATATATGTTAAGGCCCTTTTACACTACCAGTGCACGTACAGGAGACTTTATGGAAATGAGAATCAGGCCCTGCAAGCACTGAAATACTTGTGACTTCAACGGGAAATTTCACATGCTTAAATTCAAGTGTGTGTTTAAGTTCTTTTGGGGCCAGCTGGATCGAGGATCGAGCCGTTCCTGAGGCTTTGTCCAGGGGACAAACCTTCACCCCAAATGCCAAGCGAGCTGGCATCACCATGCAGCTTTGCAGCCAAACTGTGTCCTTGCACTGTAATGTATGTTTTAAAATGCACAAGGCTAAATAATGACTGCTGCACTTCTGTGTGTAGCCTGCTAGAAAGGGACCTTACTTTGAACCGCTTTCTGATTTCTTGCTCTTTCTTTTCTTTTTCCCTTTGTTCTTTCTTCTCTTGTTCCAATTTTTTCTTTTCTTCCTTCTCTCTCTTCTTTTCTTGTTCTTTTGATGTGGCTCTGAACAATGAAAACAGATTATTTCACAGGTAAGGGGATGAATGTGGAAGCGAGTGGGCAGAAGTGGGTAGGCACTCACTAGAGCTTTCTCTTCCAAGATCAGCAAGAGCAGCTAGGAGGAGACTTCTCCTAATAAGAGCATGAAAACATTTTCTGAACCCTATGGTGGCTGGTCCTGCATGGATGAGCTACATATGGGAGAGGGTATTTGGAGACTCTTTCCATGCAAGGCATGTGCACAGAATGCAACCATAATTTAGCTGGCTATGCTGGAAAGGCCCAACGTGACTGTAGCCCCAGAGGGTATGTCTACACTGTAATTAGACATCCATGGCTGGCCCATGCCAGCTGACTTGGACTCGTGGGGTTTGGGCTAAGGGGCTGCTTAATTGCAGTGTAGACATTCAGGTTCAGGCTGCAGCCCAAGCTTTGGGACTCTCCCACCTCGCAGGGTCCTAGAACCCAGGCTCCAGCCTGAGCCTGAACCCAAATGTCTACACCACAATTAAACAGCCCCTTAGCCTGAGCTCCAGGAGCCCTTATCAGCTGGCACAGGCCACCCATGGCTTTTTAATTGCAGTGTAAGACACGTCTGAGAAGCATGGCCTTGCTCCTGCATGCTGGACAGCACCTGGGGTGGAATAGGGAGGACTGGCTATAGCGCTGGAATGCATAGCAAGACTTGTTACTCCCCAGCACCCTGGAAGCATTGTCCCTAATGATGTTCTTCCCCACTGCACAGCAATGAGTCTCACAGATATAATATAGCCCCCCTTTTTTGTGTACTTCTGCTGAACTGACGTGAGTGGGCCCAGAGGTTGAATTACAGCATTACCCTGCCTACAACTCAAATGCACCTCATTGTGAGAGACATCACTCATTTCAGTCTCAACATCACCTCTGTTCTCTGTCACAGGTTGCTTCCCACATGTGGGCTTTAGGAGATTGTGAGGTAGGCTGCTGGTCCCTTCTGATGAGAGGCACTGCAGAGGCACTGGGAGGGAAGCTTGCATTTCTGCTGTCTGTACTGTCCCTGCTCTGTGGACACACAGTGGGTTTCAGACCCATGGGGATGTCAGTCCAACAGTTTCATGAGCTCTATTAAAATTCACCTTGAGAACAACAACATTAACAAAATAATTCAACTAGTATTGGGGTGGGGGTGTCATATTTTGTTCCCATTTCAGGCAGTAACTCTGTGCAGCAGCTCAGCCATATTCCAAAGAGCTGAAGAGCATACTCTTTTGCTGCCCAATTCAAAATAGTCACAGGACTTCATTTGAGGAAGCATCTCCACCTGCATGCTACATCTAGTTTTAGGAGGGAGTTAACTTGTAAACTGATATGCTTTCTTTACGGAAGATGATTAAGGTGGATGGAGCTCAAGATTGCAGTGCAGTCATGCTTCTGGGCCAGATTAATTATATTTCCTAGCATATTTCCTAGTGATCTGTTTCTTCATTCAGTAACAAAGACACAATGGATTATAGCTGTATAAGTTAGATTTGATACCTGATGTCATTGATATCTTCATACGTCTCTCCATCACTCTCTTGACCCTATAAGAAAAATTAATCATGATTCAGTCTCCAATGGCCTAAATACACTGGAGTTCAATTTTTTAGCTAGATACAGACAGACATAAATTAAAGCAGAAAAATAATCAACTGAAAATGCATTTAATCTTTCCAAGCCCAAATTACTAAATTGTTCAAATACATATTTCTTCTGTTCTGACCTTGGTTGTTATTATCTATCTATAGCTATATGGATAGATATAGATATAAAATAAAACCCAGCCTCCTTCCCATCACACACACACACTGATTGTTTATTCTGAAGTGAGTCTCTGTGCTGCAACTTTGATTACACTGCATCTGAAAGACGGCATGGCTTGAAAGGACTACAGGGTTAAAACTAATTATGGGAGATGATGCATTGAGGGGGGCAAAGCTATTGAAGGTATTGGAATAGGGTTCAGATTAGAGTTCTGTTCCTGACTCTGCCAGAGACTTATTGTGTAAACAAGCCACTGAGGCCCTGATTCAGTGAGGTACTTAATCACATGCCTAATTTTAAGCACATGAGTAGTCCCACTGAAATCAATAGGGATACTCACGTGCTTAAAATTAGGCACATGATTGAATACCTTGATGTAGGCCTATATCTCTGGAAAATTTCAGTGAAACTGGAATGTCAGTGGAAATGGAAGATTTTGTGAACTTTTTGGTTTCCGGCCAGCTTTATAATTAGTGCCACTTTTGTTCTGGGTTCAACCACTTTCATTGTTTCCCTCTACATTTCTGCAATTTATCAGCAATATACTGGATCTATTCTGCAACAAACTGGCTTTTCTAATGAAGTGATGTGTTGGAAAGAATATGTTTTCGGTGTGTTATAAAGGATAATACTTACCCCATCTGTATTTCCGTGACCTGAATGACCAAAAATACAAACAGACTATTATTTTCTTTTGTAGAGAAAGTGCCTCATGCTGATGCTAACTATATGGACACATACACAGCTGTACCTTAACTAGTGCCAAATATAGATTTATAATGATCTTATCTGTTTTAATAAGGATAAGAATGCAAACTAATTGGGATGAACAGAGCTTCCTACTGTGGTATTTTGTAAACTTCTAGCAGTAACTGATTTAAGGACTTTCACTTCATCTGCCATAGTGTGTATTATATCACATATACCCCAAATCAGAACGTTCACTTTAAAGCTTCCTCAGAGACAACAGTGTCCTTGCCTCATTTCAGTTTACAAAAATCCAGTCACTTACAAGCAAGGAAGTGAATAGTTAAGAACATAACATCTTACACTGGTCACATAGGGCTAGTGCACCACCAGCCCTCCACAGCCATGGCAGAGAGTATGGAGGCATAAGGCCTGTACTCTCCTGTGCATGCTAGCTATACTATGGCCTGCAGCAAAGGAAAAGAAGGCGAGGCAGAGCTGCTGATTTCCCCAGGCTGTGCAAGGGGTAGCAGGCTTCATCTCCACCCCACTACATGCTGTGCTGGCCAGAATACTGGGTGAGGGACACTGTGGCTGGTATAGCCCTGGCACAGTTTACTTTCTTCCTAGGGGAGACCAGGAGAGAGAGTCATAATCTGCTTCTTGGGCTACTCCTGTACAACACATCTATGTGCTGGCTCTTCCTCAGGGCAGATGACAAAGTGATGATCATACCTAACAAGCAAATTACTTTTTATCCAGTATAAAAGCAATGCATTTTCATGAGAACACAATAACTAACTCTGAAAAAAGAGTATTCATTCCAGATCAGCGTTGAAAGTTATTAGGCTCAGCAAATCTTCCAAGCCAAAGTTACGTGGATGCTAAAACAAGGCTTTCCAAGAGAAAGTGCCTGCGTGGTTACTGCTGTTATAGTGGTTGACTGTGGAATGGTTACTGCTGTTATACACCACTCCAAAATATGACTTGCAGTTCACTAACACCATAAATATTTATGCCAGTCACTTATATTATAAATACAACATACTTAATTCTTAAATGGTTGCTGTTAGTTAAAATGTATTCTTACCATCTGAACCAAATTCAACATCATCGTAACTTTGTTCATTGTCTGGATTTCTGTGAATATGAAAAGAAAATGTAAAATCTGAGAAGATAGTTCCTACAATTACATCTTAATTTAGCTTTGTTCTACTGCACGTGCCAAGTATTTGGGACATTGACTGGACAGTCTGTTCACTTTCAGCCCTAAACATTACAGAGTTTAGATCTGTGTTTAAGTACAGTTGAGATTCCCATAATGGATTAAGCGTGACTTTGGTTTTTACAGGGTGGCATCTTGACTCTGAACATAAAAACAGAAAATAAACGAGCCAAAGGCATTCATATCCAAGTGTAGTATAAACACTGTAATTTGGTAGAGTGACAGACAGACAGAATAGTCAGAACTCTGTTTGAGGGTTTTGGAACACTAATAATCTCTGCATATGCATAAGCATAGCAACATATATTTGCATGTTGTACAGGTCCTTTCAGGGAAAGAGAAGAAGCTTGAATCTTAAGCAGACAGGAAGGAGAATGTACAGGAATGCTTTTTATAGAGGCTGCAGGACCTGCTGTGGTTTAGCTGCTCTCTGGCCACTAGATGGAGCACTTAATGTACTTCATACTCAGTAATATATTCATTGGGTTTATGAGAATTTTCTATCTGAAAATGTTTCTCAAGCTCAAGAACAGCAGCATCTTTAGACGGTGTGCTTTCACATCGTCAGTAGCAACATACAGTGTGCTGTGTGGTAAGACAGAAACCTCTTATGTCTGAGAGACACTCTATGTGTGCAGTAAGTTGTTTACCGCAAAATTGCTTATTTTGAATACTGAACCTGCTTCCATTTGCTTTTCACGTTAGAAGCATATGCCTTTAACACTTTGGCTGCCAGCAGGTGCCGACTTGGCAAGTCAAATTTGAGAAGAGCATGAAAATAGCACCACAATGGGTAATAGAGGCCCTGAAATGTAAAACTATGAGCCAAGTTCCTCTCTCATGTGTCCAGTCTCACCTACTATCCCCCAGCCCTATTGCCCTGTATGCACTGACTAGTGCCCATTGACTTCTCTGTCTCTTCCCTCCTCTGCCATTGGCCCAGAGTGCTGGAGTAAGGTTCTTAGTTGCTGCTGCTGACTGGACTACTTATTCCCTACACATAAGGGAGAGGACAGAGCACCCGCCCTTATACCTTTGTGATACAGGACATGGAAGGAGTTTTCTTCCACCACCACCTGTAGCGTGCGAGAGAGGGATTTGATAGTATATTTCCTGGGGCTGGCAGCAATCAGCTAAGCAGAAGGTCTCATCAGCTAGGGCCCAATCCAAGTTCCATTATAGTCCATGTAAAGACTTTCAGTCACTTTAATAGCAGACTCAGTGTGGCACGGGAGCTTGGGTCTCCAGGCACCTGGGAACTGGCCTTAAACTGCCACTGCCTGAGCATGCTGGTTTCCCATGATAGACATGAGCTGGAAAGTAACAGCAAAATATAAGCAAAATGGATTTCGTGTTCACTTACAAGGGATCAGAGCTGGGTTTGATGTTTCTGGGAGGTAGGCTAGGAACTGGTGGTGCTTGTGTTGATGGGTGAGAAGCTGAAGGAGGCGGCGGCGGTGGTATCTGTGTAGCAGAATGTGAGGGTGGAGGTAAAGGTGAGGAGAGCACTGAGTGGGAGATCTGTTTAACAGCTTCTTTGTTAGAACCTAAAACCAACAAAACAAAGACAATTTATCTAGTTAGCAATTCAGGATGATCCAAAGACAAAACGTTACTTGTTTAGATAAACTCTAGATATAACATATTAATAGGATACATACCCAGAAATTAACATGTTATTTAAATATTGTAGATGTGCATGGTGCCTTATAATACATATAGAGACAGATATTGTTTGTATTATCGCAGCATCTAGGAGTCCCAGCCATGGACCCCATTGTGCTAGGCAATACAAACCCAGAACAAAAAGATGGTCCCTGCTTCAAACAATTTACAACCTAAGTGTAAGATAAGAGACAACAGACAGATACTGTACCTTGGGGGAACACCCTACACCCCCATGTTCATCTTTATAAAATGATTGTGTGGTATCCAATGCAAAGTTTGTCATGTTGGGTGTCTTCGGAAGGCTCATGATGCGCTGAGCATGGTTGTTATAATGATGTTATAAAAACAATAAAGAGTCTGGTGGCACCTTAAAGGCTAACTGATTTATTTGAGCATAAGCTTTCGTGGGTAAAACCCCACTTCTTCAGATGCATGGAGTGAAAGTTACAGATGCAGACATAAATACACTGACACATGGAGTTACCTCACAAGTGGAGAGCCAGTGCTGACAGGGCCAATTCTATCAGGCTGGCTGTGGTCCACGCCCAACAATAGATGAGGAGGTGTCAATTCCAGGGGAGGCAAAGCTGCCTCTGTAATGAGCCAGCCACTCCCAGTCCCTATTCAAGCCCAAATTAATGGTGTTAAATCTGCAAATGAATTTTAGTTCTGCTGTTTCTCTTTGAAGTCTGTTTCTGCAGTTTTTTTGTTCAAGTATAGCTACTTTCAAATCTGTTATAGAATGTCCAGGAAGATTGAAGTGTTCTCCCACTGGCTTTTGTGTGTTACCGTTCCTGATGTCCGATTTGTGTCCATTTATTCTTTTACGTAGGGACTGTCCAGTTTGGCCAACGTACCTGGCAGAGGGGCATTACTGGCACATGATGGCATAAATAACATTAGTAGACATGCAGGTGAATGAGCCTCTGATGGTCTGGCTGATGTGGTTGGGTCCTCTGATGGTGTCGCTAGAGTAGATATGGGGACAGAGTAGGCAACGAGGTTTGCTACAAGGATTGGTTCCTGGGTTAGTGTTTCTGTGGTGTGGTGTGTAGTTGCTGGTGAATACTGGCTTCAGGTTGGGAGGCTGTCTGTAAGTGAGGACTGGCCTGTCTCCCATGGTCTGAGAGAGTGAGGGATCGTTTTCCAGGATAGGTTGTAGATCGTTGATAATGTGCTGGAGAGGTTTTAGCTGGGGGCTGTACGTGATGGCCAGTGGTGTTCTGTTATTTTCCTTGTTGGGCCTGTCCTGCAGTAGGTAATTTCTGGGTACCCGTCTCGCTCTGTTAATCTGTTTCCTCACTTCCCCAGGTGGGTATTATAGTTTAAGAATGCTTGATAAAGATCTTGTAGGTGTTTGTCTGAGGGACTGGAGCAAATTCAGTTGTCTCTTAGGGCTTGGCTGTAGACAATGGATCATGTGATGTGTCCTGAATGGAAGCTGGAGGCATGTAGGTAGGCATAGCGGTCAGTAGGTTTCCGGTATAGGGTGGTGTTTATGTGACCATCACTTATTGGCACTGTAGTGTCCAAGAAGTGTATCTCTTGTGTGGACTGGTCCAGCCTGAGGTTGATAGTGGGGTGGAAATTGTTGACATCCAGGTGGAATTCTTCAAGGGTCTCCTTCCGTTGGTCCATATGATGAAGATGTCATCAATGTAGTGCAAGTAGAGGAGGGACGCTAGGGGACGAGAGCTGAGGAAGCATTGTTCTAAGTCAGCCATAAAAATGTTGGCATACTGTGGGGCCATGGGGGTACCCACAGTAGTGCTGCTGACTTGAAGGTATAAGTCGTCCCCAAATCTGAAATGGTTGTGGGTGAGGACAAAGTCACAAAGCTCAGCCACCAGGTGTGCCATGGCCTCATCAGGGATACTGTTCTTGACAGCTTGTAGTCCATCCTCATATGGATAATTGGTGTAAAGAGCTTCTACATCCATGGTGGCCAGGATGGTGTTTTCAGGAAGATCACCAATGCATTGTAATTTCCTCAGGAAGTCGGTGATGTCTCGAATATTGCTAGGGGTCCTAGTAGCATAGAGTCTGAGGAGAGAGTCCAAATAGCCAGATAATCCTGTATAAGCTATAAGAGTGCCGATGCCTGAGATGATGTGTTATATATATATATATATATATATATATAAAATATAATGATCATATATATATAATGATGTTATAGTAATTGTTACAGTAATGTTATAGTAATGTTATAGGTTATAATTTCATATATATAGTTATGAGGCTGAAAATGTATCCTCATGGCTTAAAGCAAGCTCAGGCAAAATCTCTCCAAGAACAGAGAGGAAGTTCACACCTCATCAGGGCATGTATGGGACAATACCAGTCCAGCCGCACAGGAACAAAGGACGCTGGCCTAGGCAGCAAAAAAAGAATCTGTTAGACTCTCGAGGGAATCAACCCCCCTTCCTTTGGTCAATTTGGAACTGCGATGAGGTAATGCTCACCTGACTCTGAAGGGTTGGGGGGTGGGGCGGCAAAGCCAAAGGGAAGAAAGGACATTATAAAAGGGAGAGAAATTTGCCATGCTCTCTCTCTCTTCCACCTACATCTATAGACACCACACCAAGGGATTGAAGCGCTGATCAAAGGGGAGAGCCTGGCTGAAGAGCAACTGGCCAGCTTGTGGTGAGAACCATCTAACTCTGTAAGGGCACTGAAAGTGTTAAGATCAGCTTAGGATGTGTTTTGCTTTTATTTCATTTGACCAAATCTGACTTGTTATGTTTTGACTTATAATCACTTAAAATCGATCTTTATAGTTAATAAATTTGTTTGTTTATTCTACCTGTATCAGTACATTTGGTTTGAAGTGTGTCAGAGGCTCCCCTTGAGATAACAAGCCTGATACATATCAATTTATTTGTTAAATTGACAAACTCATATAAGCTTGCAGTGTCCAGCGAGCATAACTGGACACTGCAAGACAGAGGTTCCTAAGGTTGGATCTGGGACTGGAGATATAGGCTACTGTCATTCAGTTGCACAATCCAAGGAGTAGCTTACTTGCTAGAGGCTGTGAGTGAACAGCCCAGGAGTAGGGGTTCTCACAGCAAAGCAAGGTAAGGCTGGCTCCCAGAGTCAAGGATTGGGGTGACCTAGCAGATCACTGGTCCAGATACCACCAGAGGGGAACATCACATACAACAGTGGGGATAGTACAAGGAAACAATTAGGACATACTGGTCAGCATGATAAGCTGTAGTATCAGCACACCAGCCAACATGAAAAAATTATAATAGGCGATGTTGATAGTGAAGCCCAAAATTAACGCTGCCAATTTTTTTTCCATTTTAAGACCCTGTTTTCAGTTGTGTATAACTTTTCCAAACTTTAAACATGGGCTGAAATTTCCCATTCTAGGCATCTCCCTCACACTGAATTTTTAGAGGGTTTTAGCAACAATGGTTCATCTGTCTCTGTGAATGAAATTAGGGAAAATACATTGTTTTGTTCATGATAAGAAAATCTTATAATTGTTTCATCGAGAAGCTGTGCCACTGTCTTTCATTGGAGCAGAGACTTCAAATTTGGAAGTGGGGTGGGATTGTGTGTTGCTCTGGTGTTAGGGACGTATTCTTTGCTGTGCCTGTGAAAATCCACCTAAATCTGGCCAAGTTATAAACCTCTGAGAATAATCCCAGTTCACACACGCTAACAGTCTTGATCTGAAGACATGAGATGGAGATATGAGACATGAGATAAGACAAGAGATGGAGAATTCACCACTTCCCTTGGTACTTTGTTCCAATGGTTAATTCCCTCATAGTTAAAAAACTTTGATTAATTTCTCATCTGAATTTGTCTGGCTCCAGCTTCCAGTCATTGGTTCTTGTTATGCTTTTCTCTGCTACATTAGAGAGCTTTTCGGTACCCAACATTTTCTCACTGTGCTTTATTAATATTGTGTAGTGCTAGTTTTTTAATCAGAATGTCATGCAGTATTAAACCAAACTCCTTACAATAGTCTAAGTATATTACATCTATGCAATTACCTTTGTCAACCAAACTTGTAATCTCATCAATGAATGAATCAGTTTTGTTTGACAAGTCCTATTTTCAGTAGAATCACATTAACTGGCATTAATTATAGTCCTATCCTTTAGTTCTTTATTAATTAAATCCCATATCAGCTTTTTCGTTATTTTACCCTATGCAACCTTAATCCTCCCCTCTTGTGCAGTCTTTAATTACACAATCACATTCCCCCCCCACACACACTTCTTTATTGATTTCTATTGGACCTATGTGCTCAGCATAGAGAGTAAGAGCTATAAAATCTGGTTCTTCATGATTTGTACTAGCACACTGTTGGCACTTAAGATATACTAAATAATGACATTCTTTACAAAGCTCTGTCCTTGCCTCCGTGGGTCCCGCGTTTCCTGGCGGATTTCGCTAGCCTCAGAGGCTCACCGTGACCCTCCACGTAACCCTTCTTTCTCTAGAGACAAGGGTCACAGTCTACTGAGCCATTTTCATCATAAGCCAGCGAGGGAGGTGAGGAGAAGTTATCCTTCCTTGCACAGTCTCTGTTGTCTCCCAGTCTCAGTGATTAATCAGGGGACAAAGGTGGGGGGGAAGCCCAGGCCCACCCTCTACTCCGAGCTCCAGCCTAGGGACCCTAATAGTATCAGCTATGGTAGCTGACCTTTTAGAAACATGACCTGTACAATTCCCTGGGCCACTTCCCCACAGCAGCCCTCACTTCCTCAAGCTCCACTTCACCCTTACCTCAGGGCCTCCTTCCTTGTGCCTGATATGGTGTACTACTCAACCTCTCCAACAGCACAACTTCCTCCCACAGCTCCTGCCTAACTGGGAGGCTTTTAACTAGTTTCAGCCAGCCCCTGACTGGCTTCAGGTGTCCCAATCAACCTAGCCTTCTCCCTGCCTTCTGGAAAGTTCTTAATTGGCCCCAGGTGTCTTAATTGACCTGGAGCAGCTTCCATTTCACTTAACCTGGTACCAGGGATTTGTTTAGCCTGGAGCTAATATATCTATCTCCCACTACTTTTCTATAGCCATCTGGCCTTGCCTCGTCACAATTCATACTCAAAATGTTTCTTTTTTCTTTTGTCTCTGTAGGCCTCATTATCTCCTGTGTTGCACCTTCTGTAGTCATCCACACTTGTGCAAACTGAAACCAATGTGGGTGCAAAATACTTCCATTCTAGTGTTGAAATTAATGGGACTATTTGTGAAGGAAACTACCACTCAGTGAAAATAGTGCTGGCAGAATCAGGTCCACAGTGATTGCAGATTAAACCATAATAATGTTTCAATACTGCTTCTTTTCTGCTTTAATTGGATGTTTTGAATTAACCTTAGTTCCATATTTGTCTGTTTCTGCAAGTCTTAATACACAGCATGGAAAGGAGCTATATTAGTGATGGAATTGGAGTCAGCTGAGAACACTCAGGTAAAACAGAAAGAGAAGCAATAATGAAATATCATTGTGGTTGCACTTGTAAATCAACACCATTCAAAGACCTGGTGAATCATTATCATTGTGCACTCGCCTCAACCACTGGCACACCAAAAGACTCCTTCCTCTCCATTACAGATCTCTTTGGCTTTCAGACATCCTGCACCGGATCCAGACAGAGGAGTGGAAAGCCGAGCACCGATGGCAGAAAATGAAAGCTGAATCAGACAGGATGAATAACAAACTCCTTGAAGCCTGTGCTGAGGCTGTATGACAGGTCAAGAGAACCTTCCTTTCAGCCTCCATTGAAGCTGCCAAATCCCACCCCAAGGAGCTGTCCAGGGCATAAATTGCTTCAGCAATCCTGAGTGCCTACAACCTGGATCAGAGCTAAGTACCAAGCGCTGCAAAGAATTATCCTACTTCACCGAAAAAATCACACACATTAGGAAGCCTCCTCAAACAGCATGGATCTACTCCACCTGCACCTACCAACCAACAGCCCAGCTGCATTCCCACAGATCAGTACACTCACTCATCAAGAAGTTCTGGACACATCTAAAGGAGTCCCAACTCAAGACTTGTGAAATTGCACCTCCACCACTAGATCCCTCACTTGTGGAGTCCCACAAGGAACAATTCTCTGTCCAGTTCTTTGCAACATTAAGCCATTAGGTGTACTGATCATACAACATGGACTCAGGTGGCAAAACTATGCAGAAGATAAATAGCTCCACCTATCCTTCACCACAGATGACCATACCACTACCAGCAAGATGGCCCAGTGCTTGGATAAGATCAGCTCATGGATGAAGAACAGCTGGCTGAAACTGAACCTGAGCTAGACTGAGGTGATGCTGGAGGGCAGAGGATAATACTTTGAAAAGTTTTCCATCACAATGCCATCACCTTTGATTGAAGATACACACCCACACTTGGTCATTTCAGTCCATACTTTTGGAGTGCTCTTTGATTTCGCACTGATGCTGAGCTCTCACATAGCATCATCCATGAGTAATGCTCTCTATCATCTTCAGTTGGCTAGGAGGCTCTGTCCCATCCTGGTAGAAGGTGACCTGGCCTCAGTTATTCATGCCTTTGTCACCTCTTGGCTAGATTGCAGCAATGTGATATACCTGGAATGAAGCCTTCAGCACTTAGGGGATTTCCACTGGTAGAGAACACTGCTGCACATCTCAGTAACACAGGCTACTGTGAGCACATCAGTCTTCTGTTCTCTACACTGGCTTCCCATAGAATTTTTAATCAAATTCTAGGTGTGGTCCTTATCTTCTGGGCCCAGGATATTTAAAAGACAACCTAAAGCCCTGGGATAAAGACCCTGGTTGACAACTAACCCCTTCCCCTGGTACAATGGTACTTTCTATTGTAAGGATAGAGCTTGTTTGTGTGAGAGTGAGAACAATCTTGGGGGCTGGTCTGATACTGTAAAATGAACTCTTCTAGGAACTCACCACCTTCTTCTCTGAATGCAGGGTGCACTTCTTTGACCTTGCCTTCTCTAACATAAGTACATAGAAATATGTATAACAACACAAAACAAAATATCTACCACAACAAGACCCTCCAGTGCACACGGATCTCCTCTGGGGAGAGGATGAAAGAACAAACAACACGTGACAGCTGTGTAGTCACTGAATTACTGAATGCACTACTGGAAGGCACTCAGATACTATGGTGATGAGTGCAATATGAGAACCTATATACATAAGAATGGCCACACCAGGTCAGACCAGTGGTCCATCTAGTGCAGTATCCTGGCTTTTGACAGTAGTCAGTTCCAGATGCTTCAGAGGGAATGAACAGAAAAGGTCAATTTCAAGCAATCCATCCCCTATCATCCATTCCCAGCTTTTGATACTTGGACGTTTAGGGACACCTGGAGCATGGCCAGTAATAGCCAAGTCTTCCCTGAACTCATCTAATTGTTATATTGAATCGAATCACTAGGGCCTAATTCTGTCACATTTACACTGATGGTTCTTTCCTATGCAAGTAGTTGAATTTGCTTCAATGGGACTGCTTATTAAGCATTGTGAGTATGCTTTCAGAATCAGACTCTGAAATAAAAATGAAATCTGGATCTGATACTTGAGAGCACTTAAGCTTGTGCTTAATTTTAAGTCTATGCTTAAGTTCCATTGACTTCAATGTGACTTTTGTTTTCCTGAATCAGGGGAGAAATAAAAAGTGATCAGTAAAATAAGAGTAAAGATGATTTTCATTTACATTATGAGCCTCTCCTTTTCAGGTATAAATCATGGCTGAAGGTGGTCTCAAAAAGTCATAGCCTGCTAGCCTGTTTTCCATAAACACTGTGGCTATTTTTCATAAAAATTGCATAAAACTCATCAGTTTGAACACTTTTAGTTACAGAACACCTCAAACGTAGATTGTAAATATTTGACAGATTATTATGCATCTTTCTAATTCAAAAACAAGTTTGTTTTTAACGAATCCAGGCCATTAGTCATTGATGTCTGGGAAGCAGTCACTTTCCGTTATTTTTTCTTTTCTTTCTATCGTAGAACGTTAGATGCCTGACAGAAAACAGAAGAGAGTTATTCCATAATTAAGATTCTTTTAACATATTGACCACTTCCTAGAAATATAAGTGCTATTGGACCTTTAACTGTGATTGTTCTTTTCTTTCCTGTTTTCTGTCAAGATCCTTAGGGCTCAGTTCTCCACTGCTGAAGATGCAAGGGTGCAGGGTGAGCACAGGGAGCCAGTTATGGTTCCCAGATCTAGCACTGTCACTCTGACTTATATCACCTGAATAAGTGATGTTATACCAGTGAAGGGCTCTAATGGATGTAACAGACAAGAGAATCTAGCTTTTCATATTGTTTTAACAGAGCCTTTTGGAAGGGCGGTGAAGGGGAGATGAATATAATTTACTGAGCTATTTTAAAAGGTCACCAGCAACTCACATACAACCGAACACCAGTACACATCTCTCCAAATCCTCTGCTTCCTACTGTTCTGGAACAAAACCACCCAACACCATGTAAGCAATCACTACAATTAAAAATGCAGCTCCCAACTCCTGTATTACTCCTGGGGGAATTCTGCACCACTGCATGACACAGAATTTTGCAGAAATTAACATTGTGTGCGCAGAATTTCCTTTCCCCCACAGAAATGGGCTGCAGTGCTGCTAGCTGCCTCTAAGGGCCACTGGATCTGGCAGAGCCCAGCTTGCACATAGAAGACACTGCTGGAGGGAGGGAGAGGACACTAGAGAGTTCCTGGAAGCTGCAGTTCCCAGCATGCCCTGAGGGAAAGAGAGTGTGGTACGCAGGAAACTCCATGCAAGCCTGAGACTAAGCATCAGACTGTTTCTCCCTCTGGTTCCCTGAGCTCTGGAGGGGGGAGAGGGGAGGATGTCTGGGCTGGGGGCCATGGCTGGGCTCTGGGGGGGAGGGGGTGCAGGTATCTGGCCGGAGGAGGGCGTGGCTGGGCTCTGTGGAGGAGGGGTTCAGGTGTATTGGCTGGAGGAGGCCCTGCAGCTGGGCTCTGGGGGGAGCAGGGGAAGGGGTGGTGGGTGTCTGGCTCCCCAGCTGTGCTCTGGGGCGAGGAAAGGGGTAGAGAAACAGGAACTGGGTTGTCATAGGGGTTTCTTTAACTTTCTACTCTTGGGGGAATTTTTGTGTGTGTTTGTATTGTTACAGACATACTTGCTGACAAGTATTTTCAAATACATTACTAAAATAATTGAAACTGGCATGATTATGTAGTGTTATTTTGACAAATAAAATTTGCAGAATTTTGTAGAATTTTAAAATATTGTGTGCAGGATTTTAATTTTTTTGGCACAGAATTTTAATTTTTTTGGTGCAGGATGCCCCCAGGAGTACTGTATCTTCCATGGGGTAGATTGTGCCCGGCCCTTATTCCATGTTTACATAGGGAGTGCTTGCACAGAGAGGTAAAGAAGAACTGCAGCCCCCTGTGTAAAAATAGCCACTGCAATCAGTGGACATTGACCTTCTGTAACCCCTGATCCATATCAGGTGATGGGGACTAGTAAATAAAAACTAGTCTTTTACCAGCATGTGTATGACACCTTATTACTGTGCACTCTTGGGACTGTAGAGGATGTTCTGTGCCTGTTCCTCCACAGATGATCCATGGCACCTCAAAGGGCGGAGAGGAAGCAGGACCATGGGTCAGCGCATTATATACCAGCCAATGGAGCTCCCCTACCATACCAAGTGATAGTTTCCTGCATCCCACACAGTGATGTAGGAGAAGCAGCACAGCCTAAATGACACAATCAAGTTCTATGCAGTGTTGTTGTAGCCATCTCGGTCCCAGGATATTAGAGAGACAAGGTGGGTGAGGTAATATCTTTTACTGGACCAACTTCTATTGGTGAGAGAGACAAGCTTTCAAGCTCATCAACAGAAGCAAGCTCCCCTCCAACCCGGAAACACCAACTCAAAGTGGCACCAGACCCCCCTGCCAGAACAATACAGGCAAAATCTGAAGACATATTTCCACTGCTGCAATGATCAACATCCTCCACAACACACCTTTCAAGATCCATGGGTCCTACACATGCCTATCACACTATGTGGTGTACCTCTTCCAGTGCACTAAATGCCCTAATAAGAACTATGTGGGTGAAACCAATCACTATACTCTCAAATGAACTCACGCAGGAAAATTATAAAAGACAGACACCATATTACCTGTGGGAGAACATTTTCCACAGAGCAATCACTCTATATCTGACCTATCAGTCCTCATCCTCAAAGGAAACCTGCATAACACTTCCAAAAGATGAGCCTGGGAGCTTAAATTCATAACTTTGCTAGACATGAAAAATCATGGTCTTAATAAAGACACTGGATGTATTGCTTATTACAACAATCTGTAACCCACGAACTCTCTTTTTTGTCCTATGACTACAGGGGTGTTAATGGGCCACTTCACGTTGAATGGTCCTGCCTATTATGTACTGACTACTTATGCTAAACTATCAGTTCTATCTTGTATTTAGCTGTGAAGCTCTTAGTACCTTTCTCAGACCTGAAGAAGAGCTCTGTGTAGCTTGACAGCTTGTCCTTCTCAGCAACAGAAGTTGGTCCAATGAAATATATTGCTTCACCACCTTGTCTCTTGAACAATCAAGTCCAGCATTTTATCCCTACTTCACTGATTTCAGAAGCCTTCTCATTAGTTGCACTAATCTCATCCTAATTTTACTAATTTCCAACATCTTCCCGTCCTCCCTACAGTTCTAGTAAAAGTGTTCCTTCATTTTGCACACACCACAATGGAGACCTCCATGGACACCCCGATGAAATATTAACTTGACCTTCCTCACATGAGGCCTGAGCCTGTGTGATGAGGAACACTCCTGATCGGTACTGAATGCTTTCTACTTTCACTGGTGTAAAGAACAGATGAAGATGATCAACACCTCCAGCAAGGCACCAACCAACTCACAGCAGAACTGGTTGATTTCAAAATTTGAGAAGGCGGGGACAATTTTTATGACATGTTCTCAAAAAACATTTTCTCCCCCCCACCCCCAACCATTTTTACTGCTGGTCAAAAGGTTTTGAATTTTGAAATTACGTTTTTTTTTAAAAAGAGGAAACATTTTCAAACAGCTTTACTGCAGAGGCAACATGTAGTGGGGAATGCAGAGTCAAATGCCCCCCCAGATTGGCCTGCTGGGGGAGGAGAGAAAGAGGGGCTCTGTCCTCCTCTCCCTGCCCCTCCCCATCAGCATGTTCTGCTGCTTCTGCATGAGAGAGATTGGCTGGGAGGCAGCAGCGGCCTACTCCCTGCTTGGGCTTGGCTGCTGGGGACTGAGGCCCAGCACGCTGGGGCGGATGGGCGGGCTCTGGCTCGCTGGGCCCCTGTTCCTGGCAGCCAAACCTGGGCAGGGAGCGGGTCCCCACTGCCTCCTAGTGAGGTTCTCTCAGGCAGAAGTGGCTCCATCCCACTCTCCGTCCAGTTGTCAGGGAGAGCAGCTGAAGTGCAGGAGGGAGGCTCAGGGAGAGAAAGACAGAGCCTCCCCTCTCCTCACAGGTAACGTGGGGTGGGAAGAGCATGGTGTCCCTAGCCTGGGCACAGGGCGGTGTGGGAGGCACTGAGCAGAGGAGACACGTGGGGCAGTCACGTGTCCTCCCCTTTAGATTGTGCTCCCCCAGTATGAGAAGGCATGAGTCGTCTATGCCTAGTGCACAGTGTTATGTCTCCATGCACTGTTTCTTCAACCTCACTTTTGATCCTTCCAGAGACACAGTCAAACTCTTTCATTTCCTCAAATCTACATACAACAATTGTATTATCCAGGAATACATGGAAGACCTAGAGACTACAGTCATGAGAACATGAGAAAAAGACAGACAGATGCACAGAAGCTGGATGTCACCAACTTGTTGATGAGGTAGCAAAGAAATACAGGTTGGAAAATGAGTGGTAGTTGTCATGAATTTCCCAAACTGTTTATACGCCTCCTCTTTCAACAATAGAGAAACACATTTCACCGTTTTTTTGGGGTTTTTTTGGCAGAGACAGTACATTCAAGCTCACTGATTCTAATTCTGTGAACTTCAATAATCATTACAAAATATTTGCCGTCTGAAAATTGTACATACTTTCATAGATTCTTAAAAATATTTTGTATTAAATTTTGCAAATTTCTTGAGATTTTTTCAGTTTTAGTAGGAAACATCTGAAAAAGCAAAAGCAATCACATTTAGTCACTTCTATCTGAGAGCCTGGGGAGGTTTATTGGTTTTAAAAAGAGCTTGCTTGCAGCTCTGGCTGTAAAACAAAGAAGCTGCAACAGTGCTTGTTACAGCCGAGCACCCACTTCCTACTTTATTTATGTTTTGCAGAAAACTGTTCTCAGCTCAGCTTCCCTATCTTGCATGCTATTTTAGCAACAGACCAATTAGTCTAGGTTTCCCACTAATATTATTTTAGAGTTGCCCAAAATAAACAACCATGCTCATAGCATTATTGAAACTGAAATCTTTTTAATAAGTATCACACTGCTCTCATTTATGTTACTGTGAAAGAGGCACAAAGATGCTAATTATTGCAGGCACTGGGAATGCCTACTAAAGGGAAGTTTACAAAAAGTTTTAGTTATGGCTACCTGTTTTTGCATGCCCATGACTTTTCAAAAAAAAAATTTTCTGTGCAGAAATTTTACATGTGAGGGCCTTGATCCTGCACTGAGAACTGTGTAGCACTATCACTCTCCTCCCTTCTTCTCTGACATGCTGTTCTCCCCCATATCCCTCCCCATCCTGCACAGCCCCGATGCAACCCCTCCCTACCTCGCCTCCTCTTACTCCAGTTAGGTGATGGAGCTTCCTCTGCCTGCTCTGTAGCAAAAGAAATTGCCCCTACCTCAGGGAATTCTCCAATACAAATCTCTAGATGCTCGAAGTCGACTTTGTGCCGTGTAAGGGTCACAAAAGAAACATGGCAAACTGGAGAATCTGGCCCTCAGTTTTTAAGCAGAACTTCACACTGGTGACACAATCTAACACACAGTTATTAAAATACTTAGCTCCTACTTAATGCCTTAATTTTCAAAACACTGTACAAACACTTATTAATCCTCATTCCTGTTTTTGAACTGTGGTAACAGAGACATGGAGTGTTTAAGGGCAATGTGCTCAAACTTAAGTGTTTAAATTCAGCACCTAAATCCATAATTAGAGCCTGAGATCCTTAAGAAAATAAAAACAAAACCCAACCATCTTCAGCACATGCGTAAATTTATGAACCCAAGTAAACCCACAGACTTCAATGGGACTATTCTGGTGAATAAAGTTATTCAATGTGTGTTTGCAGGACTGAGCCCTTTGGCATCTAAATAAGTGGCCAGATATTAAGAAGTGTTAAAGATATGCAGCACTCATTGATGTCAGTGAAGTTGCTTCAAATTTACATTGATGCAACTGAGAGCAGAAATCTGGCCCCTTTTATGGAGGTACCAGAGATTTAATTAATGCCAAACTGTCAGACAAAACTCCTGATTATTTGAAAGAAATCCTTAATAACTGATATTGAAGTATTTACAGATATTAGCCAATTAATTTTCATGTTAGAAGAGTTTATTTCTATAGTTTTTGCCAACAAAAAAAATCCTAATTTAAATTATTCAGACATAGAATATGTATGTTCTAATAAGATGCGGATAATTTAAAATAAATCATTAATAAACCGTTGATTCAGTTCAGAAAGGGCAGGGAAAGGAAAAGGGGTGTGTGGGGGGGGCAGCAGGGGAGATTTATTAGAAAGGGCACAAATTAATCTAAACACAACAATTTGGTGTCTCCTCTGTTTCCCAAATCAGCAAATTGGAGGCACTTTGGATGAAACACCGATCATTCAATTTTAAAAACATTCAGATCTTTTTATATGGCACGTAATAGTAACAACAGTTGATAGAAGACAAGTGGTATTTTAATTAAAAATTAATTATAAGGTTATATCCATTGGAGAGCTACGCAAAGCTTCACTCAGACAAGCAGTCCCACGCTTTGCATTCAAATGGTGCTTTTTTGCATATTTTCCATTCAAGAGCAGCACACAAGATGCATCATTGTTCCAAAAAGTATCACTTTACAGTATATACGTTTGGTCAAAAACTAGAAATAGTCACAAATTTTCAACTTACAAAAATAATATTGTAGAATAAAATATTTTTCCAAATCATTAATAGGAAGTTTGGCATAAGTATATTTGTCTGCTAAATTCCTTATTATCTTTACCATAAAATGACTGAACCTTTTCTTTTTTTATTTTATTTTGGCTGCTGTTACATTTATTTAGTAATTAAGGCCAGGGATTTCAAAAATGACTAATGATTTTTCATGTTGAAATTTTTCAGTGCCCAACGTGCAATACCTTAAAGGGTCCTGATTCTCCGAATGTGGGTTCTTAGCACATTTTGAAAATCAGGCCCCTTTAAGGTAACCCCATGGGAGCCTGGTCTGCATAACTGAGGACAGAAACTATACTCAGTTGATCTTCTGTTTATTATTTCCATGTAAATGTATATTCCCCAGAGCATTGCAGAAGAATGTACGCACTGAGCTTTTATTTTCAATTTGGAACTGCTTTTTCTGTGGTAATTTTTTACTGGAGTTTTTGTATTTTATGCCCTTGAGATGGACAGTCAATACAAATAAAATAATGAGCATTATTTGTTTGGCAAACTGTGGGCATACCTATGGCCCAGTGTAAATAAGAAATAATAATAGTAACACTGAATATTTGGAGACTCTCAGAAGAAATCATGGATAGCAGTCAGGGCTACCCCTGCGGCTCTGACCTGGCCCTTCCAGGAGGGTAAGAGAGTATCTGGGCCCCCTACTAATAAAGACTGAGAATGGTAATCTGTCGCCCACCCTAAAACATACAGTAGGACAACCAGTACTAAAGCAACCGTCGCTCGACGCTAGAGACCTTGCAAACTACTGTCTGAATTTGACAGTTGAGCAGTTTGCAAAAAACAGTCTCTGCCACCATCTGTGAGTGGCCAGTGTAACGGACCCCCTGAGTCAGGCTTCAGGACAGAGAATGGCACAAAGTCAGCATTTCTTGCCCTGGCGGAAGACCTCCTCATGACCATAGACAAGAGATGTACTTCCAGACCCCTCCTGCAGAACCTCTCTGTGGCATTTGATACCACTGATCAGCAATACTCCTGCTGCAGGGATGAACAGAAATGCCCTGAAATGGCTCAGTTCCTTCCTCTGAGACTGACCACTGAGAGTCCTTATGAGAAATTGTTCCTCCACCTCTAGAGACCGCACCAGCGCAGTCCCACGAGGCCCGACCCTCTCCCCCACATTATTCAACATCTGTGACTGAGAGAGCTGGCGAGACAACACAGGCCGAAGTGCCAGAAGGACGCAGACTACTCCCAGCTTTATAAATGTAAACCATTTTGTCAACCTGCTTTCCTGCTTTTCCTTTCTCATTGCTGAGCTGACATCAGACCAGCGGGAACATAAGCAGGCCTAAGCTAAACCCAGGCAAGACTGAGATGGTGCTGGTAGGAAGAGATATATGTGAAGCAATTGCCTTCTCTATGAAGGACATCTGCCCTCAAATTGCTGAGTTGCTCAGCTGCCTTTGGGTCCTTTTTCAGTCCTTGATGCTATTGGATGGCCAAATAGTTATGACAGCAAAACACTTTCACTTACATTTGCAACTTGCCAGAGGTTTGCACCTTAACTTATTTAACACAGAGTAGGCCACGCTGAGGCATTCACGATCTCCAGGTTTAGTCACTGCAGTTCATGTCTAAGAATGAAACTAGACACCCTGAAAATGCTTCAACTTTTACAAAATGCAGCAATCTGTCCGTTCAGCAGTACGGATCACTGTGAATCTATCATCTGAGTGCTCCACTCCCTGCACTGGCTCCCCAGTGAATTCTGAGTCCAGTGCAAGGTCTCTGTCCTGATATTTAAAGACCTCCATGGGATTGCTTGGAAATATCTGAAAGATCACATCTCCCCCTTGTGCATGACTGCATATTGTATTTGGATTAAGGATTATTTCACTGGAACAATGGATTGATCAATCATTGGGGAGGCTTGTGACTGTGGGAGACAGTGCTTTCACAGGAAATGGATATATGCTGTGAAACAAACTCTTGCAAGAGACAGGAATGACCATGGACTTTATTACTTTTAGAACTAAATGCAAAACTCATTTCTTCAATTTAGTTTTCCTTCAACAAGTTCTTCACACATGCATGCGGACACCTGCACACTCAAAAAGCCACTCATTCACTCTGATACAGCCACCCCCGCAACCAAAATTAACAAAAGCCATAAACTAATCAAGCTGGTTTTCCAACAGAGAAAAGAAAAGGAGATGTGATTATTTGTATTGTTAAATACTTGGGGGTGCTCAGGAAATAGAGTGAGTCAGGCCATAAAAGCACAGAGAGAAATAAATAGGTGAACAACCAGATAGATGCATAGGAATCAGACCCACACCATACCAGAGGTTGTTCAAGTAGAAAGGACATTTTTCTTTTTGGAAAAATTTCCAAGAAAGAATTCAAAATTAACCTGAACCCAAAAGGAGCTGCAAGTGCTCAGCAGCTCTAAAAAAATCACGTATTTAGGTACTTAACTTTCTACTTTTTATGTGGCATCTCCATTACTGGAGATTTGCAATCTAGGCAGCCCATTCCGTATGATCCACTGCTAATCTCTTTTTGGAGGAATAGCCCTTTTCATCTACTCAATGCCCAGCTGAGATCCTCTTTTTTTGGCTTCATGTTCTTCAGCCATCAACTTTTCCTATCAGTGCCTGTAAATATGCATGATTGCCCACTGAACCCGTTAAAACGTGCCTAGCAAATTGAATCTTTCTTTTCATAAGATCTAGGACTAGCATTTGTTGAGTTCCAATCGTCTCCAATACTTTTTAATTGGGTACGCAGTCGGTCCATGATATTTTCAGAATTCTTCTATACCACCATATTTTGAAGGATTGTTATTTCTTTATTATGAATTGTTTGAATGTCCGTTTTGCACCACTGTAATTTAACACAGGCCAAATGTAAGTTTTTAAGAATCAGAATTTAGTTTTCAGACTTATGTCTCCTGTCATCGGATGTTTATTCTTCCAGAACGTCTCTTTGCTCTTGCTGTTCTGCTGCTGACTTTGGTGTCTGATCTTCCATTTTCTGTAATGATGCTTCCTAAGTAGCAATAATTTCTCACTTGCTGTATGGCTGTCTTTCACTGGAATTCTCCTAAATTTAGGCATTTAAATATGAACATTCTGTCCCTAGTGTTATATAGTAATTTCGTATATAAATTTTGTACATCTTGTGTAGGTTTTTATGTATGCAATACATTGAATTGTTTATTAGACATTATTTTAAAAGTATAAAGTGTATAGAAATGTAGGCCCCAGTTCTGCAAGGTGCTTCAGCAAATGTCAAACTTTAAGTGTAGTCACATTAACTTGAATTGGGGCCAAAATGGATTATCTAATATAATAAACAGTAAGAAAAAGTTTTATTCATTACAGTGAAAACATGGATGCCTTGTCTATATGAATAAGTTGAATCTCTTCTAGCTATTGGCTCTATATTGAGGTTGTGCACTCCTTTGGGGCCTGAGATAATATTAGCCATTGTATGCTAAATTTTCACAATTTTGTGTGTGTTTGTATGCACGAAGAGTGCAGGCCCAACATTTGTGAACACAGAATTAGAGGCATGTTTGACGTCAGCTGAAAAGTAGGTCATTACAGTGCAAGACATATATTGGTATCATTGTATTAATAACCAAAGTTTTGTTTCTGTGGTATTTTTCCATTGCTGGAGAAAGAAGAAATATTGCTGTCATAGGCATAGGGTCTGATGTGAGGTTTTGGGTTTCACATCACAGGCTATTGCTATAACTGGTTATAACTATAACTATTTATAATCTATAAATAGATTTTCAGAAAAAGATGTACTTAGAGTTCAAAAACTGAGCACATCTGACAAATGCACAGCATTCTTCTCAGGGTCTATCAACTGGCTTGAAATTGTGTCAATATTAATGGTGTTCATATTATTTTCTTGTGGAAGGGCACCAATAATGATGTAGTCTATGACACTGGTGGCAATTTAGATTTTGAACAGAACTTGGGTAGCTGTGTGATGAGCATTATTTCCCATAGGCCCAGGCCAAAAGATCCCAGGAAATAATAAGTACAGTTTTAAAACCGAAAGAAAAAACATCTTTTTTGGTAAGCCCTTGGTTTTACTGTAGTTTTCTCTCTAATACAGTGTCCTCTTATCTCCCTTTTGTGAATCCTTACTGACCTTTCAGAATTAAATCATATGGTTCTTATAATTTCATTGTTACTTCCCCTTTCTGACTAGTGTTTTCAATACTGACCCTAATGTAAATAGAATGAGGAGTACTTGTGGCACCTTAGAGACTAACACATTTATTAGGGCATAAGCTTTCGTGGGCTAAAACCCACTTCATCGGATGCATGCAGTGGAAAATACAGTAGGAAGATTTATATACACGGAGAACATGAAAAAATGGGTGTTGCCATCCCAACTCTAACGAGACTCATCAATTAAGGTGGGATGGCAACACCCATTTTTTCATGTTCTCTGTACATATATATCTTCCTACTGTATTTTCCACTGCATGCATCCGATGAAGTGGGTTTTAGCCCACGAAAGCTTATGCCCTAATAAATGTGTTAGTCTCTAAAGTGCCACCAGTACTCCTCGTTCTTTTTGCTGATAAGGATTAAACACGGCCACCACTCTGAAACCTAATGTAAATGTAATCCAATCCCAACCCGGCTGCCTGTGGTGATCTCCTCATAGCCAGCACAGTCTCCATTTGTTAGTATACATATGGGCTGATTCAGCAAATCTCATGCAAAACTCCATCACACAAGTCCATCCCTACTCAGCAAAATACTTAAGCATGTGCTTAACTTTAATTTGCTATAACATTAATAGAAAACAAACATCAAAGAGGCACTAACACAACTGAAACAAACACAGGTGAAGTGAATTCATTTCAAAATTCAAATAGGTACTTGTAGTATTTTTATTTTATAATATTTGTTCAGCTCTGCTGAACAGCATTGACAGCTATATTTACATTATTTATATTGGGTCTAATCCTGAAGTCCTAACTCAGGAAAAATTCAAATTGATTTAATGTAAGTTTCCGTAACCAGGACTTCAGGACTGAGCCCCCCTAAAACCTACACATAAATTATAACCTCATATCTCAATAATGTTGTAATAATTTAGGACTTATTTTTATAACCCATATCTTGGGCTTTGTTTCTCAATGACCAGCTCGTATGGAAGGGAAAGGGCGTCCCTATATTTGATAGTAAAGGAGGAATAAGAATGTGGAGATATTCCTGAGAAGATCCTCAGCTGGTGGGAATTGCCAATTGATGGAGTTACAATTCACACCAGTTGAGGACTGCCCTCCCTTCAGTATATTTTTATGGATAATTTTTCTCTCTCATCTTAAAAAAACATTTCCCCCCCAAAAATATTGCTGAGCACACAGCAAAGGAAGTAATTGGTAGAGTGCATGTGCATAAATACAGATTTGCAACATTTTTGCATTGTAGCAATCTTTGTGGTATTTTGCTTCCTCTTAAATATTTACAGCAGTGGCATACAGTATCTTACACAACTTTCTGATGGGAAATACTGGAATTTACTTTCTTCCAGTAGATATTCTTTCTGCGCAGTTAAGTAGATTTACTTGTTTTAAAAATATATCAATCTCCTGTCTGTCTTTCTAATCTCCTTGTCTAATTGGGTTGTTTTTATCTCAAAGCTGTAATGATTTTGCTTACTACTGCACTGAAGGACCGATCCTTACCTGGTATAAATTGGAGTCACACTCCTGATTTCAGTGGAGTTTTGCCAGTTTACACAAGTGGAAGAGCTGGCTGGCCATGAATCTTTAAACACCTTGGTTGAAAAGGCAGCAGTCAGACAGAGCGGATACACAGGGTAAAATCTGGTGCCCCATGAAGTCCACGGCAAACCTGATTACTTCAGGGGGCCAGGATTTCATCAGTAATATTAAGCGAAGATACACTCTGTCCTCCCACATGGAGACTTTCTTCCTTAATCTAAAATAAAAAAAATCTCTCAGACTGAAAGCATATGGCTGCTCTCTTAACTATGTGATCTATCATCACCGTGAATTGAGTTCCTACTCTGGGATTAACAAAAAGCAGAAAGGAGTTGGAGAAGAGGAGTTGTTCAGTTGGTCCGCAACACAAACATTTGGCTTATGAAAGTTGCCCGGAGCACTTATGCTGCAATTGTGGAAGAAGTCAACACTATCTCTAACAAATCTTGAAACAGACATTATATTGATCTGGTGTTGTCAAACAACAATTTGGGACCAGACCCGCAGATGGTGTAAGTTAGTATAGCTCCACTGAATTCAATAGAGCTAACAACAATTTACATCAGCTGTGAATCTGGCTCAGAACTGCTAAAATTATTGGCCCAGCTCTCTCTTGAATAGGTTCACAACTTTTCTTCTATTGCAAAAATTGGTAGTCTATTGCACATATTTATTTATTTATCTTTTCTGTAAAGTAATTTCTTCTTGCTTCCTCTATCATGAATGAATCTAAATGTACCTGTGTGACCACCATAGTTCTGATATCAGAGATGCCCCTAACCAGTTCTTCGAGGATTTCATTCTTCACCAAATTTATCCCGAGAGCACAGGCCTCATCACTTTAATATTTCTATTTTAACAACCAGGTACATTAACATTGTCGTGCTTTTATGTGGCAATATAATCATGGTTAGAGAGGTTTGGAACTTAAAAGGTATGAGTTCGTGACCCAAATTCCAACCCAAGCAATCATAAACTTCTGGTTTGATGATTTCAGGCACGTCTAGATGACCAATCTCCTCCTCCCTGCAGGTTATACTGAAAACTTTATATGGACTGATTTTCTCAGAGAGTAACTAAGTAATGGCATAGCATGTGGGAAAAAGTCCACCCCTTTCTATTCTAATTGCTTAAGGGACTACAGCTTTCCATTGCAACAGATACACTGTATCCCATCAGACACTTTACATTATGATGGTTTTCATGGTAATTTTATAACATGGCTTTGAAATGAGTCATATTTTGCCAGGAGCTTTAAAATCTGATTCTCCTGGTCCTTAGAGATATAAAATGTTATAGCCCAATACACATCTGGAAGCAGAAGCCTTTGGGCTCTTTCATTCACTAACATAACCGACAACTTGCTTTCCACTAGAAGTTACACATAATAACAAAGGGACAAATTCTTCTCTCAGTTAAACCACTGTAAATCAAAAGTAACTCAGCTGACTGAAGTAACAGCAGTATATACATAGTCATGTGGACAAATATTAGATTTATTAGTATATCTGTGAGGCAAAAATTTCAGCTCAAATCTTATTTTTCACTTCCACACTTTAAATTTATGGATAATAAATAATAAATGATAATAATAATAATAATGATGACGATTAACTTAAAATCATGGAATCTAGAGATGGAAAAGACCTTCAGATCACTTAGGTCAAATCCCTGCCAATGTCAACTGGCCCAATCAGTCATGTATACTTCATGAACATTTTTAAATGTATGGCAGGATATTTTATCTATCTGAAATGACGAGGTAACCAAGATTGAGGCAGTCTATGACACTTGTTGCTACAGCACTGTTGGTCTGAGAACTCTTTCAGCCAAGACTTTGTGGCATGTTGTATGACAGATGTGGTCTCTTCCATTAGATACTAAAAACAAAACTATGGTCTCTGATAAAATGCCTGTTGGAGTTTTTGCTTTTTTTTTTTTTTAGCTTCAATTGTTTTAGAAACTGATATTTCTGTCTCAAGTGAAACTTCTTTTCTTACCATATATTTTTGTTCTATTTATACCTGTGCTATTATATATATATATTTTCCCTTTCTAGCAGTGAGGTAACAAAAACCAAAACCTACCAATCAAGCAAACACAACCCCCCGGTAGTAATCCCTTAGGTCCTGATCCTGCAAACATACATGCACATGAGTAAGTTTATTCCGTTGCATAGTTCCATTGAATTCAGTTTGTGAAATTGATTCACATTTTTATGATTACCTGATCATTATCTGAATACTCATAAATAATGAATTACTTGAAGAAGAACAGGGCACCTAACTTGATGCTTTTATGTATAAAAATATTCACAAATCAGATTTTAAGACTTTTGATCAACTCTAGTATGTTCTATTTTTTTAAACAAAGTTGCTATTTTAATAGTGACCTATTTTAAATAAACTAAAATAAAAAAAACCGTACAACTTTGCAAGTCACTGTTTTGTTTTGAACTCGAATCAGAACTGCATTCCCTTTGCTCCAATATATTGCGCATCAGACAGTTAAGATAGTGTCATATTATTTGATTATCTTATTTGATAATCCTCCCCTCCCCCTTCCACTCTTTGGCTGTTGTATCCATTTAGGGTTTGTCCACACAGTAGCTGAGGGGTGTAATTCTGAGCTAGGGTAGATGTACACAAGCTAGCACTGCTAAAGCTCGCATGTTAAAGAAACAGTGTGGCCATGACAGCATGGGTGACAGCATGTGCTAGCCCCCCGACTATGCACCCAGGGAATCAGGGGGGATTGTTCTTGGGCAACTAGCCTGAGCTGCCACAGCCATACTGCTATTTTCAATATGTTAGCTCAAGCAGAGCTAACACGTCTGTCAACCCGAGCTGGGAATCTCACTTCCCAGTTGATGTGTAGACATACCCTTAGACCGTAAGTTCTTCAGGGCAGGGACTGTCTCTTACTATGTGTTTGTACAGCACCTAGCACAATGAGGTCTCAATATTGACTGGGCCTATAACAAAAATATTCACGATTATGATTATTGCTGCTTTTTAGTTATTTATTCCCACCTGCAGTTAAATACAGTGATTACAACAACTTTTGTAACATTTCCTTTATCCTTCTTTTCTTCTCAGGTAATTTGCTTCAGAAAGCGTCATCTCTGTGAAGTAATTTTTCTTTAAATTAAAAGGAGAAATAGGAGAGGTACCCTAAATGCCCTCCCTCCTAACTGATTCATACTCATTGCCTTTCAGTTCTGCAACTAATGTTCAAAAGCACAAATGCTCTTCATTCACAGGGTAGAGAAAAGGAAGGTCTTTGAGGTATTTAGGATCTTACCCTGCAACTGATTTCACATGGGTGAACATCTCTACCCACATGAAGCCACAGGTGCAGGACTTCCTCTGTGCAATCAGTTGCAGAGTTGAAGACTTAGGCTGTCAATTGTTTGGGGGAAAGGACCGTGTTTTTACTTGTTTTTGTGAAGTCCTCGCACACTTTTGGGTACTCACTAATAATTATTGTTGTTATTATTATTATCATCTGAATATGGAAAGCCAATAGAGTGCCTATGATTTAGGACTGAACGGATAATAGACTGCGCTGTATTTCACTCTAAGTGGGAATGGCATTAGTGGATAATACCACAGTGGTTTGCCAGCAAGTTTGCTCGTTCTCTGCTTACTCAGCACCCAGAATCACAGAAGTAAATCCCAGAGCAAAAAGGTGCCAATGGGATGCAGAAAGTAAAAATGATGACACTGTTGCAAAGCTACTATCCCAGGAAGTCCAACAGCCATGAATGATCTGTTTACTTGAAAACTAATTTTTCCAGGAGTTATTTTAATTTAAGCTACCTAAGAACTCACCCATCCATCCTCATGTACAAGGTATGTTGAGCAACCTACAAGGATATTAGTGGTACCTGTTGGAAGCTAGTAATTTTGCTTCGACATAGTTTTATTACTATTATTATTACAGCATATTTGAGGCACTTGACAGCACTAGTACAATCACATGGACTCTTCACCAAAGAGTCTACAAATGAAGTCCCTGATCATGCAAGCTGGTATGCATGGCTGAACCTTTGCACCCACGTGGAGCCAAGTGCAGGATCAAAACCCAAATCATTTATTAAAAATTAGATTTCTAGCCCCTGTGGTTGCAGAGGAAAGCTTGAAAACATGACCTGAGAGCACCCTGACAGCTCAGAAAACAGAGACAAATATGATGAACCTCATATTTAGTATTCTTTTAAAATCCCTTGATCTTTTTGGGGCCTGATTCCTAATTTTTTTTAACACTGGTTAGTAATTCTGCTGTTGTTTTTGATTGATCTCTCTGAGTGCGTTTCACAATTTATAGTGTCACTAACTTAAACAGTGTTCTCTACACTGTCATATAGATGAAGATTTGGCCCATGCAATGAATTAATGAAAACACTTTAAAAATACAGTTACACAGGAAAACCAGAATGTAGTGACTGATAAGACTGTGCACTTTAATTAGCCAAGCTTCAGCACGAACTCAGCACTGAAGGAATTAGCTGAATATAATGTTGCACCCATACTCCGTGTTCATAACATGGCTTTTATCATCAATGGACTCACCTCACCACTCTGAACTCTTTTCTCTATGGAGTCTTCATCTTGGCATAACATTTTGTTTATGTCCATTCAGCAGTATGAAAAAACAAATACCAAAAAAAGCATGCAATGCAGTGTTCTAAATATGAAATTAACAAAGGCAATGGGGCTTGTAGACCCATGTCTACACTGGGCCTTTTTGCACCATCATAATTACATTGATGTAGCTGCACCAGTGCAAACCATTAGTGTAAAAAGTGACTTACACTCATACAGCTTAACCACCTCACACAGAGCTTTACCTGTTTGTGAAATGAGTTGAAGTCTTCAGCCAAAGAATGCTAGAGAAATTCAAAGTATTATTGTAATTATTAATCTGTGTGACATAACCCGAAAGCTCACTGTGCCAGGATTACTAACAACAAGCATTCAAAATTCATAAAACAAGCCCAGAAAGATCATGAGATTGAATTAAAATGTCATATTTTAAAAAATAATAATACATTTGGTGTTTTTTTATTTATCTTCCTAAGCCCTCAGAGTACACTTGGGTCAAATTTTGCAGCTTTTCTCTTAAACCAGGAGGGAGAGAAACTTTCTTTTTTAAAAATGAAAGCTGAGATTCTTGACTAATCACTTGACTCCCGAAGCTCAGGCTTTAAGAGAAACATCAATTATTGCAAGATTTGCAATAAATTGTGAGAGTTGACAACACTGAGATGCACGGGATTAGTTCAGAGAAAGTGCTTGCAGTCACTATACAGAAAGATACCTTAAACCAACAGTTTCAAACCTGGGTGACTTCCGTGGAAACTAAGGGTGTTCAATACATTTGAAAATCTGACAACTTCTGCTTATATGGATTTAGGAGCCTAACTTTTAGGTACACATATTTTGAATGTTTGGCCTTAGTGGGTGACACGTTTTCCAGAGTCTCAGAAAATCCAACCTGCAGCAATGGCAGGCACACCTGTTTTGGTGTGCAAAACTGTATCTGAAAAAGAGCAATTTATATGCACCTGCCCAGGTGCTGCAACTGCACTAGTGAGAGGGAAGGGGTCTATCCATGCAGAGCTCCTTGCACAACCAGGGCCAACATTACTTATTTTGCACAAGACAATGATTGCATGCACACAGCTCTGTATTTTAGACAGTGACAGGCAGGTACTCACAAATACTGGACGCATGTTTGCAGAGGCTCTCTGTATAAAGCTGTCTCGGTATTTATGTATAGGTGATCACAAGCCTTGAAATTCAGATTGGGATTACAACTGCCAAAAAGTTCAGAGGTTCTTGCTTCTTCATAAAACATGAGCCAGATCTTTAGCTGATATAAATCAGCATAGCTCCACTGAAGCCAGTAGTAACACAGTGATTTACACCAGCAGATGATCTAGCCTAGAAGCTGTTTGTGAAATCTGTATTCAGATCTGGATCTGAATTTCAAACAGCTCCAAATTTGGAGGACACTTCATTCTGAGGTTTTGCTTAAGGCCCATCTTTATAGATACATTTTAAAAAGGTGCTCTCAGATTCATGCATTGACCTTAAGTAACCACACAAACGTTTGGGCATTTAAAATGACAAACCACAGTGTATCTAACACATGTAGCTATTTAGCTACTCATCTCCACCAGGAAATTGCTTTGTGAAAAAGGACATTTTATGTCAACGCCTCATTTTAAGCAAACAGAAAATAAAAGCCTCATAGAAGAAATACTTGAAATATTTGATTCAAGTTATAACCACATCTAAGCAATTTTCAGAAACAAATACACAAATTAAAGAAGATGCCCCTTCTCCACTGGGTAATAGTTGGAAGAATCAAATGATTTTTATTTTGCAACTGTTTTTCTCTTGCTTTCAGTAGGTTTTGCCCTGAGCAGGGGACAACACTTGCAAACGAAAGGCTTAAGTGGGATTGGCGTGATTCACAGGCCTTACACTGTCCCTGAACACTATGGGAAAATTTACCCTGAATTAATTAAGTAGTAAATCAATACATAAAATAAGATAAAAAAAGAACTCACTGTCTCTTGCACTATTTTTTCGGAATCTTTCCAGCTCCACAGTTGGGGGTCTGCTGGGCTTTTGGGGAGGCTGGCCCAATTTAAATAATGGAGGTAATGCTTTGCGCTTGGGAGTTGTAGAATTCTTGTCTCCCTCTTCTCTCTCGCGGAAGCTGCGCAATGGTCCTCCTGCAGCAAGCTTGGCAGTTGGCTTGAGGAATTTAGGAGGAGTTGGACCAGAATCTTCCTGATTAATTTTACTGAGGAAAATATTCTTGGCGACCCCCGATCTATTATCTTCAGTCTTTTCTTCAACATTTTTTGGGACCTGTCCTGCATAAGCAAGAGAGCTTGGGGTGCTCCGATTACCAATAGGTTTCAAAGTCACAGTAGGAAAATGACCACCTGGGGAATTGGTTCCATTACTGCTGTTTTCTGCTGTTTCCTTTGGTAATTTAAATGAATGTATTTTTGGTCTTGGGCCTGGAGAGCCTGAAGATCCCTTCGTCAGAAAAGCATGTCTATTGGAAATATCTTCGTGGTGGGAGACATCAGGATTTAGAGAAGGTTTTTGCCCAAGGGGTGGTTTAGGGAAAGGAGGCTTGGGGTCATTTTCTTGTGATGCAGCAATGAACTTTTCTTTAACCCCAGCTAGTTTCGGGAATGCTGGTTTTGGCTCACTCTCTTGTGGTGCAGAATTAAAAGTCGGCTTAGGTCCTGGCGGCTTTATGTCATTCTCCTGGGCAGTAGAGCTAAGGAACTTGTTTACAGGAGGTTTTGGAAACATAGGCTTGGGTTCTTCTTTTGACAGTTCAGTGGCTTTAGGACCCAGATATTTAGGGACTCCAGCTTTTCCATCAGCTTCTCTGTTAGCTGCATTAACTGGAGACCCGAACTTGTGTGCCACAGGGTTATGTTTCAGATAGGGAGGTTTTGGATCCCTTTCTGTTTTATCTTCAATAGAAGGTTTTACTCCAAATGACGGTTTAGGAGATGCAGACTTGTGAAAGGTATTGGGACCTGAAGGAGGACTGGTAAATTTCTCAAGTGCAGCTTTCCTTGCCTGTAGTCCTGAAGATGAAGGTTGTCCTGGGATTTTGAAGGGTTGATTGCTAACCGAAATGTCCTCTGATGGGTTGTTACCTGTGTTAAATTTCGCCATGAGGGACTTCACATCAGCCTTGCCATTCTACAGCCAGAAAGAACAAAAAAAGAAAGAGCAGCAAGTGAGAAGTCTTAGTTGCAATGTTCACATATACTGTACTTTAAAGGGTTTCCTGGTCTGAGGCTTGCAGCACTACTGATTGGTTGGGGAGATATTGTGACATATCTTCCTGTATGGCTAAAGAAGTTGAGTGTTTTGTTATATCTTTGCCGTGGTTAAACATTTTTTCAGAGTTTTCAGTTCAGACATTTTTTTTTTGCTGACTGGTTCTGTAGCTACTGTGCTGTTATTGTAATCTCTGTTCTTCTTTTCTTTTTATTTGCAGAAACTGGAAGTGCCACATTATACATAAACCTCTCCTTAATTCTGTAAATAACATCGCTAAATAAAAATTAGGCTCATCAGTCAGATTAAGCTGGTTTAGGGCCCAGATAATATACATAGTGTTATCTTGCCAACTATTTTGTGTTAACTGGAACTCTCTGGGATTTTGTTTTTTCAGTTTTCCTTCCCCCTCCTTTTTTCTCCCCTCCCCTCCCCTTCCTCTATTTTTTCTTTTCTATTTTGCCACTGAAAAAGGGGGACGGATGAGGTGGGGAGGAAACCGAGGGACAAAATGGGGGGGGAGGGGTTGAAATACTGTACACACCAAACTGGGTTTTTTTCCTCCTGCTTTCTTGAAAAAAATTAGAAAGAAAAAGCAAACCAAACCCCCATGCACACCAAAAACATTTTGTTTTGGTGAAGATTTCTGATTGTTAAAAAGCCCAGGTTTTGTTTATTTATTTTATCAACTCTGCTCAGCACCTTGCAGGATCAAGCCCCAAATGTGAAATGACCACAAATGCATGACACACATGGGCCATACTGTACTGAAGGTTCTATGTAATTCTGGAAAAGGAGGAAGCAATGAGTGAACTGCCTTATCTCACACCCCTTCTCCTACCCCAGATCCTGGCATTGGGGGTAAGATTCAGTCTCCGAGAAGTCTATTTCAAGGATACCCTTGGAAAAAATGGTTCATGAGAGACTGTCTCCTAAAACATACTTGCTACAGCAAATATGGGGGCATATGCTACCAGATGTGCAGACTATTTGAAATGGGAACTGTTTTGTCTGTGCATTCGGTTATCACCATTTATTAGCCTCAAAGTTAAAGTGCAGAGTTTACCATTCTAAAATGTGGGGTGATGTGTGAGTTGTCTGCAAACAAAGGAATATCACTGCACAGAACAATACAGCATAACTTCCGTACAGAGGCAAAGGGCTGAACAAAACTCAGAATTTTTGAAGGAAGAGTTACCTATGTGCAGTTTGTTCTCTCACCCTCAATAACGCTAAGCAGTAGAACAGTTTTCTTTAGATTCACACTGTGCTTGATATGTTTAATTCTGATAATAAATTAACCTACATGCACAACACACACTGAATCAGGGTTATCCACTGCTTTTGCCTACCATGTTATTGCAATGAATTAGATGAACTGTTTATGAATCATTCTAGCTAGGTATTTCTGGATTTAGTTTTTCTGCATTTCTCCCCCATCCTTTTAATGGCATCAGACATTTAGTCATTCCACACAGTTTATATACTGTACTGTGCAGTCACTTAAATAATACAGAAAGTGAACTAATGTGGGTGTTGTTTAAGAATATAGATAGACAAACTTCAGCCTTAAAGCTCCCCATTGTTATCTCTGTCCAGCTCTCTTGCTTATGCAGGAAAGGGAGGAAGTTCACATTCCCTAGAGATACTATCTGGTTTAAACTAACTACTATGAACATGCGTGTAGTTACCAGACTAAAAGCTTCAACGAGCACTGATTTGCTCAATGGAAAGAGAAATTAATATCAGAGCCACAAATAGAACCCAGGAGTTCTAGCTCCCAGGTCTCTGTCCTCACTACACTTTTTAATATTGCCCTATTTATGTCACAATACACATATTTTAAAAACTTTGCAATAGAATCCTAGCAATCAGAGATGTTCAAAACCTCCCCTTCAGTGTGTTTGAATGCTTCAGGAACATATTCCTTCCATCCACTGCTTAGTAGTTTGGTCAATTCACACGTGGTCATTTAAATTGATCCCTATAATCATACCGTGTTAAATGATAGTAACGTGAAGCTCACAGATACGAGCCGGTCACAGAATCTTACCATAGCTCTTTCCAACAGGTGTTGGAAATCTGGCTGCTAATAAAAAAGCTTTTTCTGTTTAAATCTGAGATCTTGATGAAATAACATTTCTGGAGCATCTTTTATTAAAAAGACAAACCATATGGAAAAAAAATTCCAAATCCTACCAAACTGAGGCCGAGGTGAATTGCTGCAAATAAACTCCTTGTAAATCGAAGATAAGAACGTAAGAATGGCTATACTGGGTCAGACCAATGGTCCATCTAGCTCAGTATTCTGTATTCAGAAAATGGCCAATGCCAGGTACTTCAGAGGGAAGATACAATACTTCTGCCTTCCATAGTACACCTTCAGTGGAAGGATGTTTTCAATGGCAGGATAACAGTATTTGCCATATTCCATCTGATTTAAATTATACAGATTATTTTTGTTTGCATTATTCATGGTAATTTGTTCTCACATTATTTGGGCACAGTGCTTTGCTAATTCCCTTTGTGAGTCTTCTGGGTCTTTGCAATAGGCAGCACTTACTACATTTATATATGCTTTCAAAATGTAATAAATCATTCACCTAAGAGAATCAAAGGACTGGAAGGGACCTTGGGAGGTCATCTAGTCCAGTCCCCTGCACTCATGGCAGGACTAAGTATTATCTAGACCGTTCCTGACAGGTATTTGTCTAACCTACTCTCAAAAATTTCCAATGATGGAGATTACACAACCTTACTAGGCAATTTATTCCAGTGCTTAACCACCCTGACAGTTAGGAAGTGTTTCCTAAAGTCCAACCTAAACCTCCCTTTCTGCAATTTAAGCCCATTGCTTCTTGTCCTATCCTCAGAGTTTCAGAAGAACATTTTTTCTCCCTCCTCCTTGTAACAACCTTTTATGTACTTGAAAACTGTTATCATGTCCCCTCTCAGTCTTCTCTTTTCCAGACTAAACAAACCCAATTTTTTCAATCTTCTCTCATAGGTCATGTTTTCTAGACCTTTAATCATTTTTGTTGCTCTTCTCTGTCCACATCTTTCCTGAAATGTGGTGCCCAGAACTGGACACAATACTCCAGTTGAGGCCTAATCAGAGCAGAGTAGAGCGGAAGAATTACTTCTCAGATCTTGCTTACAACGCTCCTGCCTTGTTGTACCTCCCAGAATGATGTTCGTTTTTTTTTGCAACAGTATTATACTGTTGACTCATATTTAGCTTATGGTCCACTATAACCCCCAGATCCCTTTCTGCAGTACTCCTTCCTAGGCAGTCATTTCCCATTTTGTATGTGTGCAACTGAATGTTCCTTGATAAGGGGAGTACTTTGTGTTTGTCCTTATTTCATCCTATTTATATAGACTATTTCTCCAGTTTGTCCAGATCATTTGGAATTTTAATCTTGCAACCCCTCCCAGGTTGGTATTGTCTGCAAACTTTATAAGTATACTCTCTATACCATTATCTAAATCATTGATGAAGATATTGAATAGAACTGGACCCAGAACTGATCCCTGTAGGACCGCACTCGTGATGCCCTTCCAACGTGACTGTGAACCACTGATAACTACTCTCTGAGAATGGTTTTCCAACCAGTTTTGTACCCACCTTATGGTAACTCCCTCTAGGTTGCATTTTCCGAGTTTGTTTATGTGAAGGTCATGTGAGACAGTATCAAAAGCTTTACTAAAGTTGAGATATACCACATCTACCACTTCCCCCCATCCACAAGGCTTGTTATCCTGTCAAAGAAATCTATCAGGTTGGTTTGACATGATTTGTTCTTGATAAATCCATTTTGACTGTTACTTAACACCTTATTATCCTCTACATTTTTGCAAATTGATTGCTTAATTATTTTCTCCATTATCTTTCCAGGAACAGAAGTTAAGCCAAGTTAACATATGGCTACAGTAATATTTTCACTATGGGCTTCATCCAAAGCCCATTGGAATCAGAGAGTCTTTTCATGGATTTCACTGAGCTTTTGATCAAATTCAACATGTCTTCATAACCTCATGTATCATTTTTTCTCTCACATTATCAAAGCTAAAAGAACCCAAACCAGCAAATCAGATTCAGTATTCAATACATCGAGAACAAATAAACGTAATAGAATAGTACGTGTTTGCTCTGTCAGAAACCAAAACTTTCCTTTTATACATGCATTAGAAAATTAGGTACTCAGCTGTGTCCTCATTCCAACTCTGAAACACAATGGCTATCAATTGAAAAATGGAAGGGAATATCCTGAAACCCTTTCAATAATTTAACTAAATACGCTATGGGCCTGTGAAGTGCTGAGCTCCTCCCCTAAGGTGTTGGGTGCTCCTGCCTCCTGCTGAATTCATTAGAGGTTGGGGGAATTCAGCACCTTGCATAATTGGTCCTTCCATCTGTAAACTCTACCCTGGAGTTCTATTGTGCTTTGAACAAACAAGCACTCTTACCCTCATCATACATGAATGCAAGCTCTGCAAAGAGAAGAGAGAGTGGTGACTGAGCATGTGCAGCAAGGAGACACAATTAACCATGTGTCCTTTCTTACTTGTTTTTAGTAGTCAGGGTAACAGAACAAGAATCTTTTTCTCTTTGATTTTTTATTGTGATTTCAAGTTGTGGAGGCCTTGTTTATTATTCCCACTTGGGCTGTCAAGCGATTAAAAAAATTAATCACGATTAATCGCGCTGTTAAACAACAATAGAATACCATTTATTTTAAATATTATGAGATGTTTACTACATTTTCAAATATATTAATTTCAATTACAATGCAGAATACAAAGTGTACAATGCTCACTTTATATTTATTTTTGATTACAGATATTTGCACTGTAAAAAATAAAAAAATTGTATATTTCAATTCACCTCATACAAGTACTGTAGTGAAATCTCTTTACCATGAAAGTTGAACTTACAAATGTAGAATTATGTAAAAAAACCAACTGCATTCAAAAATAAAACAATGTAAAACTTTATCACCTACAAGTCCATTCAGTCCTACTTCTTGGTCAGCCAATCACTCAGACAAACAAAGTTGGTTACAATTTGCAGGAGATAATGCTGCCTGCTTCTTGTTTACAGTGTCACCTGAAAGTGAGAACAGGCATTCACATGGCACTGTTGTAGCCGGCATTGCAAGGTATTTATACGCCAGATATGCTAAACATTCGTATGCCCCTTCATGCTTCAGCCACCACTCCAGAGGACATGCTTCCATGTTGATGATGCTCTTTAAAAAAAAATGTGTCAATTAAATTTGTGACTGAACTCCTTGCGGGGGAGAATTGTATGTCTCCTGCTGTGTTTTTCCCACATTCTGCATATATTTCATGTTATAGCAGTCTCGGATGATGACCTAGCATATGTTCATTTTAAGAACACTTTCACAGCAGATTTGACAAGACACAAAGAAGATACCAATGTGAGATTTCTAAAAATAGTTATAGCACTCAACCCAAAGTTTAAGAATCTGAAGTGCCATCAAAAATCTGAGAGGGACGAGGTATGGAGCATGCTTTTAGAAGTCTTAAAAGAGCAACATTCTGATGCGGAAACTACAGAACTCAAACCACCAAAAAAGAAAATCAACCTTCTGCTGGTGGCATCTGACTCAGATGATGAAAATAAACATGTGTCGGTCCACACTGCTTTGGATCGTTATCAAGCAGAACCCATCATCAGCATGGAAGCATGTCCTCTGGAATGGTGGTTGAAGCATGAAGGGATATATGAATCTTTAGCGCATCTGGCACGTAAATATCTTGCAATGCCAGCTACAACAATGCCGTGCAAATGCCGGTTCTCATTTTCAGGTGATACTGTAAATAAGAAGCAGGCAGCAGTATCTCCTGTCAATGTAAACAAACTTGTTTGTCTTAGCGATTGGCAGAATAAGAAGTAGGCCTGAGTGGCCTTGTAGGTTCTAAGATTTTACACTGTTTTGTTTTTGAGTGCAGTTATGTAACCAAAAAAAATCTGCATTTGTAAGTTACACTTTCATGATAAAGAGCTTGCACTTCAGTACTTGTATGAGGTGAATTGAAAAATACTATTTCTTTTATCATTTTTAAAATGCATATATTTGTAATAAAAATATTACACTGTGAGCACTGTGCACTTTGTATTCTGTGTTGTAATTGAAATCAATATTGAAAATGTAGAAAAACATCCAAAAATATTTAATAAATTTCAATTGGTATTCTATTGTTAGAAGTGTGATTAATCATGATTAATTTTTTTTAATCATGATTAATTTTTTGAGTTAATCGCGTGAGTTAACTGTGATTAATTACCAGCCCTAATTTCTACCTTGAGGGCCAAATTCTGGCCCCTTGTGCACTCCTTGACAGGCCAGGTGGTGCACTGGAATCTCTGTGGGGACTGGGCCAGATACAAAATCTTCTTCATTCTTCCCCAGCCATGGAGTAGTCACCATATCTAGTGTGCTTCTTCCTCCAAAGGGGACAATGGCAACCTATTCTGGTGACCACATGTTTGTGCAGAAAGCTGCAAACAGTATGTTGCAGTTAGTGATATGGACACTGGAAAAGACACTGAGATTAGATTCAGTCTGAATAAATACCCAGATGTTTGGGTGCCTCGTATTCAAACCTGTTGGAGGAGACGGTCTCATGTGACCAGAGTTTAGGCTACTGTCTGCACTTCCTGTTTACAATATAGCAGGAAATACAATGAGAAGTATTTTGGCCTTTCAGCCTCCACTCCCAGTCAGAAACAGTAAAATAATGAGGGGGAAAAACATACCCATGGTTTTCTAACTTCAGAAAAGATTTGATGTGAATGTGCTGAGAATAGGTAGCAACTGTGATTTTATCCAGACTAGATAGTCCAATCCTAGCTGCATTTCTCACATAGCCCAGTCTCTGGCTCCCACGGTCTTGATGCTGCAAGGAGCTTTGTATGGGCAAAACCCTATACCAGCACAGACTCCTATTGTCTTCAACAGGGCTCCACACCAGCTCTGGGGCCCACTTGCATGGAGTGCCTTATAGGACCAGGGCTTAATTTAATCTTGGTGTAAGCAGGTGCAACTCACTATTAAATTTAGTGTAAGTGTGCCACGTTACATCAGGCCAGAATGCAGCCCAAATGCAACAAAGCTAATGGGCCCAATTCCAATCTCATTGAAATTATTAGGAAATGTGCAATTGTACTTAAGTGGGAGCATGGTTTGGCCCCGAGAAATGATTTGTGCTCCATATACGCATCACATATACTCCATATACACTCACACTTTCCACTCTCTTTAATGCAAAGAGATCATTTCACTTTAACTTCCTCTTGTGGGTGTTCTTTTTCAAGCAAACAGCAGCACTGGATCAATCAACAAAGGAACAAAGTAATTTTGCTCCGAGCAAACGAGCACACACATGGGCATGCCCCCTTCCCTCAAGAGAGATACCAATCTTTACACAAAGCATAAGAAACACCCAGTTCTCATGAAAAATACATACAAACCTGACTTATAAAGGCAAAGCCATTTCCTCATTCTGGATACATTTTCCACCAGTGACAGCTTCTCTTCCACCTGCCATGTCTCTGTAACAGCTGGGGGAAGTTAGGGGCCATAATCAGAGCTTCTAAGAAAATCGAAACTCTGCAAAGGACTGAGGTCTGGTTGAGTTTGCAGAAGGCTTCATCAGTTGGATTTATGAGAAAACAATAATGGCATCACATATAGGAGAAAAGCAATGTACTCCAGCATGTTTCATTACTTAATGAAAGACCTGCAGCAGCTGCTAGCCACTGAGGGAAGTGAGACAGGTCAAATAAGGAACTGGATAGTAACAGTCCAGGAAAACTGGCATTGAAAGTGATAGAAAAATATAGATCTGAAAATTATTTTGCAAAATACAGGCGTGATCCCTGGGAGGTCTTGGTGTCTTTTGCCTCCATTGAAGTCAAAGGGAGTGGAGAATGTTCAGTCACTTGCTGAAAGTGCCAGTACTTTTCAGGGTGGCTGAGTGACCTTTTTCTTCTCTTGGCTATCACTCTCTCAACATAGGGGCTGCAAGATTGCCACCATGCAGTGTTCTCCTTCCAGAGGAAATAACTATCGTCTCTCTTTCCTTTCCCTTGGGCACTATTGTAATAACTGGGCTCTAGTTGGCCTACCCAAATTGTAAACTCAACAGTTGGAGAGTGGGAGAAAGTCCATAAAATGTTGCAATAACCTGTAATAATAAATGTTGATGGAAAAGGTATAAAAGGACAGATTTCACCCATTCAAAAAGGGCTACTGATACAACTTAAGGACTGTGTTAAGATCATTATTGGTAAACAAGATTGGAATAAAAAATTAATGGAGCAAAATTGAAAGCATTGGAAATAACGCCTAATTCGTGAACAAAATAATGAGAGGATGGGCTATTCCAACCACCAATCTGCTCCTTTGGGGTTCTCAGAGAAGCAGACTCTAGGGATCAGAATAGAATTGTGGGGGATTCCTTGGGGATAGCTCAACAGACTTCTGTTTTGCCCCAGAAACTCTGTCCTCCATCGGTGAGCCTCAAATATCAGTATGTCTAGATCAGCACATGGCTGAGGATGCCAGACCATCATCTCTGTATCAGTGAGGACTCCAGCCTGACACATGAGGGACCCTGCTCTGTCTTCCCTTTTCTCTTGTGTCCCTTTTTGTTACTACCATCTGCTTCCGGTCCTCTTTCACTATCTTTTGGCTTTTCACTCGATTCACTATGGCATGGCATCAGCGTGACCGGATGAAATGGCCCATCCAGTTTGCCCAGACTCAGAAGGACCAGTGAAGGAGAGGGACCTAACCAGATCAGCCAGTCTCTTCACCTCCGCTTCACTCCATATCTGTCCCTCTTACCCTCTTTACCTCAGTCACCCACCTCCTTCCCTTCCCTTTTCTTTTCTTTCCATTTAGCTGATTCTCTCCTAAGTAACATCCTTCTCCCACAAAAAAAAGTGGAACTAACATGGCCATTGATTATCATCATATTGTTCATTCTGCTTGTGCATTATATCCCTTCTCTCACTCTGTGTCTGTCTTGTCTATTTGGATTGTAAATGGGTCCCCATTCTCAGTTGGCCCTTACACACTACGCTAATAAACTTGATTATTAATAAACTAATAAAAACAGATGACATCCCAGACCAGGGAAATGAGCCAGGGTCAAGAGCAACAACTGTCATGGCCAACCTGCCATCCTACAATGTCCATCCATCACTGAACAGCAACCTTGTATCCTAAGAACATCAACAAAAGCTGTATTCTGCCCCCTCCATCTCTCCTTTTTTGTGCATGCCAGTTTTGTCAAAAGCAGGAAGAGTAACTACTATTTACAGCTGCCAACTCAAAATTCAACAGCTTTCATCTCCATTTAGAACAGAGGTTCTCAAATTGGGGGTTGGGACCCCTCACGGGGTCGCAAGACTATTACATGGGGGGTCGCGAGCGGTCAGCCTCCAATCCAAACCCCGCTTTGCCTCCAGCATTTATAATGGTGTAAAATATATAAACAAGTGTTTTTAATTTATGAGGGGCGTTGCATTCAGAGGCTTTCTGTGTGAAAGGGGTCACCAGTACAATAGTTTGAGAACCACTAATTTAGAAGTATCAGCTGACAAAATAAGAGTCTCTCTCTCTCTCTCTCTCTCAAAAAGTGGTTTTGATTAAGTTTGTTTTACATAACCATTTGATTTCGAAAAGCTTTTTAAAAAATTCTTCTTTTTCTTTCTCGTGTATCCCAATCAATATTTTTTTTCAAATTTTGGCATGAATTTTCTAGTGTGTTTGCCATGGGACTAAGCAGGTCGAAATCTCTGTACTCAAACCCCCAAATTATGTTTGACTGGTTAGTGTTGTAGTGATAGGGCCTGTTAACCCCTTGGACTTTCTGGAGCCATCTATTCCATCAGAATTAACACAACAGCCCTGTCTTCCCAAGCACTGAAAGCTATGGACCCCCACCATTACTTTCAAAGGATTTTATGCTAGCAAGCAAGATCCTATGTAGTTTCAAGGAGATTTAGTTCAAGTTTTGGTCCAATGAATAAAAATGGTACTATTATGAATAACAAATCACCACACAGTTGCTTCCTTGGCCAGTTACAAACAGGGAAGATACTTAAACTGATACCTCATTCCAGGCTACCATAAAAAAAACCCCAACTAAAAACAACCACAACACAACACGCACAAGAAAACCCAACCAAACACAAAGAACGCTTAAGAAAATGCGAGGAAAGAAATCACTGGTCACAACCATAACATACCACTTGAGGTCACTATTTCTGTTAATCTTCAAGATGTAAGGTTTTTTTGAATCAGGGTGACTTTTAGTAAAGTCAGGAAATTACACAATGTGCATTTTTCAGAGAGAGAAGGGGCAATTTTGTGGCTCTTAAGTCTTGTGGTAGGTCTGCTTTGAGGTCTGTAAACAACGTATCATATTGTGCCGTGATCTATTCTGCTCTCCATCTAGCTCAATTAACGCTCCCAAGAATAAGAGATTTTATTGAGGCAACTGGTATCGAATGTGCCTTTCTTCTCCTGGAATTCTGTAAAGTCATTTATAAAATAAACATACATGACATTTACAGGCATTCTGTTCTCCAATAATTTGGCAAAGACAGAAAAACTGGCAGTCTTCGTGCTCTCTCAGTGCTGCAGAATCACAGGTTCACCTCCATTGTGGCCTTGCTATCTCTGTCTGTGCGCTCAGGAATCCATGCACAGAAGCGCTGAACCTGGCAGAAGGTTGCAGAATAAAACCTACTGAGGATTCCATTAGCTCAAGATTCCAATCAACAAAGAAGCCTTCTCTCTCTAATACTTACAGGTTATTGGGCTAGAAGTGTAGGAGAAAAGGAACTAAAATGTGTTTATTCAGACTTCTGCTGCTGCTATCGGCAATATTCTCCATGTGATATCCGAAAGAAAATGAGTGGCAGTTATACATTTAGCTCAGGAATCAGAAACAGAGCCTGCACCCCAGGAAGTCAGGGTGCATTTTACAGGATCTGGCCCTTCCCATGCCATGATTAATGAAACACAGGTGGAAATTCTTTTGTCTTTTCTTTCTTTCTTTAGCTTTTGTTTTAAAAGATTAATTTTTAAAACTAAGTGTTATACATGTGCCTGCAGCTCTGAGTCCAGCTCTGTGGCACTGGGAGTATTTTATAAATAAAAAGGTAGGTAAATAGAATAAAGAGGGACAAATTGGTATGGATAAAATCATATTCCCCATGAACTTTAATCCAGCACTTGAACTGAACAAACTTGGGTCCTGATCCTGCAATCTGATCCACATAGGCTGACTCTGACACCCACATACAGCCCCCACAGCAGCCAGGTGGGATCAAATTGTGAAATAAGGGCCTTAAACTTTTGAATTTGGGCTGCACCACCAGCATTGTACCTACACAGCTCTCGAGGTCTTTTCTGGGTAAGTTAATGCTGACCCTGCAAGCACTAATTTAGCTGAGTTCCCACTCCACAGGCTGCAAACACCAGAGTGGTTCCAGGGGGACCAGAATCTCCCTGGCTCCTGTCAAGAGACTGTGGGGAGGGGAAGCCAAAAGCCAACAGAGAAGTACGAAGACCTCCTTGGGCTTCAGGAGATCTACTGGATTTGCAGACCAAACCCTCAGCTTATTCTATGTGGAGTAAACGCCTGAGAAAATGATACTGGGGAAATTTCACTAAGAAAGCTCCCTTGAGTTTCTAATTCTCATACATGGGTAATCCAAGTAGAGAACAATCTGTCACTAACCCCACATCAGTATTTCCAGTGCATCTTGTCTTCTCTCTTTCTGCTTTTTAAATCCTAAAACCTTAAAATAGCGAAGATCCAACACTGGCTGAGCATATGAGCTAGTATTAAGGCGAAGATATTTGCTGTTAGAGGGCCATGTTATCTCTGTCATGTGTATGTGTGTGTAAACAACCACGTGTGTGTGTGTGTGTGTGTGTGTGTGTGTGTATGAAAACAACCACCACCAGTTGGGTGACACAGTTGACTTTTTTGATCTAGTTGCAAAATTAAGTTGCAAGATTAAAATAAAGAGATGTACACTTGAATGATCTAAATATCCAGTTTGGGACAAGACCTACAAGACAAAGAGGATCTAAAGCATGAAGGTTCATCCCCATCTTCTTTCCTTTCATTTAATTGAATTATAGGTGCTGTTCATTATCTTTTTAACAGATTTAATAATTTTATTAAATTACACACTAGTCTTCATTTACACAATTCCTGTTGTGGGTGAGCATGAGCAGTCAGCACCAAATGCGAAGCAGGATGACACTCATTGGCTGTTGCCAGTCTAGCTTTTGATCTGCCTGCCTGTTTGGGTGCTAAACCAGCAGCATTATTTTGCTACTGGTAAACATTGCTGCCAGAGTTTGCATACAGCATCAGCGCTAAGCAAATCTTGGGATGATCAAAGAAAGAGCTGCTCTTTGCAACTCTGATAAGACTGTTTTGGGTTTTCATCTTTGTCACACAATGCAGAAGAGTAGAGTAAAAACAGCCCTGATTGCTATAATGCTGCTGAGAGAGTATACCTTATAACCAAAGAATGTCATTCAGTCGGAATCACAATCTATACAGTGAACTTGCAGTGAAGTTGCCCACTTTCAACGTTTGCAACAGATCACTAGATTATTTACAGTCAAAAATGGTGTTCACATGCTTCAGGGAGCCATTTTACAACTGCCACAGCCTTCCAGTTCTTGTGGCTTTCCACTCAGTTCTCTGGTGTCACTGTGGCATTTACTGGTGAGTGATTTGGGGCACTTTTAGCAGGCACGTGAGACCTGCAGCTTTGAAAAGAGTCTAGAGATCTTTTTTCCTTTGCTTTCCAGTACTCTCAACAGTGCAAGGAAACTTCTCCAGAACCAAAATACCCACACAAAATGATTCAGGCTCCCAGTAAAACAGACATATCACTCTGAACACAGTAATGCCTGTTTGTGCCATCCCGGCCACTGTGTATAGATTGGCTCATTTGTGTGCCTGCCTGTTACACATTGACAAGTTGATTTAATGCAGTCCATACTGACTTCCTATCCCCAGTGTAGTGGTTTGTTAATATTCCTGTACACATCAGCCAGCTCTATAACATGAGGTATATTCTGTGTTTCCAAGCATTTACTTAGTTGATCACCTTCCTGTACCTTGGAAAAAAAGGTTTTTTTTAAAAGAAAAACAAACAAGTCAGCAGTAAAAAGGCAAAACCCCCAAGAAAAATAGTAAGTTCCCTCATAGAGCTTCCATAGGATGAATGGTGGCCTGGCCTGCTTGTCTGCCCTTTCATTTGCTCACATCAAACATCACAGACAATTGTCCCCTGCTCTTATTGTATTTTGAGGGTTGGACATTCTCAGTAGAGGGAATTCCTTTAGCTTTGGAATTCACTGCTCCACCAGAGTCGGGATCTTGTCACTTTTAGGGCACGATGAAGCACAAATCTCCTTGCTCCTGTTTATTCCTAACAGTTGGTGACATCCGGTCTCCTGGCTGGTTATCCCTTAAACTTGGTCCCTCAGCAAGTGGGTATTAGTTGAGAGGGGGAAAGGAGGGGAGCACTGTGCCTTAATTTGGGAAGTGTTGCACTGTATGTAACCAGTATCATGAAGCTATGGTGATGGACACCTGTAAATAATCAATAAATAACCAGCAGGAGAATGCATAAAGTGTCTAAGCAAGAGCAAAGTCCCCTTAATATAGTTTTCTCCGGAAGTTCTCTTGCTCCTTCTGACCACTATGGCAGTACTTCGCCCTCCTAATCCTAGGCCAGGGACCAAAGATGAGATGTCAGGTACCCTGTCAGGCAGCCAAGTAGCTCCTGCCTGCCCTCTGAGATTTAATGCCATTTGCGGATGTAGTGCTTCCAAAAGTTTGAATGTCTATAAATTACAGTACAAAGATGGTGAGTTAACATACCAACAACAACCAGCCCTGTTACGCTGCTCCTGGAAGGCAAGAATTCTGGGAATGATTTCTCATCTATCCCCATTCTCCCAGGACAGGTAATGGCTCAGATATCCCAATACCAATCCTATTAGGGAATCATTTTAGGAAATACCAAAATCTTCAGTGTGTAGTTGCAGCTTCTGAGTACAGACAAGCTTTTCCTTGTGTTTACCAGCACAATACAAAAGGAGAACAAGACATCAGCCAACATTTCCTTCAGCGATCATGCACCTTATCTTTGCCTCCACAGACGGGAATAGATTTCCTGAACAACATGCTATTAAAGCTCCATTCAGCTGCCATTTTAAAGTGCTTTGAATAGTGTAGTTCTGAATTGATAATTAGCACATTAATTTATTATGGAAGAACTGAGCAAAGCTCTGATGTCCACAGGTAGAACTGGGCCATAGGTATTGTATTGTTATGAGCGGGATTATATCTTGTTATGGGTTAAGTTAAAACCTTGTTTACACTGATGTGTGAGCATGCCCTTTATTTAATATTGCTGTAAGAGACAGTACTTAAGAGACCACACCTAAAACAAGGTCTAATAGGCCTGGTCTACACTAACGAGGTAAGTCGATCTAACTTACTCTAGTTAAATTACATAAGTTACATAATTTAAATTGATGTAGCTTAGATCGACTTACAGCAGTGTCTACACTAGGCTATGTCAACAGGAGATGCTCTCCCATTAATGTAGCTTACACCTCTCAGGGAAGTAGAGTACTGAAGTCAACGGGAGAGCACTCTACCATTGATTTATCGCGTCTTCACCAGACCCACTAAATCGATGCCGCTGCATCAATTGCAGCAGTGCTGATTTAGCTAGTATTGAAGACAAGCCCAGAGTCAGCGCAGAAACTAGCACCACGTGGGCAGAGGGTTACACTGGGTATTGTTCTGACCAGGTGGAACTGGGGTGGGGGGGCAGATAAGAAAGAGAGAGACAGAGAGAGACTCAGAGGCAGAGCAAGAAGCCAAGCAGGAGCCTATGAGCGCAATATGATCTTGGGAGAAGCCTAGAGAGATATTTTGGTTTGGTGCTGGCTAAAGAGGCTGGGGGCTGTAAGCAAAGGAGGCAGACTACACTGCTGGACTGTCATTTCAGTGGAGGGGAGGCCTGTGCAAAGGATGAAGTGGGCCATTTTGGTAAAATGGTCCACTACCATCAAAGCTGTTGTAAATTTGTTGGACTCTGGTAATGCTACAATGAAGTCTAAAGTGATGACCACCCAGGATCGATAGGGGGTGTCCATGGGCTGGAGACTGCAGGGCTTGTGGCATGGTGTCTTGACATGGGCACAAACATCACAGGAGGCAATGAACAACTGTATTGCTGGTTGTATCGAGGGCCGACAAAAGGAGCAGGATGTTATTTGTTGGGTCTTGAAGCACCCCAAGTGTCCTGCTAGGAGGAAAGTGTGGTATAATTGCAGGACAGCAACTCTTGTGGGTCCAGAGGGAACATATATGTGGTCTCTCATGTATGTGATCCCTTCCTGGGTGTCATGCAGTTTCTTGTAGATAATAGCTTGTTCATCAGGTGGAATTCCTGAGACAGAGGGTGAGCATATCAATCTGATATATCCTGGTGATGAGCTGCACTGACAAAATTATGGGATTTGAGAATGTGGGTTAGAACCATATCAGACAGGGTGTTGGGTCTGGGGCAGTATGTAATAATGAAATTGCATTGCGAGAAGAACAGGGTCCACCAATGCTGCTGTTGTTTTAAGGCTTTTGTCCTACATAGCTATTCCAGATTTTTTTGATCAGTGAGTACCTGCACCAGGTAGCCAGCTCTTTCCAGGTAGAGCAGCCATTCTGCAAAGGCAGTTTTTATCACCAGGAGTTCCTTATCAAGTATTTCATAGTTTAGTTCTGTAGGAGTGAGTTTCCTTGCATAATAAGCACACGGTGTAACACTCGCTTGGGACCAAGTCTCTGGGAGAGGACACCCCCAATTGCCATACTGGAGTCATCAGCTTCTACAGTGAAGCCTTGTGTGACATCTGGATGAGCCAATATGGGTGCTGTAGTAGAGGCAAATTTCAAGTTTCAGGCCAATGGAATTGGGTATTTTTCCAGTGAAGAGTGGTGACAGGCTTGATTTGTTTTGAAAAATGCAGGATAAATCATCAATAAAAATTGGTGAACCCCAGGAAGCATTACAGGTCATGTACCATGTGGGGAATCAGCCAATCTTGTATGGCTCATGCCTTGCATGTGTTCACCTGCATCCCTTCTGGGGATAAGATGAAGCCCAAGAACTCCAGGAGGCCTGATCAAAGGCACACTTCTCATGCTTGGCGAAAAGGCCATGTCGCCATAAGTGTTCCAGGACCACCCAGATGGGAGCAGTATGCTGTTCAGGGTACTCAAAGAAGATCAATATGTTGTCCAGGTAGACTACTACATAGTACACTACTACATAGTGGTCCAAGATATCTTGAAACACATCATTCATAAAATGTTGGAAGTTGGCCAGGAAGTTGGTCAACCAGAAGGGAATTACGAGATATTCTTAATGGGGCCATAGTGGGTTTGGAAGGCAGTTTTCCACTCGCCCCCTTCTCTGATTTGCACAAGGTTGTACGCACCCCTCAGGTCCAATTTAGTGAATATATGGGCAGCTACCACACAATCTAGCAACTCAGGAATCAGGGGTAGCAGATAACGATTCCTGATAGTTATCTGATTCAGTACACAGTAATTAATGCAAGTTTCAGAGTAGCAGCCGCGTTAGTCTGTATTCACAAAAAGAACAGGAGTACTAGTGGCACCTTAGAGACTAACCAATTTATTTGAGCATAAGCTTTCGTGAGCAGAGTCTGAGACTGCAGTCTTTCTTCATGACAAAAAGAGTGGTGTGCCAGCTGAAGAGCTCGACTTGCAGATTACCAGGAGAACCTGGCCTGAGGGTATTTCTCGGAGCACAGTCAGTTCAGGTTCTGACATGGTGTAAATTCCCCTAAATGATATTTTTGCACCTGGCTGCAGCTCTGTTGTAGTTCTGATGCAGAGGGAGAGTTCCCGCATTCTTCTTTTCAAAAATATCAGTGTAGTCTTGGACTTTTGAGGGGAGTTCAGATGTGGCATCAGTGGAAAGTTCTGCCTGGATAGCCTCCCCCCATCTGGGCCTCTCAAGTTTTGGATGCTGGGACAGTCGCTACTGGTTCCCAACAGTGCTGCTGACAAAACTCTGATAGAAAACAGACTTCCTGTGCTTGCCACCAAATGAGTGGGTTATGGAGAGCCTGCCAGGAAACACTGAGGATCATGGGAAAGTGTGGAGCATGGACCATTCCAAATTGTAACGTTTCTTGGTGCCTTTGAATCACAGCCTCCACGGGGGCTCTTTCCTCTAACACTGAAGCAGACGACAAAGGGGAACCATAAATACCCTCTATAGCAGGGGTTCTCAAACTGGGGGTCCACCCCAAACCCCGCTTTGCATCCAACATTTATAATGGTGTTAAATATATAAAAAAGTGTTTTTAATTTATAAGGGGAGGTCACACTCAGAGGCTTGCTATTTGAAAGCCTATTTTGTCACCAGCACAAAAGTTTGAGAACCACTGCTCTATAAGGTCAGGAGTGACCTTGTGTTGCAGGGGAATCTACAGGATCTGGGCTGCTGCTGTGGCTATGAAGCAGTCTGCTGCACCTGAGTCGACGAAGGCTAGTAGGATGAGATTTTGAAGGGTTGACCCAGGTATGTGCACCTGGATAGGTACCAGCAAGTGAAGAGCCCTCAGGCGGGGCTCTGGATGTGTTCCAGTCAGGACTGAAGTGTAGGGGAGCTCTTTCCCCTGATGCCTGGCAGTTCATATGGGGCAGGAAGAGATGGAGCGATCTGACTCACTGCGGTAGACGCAGAGATGGTACGGGCAGCTTCGTTCCTTTCTTATGGGGGTGAGCTGTTGACAGCCCACATCCATCTGCATTGGCTTGGCGGGAGGCAGGGGTGAAAATGTCACAGTACCTGGACTGGAGAGTTTCAAGACCCCCGTTTTTCCTCCCTTCATTCCCATACCCGATTAACTATATGGATGGTGAGATCCATGTAGGCATCTCTATCTGGGCTAATTCATCTTTAATTTCTTCTCACAGGCCCCACCAGATCTGGTAGGCCTGTGCCACCTTGTTCTGGTCTGTATCAGCTGTGAGGCAGCGGAATTGCACAGCACATGAGGCTATGGTGCCCTGCCCCTGTCAGAGCTTCCTTAGAGCAGCCTCTGCCATTTGGGTTCAGTGTGGATCATCGAATAGTACTGACATGGCTGGGAGGAAGACCTCCCAGTTCAATAGGGCTGAGCTGTCACACACCAAGGAGGGAGAGGCCTAGTCCCCAGACAGCCAGCTGATGACTGGGCTCACCTTGGCATGATCACTATTATAGGACTAAGGTTGCATCATGAACAGGCGGTGGCACTGGTTTATAGAAGTCCGGAATCACTAGTGATTACCATCAAACCATTCCAGCAGTGGTATCGGGGAACAGGGCTGGGTGAGCCATGTCTGGAGAGTGGCATTTTCCAGAGACAAGCTTCTTCAAGAGCTGGTTCTCTGAGGTTAGCTGGATGACCCAGGTCTGCAGGGGTTGCTGTCCTCCTGAAGGCAGGCAGCCCACTTGAGCATGTCTGGTGCTCCCAAAGGGTTAGCTAGGTCCATTCTGCTGGTACTAGGCCCACTCCTGTGGCCTAAGTGGTCCATGCAAGCTGTCATGACCAAGATGTGGGTGATCTGACCTAGTGGCTGGAGCAGGAGTTAGGCAGGGTCAGGTTATCAGGAGATCAGAGTCTGAGATAGGCCAGTGGGCAAACCAAGAGTCATGTGTCAGGAGGCAAGCAGGGTCAGGTTACCAGGAAATCAGCAGCAGACTCAAGGACCAGGTATTGCAGGGGAAGCAGTCCTGAGCAGGGAGAACTCAGTTGCATAGACAGCTTCTTGTTCCTGTGCTGAGGTTAAATAGAGGCCAGGGACCAATCAGGAGCCTCAGTGTTCCACCAATCACATCCCAGGACTGGCTTTATTCTATTCTATCAGCTGTTAACAAGTCAGGAGGTGGCAGGTTAAGAGCCCTGAGGACCTACATTCAAGACCTGTGGCCCCTGCCAGATCTGCAGCACAGCTGAGGCTAGCCTGGGTCATCCAAATTGGGCTCAGGGTGTAGGGCTAAATATTGCTGTGTAGATTCTTAGGCTAGAACTGAAATCTGTAGCCCTGTGAGCCTGAGTCAGTTGACCTAGGCCAGCTGTGGGTGTTTAATGGGTACATCTATACTTCCAAAAAACCCCTGTGGCAGTGAATCTCAGAACCTGGGTCAACTGATTCAGGTTTGCAGGGCTTATGTTACAGTGCAGATGTTCCTGCTCCGGCTAAAGCCCAGACTCTGAAACCCAGTGAGGCAATCTCGGGGGCTATGCTAATTATTTTTGGCTATTTCTGCTATGTCAGTTGACCCAGGCTCTGAGACTCGCTGTGGTGGGATTTTTTGGGGAGTGTAGATGCACCTTAGGCCCCCAACCCCACAATGTAGTGTGCATGGACAGCACACAGTGTCTACACAGCCTATCGATAATGAGTAATCATAGTACAGCATAGGCGCCAACTCCGGGGTTGGGGCTTAGGGCAGAGTGGGGGTTTGAGCATGCCAGGGGTCTGCCCGGGCATATCCCATGGCAGGAACTGGATCAGACTCTGTGAGTCATTCCAGCACTTAAGCTCTCTATTTTTTAATCACTCTGCTTTTTAAAAGTATCAGTTATTTTATTTTAAGCCCTAAAAGGTGACAGGCCACCTGAACATATGGAACCTACCATGGCTACAAGTGACTCTTTAGACTACTGCAGCTGAAAGATTAGAGAGAAATGCACATTTTCTGTATTATTATTATTATTTTTTTTTTGCAGTTTATTTACGTTGACCCAGATCCACAAAAGGACTTAGGCACCTAACACCCCACTTTAGGGGCCTATGTCCAAAATGTAGGTGCTGCTGAGATCTTCAAAACCCCTGCTTGGCTGCCACCTAACCTTGTAGGCATCTAAAATCCCTCAGCCCCTACATTTGTACTCTAAAAGTCCGCTAGCTGCCTCAGTTTCTGGTCATGCATGCTGGAGGTCTTCCTCTAGGCATCCAGATGCCAATCACATGCCCAACCCTCAGTGGCATCCTCCAACCAGGGGAGGATGGGCGTTCCCTTGCCAATTTGGCCTGCAGGGCCCAATCCAGAACGCATGCTCAGAAAACGCCTATCAGATTGGCTCCAGACAAAATTTGACCAAAGAACAAATCCCTTATAACTTTCAGCCTAGTGGCTAGAGTACTTAGCTGAGATGTGGGAGACCTACTTTCAATTCCCCCACACCTGCATGATGGGGAGAAAGGATCTGAATGGGGGTGTCTCCCAGCTCTCAGCTGAATGCCCTAGCCACTGAGGTCCAGGATATTCTGATGTGGGTCATTCTCAATCTCTCCTGTTGAAGCGTGTCCACTTTGGCGAAATAATTCAACAGCGATGAGAACCAGGGCAATGGACTGGACCCTGGCTCTCCCAGACAAATGCCCAAGCTACCAGGCTATAGAGTCATTCTCATTCTCTCTCTCTAATGGGGGTCTTTCCATCAACCACAATTAATTTCAGACCAGGCCCTTTGTGCACACTCAATTTCTCTTTTTTGTGGCTGTCCACTGGTCTTCCCCAGCCCCTGCCAGACTGTCTTTACCAGCAGCAGCGAAGCTAAAACTGATGAGGCAGCAGGCTGGAGTCTGGACAGAGGGAAGTGGGGATGAGGATGGGGATGGGGATAGTATGTGTGTGTGTATGTATAGAGAAAGTGTGGCCTGAATGTGTTTGTGTCCTTGGGCCTGCCCAAGAGATCATCTACGGGAGCAGAAAACCTTTTTTAAAATTCAGGCTCTACTGTTTAAACTGTGCTCAGAAACCTGAACTGAAAACCCCAGCGTTTCCAAAACTGAAAGCTGACAGTGTCCCTGTCTCTTTACTTGAAGCCCTTGTGCAGCTTTTCCTAGGGTAGCATAATTACTTCCATTCATGCTGGACATGTGTCGCTGCCAGGACATAAAAATTACTCAGCATGTGCCTTCAGCACAGCTGCCACGTCTTGTGCGGCGCCATGTGAGACAATTTAATGCAAAGTATTTAATGAGATCATTTGCATATTTTTACATAATTTGCATATAACCATAATGTTCAGTTATATGGTCAGCAAACCCTGCCCCAAGCAATGGAGAGGGGAGGACATGGAGCATCATGAAGCTTGGCCTCTTCAGCTATGGGAGATGGCTGGAAGGTATCTGGGGTTGCTAGAGGTGGCTGAGGTGTTGAGGGTAGCTGGATGGTGGGGCGAGGTAGCTGATGACTGTCCAGGGAGTAGCAGGGTGGGAAGGTGGTGTCATCTGAGGTGACAAAGGTGGCTGAAGCTCAGTGGGATCAGTGATACTGGAGCATGCAGTTGCTGAGGAAGGTGGGTGTTTGCTAGTTGCCTGGAGCTGCTGGTGAGGAAGTCTGAGACCTTGCCTCCTGAAGCCCTTACTGCCACTGCCTCTGTCTAATTGCTCTGCCGGGCAAGATCCAGTAGGGGGAGCACCTATAGAGAAGGCACTGGGCTATCTGCTCAGCTGGTGCCACAGTGGCCCCTGCTGGCAGAAAGGCAAAACCAAAGGCCTGCAGCCTTCCCACGGCAAACTGGGTGGCTGAGGATCCAGCTCAGCTGTAGAAAAAGCTGACAGGAAGGCCAGGTGAGTGAGATGAGGGAGGGTCATGTACCGGGCATCTATGACCTTTACATGAATGCAAATATTTTCCATTCTAATTTTTGTTTATTTAGATTAATTTTAGAAACTGCTTGGTCACGAATAACCTCAGACAAGCAGAAGAGAAGTGGGGGAACTATAAATGGGGCTTATCAGATTTCCCTGACCAAGGAGAAGTTGCTTCAATTTTTTCTCTGCTGCTATGCATTCCGTTACTGTCCCTGAACTCAAACCAGGAATTTCTCACGTTGATTTGCTTCCGCTCAGCATCCCCAAACAGCTGATTTCTCAATGAGGAGGGAGAAGGGGACAAGAAAGAGGAACTGATAGAAGTAGCAAACAGTGGACTTCCCCTTCTCATCTATAACGTATCCTCCCCACTTTCTGCCTGAAAAGAAAAATGTGCAAGAATGTGCAAATCTGTTGCCAGAAGTTATGCAAATGATGTGACGTAAGACAAGGGCCTGACTTAAAGGGTCTTCATGATTTCCCACTCATAACTTTGCACCCTTCTTTGGTACCATACTATATCTTACATCTGTAATAGGGTCTGAATCCAATTTTGCTAACTGTGTCCTTCAAAAAAATGCCACATGATGCCCTTGTCCTGTGAAGCATTCAAGCTCCAGGAAGCATTCCATCCTCTATGTTTGTTCTTTTGTGTATTTTAACATTTGTCTCACCTGTGCCTTCAGAACAGGTAGGTGAGATTTCTCAAGGTACATACCACACTTAGGAGCTCAATTACCATTAGCTTTCAACATGAGCTGGGTGCCTAGCTGCCTTTTGTGCCCTTAAAAGCTCATTGAAGAAGGGACTCAGTGTTTGGCCCATTTACATTTTGTACAAAGACCTGTATTTTCATGGTCAATGTCCACATCAGGTAAACCACCAGAAGTGGGTAGGTTTTTTGTTTAAAGGATTTTTATAAAATACGATCACAAAATAAGATTTTTAAGTTACTATCAGTCACAGAGAGTCCCTGATTGATAAATCTCTCTCTAACACACACTCACACATGGAGTTAGAAAACAGCTAAGGCTGAAAATATGTTTCTGTGGAGTCCAGCTAATATCCTCCTGCTCCATCCCAGAAGTACATTTAACAAAAATATTATTTAAAAGACTATTTAAAAGCTGCAGCGCTTCAGTGTAGACACTTACTACAGTGACAGGAAGAGTTCTCCCACTATTGTAGTAAATCCACCTCCCTGAGAGGCGTTAGCTAGGGCGACCTCCCGCTGTCTAGGGGGTGTGTGGGGGAGGGGCTTAAGTAAGCTTAACTTAGTCCCTCAGGGGTGCAGATTTTTCACACCCCTGAGACATGTAGCTATGTCAATGTAACTTTTCAGTGTAGAACAGCCCTAAAAACTTTAGAACATCTGGCAATGAGAAGAAGAGGGATCCAGTCAATTCACCATGGCTGTGTAATCCTATTACTGCCCCAAATCACACCATCCACTGTTGTTGCCTATGGGTTAATTATATGTTATTTAGTGTATCCCATGGCTAGTAACAACATCATCAGGGTTTTTTTTCAAGGCCTAACGCTTTATCTCCTTAATTAGCACATGCATGATATTAAACTGTCTATTTTTATTTATTAAAATATAAAAGGAAAAACTGTGAGTTACAAACCCCAGTATTTTCTTTAAACCTCTGTTAAGCAATGGAAATATTACCTGCATTGTGACCGAAATTTGCAGTTTACTCACAACACGCTAGTTGTGTTGAGTCCGTTTTCCCAGCCAGACACACAGACAGAGGGATTTTGAGGCTCATGTGGCTGGTGGATGATGATACTTATCACCCTTTGGCCAGGAGATGGCTCCTTTCCCAAGCAGGTAGAATAACTCTGGTCTTGCTGAGACTGCTGGTGAGCTGGATCAGGAGACAAGGCCCAGTTCTCTCCAGTGGTGAAGTTCCTTTCTCCCCTCCCCCAGTTCTGTCAGGTGCAGCAGAAACAGAAACCAGTGAGGAGGCAAATGCCATTTAGGATATATTGTTAGGCTCAAAAAACACCATGCTACCCTGTTAGGCTTGACGCTCATTTGTCCCCTAGTTAAGAGCAGGATATAAAGAACAGGACAGGCATACAGCAAGCAAAAGAAAAACTGACAAAGCCAAGAGAAGCCCATTTTCTGAGTAACAAGATGTATGATTTCTCAGTCGAAGGAAAGCTACCCAGACTCTTATGGCAGCCTGTCCCAATAATCTTTTTAACTCTTGAACAAAAACAAAACAGCAGCCACTAGAAGGGAGTCTGATTACAGTTGATTTTAAGAAGCCCCAAAGGAGCTCTTCTTCTGCAGATTTAGCAAGCATATAGAAGGTTCATATTGCAGGGTAAGTTACAGCTGGGTGAGATATGGAGATGGGATATGGCAGAGGGCTACTACCACTTCATATCATCTCATTTTCTGGCTTAAATGTACTTTATAGTAGTGAGTATGCACCTGCAACTTTTCAAATTGAATCCTTAATCTTTTAATGGTGACTTGAGTTTTAGCAAAAGAAAGTGCATTTACTGGGTACTAATCTTCACATGGTTCAGTAATACTGAATTTAGCTTTAGCCATTTTTGTCTATTTCTTTCCAAGTTTTTTCAAACCCTTGCCTTTGCACTGAGAAAGCAGTTGACTAATATTGCTGATCGCAACAGCCACACGAAGTTTAGGACAGTGACAAACATTTCCCTAGATTTAATCCTGTATTAAGTTTTAATCACTTCTCTAGAAGTGCTCTGCTTAAAAAGTTTACAAGAGGTGAGAAACTATTACAAAAAAAGTTTACAAGAGGTGAGACAGTCTGGCTTCTCTTTCCACTCCAAACCCTCCCTCTTTGCCAATCAGTCATGAGTCACCCTGAGATGAAACTTCAGCTTTTGTGTCTACGTGCAGAGTATGCCACTCCGGTTGCAAACCACCAACTTACTCACATCAGTGAAGAATTCACAATAGAAGAGAAAATAGGCCACTCCTATGCCAATGGAGCTGATAGCATGGAGTCACTTTGAAAAACAGTTTGTTAGCTATAAAGCCCTTTCTTGGAGCACTGGCACAGTGCATTGAGTTACGGCACAGTTATGCATTTATAAAATTTGCAAAACAGTTGAGTTTGCTACAGATGTAAGCCAGCAGGCTAGCTAACCATTCCAGGAAGGAGCAATGCCACGCCACAAGTCTGCTTCAGGCCCTTCCCTCAGGGAAACAGAACAGGGCTGAACAGAAACTTAGGCAAAATAAAGTAGTTCCTCTACCCACAAGGGCCACAGCCCCCAAAGGCTTTCCTTCACCCTTCTTATGCAGCACCCTGACCCAGACACTCACAAGAGCCTTTCTACTCCCTACAGTTCTCATTCAGAGCTGGGAGTCAGCTAATAGCTGGGTTCTTTCTCCTCACCCAGGTCCTGCTAGAGACACCTAACTACTCTCTACACAGCTCCAGCTCAAATGAGCTCTTGCTGGTTTTTATAAAGAGGAGTTGCTGTTCAGGCTGTCACATGACCTTAGCTCCATACCATCATTTGGGAGGTAGCTGATTAGCCACACATGGGGCTGGTGCTGTTTCCCCTCAAAGGAGCCAGTTGCAGTGTGACACATCTGACACCCCCCCTCCCGCTTTCCCGCCCCCCCCCCCCCACATAGGTGAAGGAAAGGAAAGTTAAGCCAATTACCAGTATACAGTGTTACCCCTTCACTACACAATAGCTGATGTCAGGGTCCTGCCTGTCAGTTTCCTGTCTGGAGCAGAAAGGGGCGATGCAGTGTCAATGCAACTTGCTCTTTAGAAAATGTACTTGAGTCCCATTCCCTGCAGCAGGGATGGTAAGACATGGTACACAGGCAATTCCCCTTAGCATAAAACTCAGGTCACCTCTGCCCTATTCCCAGAGACAGCTGTTTTGAACTTCTATGTCTTTCCAGGGCCTCACCCATGTTTCTCTGCTTAAAAAACTCTGTCCGTTTTTATTCCTTAGGCCCTGCACTTTCTACATGGGAAACATTGTTCAAGGCAGAGACTGCAGGGACTGGCCAAGTGGGCCTGGGAGCCCACCTTCCTTTAGTGCAGCTGCTTTTCAACAAGAAGGATCTTCAGGTTTTAATGCACACAATACCTGTAATCACTCAATGGGGGCACTGGTTGCATGACATCTCAATTCTATGAGGAGTTTCAGCCCCTGGGTGTGTATACCTCAATCATCCCTGATGCACAGGTCATTAGCATCTTTTGCTAATCTATAGCAATACCCTGTCTGTACTCCTCCACAAGTACTATGCACCGTGCAGCACACCCTTAACTCTACCCTCAAGGGATGCCAGTCTTCCAGCACCCCAGTTACAAGCCCACCCTTTCAGGCCAATTCCTCTGTTTGTGAGTAGAGTGCACACAGGGCAGGGCCACCGCTGTGCTGCGCCTGCAGCTGCTGCTAAGCAGTGCCCCCCTGCTGGCCACCTGCTGCCTTACTGCATAGGGAGAGGAGCTCTGGCTGCACACTTAGGCTCACCCAGGCAAGGTGCAGAGACTGACCTATTCTGTTCCCCTTGCGGTGCTGGTAGATCCCCAGAGAGCCTGCAGGGGAATAAGAGAGATGATCTGTTGGCCCTATTGGAGTGAGCCTATGACAGGGCAGAGCCCAGCACAGCAGGGCTTCATGCAGTCATACCTTCCAGAGCAGCCACAGGAGAAAGGTGCCTCCTCATAACGGAGGAGCTGCAGGATGGATGGGTGGATCAGCTTCTGGGTCATGCCTGGGTGAAGGATCCTCTTGCCAGGAGTGTGTGGGGAGCACAGGCTGAAGTGGTTGGAGCAAGTGACAGGGAGGAGCAGCGCCAGCAGAGATTGCACTGATTGCAGGTCAGAGGATGCATTGAGTGTATGGGAGTAGGGGAACCGCAGAGACGGACCGGGTAGAAGGGTGGCTAGGAGAGGCATGGAGGGTGGGCTGGGTGAGTGGGTGGCAAGGAAGGGCAAGTGCAAAGTGTGCTTCTCTTCTGATGAATAAGCGCTAGGACTTCCTTGTCATTTTCATCCAACCAATCCTGATGGTGGTGAGTGGAATCCAATCAATTGAGCATGTTCCTTGTGAATGATGATCTTGAACTCCTCCCAATGTATTTGGATATCACTGATGTTGTCAGGTAGACCAGAGACCCCTCAAAGAGGTGTTGGTGAACGGTCTCACAAAGAGCATGATTTTGAAAGACCCTGATGTTAAATCTCTTCTGCATTCCTTTCAGTTTTTATGGTGTTGTGGTACAAGCTGCATGTTCATGATTGATCTGAACAAACGATGGTCCGTCCAGCAGTCCTCTGTACCTCTCATAGCTCATGTAATATGGACATCAGTGTGATCATGGGAGCTGATGATGACATGGTCCAGAAGATGCCAGTGTCCGGAACAGGGGTGTTTCCAAGTGGTCTTATATTTGTCCCTCTGTATAAAGATGGTCTTTGTGATAAGCAAAACATGCTCAAAACATTTGCTGAGGAGGAGAATGCCATTAGAGTTGACTTTCCCCACCCCTTCTTTCCGAATGGTGCCTAAGACCCCACTGGTGGAATAGGTATATTCAAGGACCTATCAGTTCTCTGCGACTGTGAAAGCAGATGAGGGATGCAGCAGGATGGAGGCCTCTGGCTGTCTCAGGCTTCCCTGCCACCAGGTCCAGGGCTCCTTCCAGTCAAGTTTTGTGAGGTTGCCGCCTGTGCACCAGCTCCCCCACATTAGAAGATTTCACATGCAGGCCTCTGCCAAGTGTGGGTTAACATGTCCCACTAACAAGGTCCTGCAGTGATGGATAAGTGGGGGTGGGAACAGGAGCAATGATCTCTGGGAGTCCCTAGTCACAAATCTGCACACAGGTGGCAGCCGCGTGTGGCTCGTCTTGCACTTGGACTTGTGAGACAGAAGTGCAATTTGGCAGCTGCGGCTGCGACTGAGCAGTCCTTTTCAGGATTCCCTCTGCTCACCCTGAATGGGGAAGGAGCTAGAAAAGGTTCCCTAAGCTTAGGCTGTCTCAGCAGACCCTGCCCCCCACCTGGATGGCTGTGTCCAGTGGAATCACTCTACCTACGGTTAGAACATACGAAGCAAAGTAATGAAGTTCGCCACTTGGATGGTCACATTCCCTGAGCAGTGACTGTCCTGAAAGAACTGCCATAATAGCTAGAGAGCTGCAAGATATGACATCAATATTGCTGCCCTAAATGAGAAACACTGAGCAGATTAAGGCCAACAGAAAGAAGGTGGAAGTGGCTATACTTTCTGTTAGAAAGGAAAGTCATCTGAAGAGAGGCATACTCATTGGATTGGTTTTGTCATCAAGATCAAGATTGCGAACCAGCGTTTAGAGTTCCCTATGGATATTAACGAACGTCTCGTGACTCTTTTCCTTAAGCTTAGTAACAACCAGGATGCCATGGTCATCAGTGCATATGCTTCCACATTTGACAATAACAAAGACAACAAGGAGCAGTTTTACCATGCTCTTGTGCAGTCCTGAAGGCTGCAGCCAAGGAAGACAAGCGTATCCTCAAGGGTGACTTCAGTGCAAGAGCTGGTGACACCCTGAACTCTGGATAGGCAACACTAAAAAAATAAATCTGTACTTGCAGACATCTTTGTGGGATGTTACCCTAAATCCTGCGAGGTGACATGCACAGTGTAATTATCACAGGAGGAAGGAGCTGAGTGACAATGGGGTCTCTATAGTAATGTATAATATTTTAATGAGAGGCTGTTACCTGCTCCCCCACAGACAAACGACCCCCACAAAAACCCAGTAAACAGAGTGATGGTAATCCCATCACTGGGTGGGTGAATGAGTTTGTATTAGAAGATAATATCTTTAACCAACAAAGACAAATACAACATTTCAAGTATATGTCAAATGAGTGAAAAAATTACTAATGGAAACAAATGATACAAACAATAGTGCTGTGATGCCTCAGCTTGTGTTTGCTTAGACAAGCCCTAGCCAACTCTGTGCAGCTGGAGCCTGGATCCTTTGTGGCGTACAGTTAGTTCACTGGGCCTCTGCAAGGGTACAGAGGTCAGCTTTCATGGAGCACCTTGCAGGATCTGTGCACATTGCTAATTTTGCAGTGAAACATGAGGGATACAAAGTTCATAGCACACGCTGATAAAATGAGGAAAGATTGGCTTTATAATGAAACATTGCTAATTGCCTTGTTTAGTTTCTTCCACTTCTCAGTAATAAGCCACAAATACCTGGTGAGCCAGGACTAAATTCCTAGTACTATGGGTCCTAACCCTCTACCACTTGAGCTAAAGAATGAGCTGTTAGTTCTCACCTATAGAAGGACTCATGTCTTTTTTTTTTAGGTTGCAACCAGCCACCAGGTGCAACAGACTAACCCAGACATATAGACCCTGAGTCAATAAAGCACATGCTGCGCATTAAGCACCTGAGAAATCCCACTGGCTACTCATGTGCTTCATGTTAGGCAGGTATTTAATTATCTTGCCAAATGAGGGCTATTGTACCTAATCCTGCCCCTCCTGAAGTTAATGGCAGAAGATTCCTGCTTAAATTAATTGGAGCAGAACTGGGCCCCACATCACCCACAACAAAAATCGTCAATAATTTATGATCTATTACCCTTTAATGTAGCACAGACAGCTTTCAGAGATCAATAGATTCTAAGGCCAGAAGGGAGTGTTGTGAACACCTGATCTGATCTGCTGTCTAGCACAGGCCATAGCACTTCCCCAAAACAATTCCTGGAGCAGATCTTTTAGAAAAAGATCTAATATTGACTTCAAAATTGTCAGTGATGGAGAATCCACTGCAACCCTTGGTAGATTGTTCCAATGGTTAAGTACTCTCACCATTCAATATTTATATCTTATTTCCATCTGAATTTGTCTAGCTTCAACTTCCAGCCATTGGATCACGTTTTACATTTCTCTGCTAGATTGAAGAGCCCATTATTAAACAGTTGTTCCCCATGTGGGTACTTATAGACTGTAATCAAGTCACCTCTTAACCTTCTCTTTGTTGAACTAAATAGGTTGAGCGCCTTAAATCTATTACAATGGGGCATATTTTCTAGTCCTTTAACTATTCTAGTGTCTCTTCTCTGAACCTTCTCCAATTTATCAACATCCTTCTCGAACTGTGGGCACCAGAACTAGACACAATATTCCAGCAGCGGTCACACCAGTGCCAAATACAGAGGTAAAATAACCTTTCTACTCCTACTCAAGATTCCTCTGCTTATGCGTCCCAGGATCATAGGCACCGACTCCGAGGGTGCTCCGGGGCTGGAGCACCCACGGGAAAAATTGGTGGGTGCTCTGCACCCACTGCCAGCTCCCCAACCCACTCCCCCTCCCCAGCTCACCTCCATCTCTGCTCTGCCTCCTCCCCTGAGCGTGTCGCCGCATTCTGCTTCTCCCCCCACCCTCCCAGTGCTTGCGCCGTGAAACAGCTGTTTCACGCGGCAAGTGCTGGGAGGGGGGAGGAGGAGGAGGTATGCGGCATGCTCGGGGAAGAGATGGGGCCAGAGTGGGGATTTGGGGAGGGATCCAATAGGGGTATGGAGAGGCGGAGTGGGGACGGGGCAGGGCCGGGGAGAGGGGGCGCGAGCACCCATTGGTGCCAACGAAAGTTGGCGCCTGTGCCCAGGATTGCATTAGCTCTTTTGGCCACAGTGTCACAGAGGGAGCTCATGTTCAGTTGATTATCCACCAGAACACCCAAATCTTTTTCAGTCACTGCTTCAAAGGACAGGGTCCCCCATCCTTGAAGTATGGCCTACATTCTTTGTTCCCAGAGGTATACATTTACAGTTAGCTCTATTAAAAGGCATATTGTTTGCTTGCCCCCAGTTTACCAAGCGATCTAGATCTCACTGAATCAGTGACCTGTCCTCTTCATTATTTTCCACTCCCCCAATTTCTGTGTTATCTCAAACTTTATCAGTGATAGTTTAATGTTTTCTTTCAGGTCATTGATAAACTTACTAAATAGAGTAAGGCTAAGAACCAATCCCTGTGGGACACCACTGGAAACAGATCCACTCAATATGGAGTCCCCATTTACAATTACACTTTGAGACCTATCAGCTAGCCAGTTTTAAATCCATTTAATGAGTGCCATGTTAATTTAATATCAGTCTAGTTTTCTAACCAAAATTTCATGTGGAATCAAGTCAAAAACCTTATAGAAGTCTAAATATATTACATCAACATTATTACCTTTATCAAGCAAACTTGTATGCTCATCAAAAAAGATATCAGTGTAATTTGACATGATCTATTTTCCATAAACCCATGTTGATTTTCATTACTTACATTATCCACCTTTAATTCTTTATTAATTGAGTCCCATATCAGATGCTTCATCATCTTGCCTGGGATTGATTTCAGGCTGACAGGCCTATAATTACCTGGTCATCCCATATACCCTTTTTAGATAGTGGCAAAACATTAACTTTTTTCAGTTTTCTGGTACTTTCCTAGTGCTCCAAGACTTATAGAAATGAACATTAATAGTCCAGTAAGATCCTTAGTCAGCTCTTTTAAAGTGCGTAAATGTAAGTTATCTTGATGTACTGATTTAAAAATGTTTAACTTTAGTAGCTTCTGTTTAACAACCTTCAGTGATAGAATGGAATGAATGTTATCTCTACATGATGAAGCTGTGTCATCTGTTTTTTCCCCAAATGAAGAAAAGAAATATTTATTGTGCACATCTGCCTTTTCTATCTTAGAATGATCAATTAATACCACTTCCATCTAGTAATGGACCAAAATCATTGTCAGGATACTTTTTTCCTAATATATTAAAAAACCCACATTCTTATTGTCCTTAACTGTGCTGGCCATAGAGGTTTCCGTCTGTCTCTTGGCTTCCCTTATCAATTTTCTACAATTCCTAACTTCTGATTTATATTCATTATTTCATCCATTTGCTTATATGATAATAATAATAATTTTTTTACAGTGATCTTCTCTTCCCCTCTAAACCAAGTTGTTTTTTTAAAACCAGCACAGCCTTCTTCCTCAATTGTGGGATTGTGGATTCTTGGGTATCTAGTCAGGTGCTCTTAAATGATTCCCAATTATTGTTCACATTTTTCTGATTAAATTCTTCCTCACAGCTGATTTGGCTCATTTTTTTTCAGCTTTGTGAAACTGGCCCTATTAAAGCACCATATATATATATATGTGTGTGTGTGTGTGTAATATATATTGTGACAAAGTTCCTACTCTACCTTGGTGGGTCTTGCGCTTATTGGCGGATTTGCTTGCCTTGGAGCTTCACGGCAGACCTCAGCTTGGCCGTTTTTCTGAATTCACAGTCCAGGTCGACTCCTCCTGTGTCTGACCAGGAGTTGGGAGGATTTGGGGGAAACCCGGGCCCTCCTTCTACTCTGGGTTCCAGCCCAGGGCCCTGTGGAATGCAGCTGTCTAGAGTGCCTCCTGGAACAGCTGTGCGACAGCTACAACTCCCTGGGCTACTTCCCCATGGCCTCCTCCCAACACCTTCTTTATCCTCACCATAGGACCTTCCTCCTGGTGTCTGATAATGCTTGTACACCTCAGTCCTTCAACAGTCCATGTTCTCACTCTCAGCTCCTAGTGCCTCTTGCTCCCAGCTCCTCACACGCACACCACAAACTGAAGTGAGCTCCTTTTTAAAAGCCAGGTGCCCTGATTAGCCTGCCTTAATTGATTCTAGCAGCTTCTTGATTGGCTGCAGGTGTTCTAATCAGCCTGTCTTAATTGGCTCCAGAAGGTTCTTGATTGTTCTGGAACCTTCCCTGTTACCTTACCCAGGGAAAAGGGACCTACTTAGCCTGGGGCTAATATATCTGCCTTCTATTACTGTCCTATAGCCATCTGACCTGACCCTGTCACAATATATACATATATGTGTGTGTGTGTGTGTGTGTATATATATATATAACTGGATGTTAGTCATCTTGCACATTATAAATATGATCAAGTTATGATCACTTGTATTAAGCTACCATTACATTTTAGTTCTGTGATCAGTTCCTCTTTATCTGTTAGGAGAAGGTCTAATATAGAATTCCTCCATGTTGGCTGCAACATGTTTTGAGTTAGGAAATTGTCATCTATAATGTTTAAAAATTCCAAGGATGTTTTCGTACTGGCAACATGTGACCTCCGGCATACGTCACTCAAATTAAGATCCCCCATGATCTCACAATTTTTTCCTCTATACATTATAGACAGGTGCATAAAGTGATAGCCATCCTGTTCCTTAGTGAGATTTGGTGGTCTGTAGCAGACACCAGCTAATACCCCATCTTGTGCTTTATCTATTATGATCATCCAGCAGCTTTTAAGATCATTTTATTTTGAGTTGTCAGTGACACAGAAACAGTTAGTGCCATTTTTGACAAAGTCCCACTCCTCCTCCCCTTTTGTTCATTCAATCCCTTGTAAATTGACATTAACATTCCAGTTGTGTGAATCATCCCACCAGATTTCAGTCATACCAACTAAGTTGAATTTAGACTCATAAATGAGCAATTCCAGTTCCTCTTGTTTGTTATCCAGGCTCCTAGCATTGGTGTATAGGCAATTCAAAAATTTCTTCTCTTTATGTCCTTTGATTAATTCTATTGTTGACATTCTTGCTCATAGACTTCAGAAGCCTATCCAGTCTTATAGTGACATCTCATGTCTTGGCTTTGGGAAGACAGCACATTGTCCCTGTTGTCTGCCTGTCCCATTTAGAATGTTCTTTTGAGTCTTCTGAGTATCAAATCTCCAACAAGGTGCATCTGGCTTCCTTGGACGGTTGGTCCAAGGTTTGTGGGTAAGCTTGATTTTCTTACAAGTTGTGCTGAGCTGTCATCCACATATGTGTCCAGTACATCTCCCCATCCCCCCTTGGACCTGCTGGAACTTGATAGGTATCTTCCATAGTTTCAGTGCTGAGGACTGGTATCAATTTGAAACCTCTAGCTGTATGGAATTCTCTTTGGTGGCAACAGTCTGCCTATCCTCATTGGTCTCCAGAAGTATAGAATGCCGCCGTGACCTCTTGCCTCTGATGGTTATGAACTGCCAGGCCTCCCCTCTGGCTTCTCTCACTGATTCCTTTGTGGCCATTTCCATTCTTCCTTGAACTTGGGGTACTGGTGTTTCCTAAATATGGCTGTCCAGGAATTTGGCTTCTCAGCAGCATCTCAGCTTGCCCCTCCAATTTTTCTCTAGCATAGCCACAAACTTGCACTTCACAGGAATCCCTTCTGTCTGAGAATGTGGCACATCCGTTGCAGGTCACCACCACTCTTCCATTGCTGGGCATCTTGATATCACATATGGTGCTGAACTCCCTCTCTCAACTCTGTCCAAAACTGTCCTGTTAGCTGCCTCTGTCCGTGTCTCTTGAGTTCACCTAGTAAGTGACTTTTTATTTCAAGTCGTCTCTGCTTTCAAGCAGATTTAACTAACACCCACAAATGCTTTTACTGTTATGTTGTTCCCATTTGGGAGTGCTACAGCCAGGGCTACACAGAGATTTTCAGAGGCCCAGGGCAAAATCTGAAATGGGACCATCCTTCTAAATATATTACCACTGACAGGAGGCCCTGGGGTGGAGGTGGGGTGGTTTGGAGCGCAAGCCACACAGCATAAACTTGGCTCCTGTCCCACAGGGCTGGGCCCTGTGCCCAGTTCCCTGCTCTGGGCATTGTGACCTGGTGCATGGGGTCATAGCACCACTTAGGTTTGGCTTGGTCACCCTTCCGTCATGACAGAGGGACTAGTTTTGGTGAATGGCATTTCGACCCTGTGCATCAGGTAACGAAGTCACTCGGTTTGGGGGCCCTCTCAGATAGGGGCCTCGGATAAACTCCTCCCCCCTCAGGCAGCCCTGGTTATAGCACTTGTATTCCAGGCACCCTATTGTGCCTCAGTGCATCTAATTCAAAATCAATGAAGAGGTCAATGTACGTTATGTGTGTAAGGGACTCCAGTGATGTTCTTTTAGGCATGAACTCTATTCCCCTCAGACCATTCCTTAAATTAAAAAAAAAATCTATTTGTACGTGTGTAGGGGATGCAGGAACAGTGACATAGGCAGAGGGTGTTTAATCCAGACTGTGTAACCCTTATGCTGGGCTGAGTCAGCAGCAACAAGGGCCGGGTTCAATATGTAGGGGTTCATCTTAATAGTACAAAACAGAACAAGCACTAGCCCCCACCCAGTAGGCTGTGAAAACTTAACATCACTCCGGTTGCCTCTAAGAGGCAATACTTCCCCAATCGCAAGCACTGAGTATGTGTAGAACAAAAGAGCAATTTATGAAAAGGGAGAGGGAGCTCAGCTTTAATTTGGGAAAACACCACCACCGCAGTTCAAAAGCATATAACCATCAGTTAACAAACGCCCATCCTACAGTAGTCTGGGCAGTGTCCTTCACCTCAGTTTCTCACCTTGTGTTGTGAGCGTACAACGAACGAATGTCCCTTTAGCACACCACTCCCCTTTCCCTCTGCTGCACCCCACTCACAGGGGGTTGTCCTTGGTCAGAGAAGACCCAGAGTTCAGAAGTGTGTTCATATGGGTTCACCCCCACCCCAAAAAGGAGGAGGGTGTCAAGCAATGTCTCCACTTTTGCCACCACCTCTGCAACTGGCTCACTGCTGCTGTTGTTGTCTCTGCCACCACTTGCCGCAGTGCTCTGCCATTGCTGGCTGCTTGCTGCTGTCGCTGCTGTTGTCGCTTGCTGCTCACTGCCACTTCCGTGATGCCCTGGTTTAAGTTTCCACCACTTAGCCCAGCTCTTACTGCTGCTGCCTCTTCATTGTCTTTCACTGCCATACTGCCCTCCCCCCTGCCAACCAGGCCCAAGGCTTAGCCCCTAGGTCTGCTCACCAGTGATTTCAGTTCTAGCAATCACTGACCAGAAACAAGTTTGCTCACTTGAGTCCAATCAGCTCTGTCTTTAAACACTGGAAAGGGGAGGTCAAATGGAGTCTAGGACTCTCTAGGCAGAGTCCACACCATCCGGTAGGAACCCCCTACCCTCTTTCCTTTCCCTGGGAATTTGGCATCCCCACCTCCTGCTTACCAAGTGAAGTTCTGTTTAGGGTGACCCCCTTAGCAGGGCATGCTAAGTATAGTTATGCTGCCCTTTACTCATACACTAAGGATAACAACATTTCATTACCTCTGCATCCAAAGTGATTTGTAACCCAAAACCAGTCAAAATGGATCACTTTGGCAAAACAACTCTGTCCTCTGAGCACCTGGGCAGAGTAAGTGTGTCAATGCACATACGGCCTGCACCTGAAGTCTTTTCCCTCAGCTCATTACTAGATGCCAGGGTCTGAATGAGCCCTTGCCTGCTTACATTTGGCATGGCATGATATATAGAGGTTGGCATTTTAATCTGTATGGGCAAAAATATCTTGTGCCCTGTACTTAGAATCATAGAATATTAGGGTTGGAAGAGACCTCAGGAGATCATCTAGTCCAATCCCCTGCTTAAAGCAGGAACAACACCAACTAAATCATCCCAGCCAAGGCTTTGTCAAGCCAGGCCTTAAAAACCTCTAAGGATGGAGATTCCACCACCTCCCTAGGTAACCCATTCCAGTGCTTTCACCACTCTCCTAGTGAAATAGTTTTTCCTAATATCCAACCTAGACCTCCCCCACTGCAACTTGAGACCATTGCTTCTTGTTCTGTCATCTGCCACCACTGAGAACAGCCGAGCTCCATCCTCTTTGGAACCCCGCTTCACGTAGTTGAAGGCTACTATCAAATCCCCCCCCCTCCCCACTCTTCTCTTCTGCAGACTAAATAACCCCAGTTCCCTCAGCCTCTCCTCATAAGTCATGTGCCCCAGCCCCCTGATCATTTTTGTTGCCCTCCGCTGGACTCTTTTCAATTTGTCCACATTCCTTCTGGCCCAAAACTGGACACAATACTCAAGGTGTGGCCTCACCAGTGCCGAATAGAGTGGAATAATCACTTCCCTTGATCTGCTGGCAATGCTCTTACTAATACAGCCCAATATGCCATTGGCCTTCTTGGTAACGAGGGCACACTGCTGACTCATATCCAGCTGCTCCTCCACTGTAATCCCCTGGTCCTTTTCTGCAGAACTGCTGCTTAGCCAGTCAGTCCCCAGCCTGTAGCAGTGCATGGGATTCTTCCTTCCTAAGTGCAGGACTCTGCACTTGTCCTTGTTGAACCTCATCAGATTTCATAGAATATCAGGGTTGGAAGGGACCTCAGGAGGTCAAAGCAGGACCAATCCTCCAATTTGTCTAGGTCACGCTGGACCCTATCCCTACCCTCCAGCGTATCTACCTCTCCTCCCAGCTTAGTATCATCTGCAAACTTGCTGAGGGTGCAATTACTTAGGAGGACGTTCCATCCAGCAGAGAGATCGGCACCGGCACTTACATGCACAAGATTATTTGCATACTTCCTGATTACAGAAGTATGTTATGGGGAAGTGAGATATGCAGAAAGGAATAAGGGATAGAATTGTTAGTGTGAATCCATGCGTGTAATTGTACAACTTTTGTAAAGCTTTGTAAAGTTTTAATTCTTTTAGCTACTAATAGCAGGTGGTAAACAACAAGGAAAGATCAATCCATGAAAACACAACTGCCTTTCTTTCTGGGATCTGTTGAGGCTTTGCAGTGTATTCTAACCTCCATGGGCCAATCACCCCACTATGTAAGGGGGGATTCTGTACTGGCAACTTAATCACTGTCATGCACAGAGCAATATGTTTTATCCTGAAGCTGCTCTGGAATATATGGGTGCACTCTGAGGGACCAACAGTGAAAACACACCTTTCAGAATAACGTTATCAGTCATTTTGAGTACTTCAGTATCTGGGAACAGGGCCGTCCCTAACCATTTTGGTGCCCTACGCAGCCCCCCACCGTGGGTGTGTGGGTGGCCCCAGGCCTCCACAGGGAGGGGGCAGGAACAGGCTTGGGGGGCAAGGGGGAAACCTCCCCCCAGCATGAGCTGGCAGAGTGGAGCGCTTTGGGGCCGGGTCACTCCACTTCCTGCCGCCTGGTGAGTGCAGGGCAGGCCTGACCCCTGCTGCAGTTCTCAGGTGAAAGGGTAGAGTGCGGGGCGGGGCTCGGGCAGAGCAGGGCAGGGGCGGAGCAGGGCAGGGGCTTTGGAGAAGGGATGGAGTGGGGGGGGGGGCTGGGGCAGAGCAGGGGTGGGGGCCATGGGGAAGAGACGGAGCAGGGGCTGGAGCAGCATGCAGCTGCTTAGGGCACCAGGAAATTTGGTGCCCTAAATTTCCTAGTGCCCTATGCAGCTGCGTACTTTGCGTATAGGTAGGGACAGCCCTGCTTGGGGAAACCTCTTTACTACCCACATGTAGACCTGGAACACACACAACTTCAGCTATCAAAATGGGATCTGTGTCCCCACAAACCCGGGATTGTGCAGTTGGGTTACATAGGACTGGGCTGCGCATAGACATATCCTGGCTTCCACATAACCCATCAGTTACCAGGTGGCTCTTTCAGCTCTGATCCCAGCCCACCTCCTATTCCTGCAGCAGCTGCCCATCATTATACACCAACCTCGTGTCGATCTCCCCCACTGGGATTCATTGCAAGGGCTCCACAATTTAGGGTGACGTATCTGGCCACTGCCCAACCTACCCCAAACATATAGGGCAGGGCCTGAACACACAAACAACCTGCCACAAACTTGGTAAAATGAAAAACAATTCTACAGCCACCATTAGCAGCTTCCCAAGTGATTTGCATATGCAACCTTGTTGGATCGTATTAAAGAAGTTCTATATTAAAATCACAAATGAGTTTGATTCCCCATAGTTTAAATTCCAGGGTATTACTAATTAAGAGGTCTCTTGGTTTTTGGTACTGTTTCTCTCCCTCTGTGTGTGAAAACTTGCAAGCTGCTAGTTGTGTTAGTACATTCTAAGACAGAGTCTGTTCTCAAAGCAATTCACAGAGACTCAAAGCAATACTCTAACAATAGAAACAGCACCCAGAGACTCCCCGCCCTTTTGTTGTATTAACAATTGTGATTAAAATAGAGATAGAGGATGTATGTGGATGGATGCTTGGTGTGGATAATAACTGAATGATCAGGGAGGTGCCAGCCTAAGAATCCAGTGTCCATCGGCTGAAGAAGGCGTCACGTGGAAATAACCAGAGGACCCCCGGAGGGCAGACTGGAATCACCCAACAGCCTCAAGAATGGGAGAACCAAAGAACAAGATAACATCTAGGAGCCGTCAGGAATGTGCTATCTGCTGATTGATTCAGCAACAGCATGATGAAGCAATTCCCATAGACTGGCATAGAAAGAAATTCCTATAAAAATAGACTCTAAAAAGTGAGAACTTTGGGGTCTGATTCTGCAAACCAACTTCCAGGAGCATCAGATGTGCATCTGACAAGGCCCTGCTCCCTCCTCATGTCCAGGCCACCTGGCCAGTGGCTTGGCATGAGCAACTCTAAGGCTGGTAACTATGATAACAACCTTGCAGAACCTGTGTGTGTGTGTGTTTGTATGAATGAATGTGGAATAAATATGAGATTGAATGGAATGTTATAGCTATAACTAACTGCTTACTATGATTCTTTCTGTATTCACAGTAAATGTGGTATTTTGCCTTTTTTCCCTTTAATAAGATCCTGCTGGTTTTTATTTTATTGGTACAACAACCTAGGAGTTCACCTAATCTCTGATCTGACATGGATCACTGTCCTCACATAGAATCAATAGGACTCCTCGTGGGCTCAGGTGTCTGCTCCAACTGCATTTCAGTTCAGGTGGCAACAATGTATTAAAACATTCAGTGATGGGTCCTATACCCTTTGCACAGTGGCACAGGGATTGCAAATTGCTCTCCCCCCGGTGTCAGTGTGGCAGCTATTTTGATGGAGGTATTCATGTTGTAGGGAAAGGCAAACAGAGGGTAGGAGAGGGTAGCTCTAAATTCCAACCAGGGCTCCATGGAAGACCTGCTGGCAGCGAGAAATGTGCCAAATCAGCATGTCTCCAGGCCAGCCCTGCCCTGTCCCCTCCCCCTCCTTTTGGGCCATCTCCAGTCGCTTTGCAGTTGTGACAGCTGGCTCTGGGTGCCCAGCAGAGAAGGGATGCAAATAGCTTTAGCCTGTGCACCACTCTCCCCGTAACCCACTTCTCCCACACAATTTCACACGGTCATGTGCCTGCAGCTGAGGTTCCAACTATACACCGTGAATCCAAATGTGAGCTTAATGCTTGTGTGTGGAGTGCTGAAATGAGACTATAGGCCAAACCTTCAGCCAATTTAAATTGGCATAACTCTATTGACTTCCATAGAGATATAATGAGATTTACACCAATCTGAGGCCCTATACCTTAGAATATCACTTTTGCCCTTCAACAGGGCAAAGAGCAGAATGTGTTGTGGTGCACACCCCTGCAGTGACACAATGACCAGTGAATGGTTGTGCTACCAGCTCATTGAAATGAAGAATTAAAAAAGAAAAATGCTGTCCGTGTATGAACAGTAACTGCATTTGCCATAATGTTTTATCCCACAACCCTCTCCCATCACCTCTTTCTTTCTCTGCTTCCAAAGAAAGGCCTGGGGGAACAAATGGACATGGTGGTCAACAAACTAAGGCACAGGTGAACCGATGAGTGAAATCAGTTCCTCTGTCCAAGACCCTTCACTAAAAACATCTTATCTGTTCTCCCTTAAACAAGGGGGACTAAGTTGAGAAGTGAAGCTATTAGGTCCCCATCCATAATAAAAGACTCCAGAGAGTAAACTTCAGTATCTTCAGTTGCGCCCAGAGATGATCTTGAAGGCAGTGCAGATGATGGAGCACATAAAGCATTTTCTGAGCACAGAACAGTTATGCTCACTTGTTGGCAGGTGCAACTAAAAAGGATCACTAAATCTGTAACCCTTCATGTGGGAAAATGATCCCCCCCAATGGAAGGTCTTTCAAACTCTGAGCATCAAAACAAATTACGTTTAGGAAAAAATATGTAGATGCAACACCTGTTGTGCAAAACCTGTTACGCAGGCATCTTATAGTTCATATCGATGGGGAAATAAAAAGTACAATTTTTTGGTAGCCTATTGGAGTAAGTAGGCAACTATGTTTTAAATGGGTCAGTGATAGCTCATGTGTGGCTCATTTCTCACTGAATATATATAGTTTGTGGATTTCAGCCAATACTGAGAATAATCCTCTATTATTTATGTTGATTCACAGTCACAAATGTGTCTTGATTCAATATATGAGAGATTGCCAAATCCTGTCTTGCTCTGACACCACAGAGCATAGTGGATGCTGACAATAGCAACAAAGAAACCACCATCCACTTAGTATCTTTTACATCATCTAGTTTCTCAGCAACTTTAACCCTAGTGGGCTAAAACTCATGTAGTAAAATAATTACATCAACAAGCTTGCTTCTCGCAAAATGGAGAAGAAAACTAAATTTGTTTGCTATGTAGACTCTTTGCATGCACCTTTGTGTTTGTAGTTATCAGTTTATTTCTTCAACGAAATTGAATTTGACACATCATCTCTTTTTAGATTGTTTGTTGTTTCAGTGTTTGCACTTTTAAAATCACAGTAGGGGTAGTTTTCTAAGCAACCAGATCAAGAAGGAATTTGCTAGAATTAGAAAATCGAAGCAGAATCATTCAAAAACTTGGGAGACAGCATGCTTGTGTGGAGGAGAAGCATTGAAGGCTGAAACAATGGTGCATAAAATATCCCAGTAGGCCGTCTTTCAGGCAGTCTTTGCGGAGAGCTCAAGAAATGAACAGCCCCAAACTCTGAACTACCCTTCTACCATTAGAAATGTTCCTTCACCCTCAAAGTCATCCCCATGGGTCATGCTTTAGTCATATTGTCTGGGTGACATGGGATAGCTTGCACTGCATTGGAGAAACAGATTACTTCATTGTTCAACACTGTCTATCCTGTACCTGTCAGAAGCATTATGTGCCCTTTTAAAAAGTGCTGTAGATAAGAGTGTTGCAAATGGATTTATTTCAGCAAGCTCACTCGCTTGATAGGATTTGTCCCAAAGTCTGCTCAAACACACCTAGCAGTCTTCTTTCTAACCCTACTTCAAAGCTGTTACCATTCCTTCACTGTCAATTAACGAGTTCACTATTTTTTCAAAATATTTACGAAATTCATATTTTTCATGCTCCTAGTCTGAAGTTGGTCTCTGAAAATAAGATGCTCAGGGTTTTGTCCTACTTAGTTAAAAGATGGTTTGGAAAAAACAACCAACCTCCCAGTTCATGGCCCTAAATATGTGCATAACTTTTAATAGATGAGTAGTCCCATACTTAAAGTCCCAAGTGCTTAAGTAACTTGCTGAATTGGTGTCTAAGATTGTAAAGTCTCTGAGGCAGGGATTATCATTTACTATATTTTTATTTATTATATATTTTATTTTTATATAGTGCCTAGTGTGGGACCCTGACTTGGTTGGGAACTCTAGGCACTACCATAAGATAAATATTTAATAATAATATTAATAAAACAATCTAAATAGCCCCCAAATTGAAATGTATTAAAAATCTGGATTTGAGATTGTATTTTCATCTTGAACCCTGTTGTGTGAGAATAGCAAAGAACTAGAGAAAAAAGTTGATTTTGTCTCAAGACTGAAAAAGGGACTTTATTGGAATAATGAACAGTATAAATCCTAAAGCTACACTAGCTCTCTGCTTCACGGTAGAGCTTCTCTCTAGAGCCTTCCCCACCTACAGATTGAAAAACACAATACACACACCTCCCCCTGCTTTTTCTGTACAGTCTTCAACAAATTAACAACAAATTCTAGATCCAAATGAGTCACCAATTTCATCATTCATCCTGATCTGGTCAACTTCTGGATAAGGGTTTATCTGATCAATTCACCTGGATTCTCAAGTTCTCCTGTTTCATGCAGTCGGTTTAAGACTCTTATCACTAGGATTATCCTACTTCAGGAAGGCTGGGGTCTAAGAACTATTTCTAACAGCATTACACAGCTGGATTTGAAATCATCAGAAAATGGTACCTATTTCTCATGCTTACATTAGTCAGTTTCAGCCATGTAGTAACTTGGGTTCAGTTATATCCATTAAAAGCAACAAGTATTTTTCTCATCCAGTGCTATCAGACTGGGCATTGGTTTAAGGTTGGATAAGCTTACAGCCGCATTATGGCAGTAAAGTGAAACCTCAGATATAGCATCCCTTAGCCTCAAACACTTTAGACAGGGTCACTTAGGAGAAAGCCCCCAGAAAAAAAGTTTTGCATGCTTCCAGACCATGGCTACTGGTGTATGCTGAAACATCATCAAATGACAGTATTGGGTCATGGTCATTAGATTATAAAGTGGACTCTTGGATCTATCAGTCTCATGCCTTAGTTCATTTCCACTTCCTGCAGCTTTGCAGAATATTGCTTATTTGCCGTTGAAAGATTTCTGGGACACTTGTGATGCTCAGCAGAAGAGAAGAAAACAGTATCTTTGAAACAGTATTATAAAAGTGTCAGTTTAAGATAAATCTAGCATAAAAATGCCCACAGTTATTTTATATTACTTTGAATGGTCAGTGAAATCTGGATTCAGACTAAGCAACTTGGAGAATTTTTTTTTAATTTTAAAGAAAAAAGTGGCACTGTTATTTGTTCTTTATTTTCAAACTATATTGGAGCACAGAACAACTGGTGTATTCCACATACTTGCATACATACTCGCTACACTGAAACAACGCCATTTGGATAAGCAACCAGACATTTGAATTGTGCCAATAGAGTAGCTCTGTGCCACCATACATATTTAAATATAGAGGTTTGCAAGTGCGAGGAGTACATGCAAATTTGGGGCCTTATTGACTAGCTCTAGTGATAAGGATGGAAGTTCTGCAATAAAATAGAAAATTGACATGTGTTCTGATTATGGGATGCTAGTCTTGTACAAATTTAGAGGCAATTTCTTTTCCCAGTTACACGTGTAAAGATAGCGTAAATTACTTCAGTGAGTTTGAATCAAATTACTCTGGTGTAACAGAGCAGAATTTGGTCTTTGGATATTAGATAGTAACTATCATGAATAGTAGTAATTAAAATCAAAGTAAATTAGTGATGAATAAGAAATGCCATTTTTACATATCCCAAATTTTACTCTAAGCCTTTGAAGCCATTTCTCAGACTCATGAAAGATTTCATCATTGGAGAAGGGCTTAACCAAAAGCCCAGATCCATAACTTCCAAACTGTGTGCGTGTGGTAGTGCAGAATAAACCTGGATCTGGATCTGAACATTTACACATTGTCTTTCTCTTTATGATGACCTGAACCAAATCCACCTGAACTTTGGGGTGTTCAGAATCTGGAGCCAGATCAGAATCTTTCAGATTGTGTTAATCTCTGTTTACACTTTTCACACAATTGCACTGACATGGAAGTGTTCAAATGAAGAATCTATCTTACAAAATCACCCTGAAAGATTGCTTTGTTTGCATACATATACCATGTTGTAGGAGTACTGTGACTATCTGTATATTTTCATCATCCCCAGAGGAAAAGGTAGCCCATACTAAATGCTACTCTCATTCAGACTTCATATTGTTCACCCCCTATCCACCATCTCCTGCCTCCAATCACTGATCAGGATTTCCTAATAAAATAGCTAAAAAATGTAAACTTTATAGTATTATACAGAAGCCTTGAATTCCATTGAAGTCTTATTTTTAAGGAAACAAATCTAACAGATTACTAAAATGTGCAGGTCTATTGTACAGCCACATAAAAATCTTTACGTTTCTTAGCTACAATGGATTAGTTACATTTTGGATTAGGACACTGGAAAGGCTTTCTGGAGGTCTAATTAAAGTGCTTGACTCATTCCCATTTCCAATGTGTGGCTGTTGCTATACACTCACATTGGCATCGGACTCCCTAAGATACACAACATTTCCCCGCCCCCCCCCCCCGCTTACTCTTGAAGGCAACAATTGTTTTCTCTTTCTTAATTTCAAATGCTAGAATCAGTAAAATACATCCTTTCCTGTACAGATCACTTGGGCCATATCTACATTACAGGTGTACCACTATTACGCTATAATGTAGATGCTTCCTACCTCAACAGAAGGGGATTTTCCATTGATGTAGTTAATCCACTTCTCTGAGAGGCTGTTCTTCCACTGACCTAGCTGCATCTACACCTAACTACAGCACTTAGGGTACAAATTTTTTCCACACCTCTGAGTGACGATCAGGTTGTTCCAATTTTTAAGTGTACAGCAGGCCTTGGGAAGAGACAGTAAAGAAATGTAAAAGTGTCATCATTTGCTAAACAGCAGGAAGTTCAACTGCAGGGAACTGAAATGAAAATTGCTGGGAGCCGACAGCAACTTTTATAGTCATGTCCACTGTAGTTTTAGTCCTAAATCATACACGTGTGTATGAAAAGTAAATGCATAGAAAGTTCTGTACTTACCATAGTGTCAGCAACTCCGTGTCTGCAAGTCTGGTAAAGAGCATGTACTGCAATATTGTGAGGCAAAAATGTTCTGTCCTTCAGAGTGCACTTCCTTTTTTGAAAGTCTGTGTGGTCTGTCCAGCCTTCACAGGAAACCATAACAGCAAAATCCTTATTTTGCATATTATCAGAGGCCTAACAATGCTTATAGCTGTATGTATTTTCTTGGGATACAATGTAGTACTGAGAAGGACAAGTGAAAGTGAATTAACATATGTTCATTATATACTCTCCAAAAGGATGATAAACAGGTTAATGACTATAAACATTTTCTCACTAGTGCTTGGTTGAGTTCAAAATCCTATTTTGACTCCTTTCTTTTTAAAAGCCTTTCATGCTTGTTTTCCAGCAACATTCAAATGTCCAGGCTTTGGTAACACCCTCCTTAATCCATCACCTTCCGGGTCTAACACTGAGGGGTGTTCAGAATTTGAATCCAGAACCCTGACTCTAACAGGTGGAGCAATAAACCTCTATTCAAATACCCCTGAATGTTGGCTGTTCAAAATTCCACTCTAGATCGCAACAGAAAGGCATGATGGTTCAGTACATGTTCCTGCTCTAGCACACGTGGAATGTGGTCAAGTTAGTTTCTCTATGCCTCAGTTCCCCTCTGTAAAAAATGGGAATAATAGTACTTCCCTATTTCACGGGGAGTTGTGAGGATCGTTAAATTACAATAGTGTGAGGTGTGTAGGTACTCCTTCAATGCGAACCTATAAGTACTTAAGATAGGCCCATGCTACAAAAGTCTATTCTCTCTTTAATTAACACCTCCCTGCCAAACCATTTGCTTAGATAAGATGCAATACCAGGCAAAAATCAGAAGTAGGGGGAGTGATGGTGCTATTTCTGATGTTCTTATCTTTTGTCAGTGATGCCTCCCTGAAAGCGTTTCTGTAAAAACCTTCAATGATTCAGAGCCTGAGGCAGATGTAAGGCAGGCTGGGTTGGCTCACATTTCTTGTGAAATCAACAAGGGCCTTTTTATGCAGAATAATCACTCTGGCATGCTTTTTAAGCAGCATGCACGTAGAGTAACCAATTTTACTATATGTGCTATTCCTCCCCCCCGAGTTTAACAATGAGCGTGAAAGCTTTAAATATAGATTTAGAAACATCTGTCATGAGCAGCAGAAATAGCAGCTCCGGCAAGTGTCCGTCTCTGGGTGCTATGTTCACTTGCTCTCCCACACAGCAGTTCTCAAATGTTACCTCTCCTGGCCCCCGCAAAAAATTCATAATAAACCAGAATGTTAGTTCCATGAATATTCAGAGCTTTAAAAACTAGGGGAAACATCCAAATAGTTTCTAAACATTTTATTGACTAAGAATATGGATCTAACTCTCAGCAGGAAGATGAAACAGGATGTGTGGTGAAGAGCAGGAGATGAGATAGTAATTAAATTAGATGAAGGTTTTTTTAAAAAATTGGATATCACAATAATGGGATTCCACCGAAACCAGTAACTCTTCACCCAGCTCATCATATAAAAAGTCTGACATGTCATTGTGAGGATCCCAAAAACATCCCCCAAACTCAAAGCCATTTAAATGTTACTCTTCCTATCTACAACTACTACTGCCTAGTTTTTATACAGTGCTTTTCATCAGCAGATCTCAAAGTGCTTTACCATGGAGGCAAGTACAATTATCCCCATTTTACAGAGGGGAAAACTGAGGCAAGATAGGTGAAGTGACATGCCCAAGATCACCCAGTTGCAGAGTCAGGAATAGAACCCAGTCCCAATGCAGTGGTCCATCCACTAGGCCACCCTCTTTCCTACATTAAGTACTGGGAGTTATCATCAGGGGCACTTCCTCATGTCTGATGTATGCAAAAATATGCCGCGCTATATTCTCATTTGCTTTCTCAGTGTAAAGGGAGCCATAGTATAAATATGAATCAAGCCCATTAATTTTTGTGTTGCAGCTATAACCAATGGCAAACAAACAGATGAAAGGTAGGTTAGATTTTGGTCCATGAGAAAATGATTTGATTGTCATACGCATTTTTTTTTTCAATGTTATGCCTCACTCTGCTAGCTGGAGACAGAACCTGTGTTTGAAGAGCAAGGAAGAAAGCTAGAACAGAGAGAAGAAAGTTAGGAAGCCAGTAAAGCTGGGAAGTTGGGGAGGGTCCAAGTTGGGAGCCTGTCAGGTTGTTTGGAAAGTTGCAAGGGGGCCTGAGGAAGAGGTTATGGGAGTGGCTAAAGCTGGGTATCTGTCATCTCATGGAGAGGGAGTGGGAACCTGTCATTGCCTATCCAAATCTTCTGAGATTTGACCATCACTAATTCCAGGCAGGACACTGCCAGTCCTGCAGCCCCTGGCTACCCACTTGCAGATCATGCCCCTGCTAGCTGAGCAACATGGAACTAGGAAACAATAAGTCAAGAGAAACAAAGGATTTAAATGATTTACATTAATATTTCTCCTTTTTTTTTTTTTCCAATAATGACAAATTATTTTTTCTTGGAGGCATTGGGTAGCATGTATCCTAGTGCTAAAAATAAATAAATAAAAATGCACATTGAACACCAATCACACCAGCTAATCTCCTTAAACATTTATTTTTATCATATTTTGTTTTTGATTAGCAACTGTTTAAGCTATAGGCACTCATGAAGCATACAATTCCATTGGGCTGATCTCTCTTCTGCCAACAGGAACCTTGAGCAGTAGAATAATTGCAGCGTTCATGCATGTCTTTGAAGGCTGTATTGCTTTCATAAGAAACACCTGTCAAAAGAAAGATTAGGGAATTCACATAGAGAGTAGCTATCATGTCAATTAGATAGTTTGCCCTATTTTAAATAGTGAATGTCACAGCTTACTGGGAACATGATTTCAGTGTCTCTCTAATATGGTTCTAATGGAGGCTGAACAAGTCAAAGAAGGCCTGATTTTTCAGAAGTGCTTAGCACCTATAACTCTGATTGACGTCAGCTGGAGTTATGGGCGCTTAGCACTTCTGAAAACCAGGGCTTCAATGTATTTTAGTATGGTAAGGTGATTTGATTGTGCAGTACAGGAGAAACCATACTTGGATATGTAGTCTCGGTGTACATTATTATGACATTTACCTTCCGGACTGTGTTATAAACAGGGCCAGTTGTGAATTGCAGGAGTAAAATAAAGCAGTTCCTGTGATTTTAAGTACTTCACAGTTAGTTGGAATGGAGAGGAGGTGCTAGATATGTGGCTCCCTTGTTGAGGGATGCGTGGCCCCCACACAAGCTCTAACTTAAACCATGGGCATGAATGCCCTACGGGTGTTACACTTTTAGAAGACAACATGGCTGAGCTGCATTCCAGCATGCCGGTTCTGTTCCCCGTCTTGCCTGCGCCCTGAAAGCAACGTGTCCCTCCTTCCCCTGACACTGTGGGTGAGAGGGCGAGCTGGTACAGGGAGCAGTGCAGCTGCCTCTACCAACAGAGAGTTCCCCATGTGCTGGGGGACTTCTCCAATGGCTGGTCCCTATTGGCTTAAAGCCACTTTGCACCGGAAAAACCTTACAGGCCTTTCCTACGTATTTGCTGTTTTTTGCAGGGTTTTTCTCCCAAAATTAAATAAAAAAAACAGTTTTCATCATTTTCAAGGTGAAAGACTCAAAGCTGCTGTTAAAGTAATACTAGGAAGTCTTATTAAACTCACCAAATAAAGAAAAGGAGTACTTGTGGCACCTTAGAGACTAACCAATTTATTTGAGCATAAGCTTTCGTGAGCTACAGCTCACTTCATCGGATGCTGTAGCTCACGAAAGCTTATGCTCAAATAAATTGGTTAGTCTCTAAGGTGCCACAAGTACTCCTTTTCTTTTTGCAAATACAGACTAACATGGCTGTTACTCTGAAACCTGTCACCAAATAATAGAATTCAGGGTTAAGAACTTTCAACTCCATTGTTTACATCTCATAGAGAGAGAGACAGACAGAAACTGGGAGGCAGAGTCTGACTGGAATTTCAGGGCTCAGTTTTCAGCCTGGACTTAGCCAAGATCCCCATTCTTGTGCCTGCAATTTTGTGAGCACAACATGGGTCATCGAGATGCCCAGCTACCCAATTTGCAGGTGCACCATAACTGAGCACACAATTATTTGCATCCAAAAATTGCAGACACAAGATGGAAAGTCAGTTTTTAAACACAGTCTCAGAACATGGATCTAAATCAGATATTTAACAGGGTTTATTAATTTCATATGGATGATGCACACAGAATATTTCCATTGGGGTTGCTTTGGGAGGGATACAGGTCATGATGCAGCAAAACCTTTTCATTTAAATACACTTGTTATGTTGGAAGGTGTTAATGGCTGCCACCAAGCAGGTCTGATCTAGAGACACCCAGACCTTGTTAAAGCCATACAGATGCAAACCACCTTCCCTTCAGGCAAAATGGAAGGAACAACTAAATGCCTCTTTATGCAGTAATAGCTGGAAACAATAGAAATTCAATACCCAAGTCAGTGGTCCACATGGCAAGGCCGACCAGAGGTTAAACTGTGTGGGTTGAGAGATTTCCCTGGGACTGATTGCAAACACAGCAGCTAATGGCTGGCTTAGCAAGCCATTTGTGTGAGAGAGGCAGAAAGCAGAGAAAGCCAGCTGAAAGGGAGAAAGCAGATGTAAACAAACAGGATTGCACCAAAGAATACCTGACACAGCTCATCAATTTCTCCTTCTACTGGAAACAAACCTGTAAGGCACCAAATACTGTTTGGGCCAAAGGGCAACAATACATTACCATCACAGTGAGGTGCTACTCACCTTTTTTAGACTTGTACAATTATTTTGCCTGAGAACAGTGGCTTTTTTCGATGCTGTCACCTTGGCATGGCCTGCCCCCTGGTCCTGGAGCAGGATTATTACACTGACGAGTTCGAGTGCGTTCTCCTTGCACGCAGTGGGACCAAGCAGTCCAGCAGCTCCAGCCCCCATCGGTGATCTTTTTATCTGTATTGGGCCAAATCAGCATTAGTCCAGCAACCTGCTGCCTTGGGTGTAGTGGCACTGGTGCAACTATTCAGGAAGTAACTATTTTGAAGGAGCACAAGATGGAACAGAATTCAGCCCAGACTCTCAACTATGGTGGCTCTAGAAACCCAAAGCAGTAAAACTAATTTTCATCACAAAGAACCAACAGATTGGATGCTGAAAACACATAGGGCCAATGGCACTACTGGGTGCTCAGCAGTTTTGAAAATCCAGCCATATATGTAAGTGTCTAAAAATCAAATGCAGAGCCTCACTTTGGACACCCATTTTGACACAAGGAATAAATCTATTGCATAAGAAGGGGCCATTTCTACAGAGTCACTTTTCATGGCAGAACTGCATTAAAAATAGCCATTTTTCTTCAGGCCTTGTCTACGCTGGGAACTGGGATTATTTATTCTGCAGAAGAGAAGAATGAGGGGGGATTTGATAGCTGCTTTCAACTGCCTGAAGGGGGGTTCCAAAGAGGATGGATCTAGACTGTTCTCAGTGGTACCAGATGACAGAACAAGGAGTAATGGTCTCAAGTTGCAGTGGGGGAGGTTCAGGTTGGATATTAGGAAAAACATTTTCACTCGGAGGGTGGTGAAGCACTAGAATGGGTTATCTAGGCAGGTGGTGGAATCTCCTTCCCTAGAGGTTTTTAAGGTCAGGCTTGACAAAGCCCTGGCTAGGATGATTTAGTTGGGGATTGGCCCTGCTTTGAGCAGAGGGTTGGACTAGATGACCCCTGCGGTCCCTTCCAACCCTGATATTCTATTCTATACGATACGCTGGGGGCCAGATCTTCAGCTGGTGTAAACTGGTGCAGCGCCATTGAAGTCATGGAGTTATGAGGATTTACACCAGCTGATAATGTTTAATTCACTGTTGTAGACACAATTTACACTGGTGTAGCTAACCATCCATGTCATATAACTGGATAAAATGTCCTGGTGCAAATTGTACCCCATCAGTGCAAATTGTGTCTACACTAGGGGGTTGCACTGGTTCAGCTCCACCAGCGGCTAAAAACCCAGTGTAGATGATGTAGACTATGCTTTATATAAATAGCTACGATTACCTTAGTGTTTGTATTGTTCCTTACACTTACTACATTATAGCAAATACTGAGTAATGTTTTTTAGTTATCGAAGGCTTTGGGCAAATTGTGAAGGATGAGCGCTACAGGGCAGAGAGTGTTACAGGCCAGGTAGAATGTCAAAAGAAGATTGCTTTCCCCGCCATTGTCCTGTGTGTTAATAGGTAGCAGGGAACAGTTGGTAGCAGGGCTGGAGCACAAGAGAGACTTTGTGACGTAGAGATGGGACTTGAAATGTTAGGCTGCCTGCTTATTGGCACCTACAATATACTGGACCAATCTAGCTGTAAGCCTGCATTATGTGATCATGCAACATGAGGCATACATTTGTAAGCACTGGGCTTTTGCAGAAAACCTGAGGAAACCCAGCTAGGAAAATGGAAATGGCTCTCTTGCCTGAATCTGATTCTCTGCTTTGGTTCCATGCCATTGCCAGTCGACATTCTTGCTCAGTTAATTTTCTTGTTTGAGAGAGTTTTTGGATGTCTTTACAAGGCACAGTAGTGGACAGGGGATAGAGAGATGAATCTCTTCTCCACTTAACAGAAATACTTTACAGGCTAAAAACTAACTTCCATCCCTCATGCCCAGCTGAATAGGTCAGCAGAGTGTGTAAATCTGTTCTTAGATATAAGAACTTACAGATAGTGTTTAATTCTGTCTGGATAAAGACCATATTTTCAAAGTATGCTCCAACATACATGCTGACAACATGTTAATTTATGTCTGCTTAGAACATTGACAGTGCATGAATATCTACTAACCTTCATCTACTCTTGATTTGGGGATTTGGCAGGCATCTCCCTTAAAATAGTTGGAGCATAGACATATGCACTCTCCATCCACCAGCAACAAGGTACCACCATTTTTGCAGGGTTTGCATTTGCACACACTGTACTCTGTAATGTATTCCTCAATGGCTCTTTCCAAATTCTGTTTCTTTATATGTGCATCTTTCATGTTTACTGGAACAAGAGTGTATATTGGAGATGGCTGTAAAGGAAAAAACCCCATACATTATTTCCCCTATAATCATGTCTAAATCCTTTCCTTATACAAATCTTTAGAAAAAGTTATTTTAAACAAATCCTTTCTTCTGATAACATGAAGTCTCCTTACTTATAGTTTCCACCATGTATCTGGTATAACGATTGGATGTGGGTTATTTTAATCCTGCAGCAATGGCATGCAGACCAGGTAGCTCAAGATTCAGATCCCCATAGTTGCACCCAAAATACATTACAGAGCCCACTGACATAGTCTTCATCCAAAGAATGGGTTGGAAAATGATATTGACTATAACATTCTTATATAAATAAATCAACAGTGCACCCATCGCCTGGAATGCTCTGTTCATTTCCGGTCACCTTATCTCAAACATGTTTATCTAAAAGATACATTCTAGTTCAAACAAGAATTATTTCAGGGCAGTTCTATGGCCTGTTATACAGGAAATCTGACTAGATGAACACAGCGGTCCCTTCTGGCCTTGGAATCTATTAATCCATTAAGAAAGACCAAAGCTACTAAGATGCACTAAGATGAAGAAACTAACTAACAGTTAATGATAAGCAAAGTAATTCTTGATATTTTCCTCACCATAAGAAAGGGAACTTTCACAGGTAATTATGATATATGAATTTGTAACATGGCCTGGAAGAAACTCTCCTTACCTTCTGCTGGATCACCACTGGAGCATCAATCAGTGAGTTAGCCCACTGTATATAATCCTCTACATCAACCACTTTGGCATTCCTCAGTAGCATTTCTTTTATTTTCACAGAAAAATCAATCTTCCCCCCCTCAACCAAAGAAATGATGTCATCAATAACTTCATCATCATCGTGAGTGTCTGCAGAGAGAGAGAGAATGACTGGAAGTTTAATGGCCACAGATTCTAGCACAAATCAGCTCACGTCTCCCCAAAGTGACTAGAAGAAAGATTCCATCCTATAAGACTGTGGTGAAATCTCATTTAACTTTGCTAATTCTCCATCATTTGAGAGAAATCTCATTTTATGAATTTTGCAATCACACCAAAATGCCAAAAATGTAAGAAAAGAAAAAGGGCTTCTAAGGGGTTAGCATGGCACGGATGGACAGGTGGGTAAACCAGATGTCACAGAAATGGATGTAGTACACATTGTTTAATGAGTGCCATAGTATCACCTGAGCTGCACTAGGAAAGGATAAAGGTTAGACTGGCCTGGGTAGCACAGCTAAAAATTGAGTTGCATGAACAGAGCAGTGCAGGGAAGCCTGCAACACCTGCCTGTCCTGTGCTTGGTATTAAATCCTTCTCCCTCAGCCTTTTATGAACACTGTATTAGCTTAGACATTTAACTGGTTTTAAAAGAAGGGGAAGAAATCAACATCCTCTCTCTTTAAGCAAAAGAGTTTGCAGTTTTGATCACACAAACTAAAGATACACTTACAATTTGATTTCCTGATGATGCTTTTGCATTTACCACCTTTTACACCACCTTGGAAATCCAACTCTTTATTTACTAGACTGACATCTAAATGATAACCGAGACATTTCTTTACATCATCTTCCTTGACTCCTGCAAATGCAATTAATTTGGAGATCATTAGGGGAAAATGCATATTTGGTTTTAAAAACAAGAAAATAAGAAAAAATGAATATGATTTTATACTTCTTGGGAGCCAAGTTTCAGGACTGCTGAAAAAACGTGTTGCCTTCATTCTTCCGCTGTCTTTCACCCCCTCTCCCAGGTTATGAATTCAATGCAGTTTGCCTCTGGAGTTTCGACCTATTGGTGGGCTGCCCAGTGATTAAGAAAACTCTAGGAACACTCCCTCTACTCGCAACTCCTTAAAAAGTAACATTCTCCTGTTCTCCAGGGCTGCCCTTCCTTGAGGGATGATTCTTCCCCTCTTTCCTCTGGGGATTGTGTCTCTCTCTGTTGCTTCTCATTTCTTTTTTTATGTCTGTTGTATCACTGAATCCTCTCAATCTTTTCCTTCCCCATCACCCGGTCTTACCCAAACTGTTTCCTGGATATTCCCCTCTTTCTATCATAAAGTTAATGTAACTTTATTAATCTGTTCCATGCCCGCCCTCCCACCCCATCACGACCACTCTTATTCTACCCTTTCTCTCCTATAGCTACTCTTTTCTATCTATTGATCGTAAATAATTGAAGTCTAATCTTGTTCTACCACTGCAATCAATGGGAGTTTTCCCTCAAGATCAGTGCCTCAGAGAGCACCTATCACCATAGTATCTAGCTGGTGAACATAAGAATATAAGTATGTATAAAGGACTTCTCTGTCCCAACTCCTTGCTTATTGCCTGGGCTGACAGGGAATTTTAATGCCATAAGAGGCATGTATTTATTTGTTTGGCTTCAGAATTCGCATGAGAATTATTTTTTTTTTTGTTTATTTTAGAATGATCACTTCAATCTACCACAAAAGCCATACCTCCCAACACTGCATGTGAGGAAGGATTAAGTTACTGCTTTCCTATCTCAACCAGAGAAAAATTCCAATATTAACATTAAAGGCTGTAAAAAAGTTCCAACACAGCCAAATACAGCATCTGCATTCAGTGAGGTTCTCGATTTTACTACCAATTTAGATGTACAAAGAGATCAAATGACAAGTTACCTATGATCACAAATTGAATTTTGTAGCTCAGCTAGCATTAGGATTTGGGATCCTCTATGAACCAGACCACATGGTCACCAATCACTAGTAGTATTTGAATACTGTAGTTTTTAAATAAAAGGTTTTCACGGATGACAGACTTCCATTAAGATTGTTATAAAAAGATGGCCTTAAAGTGAATGAGCCAGATTCTGATCTTATTTACACTGGTAGAATTCCTGAGTGACTCCACTGATTCCAATAAAGTGACTTTGGTGTAACTGAGATTAATGTTTGGCTCAGGATTTTAATTCTGAAAACGAATGACCAAGGCTCCTATCCTACAATGAGGTACACAACATGGTCATTCCCTTGCACCTGCATGGAGTCTCACTGACTTCAATCAGGCTCTGCACAAGGTTCTGTCTCCACATCTCATATTGCAGGATCGGGGCCTATTTGTTGATCTATTGGCTATAGGCAGAGCAATAAAATGCATACCTTTTAACTTCATGGCATAATTATCCAACACATACAGAAGTTCGTATTTTCCTCCCACAGTCCCAGAGACAGCATAATGTGTTCCATACATTTCTAGAAATCTAAAATATTCCCCCTTGTCATATTCAGTGGGCAGATACTTCACATCTTCAAGGAAAGCATCTGTTAGCTGTACACGCTGACTTCGCATTTGGAATCTTCCCAGTTGTATTTTTCCTTTGACATGCAGAAAGGTTTGTTTCTGTACAAAAGGCACAATCAGACATGTTTTACTCAAAAGACAATGCAGAACTTTCAAATATTGTATGGGATACTCTAGCATTTTGGGACCAGGACAAACTTGTTTAGACAGAATAAGAAGTTCCCTAAAACTTCACCTAAAACTTAATCTGAAGAAGTAGCAAGAAGTTTGGATAATTTTAGGGTTTTTTTCCGTTTTTGCACAACTCTCCACTTCCCAATTTCAGTAAATCAGACTCGTTGTGTTCTACTGTTTTCAGATATCACGTGTGTAGGTTTTTTTTTTTTTTTAAACCAGATTCTCTATAAAATACTTCCCTGACTTAATTTTGTGACATACAAAAATAATTCAAGCCAGTTTGCCAGATAATGGGCCCTATTCCTCCACCCTCAGAAGTCAATGGGAGATATGCCATTGCCTACAATGGGAAAAGGATTAGGATCTTCCTTTTTTGGAAGTGCCCTGCTACTCTTAAACTGTCAGAATGAAGGGTGTAGCTCCATTTTCAAAAACACACATAATGAAATCAAACCCAGCAGATTTCCTACTATGCAAAACAGTAAGTCATATGAGTGCCACACTCTACTCTAACTAGATGTAATACTACATACAAATCATCATTATGACTCATACATGGCTGATGTTGATGCAAACAGAAAAGCTCATATCGCAGCCCAGATTAAGGTTGGGGTATTGAATATTTCATATGCCTAAAGATAGGAGCATAAAACATGAAACAGTCTCACTTAATGGTGCAAACAAATGCATAAATCCAAAGCCTCAAGTCAACATTAAATGAAACAAATCCACACAAAAGGACAAGACTTTCTAAAATAGGAGCCTAAAGTTAGGCTTCCCACTTATGGGGAATGTTTTCAAATGTAGGCATCAGGCTCCCAAGACCCATTTCTATCTAACTATGGTACTTATATTGTCCTCATTAAAGTAGAGCCTAAATATCTCAGAATCTTCAATGTTTTTGAAGCCAATACCATTACCCTCATTTTACAGGTTTCAGAGTAGCAGCCATGTTAGTCTGTATCTGCAAAAAGAACAGGAGTACTTGTGCCACCTTAGAGACGAACAAATTTATTTGAGCATAAGCTTTCATGAGCTACAGCTCACTTCATCGGATGCATGCAGTAGAAAATACAGTGGTGAGATTTTATATACACAGAGAACATGAAACAATGGGTGTTACCATACACGCTGTAATGAGAGTGATCAGGTAAGGTGAGCTATTACCAGCAGGAGAGGAAAAAAACCTTTTGTAGTGATAATCAAGGTGGCCCATTGCCAGCAGTTGACAAGAATGTGTTAGGAACAGTGTGTGTGTGGGGGGGAAATAAACATGGGGAAATAGTTTTACTTTGTGTAATGACACATCCACTCCCAGTCTTTACTCAAGCCTAAGTTAATTGTGTCCAGTTTGCAAATTAATTCCAATTCAGCAATCTCTTGTTGGAGTCTGTTTTGGAAGTCTTTTTGTTGAAGAATTGCCACTTCTCGGTCTGTAATCAAGTGACCGGAGAGATTGAAGTGTTCTCTGACTTTTACAGAGGACAACAAGAAACAGAGAGGCTAAATGATGCAGGAAGTCTGTAGCAGGGAAGGGAATTGAATCCAGGTCTCTGGCTAGTGCCCTATCTACTAGATAATCTATTCTCATATATAAACTAACCGCTATGCCACTAAATAATAGGCTTCATTTTCAAACATTTAGCTGCCAGGAAGTTGTCAATGGGAATTTGCTGGTTGCTTAGCACTTTTGAAAAGCTGTCTACTTATTTATGAATCCAAATATGAAGTTGGGTGCTGAATTTTAGGCTCCGATTTTTGGAAATCTTGGTCAAGCTCCACTTTACCAAATTGTATGACTGACTATGGTGCTACTTCCACCGTTGCACTAGAATGTAGATCTCACTGCCAACATGTGATATTGGGAGTAGAACTTCCACTGCTCATGGAATAAAAAGATTCTTGTCATTAGCATTCAGTAGTGTTAAGGCTTAAATATACTCCATGAGCCAACAATTAGTGACAAATGTAAGTCCTGAGACATTTGCAGACCTCATCCAAGGGAGGGCAGTGGTACACAAACACATCAACTAATAGATTACAGTGAAATACTAAGAAATGTAGCCCACTAACAGCTGAACTTACTGTCAAAAACAATGCTTAAATAGCCAAATACCTTACAGCTTTAGAGATCCTTAACCAACTGTTCCTTTTCCAGTCACCACCCAGCTTTCCAATCTGTATCCCATTGCCAACCCCTTTTTAAAAGTCAGGGTCTCTTTCCCCATTGACCTATTACTGCTTTTTCTCAGTGGTGTATCATTATTTTACATTATTCACTTATTCCTGGGTAAGATGAAGAAAGCAAATAAAGGTTAATTTATAAAAAGAATTTACACGTAAGTGACAGGACAGTCTCATCCACTTGTCCCCCATCATAACACAGGGAGGCTTGTTGTCCCCTGTCTCCTTCCTCGACCACCTAAAGAGGTTTATGAGTCTGCTACTGTCTGTCAGTTAGGGGCGTTGTTCATGCTTTTAGATCTTGAGCTCCTGGGTTCAATCCCTACAGACAACCTGACTGAGGTACACCTTACCTTTTAGTATTATTTTCATAGTGGGTCTAATCTTTTGCAAAATGTGTACTAGCCCTGCGTTTTCCATTACCTTCTTGTAACTTACTGGTTAGAAAGGGTATTTTAGGCTAAAACTTGATCCAGATTAAAATGGGTCTCACATTTATTTCTTGATATGAAATTCAAGCAGAAACAAACCCTCAGACAGGGCCAAATCTTGTGATCAGATCCTCAGCCCCATTAACTCCACTTTGTAGCACTTTGGCAGTGCAAAGCAGACTTAAAGCAAGCGTAAGACGCCATGTGCTATAGACAGAGCAATAAAATGCATAAAGGCAATCAAGCCTTTGGTGGCTTGCGTAATGCTCTGGTGGCATAAAGCTGATGTACCTGCCACCCACCCCCATCACAGGCCTTGGCATAGTGTGTGGCCAAGGAAAGGGTGGCTTGCTGGATTGCTCTTGGACTCTGGTGATCCTCAACTGCTGGAATGGACTTTGCGGGGGGAGGGATAGCTCAGTGGTTTGAGCATTGGCCTGCTAAACCCAGGGTTGTGAGTTCAATCCTTGAGGGGGCCATTTAGGGATCTGGGGCAAACATTGGGGACTGGTCCTACTTTGAGAAGGACTAGATGACCTCCTGAGGTCCCTTCCAACTATGATATTCTATGATTCTATGACTCTTAGGAGCCATGGCAACTGGTGCAACTTAGAATGGTCCTTTGTGGTCCTGTTTCCCTCTGAGATGTGCTGTGCAACAAATGGCTGGTCCTGAAGATCTGACCCTTGGGTTATTAACCCACATGCTCCATCAAGAGCACCCAAGCTTTGCCTGCCTGGGTCTTCATTGCAATTTGTTACTTAAAGGCTGTGTCTAATTTGCACACAGTGGAATAGATCACAACTGTTCGCTGATAAAGATGGATCATTGCATGCTGATATCTTTGGTTTCTGGCAACATCAATCCATATTGAAGGCCAAGGTGGTGAAATAGGCGCATTTGACCCACATTTTGGCTACTCCTGAAGTAAACTTTAATCTTTACATTGCCAACATTTTGCCAGTCCCCTCTATATCATGTGAGGAGGGCAACAGGCATCCTGAACAGTTCGGAAGATTAATACCTGTATAGCCCAACAGTATGCTAATTTCAGGTCCTATGAAATTACTACATACAATGTTTTATGCCATTGAGCTTACCCTTTCTTTGGAGTACCGCAAGATATAATTTAGACTTTCATTCCTTGAAAACTGGTAGCCAAAGGAGCTGTTTATAGATGTGGCCTGATTGTTTTCAGTAGGTGTGTATTTTACTGACATGGAAACCGAAAAATATTCTTGTTTTTCATGGTAAATCTCTTTTATCATGGTCACACGATCATAGTAGAACTCAGTTGTGAATCTTTTCTCAGCTTTTGTCTTAGGAAAAAAGAGAACAACAGATAAAAAACCATGTATAATCTATTTAACAAAACCACAATAGCTTAAAACTTATGTAATGAACAGATACTAAAACTGCATGTTTTATTCTCATGTCATCACAAATCGTATGATAAAACAAACAAACAATCTGTATAAAACAGGTGCGGAGGAGCACATAGTAGATGAGGGTCTAGGGACTGACAGGTATAATACTGAGTCAGTTTGTATAGGATTTGGACCCAACCTTCAAGAAATAGAACAACATTAAGTCCATGGAAAACAGAAAAGTTTGTTTACATGGTTGCATTGTCATTTCAAACAAGTAAAACATTATGAGGGCTGGTCAAAAAAAGATATCCATTGAAACTGTTTTGAGATGGAAAATTGGGTTTTTGACAAAATGAAGTTTGGTTGGTTGGTTTGTTTTGCAAAAAGTCTCTTTTCCATGGAAACTTTACATTTTTTGTTGAAAAAATAAATGTCTGAAACAAAAAATATTTGGATTTGGTTGTTGTGCTATGGTGCCTCATGGAAGCTGTAGTTTGGTTCTCCTCTATGGGCTAGGCTCCCTACCCTGGCCACATCTCCTATGATTAGGGTTGGTAGAATTTGATTTTTTTTTTTTTTAATAATTTTGATGGATAATATCAATGTTTATTTTAACCATTTTTGTTATTTTTATCCACTTAAATTTCACAGTTACAGAAAATTATGGGTTTTCATCAATTTTTATCTGTTTAAATTTTCAGATTTGTGGGAAATTACTGGGGGGGGGGGGAGGGGTCATATTATTTAATGATAACAGACATGGATTTCAAAAAGCTAATGCTTTATAACTGTTAAATCACAAATAGTCAACATCACATGTCAAAATACACAAAGTAAATAGCTTTAAATCAAACTAAGATTTCAAGCAGCATTTTTCTTATTTTGCCTATTGGTAAGTTTGGATTATCATAGATGGAAATACTTTTTAGTTGGTTTGTGTACGTATGGTGAAGTGGACATTTACCAACTTTTATTGATAAAAAAAATCAAACCCTTCCAAGTCTACCTATGATGCACCATGGCCAGAGACCCCCATGATGGAACAGTCTCTTCTCATCCTGAGGGGAGACTGTGGTGCATCATGGGAGTTGTAGTTTAATCAGGTAGTCTGGCCTATATAGGAAAATGGGAGCATGAGGCACGTGAACCACAACTCACATGGGGCACTCTGCCAGCATTTCCAAATGGAAAGAATTTGGTTTTCAGCTGAAAAATATGTCAAAATGTTCTGTGGAAAATTTTGATGAAAACAAAATTTTCTGTCCAATGAAAGCCCATTTTCTGACCAGCTTTAACTAGAATGTGAAACAACTATTGCTGCACTTTGGTCTTGATTTCTCTATAGAACAAGAAGAAAACTGGAGATTAGATACTTTCAGAATATAAAGGTGAATATTTTCAAAAGTGACTAGTGATTTTGGGTGTCAATATAAGGTGCTCAATGCAGTCTGAAACACTTTAAAGCAGCCTGTCTTTTAGAAAATGCTATATAGCTCATCTATGAAAATCAGACTCCTTTAAGAGCTGTCAAGTTGGCAACCAAATCAGTAATCACTTGAAAAACTTGGCCAAAGACTGCTGTATGGAGGATATAATTTGGATTTTACTTTGACAACACAAGAATCTCACAGAGCTTTCATGGAGAAACCAAAATCATTTGCAGAAATGTCATGACAAGTTTCACACTGTTGCTTCAGAATTTACCATTGTGTTACATGGTTGGCATGATTTTTTTTTAATCTTTGCTCGCAGTCACTGAAAATGCCTTTTATATGTGACAAATGCTTGTCAAACTGTGACCATTTTGTAGATTCAACTATGACATGCATAATTTAATTTCATTTGGCAATTTTAATTATTTTTGCCTTTGCAGGGTATGTGTAAAAGGCAAAATTATCCAGTTTCACACGTGGCACGAATGTATCATAAAACTCTAAAAAATCAAAACAAATGGAACTCCTTCTCCCCCTCCCCCCCCCAACATCTGGATCAGCTCAGCTGTTCATAAGTAGGCTAAGTTGCAGTGACTTTTTCCCCCTTTTTTCTTTTTGCTTCAGTTGGTGTAAAGTCTTCGCTATGTAAAACTGGGAAAGTGCCATTACATTTAAGGGATTATAATCTTCCATTTCCTATTAGGATGTAGATAGGAATCTTTATGGAGTCTCAACCTCAGAAATGAAGCAGAATTGCCATTTTACCTTCTTTTATCTTCGGTACCTGTCTATGGCTAATTCCGAATACCTGCTTTTAATGTTAAATAAAAATACTAATAGTATCATATTTTTTGTATTAGCAGAATATACAGGTTTGGTAACAAAGAAGTGCTACCACCATCAAAAATAAATATACATGTTGCATGGCAAGGCTTTATGGGTCAGATTTAGCTACCTTTACTTGTATTGGCACAGAACCTTAGCTGCTGTGAAGTCAATTGGATACATAAGTTATAACTGCTCAGGTACAGAAGTATTTCTCCAGGAAAAAAGTTTAACTAAAAAGTAGCTTTTAATATTTTTCAGGAATTTCTTCTTGAAGCACCCTTAGATTGCCACCAAGTGACTTCTTGCTTATGTAGACGCAGAAAACTAGGTAGCGATAGAATAGTAGTTATTTTTAGCTATAAACTGAACTGAGGCTGAGCCACCAAAGGGATTTTAATATTACTGTGAATTAGCATCCAAATCTCCTAGAAGGCTTTGAAAAATCTTCATCTGAATCTGCAAAGGAAAGGTGATCTAGTGGTTATGGGACTCAACCGGGGCTCAGGAGAGCTAGACTCTTTGGGAAAGTTACTTAATTTCTGTGTGTGCCTCAACTCCCCATCTGTAAAATGGAGATAATAATGCTCCCTTCTTCCCACCTGTTCTCTCTGTCTTGACTATTTAGAGTTTAAACTCGTTGGGGAAAGGACTGTCTTTTACTATGGACTGAGTGAGCACACTAAACTTAATGGGTAAATAGGCTACTTCTACACTTGGAGCTGGAGGTGCGATTCCCAGCTCACATACACACACTCGCTCTAGCTCTCATTGAGGTAGTGCACTAAAATAGTAGCGTGTAGCGTAACTGTGGTAGCCTGGGTAGTGGTGAGTAGAAGCACGGGGTAGCCGCCCCCTGCACAAACCCACCCAGGCCCTGTGGTACGTAGTCAGGAAGGCTAGCCCATTCTGCTGCTCCAGTTACACTACTGTTTTAGTGCACGATCTCAATGAGAGCTAGAGCGAATGTGTGTGTAGGAGCTGGGAATCACACCTCCAGCTCCAAGTGTAGAAGCCACCTTAGTTGAGACCCCTAGGAACTACCATTAATACAAATAATAAATTCTATTCTCTTCTGAATTCTGCCAAAATCTTACTACAGAAGATTTTTTAATGCCTGATTTAAGAGAGAATTTTGACATCCTGTTGGAAAACTTAATCTCAGTCAACCTTCTCCTAATTTTTACACAGAGACGTACATCGTAGTTGAGAAAAGCAACGTTCCATGGCTTGCGGTAATAGGTCCTGGTATTCCCATCACGCACTGTGTCACAAACACCATTAAAATACTCATTTTCAAATGGGCTTGCCATTGGCTGCATCCCTAGAATGTTGATTCTAGAAGGAAAATAAAATAACGTGTTAAACTTCAAAAAGATGGTGTTAGCACCTTTAGCCTGTAGACAGTGGTATTATGACCTAGAAAAGCCAAACATAAAAATTACATATGACAACTGACAAAAAACTGAATCCTGCTGGAATTTAAAAGCTGGAGTTCCTGTTGGTTCAGCAATGATATTAAAGATCCCATGAGACTTTTCACAAGAGTGAGGGTTTACCATATTATTTTGCCCTGAGCCAATGTATTGCCATAGTTCATCTCAAAAGTTACTGGATTCAATGGTGCTACAAGTGTACCATGTGTTTTGCATGTTACATTTGTTTATAAAGATTGTTAAGGGTGCCCAGGAGCTTGGGATGGAAACTCCAATAGTATAAATCAAAGGACTAAGTAGGAAGCAGTATGTCCTAATGGATAGGGCACTGCGTTAGGACTCAGGAGAGCAGCTGGGATGCTCAGTGACACTAGACAAGTCACCTCTTGGGGCCTTAGCTTTCCCATCTGTAAAATGGGGATAATGATATGTCCTTTGTAAAGCACTTTGCGGTCTGTGGATGAAAAGTGGAGGAATGAAAAAGTGATTGGTATTATTAATAAAAATGAAACACAATGGGATCCTTTGAATGAAAGGAACCCTATAATAAAGACCTATTTCTTCTCAAATAGCTATTCATAGCTAGCAACCTTTATGGGATCAAAATAAGGATATATTTTTCCCAATACACTTTTATCAGATTGTTTCTAAATACTCAATATTATGTGTATATTACTATATTTTGCAATATCAAATGTGTACAGAAGCCACCCAGCCTTCAGAAAGAATACACACCTAATTTTATCCTAGACTCTGCTCAGGAAGAACAACGAGGAGTTCTTGTGGCACCTTAGAGACTAACGAATTTATTTGGGCATAAGCTTTCGTGGGCTAGAACCCACTTCATCACCCCAGCCCACGAAAGCTTATGCCCAAATAAATTCGTTAGTCTCTAAGGTGCCACAAGGACTCCTCGCTGTTTTTGCTGATACAGACTAACACGGCTACCACGCTGAAACCTGCTCAGGAAGAATTAGAGCTTGGGCACTACAATGGCCTGGATCGGAGGAAAGGCAATTAAAATAATAGCAAACACAGGAAAGTTAACAGATTCATATTCCAGTTTCATAGATCTGGTGATAATGTGAGATACAACAAGTGTACAAAGAAGATACACCTAAAATCACTCCTTCCTGTGCGTTCTCACACTGGGATTTGCCTTTCCTTGTCTGTCTTCTAGATTGTAAGCTCTGGAGCAGAGGCTGTCACAATATTTGTGTCCTGTACAGCACCATGTACACTGTTGACCTTAGCAAATAGCTATCATTCAACAGAACAATGAACATAGCTATTATACATCTAAACAATATTTTCCTTATAGGAAAGCTAACTAATTGTAACAACACTAAAAGATTTTAAAGTGCCTAGCAAATTTATAACGTTTGCTTATTTTTCTGTTATAAAGGTCTTCATTTATCCATTTTAGACTGTCTTAGATAGAGATGATGTGGAAAGGCTATAATTTTCAGTTGAACACTAGGTGGAGCTGCAACATGCTGATATTTGTGTGTGTTCCAGTTTATGCTGCTGATTTCCAGTTTGAGTTGTAGATAAATTACAGGCCCTTCCCCACCTGTCCATGAAACCCCAAAACAAAAGAGAACAACTCCCCAAACCAATAACCAGACCTAACAAGCCAACAAACCTCCAACTACCTGGAGGATGGGAAAGGAAAGGTAAATATGTACAAAGAAAAGAAGATGAAAAAGGCTGCTGTAACCAATGAAGCTCTGGGGATTCTGTGGTTCATAGGATGTTAACAAACAAACAAAAACTATAAACATGTTCCTTATATCCCCTGTCTGTGAGGTAGTAACAATAGTAATGGAGGGTATGATTGCTATAGATGCAGACTTTTGATGAAAAAATATCTGGATATATTTTCTCATTTTTCAGATATTTCTTTAGTATGATGATGATGGGGAAAGATTGTTTGAGAAGCTGCTGTAAGTACAATAGTGAACTAAACCTCCTCCCCCCATCCCCCCACCAATGCAGCTACCTAATATATAAAGGTTTGAGAAATGTAATTATGGATGCCTTGCTAAACCCCAGCCATTTCTAGATTGGGCAGGTGGGGAGGGCTGGAGAGGCGGAGTCTCAACATGGTATCCATCCCCCTCAGGCAACCTCCTGGGCACTACTCCTATAGATCTGGTTACAGAACCCAGCACCAGCGGCATGGCCATTTTGTAAGGCCCATAATGACCAAACCTTACATGCTTTGGAAAACACTGCACAATATAGAGCAGGAGTAGTCAATTATTTTTTTGTCAAGGTCCAAATTTCTTGGTCAAGGTATAGTTAAGGCTCAGACTCCAGAGAAAACAACAACAACAAAAAAGAAAAAGATAAGTACATGGGCGGTGTGGGCATCCCCTGGGTGGGGAAGCTAGCCCCCTGCCCTGCCTCTTCCACCCAAGGCCCCGCCCCACCCCTTCCAATCCCCCTGCTCTTGCTGGCTGGCCCACAGACGCAGCCCTGAACCCTGACCTGCCAGCATCTGGAGGAGCCCTGGCCGGCCCACTTATGCCTGGAGGAGCCTGGAGGAGCCCTGGCCAGCCCTCTGGGGCCGAGCTGTGAGCCTGGGCCACCCAGAGGTGCTCTGAACCCTGCCCAGAGGCTGCTGCGGGAATCATTAGCAGAGGTTTGGGGAACTCAGCCTCCATTACCCACCGCCCATGAATATATAAATAAAAAGATTTTGGGGTCTGATGGTCCAGATATGGCCCACGGTCTGCCTATCAACTACCCCGGTATAGAGCTTGTGCTTGGAGGAATATGAATATAGCCACAGCAGTGGGGCTTAATCAAGAGGTTGCTGGAAGGTGGTGGCCACCTGCTGGAGTGGGGATGGGAAAGAGGAGATTCTCTGGTCATTCTCCAGAAAGAGCTGCCCAAATCTGATGATGTTGGTGCCTCCTTTTGTAAGACATTTAAAATATCTTCAGCTGCCTTCCCTGAAACAAAGGTGGGTTAATATAACAGCAGCAACACATGGCACTTACAGTGCTTTTTGCCTGATCTCAGGGTGATATTAAGCATTATTAACCCCAGATGAGTAAAAGGAAACAGAGGTTAAGCATTTTGCCCAAGGTCACAGAACAGACTAGTAGATCGTGAATAGAATCTTGGGGCTTGATCATCTGGCCCATGTCTCCTAACTTTGTCTAGTGCCATATATATATACTGAACTGGGGTGTCTCCCTTTAATTATGACTTTTCATTGAATACCCTTGTCCAGCAGTCCTTCCAATCTCTGACACTTCAATGTCCGGGTTACGACATGGTGATTTTGGATCTCTCTCACAGTCACTTTCATCAGAAGAGTCTCCACAGTCATTGTCCACATTACATACAAGCATCCTCCTTATACAATGACCTAAGCAAAGAATGAAGAACTGAATATTTCTAATCCTTTTTTAACATTGGGTTTACATCAGAAAAACAAATATTCCTTACTGGAATCTTCCTCTTAGAAGGTGTATTTTCATTTCAGCCAGAGAGAGGTAAAAACCTAATCCCTTGCTCCTCTAAGTGAGAGAAAAAAAAAAACCCTTTAAATTTTCCAATTATTTTTAATGGAATGGCACAGAAAATTAAATGGCAGAAGAATTTCTGACATTCATAGAGAATTATCGTGGTTTGCTTTACTTTTAGATTATTCTTTAATGTCTAGATGTGGGGTATTTTTCTGTGAAGTATAAGAATGTGGGAAAACATTAGTTCTTATAGGCTAGTGTCAGCAAAGTCATATTTTTGAGTTGCTTTAATGGTCAGTGCATCATAGAATCATAGAATATCAGGGTTGGAAGGGACCTCAGGAGATCATCTAGTCCAACCCCCTGCTCAAAGCAGGGCCAGTCCCCAACTAAATCATCCCAGCGAGGGCTTTGTCAAGCCTGACCTTGAAAACCTCTAAGGAAGGAGATTCCACCACCTCCCTAGGTAACCAATTCCAGTGCTTCACCACCCTCCTAGTGAAAAAGTTTTTCCTAACATGCAACCTAAACCTCCCCCATTGCACCTTGAGACCATTACTCCTTGTTCTGTCATCTGGTACCACTGAGAACAGTCTAGAACCATCCTCTTTGGAACCCCCTTTCAGGTAGTTGAAAGCAGCTATCAAATCCCCCCCCTCACTCTTCTCTTCTGCAGACTAAACAATCCCAGTTCCCTCAGCCTCTCCTCATAAGTCATGTGTTCCAATCCCCTAATCATTTTTGTTGCCCTCCGCTGGACGTTTTCCAGTTTTTCCACATCCTTCCTGTAGTGTGGGGCCCAAAACTGGACACAGTACTCCAGATGAGGCCTCACCAATGTCGAATAGAGGGGAATGATCACGTCCCTCGATCTGCTGGCAATTCCCCTACTTATAGAGCCCAAAATGCCGTTAGCCTTCATGGCAACAAGGGCACACTGTTGACTCATATCCAGCTTCTCATCCACTGTAATCCCCAGGTCCTTTTCTGCAGAACTGCGGCTTAGCCAGTCAGTCCTCAGCCTGTAGCAATGCCTGGGATTCTTCCATCCTAAGTGGAGGATGGAAGAATTGTCCTTGTTGAACCTCATCAGATTTCTTTTGGCCCAATCCTCTAATTTGTCTAGGTCCCTCTGTATCCTATCCCTACCCTCCAGCATATCTACTACTCCTCCCAGTTTAGTGTCATCTGCAAACTTGCTGAGGGTGCACTCCACGCCATCCTCCAGATCATTAATGAAGATATTGAACAAAACCGGCCCCAGGACCGACCCTTAGGGCACTCCACTTGATACCAGCTGCCAACTAGACATGGAGCCATTGATCACTACCTGTTGAGCCTGACAATCTAGCCAGCTTTCTATCCACCTTATAGTCCACGTTATACTCCTTATGTCTGGGAGGATGTAGCATATACTTGAAATAATCTGTGTTTTTATTGTGACATAAACAAGGGGAGAAATCCTGACCCACATTAAAGTCATTGGGAGTTTTGTCATTAACGTCAATGAAGTAAGGATTTCACCTCAGTGTTTTTGTGAAGATTAATTGTTTCTTCATGATTTTAAATTCAGCCCTGACATAAGAAGATGCAGTCTATTGATGTCAATTAGCTATCCTGTAAAGTGCTAGCTAAGGTCTATATAGTATTACTAAAATATGCCTTGGGAGGATTGATGTGTCAAATCCCCTATGCAAAATAAAGTCATAGAGTTTTGTAATTTTACCTGTATTCTAAGAGGGTTTGAACCTAGATCTCCAGAGACAGCCGGAACTGCTGAAGTCACCTGGACTTCCCCACTTAAATGTCTCGTTTCTCACCGATTTTTCATAAAGCATAAACAAAAAAGATTCAGATTGTGAAAGCAACACCTACCTGAGTCACATCTAAAGTCAGCTCCACAATCGATTTCTTGCTCTTCTGGACAGGCTGTGCTGGTTTTACAGCTTTGTGTGTCTCCCAATGGTTCCAGGCACTGTTTCCCACGAAACTGTCCAAATTGCTGAACACTTCTAGAGCGAAACTACAAAGATATATAATAATAATTAGATCTTCTCAAAGAAAAGCAAGACAAAAATCCCAATATAATTAGAAATTTCCCCCTCAAAATTTCATCCAAGTTAGAAATTTTTTCACAAGCTGATTGGTTGAAAACCAGGAAAAATATTTGGTGGAAATTTTATCAATATGTTTCCCATTTTGTCCCTTAATCTCGAAGTTGGAAATTTTGTCAACATTTAGAAATTGAAAACATTTTGATTAGCCCTAATAATAATAAAATAAATAATAATAATATTTTGCACGTGTGCTGCATTTTTGCAGCATCTCAAAACAGGGTACAAATCACATCTTAGCAATGCCCCCTCTCCCCCTTTTTTTTCTTAAAGCACAGAAATGGACATTGAGGAACAGATAGGAATGACTTTCCTAATGTCACACAGCAACTTGTTCACAGAGACGGAACAGAACTCAGGTCTCCTTGTTAGAGATGGATGAAATTTTTCAGACTAAACTTTTTTTTGACAAAAAAATGCAGATTTGGGTTGACTGAAACATTTTGCTAATTTGTGTTAATTTTAAAAAAGAATAAAACAAACATGGAATTTTTTTTTGATAAACCAAACTAGTTTGTCAAAAAAACTCAAAAAAACCCTCAAAAAAAAAAAAAAAAAAGAAAAAAAAAGAAGATTTTGGGTCGACCTGAACCACAATTTTTTGTTTTAGCCAGAAAATGGAAAAATATATTATTCACATAGCTCTACTTTTGATTCTCATTCTTCTGTTTCTCCACTAAATAATGCTTTCTCTCATTTATATTCGTAGGTTACACTAAGAACAGTCTAAGTAGTACATTTTATTAAAAATAATATTTCAAATTATGGCCAGATTCTCAGCTAATGCCAATCAGCATAACTTCATAAACTTCAGTGAAGCTATGGTGATTTACATTACTGAGAATTGGGAAGACTGCAGATACTTTTGTGGGAATCTTTCATGAATACCAAATTCTGAGGAACAGCTTGGTGTAGCTCAAAATCTTGTAGCTTCCACCAACAGAAATTCATCCAATAAAAGATATTACCTCCCCTGTTTTGTCTCTCTCAAATTCTTATGGAGCAAGTAAAAATTTCATATTTTATTTGCATTTTAGTCTTCATACTGAACTGGCCTCATAGTTAGTATTTTATTTACTTGGAACCCAGGTTTTCTCGATAAAGGAAGTCCCCAAATTATACACAAACACAAGACGAGGTTTAGGAGAACGTACCTTTTGTTCATTAATTCCAGACCTATGTCCCTCACATATTGTGACTGCAAATAAATTAGCAAAGATTCTATGTCTGAAGGGCTTTGTTAAGTGCTGGATGCAGGAAGTCCCTTGCCATGCATACGAAAAATACCTTTATGGAACCTTCTGCTTATGCACAATAGCACACATTCCTGTGTGCCAGGTGACACTCATAACTAATTCTTCGCATGCATATATAAACAGATCTATAGCTGTGGCACTAGTCACAAAAGGCTTATGTGGTGTTTTTGTCCTTTTTCATGGTAACAAAAAACTAAAAAGTTTTCATAAAAAAAATCATTTTTTAAAAACTTTCTTCAAAAAATGAAAACGGAAAAGCCTGGCTATCAGTAAATTTTTTGGGTTTTTTGTTGTTGTTGAGTTTTTGATGAAAACCGAAAAAAAAAAAATCAAACTTTGATGTTTCCTGAAAAAATTTCTGTTTTGCCAACAAAGCCCTTTTACAGAGCAGTCTGCTCTTGGGTGTAAAACAGTTGAGGATACCCGTGAATCATAACATCAGAATATTGAGGAGGAGTTTAGCACTCTTCACTATAATGGAGGACTTCTAAGGGTAAATGTCAGTAATTACCTGTGTCATTTTAAAATAAAAACACTACACCTGAGCTTACCCTTTGATTTGAGCAAGGGTCACATGGTCCCCATTCACTCCAGTGGGTCAGTTTACAGTCTATTGGAGACTGATCATTAGGTTCTCTTGTCCTCCTATGCAAAACTTTCTTTGAAGAGCTATCAAACAAAACATTTCAAAAACAGTATCAGTTGGCTAAAATCAAGTACAAGTTTTAAAACATTGGTTAATGGTTTAAAAACAAAATGTCCTTTAGCTATGTCCTGGTTCACTTGCACAGCAGTCGTTGGCATTTGGCTATAGAAACAGCCTCATTCTCAAACACTTCACCAGGTTAAAAGGGGAAACTAGAGGACATTTTACTTTTTACAAATATTTAAAGTCAAAGAACAGTTAATGAACCAACAACTTTTTTTCTTTCCTGTATGCACCAAGATTTAATCTTTGTGTAGGTCACGTTAAGCTGCAAGTCAGCTAAGGTAGTGAAATAACGGCTCACAACCAGCCCAAGGATTGCGTATAAACTCCAAGATTTGGTAAAATCAGAATTAAAGACCGACGTGTTCAAATGTGACTGGTGATTTTGGTGCCCAGCTTGAAATACCATAAAAGGACCGAGTGTTCAGGGCATGGGTGCTCAACAATTTCTGAAAAATCCGGCTCCTTCAACGGGTCTCAAGTTTGACACCAAAAATGGATGCGACCAGAGTCACTAGTCACTTTCCAAAATTTGGACCAATATTTTTAAGATTACCTTACCTGACTTACTATCAACTCTTAGTTCATCTTTCTAGTTCTCATCCATTATAGCAGTGTTTCCCAAACTTGGGACGCCACTTGTTCAGGGAAAGCCCCTGGCGGGCCGGTCCGGTTTGTTTACCTGCCGCGTCTGCAGGTTCAGCCGATTGCGGCTCCCACTGGCCATGGTTTGCTGTGCCCAGCCAATAGGGGCTGACGAAACCAGTGGCCAGTACGTCCCTCGGCCTGCATTGCTTCCCGCAGCCCCCATTGGCTGGGCACAGCGAACCACGGCTAGTGGGAGCTGCGATCGGCTGAACCGGCGCATACGGCAGGTAAACAAACAGGCCCGGCCCGCCAGGGGCTTTCCCTGAACAAGCAGAGTCCCAAGTTTGGGGAACACTGCTTTATATGATCCATCTACAGACACAGAAAGTGAACATTATTTTACAAATATTTGGGGCTTAAATTGACCTGACAGTAACTCTTCAACCTTTAATCCTAAACAGCTCTGGGATCCAGTGTAACCCTTTGGAGGGCCAACTCACCTTGGCTGGCTCTGGAGATGCTTCCAGTTCCCTGTCATCAAACCAGTGTACAGCTCTTCTCCTGGGTGTGAGACCCCACAGGTCTAGAACCCAGGCCTACAGAGCTACCAAGCAGCTGGCATCTCCAGGCTACCACCCAGTAGCAGCTGTAACCATGTTGTGTGCCACTTACTGTGACCTGCTGTGGACAGAGACTATGGGAAGTTCCATCTCAAGGGTTTGACAGGCAGCGGCCTCAAGGCTCCTGATTGGCTTCCTGCCCTGTATAAACTCACAGGGAATTCCAGGAAGCATCCAGGCAACAGTATGGATCTTCTGTAGCTGCCACAACCATTCCTGCTTTCTTGTTTCTGACTTTCTGGCTTTGACCTCAGCTTGATTTGGACTTTGCCTCTTGACCCTTGGTATTGACCCTTGCCTGGAACTTGACTACGAGTTCCTCTGCTACTCCTAACCTCAGGTTTGCCCCAGCTCTGACTTTTGGCCCTGACTGCCCTTGTTGGGATCCTGACACTGGGTCAGCCATGATCAAAATGTATGCCAGCCAGCCAGCTGCTCCCCTGCCTCCCTCTTCAAAATGATTCTCACCCCAAAACCTCTGGGCCCCAAACTTGGATCTACTGGTACATGGGTCTTTGGCTGAGGCGGAGAATGATTTAAATAGGCGGGACTCTAGAATAATTTGAAAGCTGAAAGCAGCTATGTGCACACAGATGTGGTACAGTGAAGTTTTCTCTACGTCAAGCTCTGCTTGGGGCCGTGGAGTTGGTGACGGAGACAGTTACACCACCCTGATTCTGCACCCCAATTCCAGCATGCACTATCATGCGCTGCAGGCATACAGTCCTTAAAGGGGCACATTTCTGTGTAGTATTGGTTTAGAGACAGAGCTCCACCACGCCCTCTATGCTGGGTGTTGGGGACAGAAAACAGCAGATGACTTTGAGGAGTTCACCTCTTCCAGGAAAGTTCTCTACTGGTGAGTTATAGCCAGAATCTGTCCCTGTTGCTATCTGTATTTCTACAGTGTTTTTCATCCCAAAGCACTCTACAAACTAATATACAAAGTATGTGTATATCTCTCACTGATGGATGGGACTGGGCAGTGGATATGGCTTCAGGCTAAGGATATGATATTTATTTTTAAAGTTACTGAGCAATCTCAAGAGGTGATCCTGTCATGCATACCTTGTGCTACAGCTACCATCCTTCCCAATGTTCCTGATGCCTAGTTACCTTTAGTTATCTCCTATTGTAAACATTATAGGAAAGCCCAATCCACTAGAGCATCGTAATAAACAGAATAAGCAATGGATTTTTTTCTCTTCCCTCACATTCATCATTTTTGCAGGTGACTGGTTGGCCTGCTTACTCCTTCCTGGACCTCCAGAGATAACTGCTTGGCCTGCTCCTCCTGCCTGACACACTTGTGGAGATCTCCATTTCCTAGAGCGTAGGGATCATTGTACTTATTTGGCACTGGGCATGATTTGGGAAAGGAGAGTCCCTAAAGAGGGGAGTGGGCCAGCTATCAGGGCACTAGGTACTAATATCAGGGCACTAGGGGCCAGATTTCCAAAAGCGGTTTAGGCACCTACAGATGCAGATAGAAGCCTAATAAGATTTTTCAAAAGCATCTAGATGCCTAACTCCTATTGGATTTCAAATTCCACTAAGTGACTGGCTGCTTCTTTAGTCATATAAATACCTTTGGGAATCTGCCCCCAGAGATACTGAAAAGGGTATCCACTGCTACAATGATCAACACCCCTCCCCCACAACACCTTTCAAGATCCATGGCTCTACACATGCCTAGCACAACATGTGGTGTACCTCATCCAGTGCATCAAATGCCCCAACAGCAACAACATGGGTAAAACTAGACCATCACCAGGCTCTTGAATGAACTCACACAGAAAAACGATAAGACAAAGACACCCTATTACCCGTGAACAAACTTTTTTCACAAAGCAATCACTCCATAGCTGATCTCTTAGTCCTCATACTCAAAGGAAACCTGCAAAACACTTCAAAAGACAAGGCTGGGAGCTTAAATTCATAACCCTGCTAGACACCAAAAATCCTGGACTCAATAGACTAGAGACACTGGTTTTACGTCTCAATCTGTAACCCAAATCTACTTTGTCCTAGGAGTGCAGAGGTGTTAATTGCCCACTTCATTTTGAACAGTTTCTTGAAACTCCTTGTGCTATAACAGTCTATTCCACCTTGTATTTAGCTGGTATTTACCTTTCCCAGACCCGAAGAAGAGCTCCGAATCTTCTCTCATTCACCAACAGAAGTTGGCCCAATAAAGTGTATTACTTCACCCCGCCTGGTCTCTCTTTTATTGTCTGTCCGAGTTAGGTATTCTATCCCTTCATCATGTAGCATAGAGTTCCCATGGTTTGCTAGAAACTTGTTCTGACAAATGTAGGAATTTTGGCAATAATTTTATAATTCACGTGCATACATCAGTTTTCCTCTGTACTTTGCATTCCTACGTACTGAGAATGTACAGACAGTAGGGATGAGGTATTTGATTCATATAACAGCCTGGTTAGAAACCAGAGTCATTAACAAACTGACTAGAGTCTACACATGTGAGTGGAAGATCCAGATTAGAGACAATGGAAACCCCAATGGCCAGGACATTCACACCTAGCAACTAACAGCCCAGAGATTCCCCTACCTGTCTGCAGGGAAACAGAGCAAAGGCCCCAGATTGGAGAACAAAGGGAAAATGCGTCAGGTGGCTGTGTTAAGAACTGAGCTCATAAAGACACAGGGCTGTCGCTGAGAGACAAAAGGGACAGAGGCAGAGAAAGGAAGCAAAGAGATTCTGTAGCAGTTGTGACTTTATGCCAACCTAAGGACTTCTAGATGCTGCATGCCAGGTGACTAGTAAATCGCTGCCTTGTTTTGAAAAGGCTGCCTGGTGTCACTGCAAATACTTACAGAGAGTATTGTATGCTGAAGAGATATCATACAAGCCTCTCACAGGAGTCTGGTTTAGCTGGATTAAGTGCAGGGAGTCACAGAGAGCGACAGGGATTGTTGGTGCCCAAAGGCCCCGTTTCACGTCCTTGCCGCTGAGGAATTGTGTGGTTCCTCAGGATCCAGTACACTAAAGGAGTCACTCTAAAGGGACTAGTTACAGGCTGGGGTATAGATCAGACACAGATGCCTTGAGTTTTCAGGTGTGTGTGTGTACACGTGTGTGTGTGTACTTAAATATAAAGAATTTGTTGCAAATGATCTCATGATCTCTAAAGCACCAGTGCTTGGTTTGCAGCCGTTGTCTCTATACGCAGGAGAGTTATTAGCTTGTTCTTTGCTACATCCTAAAGAATGATGGCTTCAAAAGAAGACTGACCCATGTTCCATGTCCCTCTGATAGGCCTGAGTGACAGCTGTGTGAAAAGTGTTTTAAATTAAGTCATTTAAAATGGAGGAGATTAGGAAAAATGACATGCTTGTCATCTATTAAACTCAGGGAAATAGTTCTACTTACTAACACAAACAGAGCTGAGTCAGGAGATTTAATGCACCTAGTTTGAACAGGAAGGAGTTGAAAGCAGCTCAGCCATCAAGAATGCTGCTGAGTATGACAGCAGGGAACAAGGACTTCAAAGACAAATGCTGAATTCAGTATGCCCTATAATTTCTGCTCAGAAGGGAGCACCCAGCTGGCTGCTTCATTCTCCAAAGTGAGTTTTGTACTTTGAAAAAGTGGCTCACATGAATGTGCCCAAACCCCTGAAACATCCCTGAACTCTGGAGGAGTTGGGCTCCACATCAAAGCATTGCCTCTGAAGCCCATGAATGGATATACTCAAGATCAGTGTATCTGTTAATCAAGGATCTTGCATATTGAGCTGTCCCTGAATGAAGAAATAGAAAAACAGAGAGCCTTGGCTAGCTGACAGTAAACTATTGACATTTCAGCAGTCTGGGGGGAGAGGAGAGTGCTCTTGGGAGGGCTGGGAGAATTTCCCAATCTATACAGAAACTGGATTGCACTTTTCCTGTGGTCTTGTTGCATAATACTGGCCGAACTCACATTGATGTGCGAGAAATACACCTGGTTTATTGGCCAACACTGTAATTTGTTAAATCATAAGATGGGGCCATTTTAATAAATAGTTAAGAAATTGATGAATTCAGGCAGGGAGTTGGCTTGATGGTTGAGTTAGAGCAAGCTGCAGGCATCAAGAGGATCGGAGTTTGAGACCCAAGAAGGCTTCTCATCTGTGTACAGTACTGGTAATCTCACCTCTCAATAGATGATGTCAGCATTTCCAGAGAAGAGCAACAAAAATGATGAAGGGCGTCAAACTTATAGGGAAAGAGAGAAGATTCGGATTGTTCACGATAGGAAGGAGACAAATTAGATGGGACATGATAAAAGTTTAAACAAGGTAGATCAGAAGGGGACTGGAATTGAAAAGGTGGGAAATTCAAAGCCAAGAGGACATATATTTTCATACAACACATAACTAAATCATAGAACTCATGAGGCCAACCCCTCTCCCACTTTACCTGTGTCTTCCATCCCTTTGAAACTTAAGACTATCCAGAGTTATTGTTCATAAACTTTTTAGAAGGGATGTTAAACCTCATACTTCAGGATTTAAGCCTCTTTTAGGAAGTCAGCATGAAAGCTACTATGGGGACAAATTATCCCTAGAGCTGAGCAAATGACAACTTCTTCACTTTGAGGCCAAAACAAAAACAAACAAACAAAAAATCCAGTTAGATTTGAACCAAGACAATTTTCAAAAATTTTTCTGATGACTAACCCCCCCCCCACCAAAACCCTAAAAATAGTTTGCTTCAAGTTGACCAAAATGTTTGTCTACTCTAAATTAGACTTTTTCCATTTCAGTTCAGCCATTTCAGGAGTTACACCCTGGGTGTGTGCGCTTTATTTTTTAATTGGCCAAATTTGAAATCAAAACATTGACTCAATGTTTTGTTTAGACTTTTCAGGTCAAAACAATTTTTTTCTCTGTCAACTGAAACTATTCAGGTCAAGTTCACCTCAGTTTCTGACTGCCATCCCCCCTGCCCCCCCCCAAAAGCCTTTTTTTGGGGGGGGGGGGGACACGACAAAAACACTTCATAAAAAAAGAGTTTCCTCAGCTTTAGTTATCCCATTTCTGACAACCTCAGGGGTCTTATACCTTCCTCCAAAGCATCTGGTATTCACCACTGTCAAAGACAAGGTACTGGACTAGATGGCTCTTGGATCTGATCCAGTTTGGTAATTCCGACAATCTCACTTTAGGAGCACTGAGCTGGCAGGACTCTGCTGCTGGAGTTGAAATGTGCCTTTTTGCATATCTTTATGGAGACACCATATAACTAGCACAACTCTTAAGAGAGTTGGTCACTATTACATGGTACTGATGCACTATTAATAAGGTCTGGCTTGAGAGAATGGAGTATAGACTAGGAGCTTTGAAATATCAGTAATCTGTATTGCCATCACTAGAAAAGTGAAAATCTCTCAGGGAGAAATAAGAAAAGGAGTACTTGTGGCACCTTAGAGACTAACCAATTTATTTGAGCATAAGCTTTCATGAGCTACAGCTCACTGCATCCGATGAAGTGAGCTGTAGCTCACGAAAGCTTATGCTCAAATAAATTTGTTAGTCTCTAAGGTGCCACAAGTCCTCCTTTTCTTTTTGCGAATACAGACTAACACAGCTGCTACTCTGAAACCTGTCAGGGAGAAATGTGTCAGGCAAAACAAGCAACAGTCCAGATTATACTTTAGTACTGTATTTATCATAAACAGCTAAAATAATGGTCTCCATACAGTATATAATCATTGCTGTCTTTAGCCATATATGCTTGATCATGCCCTACAGATGCAATATAAAATCCAAGGAATCTGAAACTGATACTGCCAGGTGGCATTTAAAAAAAGGGTTACAAGAATAAGGCAGCCCTGTAGATGAATGCACACGTTTTACTGTCTGTTCTGGGTAAAACAAAATCTAGTACAAAGCTGCCGATACAAAGAAAAAAATGAAAGGAATTACCTTCTCATCTCTCCTGAAACCAAGGTGGTTGCTTCTAAAATACATAGCGCACATGTAAGTTGCAGGATAGCATGCATGCTTCTAGCTTTTTTAGCTGGATGGAAGAAACTGCTGGGACTGAATTTGGAGTCTTTATTTGTTCCCTGTGTCATTTCTTACCAGAGGCACAAAGGCAACGCCCACAGAGCATGCCAATGATAGGCCATAGCTAATGTTGACTTATGGTACATGCTCTAGAGTTCACTGAAAGCATGGTGGGAAAGTAAGTCTGTATGAATATTCAAGTTGTCTTTTGTTGCAGTATTTCCCCAGCAGAGATTGAGATTCTTCCCCTTTTGACCAACCAGGTAGGGAATAGAGCCCTGCTATTGAACTAGAAGACACTTAAATGCATATAACTCTCCATTGGAGAATACTGCAAAAGGAATACCAACAATTCAGAAATTGTCTATGTTTAGGGAATCATTATGTGGAGGCTTGGAGGTGTGGGATGGGGGAGATTTTTTTGCAAGCCCAAAGGATTTATACCTACTCAGACTTTAAGGGAAATAGGGACTATTGTGATCATCCAGCCTGAACTCCCACACATTGCAGGGCAGAGTACCTTACTCACCCACTCCTGTAACAGAGCTCTAACCTCTGGCTGGGTTACTGAAGTCTTCAAATCATGATTTAAAGACTTCACCATTTGCACTAGTTTAGTAATTCAGTAGCACAATAAGGTTTAGTCAGCTGTTCTGGCCTTCAGTCCTGCTGTCATGAAGAACCTGTTTATCTAAAAGGATAGGGACTCAAATCAGATGAGTCCCTAGAACCCTGTGCCATCAGACCTCACAATTACATAGAATACCATGGTTCAAAGGGACCTCAGGAGGTCATCTAGTCCAACCCCCTGCTCAAAGCAGGACAAATCCCCAATTTTTGCCCCAGATCCCAAATGACCCCCTCAAGGATTGAACTCACAACCCTGGGTTTAGCAGGCCAAAGCTCAAACCACTGAGCTATCCCTCCCCCCAAAGGGGCTATCAAGCTCATAGAATATCAGGAGGTCATCTAATCAAACTCCCTGCTCAAAGCAGGACCAATCCCCAATTTTTGCCCCAGATCCCTAAATGGCCCCTTCAAGGATTGAACTCACAACTCTGGGTTTAGCAGGCCAATGCTCAAACCACTGAGCTATCACTCCGCCTGTGATGGCACCAGGTTCTGGAGTTCTGCAAGAATCATGTTACTCTGTGCTACTTGTGGTGCATCAGTGGCTATTTCCAAGATCACTACCTTTGCCAAAGTTTCATTGTCAAAACTCATTGTGGAGAAGCTGCCTACCCATAGTATTGTAGGTATCATGGGCCATTATATAGGCTGAGGGCTTTGAGCCCAGGAACAATATATTACATTGAATGCACTGCCCTATTTTCCAGGGATGACTAGAGCATGTAACCTTTTGGCTGTTTCCTTTATGGATCTCCCTGTAGTTAGGAATTTCTCTTCATTTTAGGATTGGCCCACTATCTCATTTAAGTGCCCAAAAATCAGGGTTAATTCTCTCTGGTAGGAACGATTTCAGGCTATGGACATTTTGTACTAGGAACATTTTAGTGTCAAGTAGTTGAGACATGTACTGCTAAGTGGGCTGTGTCCATTTGCTCACCCAGACCAGTCACCCCTGCTACTATAACTGTGTTTACCATTTCAGAAGTGTGAAGCAATAACTACATATCAGGAAGATAAAACCTTGTACAGCAGAGCAGCTATAAGTTTGCACTGGATGTAGCAAACTCACAATTGTCTAATGTTAGTTTGCTCCATTGAACATGCAGGGTGTAGGGTTATTTTGTTTATAGGCTAAAGGCTTTTTCCTCTGCCTTTACAATTCTACCAGACTTTGTCATCTTTGACTTTCAAAGCCAACTCAACTTAATTCCACTTTTCTAAGATTAAGTAGTTTAGACAGGTTTCCACTGTTAATGGCATTGGAGACTAGCAGATGGGTTAAATCGGGACTGAGTTTTTCCTCTTTCAAACGGTCTCACTGTAGTCTTGGCAAAGTCTCTACCAAAAAAAAAAAAAAAAAAAAGAAGGCAGGTCTACACATGTAATGCTACATTGGTGCTGTGGGCAAAAGCTGTGTGGAGCTGCTTGTGCACCTCCATCTAGGAGCCAGACCTGCTACTGCCCAGTTCTGGGGTACAGTGCAGTCTGCGGTGGTGGGACAGGCAGGAAGCTTGCCTTTGCACCCCTGTTGTGCTGCTGACCAGGAGCTGCCCAAGGTAAGCCTGTGCCCCAATCTCCTGAGCCCCCATACCCAGAGCCCTTTCCTGTACCCTAAACCCCTCATCCTGGCCCTACCCCAGAGCCTTCACCCAAAGCCCTTCCTGTACCTCAAGCCCCTGCCCAGAGCCCCCTCCCACACTGTGGATCACTCATTCCCAGGCCCACCCCACAGCCTTCACTCCTGCACCCTGACTTGCCTCCCACACCCCAAACCCCTCAGGCCTGCTAGGTCATGAGCATTAAGAATTTTTTCTGGTGACCCAGCTGAAGAAAAGTTTTAAAACCACTGCTCTACCTGAGGTGTTAGGTTGGTATAATTATGTTCCTCAGGTGTGGATTTTTCATGCCCCTGAGTGGTATACTACTACAGGTTTGTAATGTAGACCTGGCCTGAGACCATTCCTTAGGCTAGAGTTGCATAGTAACCTTTAAATGCTGTGCAGTAATGGGTGGAGGGCTATGTGTTACTGCAGTACATGTAAAAGGAGTTGCCAGATTTGTTTTGAAACACCCCTAAGCATCGACTGTTCCTCAACTCACAAGCCATTAACTACTGAACAAGAATAGTGCTAGGTATGGGGGACTCATGGGAAAGGCTTGGGTCACAACTGTTCCTGGTACACTGTTTAAACAAAACTAGAAGTGTTTAAGGAACAAAGATGAAATCAACTTAATCAGTATACTGTAGTGCAGGATTTACCATTTCAGGAGGCAAGTCATTCCCAGCAGACAGGCATTTGACTCTTTAGCAATCCAAGTCCAATAGTCAGGTTTAAATAAATATTTAAACATTTTTACTTTTAGCATTTGTCTAACAGAACTTTGACTGTTGACCAGCTGTGTATTTGTTACTTTAACAGGAAAAAGTCCCATTTATGGGAATAGCCTGAATGTAAGCCATTGGACTGCTAGTATTAGACACAGGAGTGGAATGTGTTCACTATTTAGAGTGGTTTCACATCCAAGTATTTTATGTACTTGGACACCTGACAAAAACAAGGTAGAGTTTAGCCCAAGGCTAGGAGCAGATAAAAAGGGACACAGAAAAGACAAATAACCAATTACTTACCCTCCATCAGCTCATTCTACCATGGATGAAAATAAAAGGTTCCTTGCAAAACCCTTCCATCTTCTATGTAGTTGAATCATCCTGTTAGGAAGGCTATCCTAACCTTTCCTACAAAGGCTGAAGTGCCATTGCTATGCCTGAAGCATCTTTAGGTTAAGGTAGTGAGAGGGATCATTCTAAGTCGAGCAGTTGCTGTGGTACAGGGCTGATGAATCAGTGCTCACTCTCCAATACCATCTGTATCTCTTACTGAAGTTCTACAGTTATGGAGGAAAAACTGGTCCAAAAATGGCTACTTGAAATTCTGAAGTATATAAAAATAGAAGAAAACTGCTCTCAAATTAAACTCCTCTGAAAAGCCACTAAACAGAAAGTATTCTAACTGGAAAGCATAGAAAATGCGATGATTCCTTTGATGAAGTCTATCAGTTTGGCTAGAAACAGCCATAAAATTGGAAGTTCTAAATAGTGATAAACTCCTAGGATGTTCAGTTCTTGCTCCAGAAGAAACAGAAAATATGCCGCATGGCTTGTTAGTATGCCTTGGCGTACTGCTCCTTCAGGAAACAGGCAACCGGCACTCATTTGATATAAAGAGCTGCATCTTTTTAATGTCATTAGAAAACTTTACTAGTTGTGTGACTACAGTTTATATAATAGTAACATCCATAAGTTTCTACATTTCCAGTTTGAGACAAGTACTTATAAATTCATAACTTTTAATTGCATTGTAGGAAAGTGCACAAGAGAAAGGTTATATACAGAACAAGTTGCATGACTGGCTGAATTTGTCACTAAAGTTGCCTTCAAGTTGATTTTCCAGAAGTAATTCTCTGTTTAGCATTTGTTTCGGTATCCAATTCAACATTAAAGACAAGATAGTATTTCAAGTTTACACTTATAAATGGTTGAGTAAGAAACTAACCACCAACAGAATGGCAAGAGCTGATTAGGCCTGTGTCCAAAAAGCAAAGTAACCTTAACAGTTTAGTTTATAAGTGACTGATTTAGATACAAGTCAGTTAGTACAGAGGTTCACAAAGGAAGGCACAACTTCCTTTGAGAGGTGGATAGCTACCTCAAATTGTATGAGGTGCATCAAAATTCACAAAATACTAAGGCATCAGGTGAAATCAAGATCAATACAAAAGATTGCCATCTGCCCTTCCAACACATACTGGAACTGGCTTACACCATGTCTGTGACAAAACAAGTGATTTGAGTTCAGATTATGGACATTCACCGAAGTTTAGCAAGTGATTCAACAAGAAACCCATCTGCCAAGCTTTCTTGCTTGAAGAAAGAAAAATCGAGCACCCTATTTGATTTCCCCCCGACCCACAACCCTTAGCAGATTTAAAAACACAGGGCATTAGACACAAGTTGAAGTTTAGCTGAGGTGTTTCAGCTTTAGGTCCAAGGTCAGATTCCAGAACATTAGCTTAGACAATTTGTCAGTTAGAAACAATGTTGATGGAGTTTGTTCTCTATAGCCACTGCTTTTCCAGATTCTGCAGCTATGTTGTAGTTAAGGGACTAATTACAATCAGATGGAGGGCATTTTGCCATTTTCAATATGAGTTAGCAAGCACTGGATTTTTCTTGTCTTCTTTGGTTTTTTGTTTTCCCACTATTTAGAAATCAGAAGGAAAGCCATAAGTTATCACCAGTTGCACAGTCATCATAAATACAAGACAAACTATTGTACATTGAAAAGTGGAGGTTTAAGAAAAGCTTTAAATGGCTGCCATTTTGCAGTGAGACAGCCATCAGTGGAATCCAGATGTGTGAAAAAAAGAAGCTTGTCACTTCACACAGTGTTGTGGATTTAGAATCTTGCAAATTCTGCATCCACAATTCCCTTTCCCTATGTGGAGGAGAATGCATAGTTTCTTCCTCAAAGTGGGTGCTCAACTCCTTATTACAACCATTACAGTAAGTGCTGCAAGAATTAAGTGTAGGGGACCATGTTTAAAAACACCACAGTAAGACTGGGAAGTCAGTGTTTCCACAAGACTTACATATGCAGTTCTTAATCAGAAGAAACTGAAGGGGTTACAGAAAAAAATTCACATTCACCAACTTGAACCTGGGCCTCCAGCATGAAAGTCTGGATATTTTCCTTGGCTTCATCTTGAATTATGTTAACAGCAGGTTCTCTTTGAGGGCTCATGTTTCAGTCCACACAGAGTTTTTAGATCACAGCAGACAGACATTAACAACAATCAGAATAGGCATCAAGGATGAAGGCAGACAATGAAAAATAAGACTAGTAGAAAATGGTGACAAGGAGGGGTTGTCTTGTTATTCCATTTGTCCTTTGCTGGTTACACCTGGTTTCTGGCAAAGAGAGAAAGTGGTTAGGAATTGTGATAAAAACACTTCACCCACTCACTGCATAAAACTGCTAGTAGAGATGTTGCCAAAAAAGCCAAACAAAAAAAACAGAGCAAAAAAGGTGTGTCTCTCAATTCTCCACACCCTAATATTCTATACAATATTTTTCTGGTAAGCCTTTAGAGATTCTAGTCTACACTTAAATCTTCAGCAAGAAGCTGGTAACCTTAACTACTAGGACCTCCAGTAAAATGTGGAAATATTAGTTATGGTAATACTGTCTGCTCATTGTAAGGTTGAGACAATTGAGCAGGGGGAAGATTTGTTTAACTTGTAGGATCTAAGTGTAGCCTTTTATGCAGAGTTCTGCTGAGTGCATTTGTTGCATTAGAAATGGTTATCCACCCAAAGTCTGGAAGAGCTGACTAATTTCTAAGTAATCCTGCCTATTGTAGTTTAAGTGCAGAGTTTTTCCTAAAGTGGAGCCCATTTTCAACTTTGTGCACCTTGCAGAAGGGACTAAGTCAACTTTCTGCTTGTCAAATCTTATTGGCCGTAATGAAAACATTCCTTTTCCAATGCATGAAGTTGCATTTTAACCTTTACTACAGGAAACAGTGAAATCAAATAAGTTAGAGAACAAAAACAGTTTTAGTTACTTCAGCAGCAATTATACTGTCATATTAGGATTTCTCAGTCTGCTGTGACACCTAGAGAATCAATATATTTCATATGATGAGTCAGTTACTTTTCACTGTGGTTCAGGCTGCCCGTATCAGCATTAAATCCTGCTTCCATATTTGACCCAGATGTATACATGCCAACTACCATTCTGCTACAAAGAAAAAGCTGGAAATAAAGGGATTATACTAGAGAGCATAGCTAAACTGATCTCAGGAGAGGGGTATTCTCATCTTAAAAAGTAGTAGCTGGTTTTATGTCACCTGACATCTGATCCTGGAAACAAAATTAAAGGCATACCACATGTAGTGAATCCCTGTTCTATAATTTGGTACTGAAAGCTACCCTGCAGCAATTATGGGCATGGACATTAACCAATGTGGGTGGGTAATCTTGGACTCAGATTCTATAAGCTTGTAGGAGAAGAGATAGCTCTTCTACTGCATGCAGTTAGTGAATTCAGACTGAGGCCACCTATTTCTTCCAGTTTAGAAATTAGGGTCAGTGATTTGCATTGCTCCAAGTTTAAACATACTTGCTTTTAAAGAGACGTTAAGTGTCTTGGTCTCCTCCCTTCCCCAGCCACTGGGCAAGCTAATAATTTTGCTAGTCAATTGTATTAGCCACAATGCCAGACTCTTCAGCACAGACCACCTTCCCATGTCAGTCACATGGGGAAAGTGGTCAGTAGACTAGCTTTCCAATTCTTTATGGAGAAACCACCAAAGACATACTGAGAAACATGTGAATTACACAGAGCCACTTACCAAAGTTATGCAAATGGATTTCCAAAAGGATCACCAAATAGATCAGAAGATGGTGATGGCTGAGATGCAGTCTAAAATAGAAGATTGTTTATAAACAATGGGCTACTAAACTGGTGAACTCTGCACACCATGAAAGGTGGGAGGGAGGGAGAGATGTTGGGCAAGTGGTTTTAAACAACCCACATTTCAGGCATTCTGGAAAGATTTACAGTGGAAGTATTAAACAGTTGGCTAAATGAACAATAAATGTATATTTTTAGGGCTGGGTTAGAATTAAAGTCTATTTAACTTGACTCATACTTATCTATACAAAGACCATGTGTATTTAATATTCATATGGGATTCAGCCAATAAATTTAGTTTTTAGACTAAAATGAAAAAAAAAAAATCAGCATTTTGGAGAAGTTCCAGAGTTTCCATAAAGGGCTTCAAGTCTCATGTTCCAAATCCAGAATGTGGTTAGGCTACTTCCTTCCCTGTAGGATACCCAGGATGGAGGCCTCCATTCTTTGGCCAAAACAGAGAAGCTACACATTTCATGCTCCTTACCCCCTACCCTGCAGAGAGGGGAAGGCCTAAACTAGTTGGAAAGAATTGTGGCTTTGTCAATATGGCTGACAAAGCACAACTGCCTCATACCACAAAACTAAAGGCACCTTCACCCTGGGAGTTAGTAATGCTATTCAGAATTTGGCTTAGGTTCACAAGTAGTATTTTCTCCCTTCCCCCTGAATGCGAATTTGAAGTCAAACATGGGAATACATGGAATTTGCTGACCCTGCTAGGGAATTGTTTTGTCACCAAATGGGAAGTGCCCCACCAGTGGACAAACCCCTACAGATTTGTGCGGTGTTGACAGGAGACTTCAGAGAACTACTGGGTAGGTAAACAGCGCTTAGTACTTACAGAGGGTTGTGAGGAGGTGCTGAAAGGATCTGTTTGAAAGGGGTTTTCAAACAGGGCATCAGGCTTGGAAGCTGGCAGAGTGCTTTGTCTGGGAGCAGGCTTTGGTGGTTCTATGCGAAAGAGAGTTTAAACAAGTTACTTTCCTTGAGGAAAGAGCTCAGATCTAGGCAGGCCTTGATTTCTGAATGAATATATGGTAGGATTTCCTCCAGAACCTGAAGGATTAGTTGAGTGTAATTTTCTAGAAGATAGATTCTAGCTAGAATCTAACTTTGTGCAGAGCTTCTACTTATGAGGAGTCACCTTAGTTATTTCTAAAAAAAGATGCCAATTAGCTTAAATAATTCAAACTAGAAAGTTTCTAGTTTTGAAAGTGAGTGGTTTAGTGAATATATATATATGAATGCTAGAGGGCAGTATTGGGCAGCAATAAATAAAGTATAGTCTGAGGGTCATCCTTAAATATAGACTAGCAACAGAAAGTATCTTGACAAGAGAAGATGCTAGCCTAGCCATCTAAAGGCACTTAATGTTTAAAATTAGCTTCCTTGCAAGGGAAGGTCTTGGTTTATTCTTCCCCCTATGGCTTGATGAAGCATTAAGAAAAGGGAATTTACCACTGATTTTAGTAGACAATTGATTAGCTGCCAAGTCATTGTGATCAGCGTGGTCTTGAAGAATGCCCACTTTGCTATTAAAGTAACTAGTGAAAGCTCCAGAAGCACCAAGACGACTTTGCTGCTGTTCTCCCCTCCTTGCTGGTACTGCAGGTGGCTTTGTCAGCTGGAAGTCTTTAAACATTTCTTTTACATCCTTTTTCTCTTTATCCCCAAGTGGGTCTAATGCAGTGAAGGCATCACTTTCCTTCTTAGATGGCTCCTTTGGAGGTGCAGTTCTGGGTGGTGGCTGAGGAGGGCTAGTTGCTGAGACAGAAGACAACATAGCAGGGGGCTGTGTAGTAGATGGAAACATGCTGGTCTGGAAAGGATTTCCAATGGCGGCTGGTTGTGCCCAAGGAGTAGGAGAGACATGTGCTGGCTGACCCCAGAGACCAGGAGATTGAGATGGTGATGGGGCTCCAAAGGATGCAGGCTGACCCCACCCTGAGACTGCTTGAGGGGCACTGAAGGCAAGTGGTTGAGTAAAGCCTGTAGGCTGAGCACCCATAATGGATCCAGGAAATACTGATGTGGTAGGATTGAAAACTGAGGACTGTTGACTCCATGGTGTTGGAGATGTTCCTGGCAAGCCACCTACGAAAGATTATATGCAAGACTTGTAAATAGGGTATAGTGAGGCATCTCTGTAGGCGTACTGTATGAATACTTGTGCTCCTTACTTGAGTTTTTCACAGTACAAATCTATGCATCAGCAAGACGTTAGACTTCAATGCCTGTGAAGCTTCCTTCACAAGAGCTCTGTAGCACAAAGGCTTGTCTTTCACCACTGAAGCTGGTCCAATAAAAGCTATTACATCACCCTATTAAGTGGATAAAGTACTTAGACAAGCCATTTTAATTTGGGGGCTCTAAAAACCTTGTTCTTAGATATTTGATTTTATTCTGTCAGAAAGTGTTGAGGGTCTGCTCCAGACCACCACTGATATACTGCATGTTAAACCAAGAAATACAAAATGCCCTTTGTTTGAAACTCTCCTGGTGACGTGCTGTATAGGCATATTACACTGAATACATCTGTATGATACAGATTCCTACTTGCTAGCAAGATTTATTCTTGACATGGAGCTAGTCAGGGTTAACTGACATCAAAGACAAAAACTAAACAAGTTTCCTTCATTGGGTCATGCTGACCTGAACCTGGCTGAGTGCAGAAGGTTTGTATAGGCTACATTGTGATTGGGTCTGATGCCTCCCTTGAGGTAGGCAAGCTCTTCCTAAGGTGACTAGTGTGCTGCTAGTCCCATTTGCAAAAACAAAAAAAAGTTATTCTAAACTCAGTTTTAATGATAGCTTAAGGAGACAGGTTTGTTAGTGACTCAAGGTCTTACTCTAGCTTTAAGCCCATTGTTAGAAGGCAGATTTCAGTGCAAGATTGAGGCCATTGCCTCTTGCAGGGAAAGAGCCTAGAACTCTATATTCTCAGCAGTGTGAGAGAGTGCGCGAGTTACCTATGCATTCCATTACTACTCACTCTGAAAATGAAGGTTTATTAAATGCTGAATGTAAATATCTTCAGCCATTTCAGTCCTTCCTCTGCATCCTATTATGTGCAGGAGCAGCTTGCCTCACCATCACCACATTTAACTCCCCTAGCTCCCTCTGCCCCAAGTCACCTAGTTTAAGCCTCATTGGTTAGTAAGCCGAATGGATCTCTTCCAGAGATCCAAGGCTCTACGCATCAGAATCTTCTGCTCCTGCTCTTACCTTAAGTGGCATGTTTCCCTATAGCTGCCTGACCCCAACCCAGTCTGAATTTTATTGCCTTCCTCCCTTAAGTCATTTGGAGAGCAGCCCTCAAAGCTGAGGACATTGATCTGCTGACTAAGATGCAACGAGGTTACATGTTGCTTTTGTATGCAATACTTTAAGATACTGCATGTTAGAGAGTTAGTGGCACTGCATTGACTGTTCAGCCAGCTACATACATTCATATATAGCCCCAGGGCTGTCTCTGGGGTACCGTTGCCTAGCTAATATTTTCAAGCAAAAATTTGGCATGAAAAAGTCTCCAGATTTTTAAAACTGGGTTCCCTCTCAGCCCAAGCCTTACATCCCTGTGACTTGTGATCCATTTGAGCTGGTCTGTGATTATATGAATATTCCACTTAATCTTTGAAATAATAATATTAGTAGCAATGGATTCTAAGGTGCCAGAGTGACACTAATTGAATTTAGCTAGTTGCATATTAGCCTTGTGAGTGAAAAGAAACTAACATTTCTGTTCAACTCTACCTTGTATGGACATGGGGGAGCCACACACATTTACTGTGTATTTTCTCAGATTTTAGAGAGGTTAGATTTGCTTCTCCAATGCAAGTAGGATTGCAAGGATCATTAACATTTTGCTCTCCTGAATCTGGTTTAGAGTCCAGTGTTCAGAATCAAAGAACTCTGCTTTCCACTCCTACATACTCTCTGCAGGAGACAATAACTTGGTTGGGTGCCTAACTCAGATCCATAGTCTTAGTTTGGTTGTGCATCAGTTGTCATGGACAGAAGCCAAAACTGTAAAGTTCAGTTCATATCCACACCCCTCCCCCCCGTGAAGATTCTGTATTCAGTTATTCACATAAAGGCCTTCACAGGGCATTGAGCCAAGATACTGGACATAGGATAACAGTGAATTTGAGGGTCCAACTATATTCAGTCTACTTAAATATGGACTTAATATATTTAAGGTATGGAGTTATAGCTGTCCCAATTATCTATACAGCAAGGACAACTATGAAAGTTTGGGCTAGTTCTCAGCACTGCTGGATTTTGGTAGAGTTATTAAACTTATAGTGCTGAAAGCACAACTCTGAGTTAGTGTATTAGAAATCTAAAGAAACACATGTAACAGTAATGGAATAAAGATGCCAGCTGTAGACAAAGTCTGCCAGCAGTTGCTCTGGCTGTCAGATAAGTATGGACTTACAGAGCTCCACAATCCAATACATGTACAGTTTAACACAAGAAACACTCCATGTTTTAGAAGTGGTAGTCAACTGGGTAGGGCACCAGGCTGGGCAGGAGACCTGGGTCTATCCTTGATTTGACAATGACCTGTTGTGACCTTGGGCAAGTCACTTCAACTCTGCAGGCATTTAACTTTGAATGCCTTGCACAAAGTCCCCCAGTCTGCTAGTCATTACAATTTGTATTGCAGTAGCATGTCTTTTCTTAGGGTATGTCCACACTGCAGGTGGGAATGTGCTTCCCAGTGAAGGTAGACAGACACATGCTTGAGCTAATGTGCTAAAAATATTGTATCCACAGAGGCATGCTCCCAGCTGCTGTGTAGACTGGTCACTGGTAATTTTTCTAGCTGTGATTAGAAAAGCAACTTTTGCCAATACACTGGACTGGAGATTCAATATGTCAGTCTCCAGACTGCTCTCTTCCTGTACTATTTTAACATTTGGTAGCAAGTTTACATTTACTGGTATCTTGTGGTGTATGTGAAGAGTTTTTATCATGCAACATAGTCTGTTCACACCACAAGCTAAAAAGAGCAAGCACTCAGTTAAGTACACAGAGGGTGGAGTATATAAGTGTCAATGAAATATGTTCTAATGAGATGCTGTCAGGCTGAGGAAGAAAGTAGAGAAAATGCAACATGAGAGGCCAGAAGGGAAAGGGAACTCCAGCACACTCTTGTCAAGAGAACATTTAAATTTAAGTCTGACTTACTAAAAGTAAGAGACCATAAGTTGAAGTAGCCAATAAGGTTGATTTGTCACCTTAAAGTAATGAACTAACCTAGACCAGCCAGAGGTCCTATAGTAGGACTGGTTTGGAAGAGGTCCAGCGGGTTGGTTTGCACCAGTGCAGGTTGTGCTGCAGGAGAAGTCAGGCCTGGGGCCTCTGTAGCAGTAGATGCAAAGAGGTCCGAGCCAAACAAATCATTAGCTGCAGTCTGGAAACAAGGTAGGGAGGGGAGAAGAGAAAAGACAGTTTTACTGGGATACACAGTTACCAAAAGGATACCAATTCCAGTTTCTGGGCCTTGTTTTCAGGAAAGTTCTGATACTACCAAGACAGGCAAAGTCCTGTATCTGCTACTAAGCAAGCTAGAGCTCTCAGATAAAAACTATTTTGGTTCTGGAACCAGGAGACATGGGATCCAGGTTTTACACTAAAGGACTGGTAGGCTGCAAAGTTTGAGTTCTAATCTTAGACTAGACTAGACTAGACACCTCCACAGCTGACTTTAGACAGAGGAAGCATTTAAATGGGTGTGTTTTAGAATACCATGCATATAATGAAGTCATTTACTTATGCTAAGAATAGAAGACTATCCTGGCTTGAACACTATTTAAATATTGTCCATTGGTTGTGTGCTTCAGGTACATTGTTCTTGGAGGTAAGCACTGGCAAGATAAGTTAAGTCATACTGGACTTACTGCAGTATGTGAACAGTGAGTAAAATTGTAGCTTTGATACAACACACCCCCTTAATTCTGTTGCAGCATAATTGATAGATGGAGTTGCACTATTTGAGATTTCAGGGTTCTAAAGGCTTTCACATCATATAGCCAAAAAGTTATGTGAAATAACCTCACATTAGAAGTACCCTTATGGCAGTTTTAGTCATCTACAAATAGGTAGAATAAGAACTTCTTATATAGACCAATCAGAAGGCACTATGAAAGATTGCCTTGAGCTTGCTGCAGAGTTCAGTGTTCTCTAAAGTCTTCTAGAATAAATATGTACTGTATGGACTTAAGAAAACGTAAAGGTATTCTTTTGACTATTGTCTGCTGGAGGGTGAATGAATTTACTGCCGAGTTTCGGAATTGTACATTGTTCTGACAGGCACCTTTTTGACAGTTGATTTATTTAAATACTAAATACATTTACAAGTACTACATACATTTCAGATCAAAATACTTACCAGAGTTAGTGAAGTATGGCAGCATTGAAAAGAAAAAAGTGCATATTTAGTGATAACCATTATGAATGTACACATGAAATCAGAAAACATGGATTGCAGAGGGAACATGGTGGGTGGAATAGAATTGAAGAAAAAAAAGTTGTGTTGTAGAGTAGCAGGAATAGTTTAGCCAGTATCACCATATTTTGGTAAGAAAAAGGAAAGCTTCCTTCACCCAGCCCATCTAACAGCATGCATGTCACCATTAAATATTTGAAGATGTTCACCTGAACAGTCCTCCTTCCTCTTCCTGGCTTGGTACTTTGTGGAGGTGGGCTAATTGTTATGGAGTCATGTGACATGAGCTGGACATTGCTGTCAGAGTCCAGCTTTACTCCATTTTGCAGAGATAATCCTTTGGAAGGGCTTTCCGCAAATAGATTTGATGAGGATTTGGTCAGAAAACCATTCTGTTCTCTTTCTGGTACCCCATTTTGGGTCCTTGCTGCTAGCTGCTTTGGCTTACTCTCAAGAAGCCACGGGCTTGTCTGTATTTCCTGTTTGCCAGTTCTATTAGAAATCTGATCAAACTCTTTACCAAAGTAGTCAATATCACCATTTACCGCACCATTACCCAAGAAGCTCAGACTTTCCTTCTTCTGAAGTGAAGATTTTAAAGAATCAAATGAAGGTTGTGCAGATTGGTCTGGTTGTGTGAAAGGATCATCACTGAAAGGATCTGGATTGGGAATGGGAAAGAAGCTGAGACTGGTAGTGAGAGAACTTTCAGGCAAGAAAGGGGTCTGTGACTTTGGTCGTGGAAGAGAGGAAGTGATGCCATTCAAGAAGGGACTCTCTTTTACAGAAGTCTGATTGTTCTCGATTTCAGAGTTTAGATCCACTAACAGGATATCTTTACTCTCCTATTAGTTTGGAAAGAAAAAAGTAAAGTTAGTTGAAGACTGAAAAAGATGCAAGCCATGTAATGTGTTCAATCTTTACTGTGCAGAAAATAAAAAAACCCGAACATCTAACACTTCATGTTCATTACCAGGAAGTCTGGTGATCAATTTTGTTTTAGAATTAGCAAAAAGCTTGACAGGCTTAGGAGCCAGGTATATACATATATATATATACACACACACACCCTCTAACTTTGCCCTTGTGATTTTACACTTTCACTACAACAGCCCTCTGATGCTATTGGAATAAGAGGGCTCCCATCCGGATAGCTGCTTTCATAGCACTTACAGGGCAGTGCTTAGTCTGTCCTGAAGACATAAGTGTTTGAGCCATGCACAGCTTAAGTTCAAACCCTGCAGATCTCCTCTCCACAAGTCAGTAAGTTATAGCCATTTACAGTTTGCTTTATAGGGACTCTCATAACAAACTTAAAATATGAAGGCACTGCTAAGGCAGTGTATTGACTCCAGAAGATATGAAACTCAAGTGTAGTATTTATGCAGCTCAGTAGCAGTCTGCCTACACAGTGCCATTTTTGTTGTTAGACTATGCTTGCAGGAGTGATAGGAGGGCACCTTAAGGGAGGCACCAGCCACTCTGAATCAGTAGGGTATTTGCAATGTAACTTACATCGCAGTATGCCATTAACACTGTAGGTTGTGCTTGAGTAAGCTTAGCAGAGTTTATATTGGCAGTGTTCTTTAATTTCACAAGTCAGTAATAAGTGAGGCCTGTGGATTATGAAGTCATTGTGGGTGAGAGGGCAGTACAGCAAGTTTGAAGAGCCCCACCTCTCCTGTAGAGGAGCAGCATCGGACAGATTCAAGAGGCCATAGAGCCTATTCTGGGCAAGGGACCTGAGATTTGTTCAATTCTTTTGCCAGCATCTTAAGTGTAGCACTTGAAAGTCATTGCATAGATAAAAAGTTATAAAATGCCACGTTTAGTATGAATACCATAAAAAAGGTGTTGAAAATTGTGTGTGGTACTGCAAGTCTGCCTGCCATTTATAGCTACGGAACTTCAGTAGCTGATATCACTAGAGGCAAACAGACATGGATGAAGATGGTTATGCAATGATAGAGGGAACAAACTACTGCCACAATGGAGATTTTATAATAGAAACAGGCTTCCTATGAGATCTAACGTAAGAGGATGAAGTTTGAATTTTTACTCCTTCCAGTTAGTGGCAAAGCTACTTTTGCAGCAGTTGTCTTTATTTCTAGTTGTGAGGTTAGCTGCAACATCAGGTCAATCTGAAGTCTCACCTTGAGTAATGTGTGTCACAAAATAGACTAGCAAGCAACTATTGTACTGGAAGAAAGGTCTTTACTTACTGTAGGACTGTTCAGGTCAGGAGGAGTGGACATATCGCCAAACAAATCCATCTGGTCAACACCCTTTAAAAAAGTTAATTTGGAAGAGGTTCATATTCTGTGTAAGGCAATGATTTCACCACACTGATGTAAGCTTTTAAGACCAGCAGAGTACAAACATATTAAGTCAAAGTCTAAGATATTCCACTTTTAACCCAAGGAGGTAGTTTACTATAGTGAGACAAATTGTTTCATACATGTGCACCCTTAGAAACTGTTAAGATCTGCTATGTAGTTTAAGGAAGCTACATACAGTACTCAAGTGAGCATCGTGTCAACATACCAGTTTTAGTTTGTCAACTTGATCAGTCAATGCATCACTACCATTCTGGAAGTGAAAAATAAAGACAATGTTAGTGCTAAGACAAGTTTGAAATAAGCATCTTATTCTAGTGATTATTCAGGTTTACTGATTTATGAAGTGCCATAGAGGGAGAGGATGGACTAGGTCTAGGCTGTTAGTGCTGTGAAGAGGTAAGACCCTTTGTATTGCTCTATAGTACTAGTTGCACGTTCTGAGGTTGTTGCTTCCAACTGTACTTGCTAGGTAGACAGTATATGAAGGAGAAGGCAACAGAGTTAGAATCTTGCTTGTTCAGAGTGCATGTATTACTCAGATTGAAAGAGTAAAGTTTTACCTCAACTGTCTTATTGGCTTCTTCATTCTAAGATTGAAAAAAATATATAGTATACATTAGCATCTGGCCATTACTTGATTGGCAGAAGGTCAGATTCCTTTCTGTAAAGAACTCTACAGCTTTTGAAACTGTTAGACTGCTCTGGTAGTAAAGCAAATGCTGCCAAAAGCTAAGGACAAATTATAAATGTTGACATGAAACATCTAACATAAAACTAACACTCAAGTGCTAGCCTCTCCAACCTAGTTTGCACATTTACTGATCTAGTCAAATAGAGTTTTATTTATAACCAGAGAATCTTGGATCACTATGCATCCTAACTACTTGTATGTGTATTTAAATTTAATCTTTTGACATGTATGCAATAGTCCTATGCACAAAGCTAGTAGTGCTTCAGTGCTAGTACAAGTTATATAGCAGTCAGTTTAGCTACTGGGCAATACTGGAGTTGAAATATGGTAAGCAACTACCTTTGTGTTCAGCATTATCAGAATAACTATTTGCCAACAGAGTCTGCCTACCTAAAGGATCTCCTACTAACACAGAAGTTACTTGCCTTTTTCTTATCCTCTTCTTCCTTTTTCTTGATGTTATAAATTACTTGGAAGAGGTCCTTAAGATCAACTACTAGAGGTTCAGCCTGAAAGGGAAAGTTTTATACTTTAGGTTTCTGCAGAGAAGGTTTTCCAGTTGGTGGCTTGCCCTTATTTATGAACTGTATTAGCCGAGTTAGTAGTCGCCTATAGGAATGGTATCAATTTCCAGGCTAACTGCTTTATCATGAAGCTTACTGAAAGGTGTTTGAATACACTGAAACCAAGTCTCACTTGCCATTACCTCCCCTTTGGTCAAACCCTTTTATTAAATGCAATAGTAAGCAAAAAGAAAAGGAGGACTTTGTCTCTAAGGTGCCACAAGTCCTCCTTTTCTTTTTGCTAACACAGACTAACACGGCTGCTCCTCTGAAACCTGCAATAGTACGGGAAGCCAAGAGACTGAGAACAGTAAGACAAGATGTAATGAAGAGAACTTCACCTTTAGTGTACAAACAGGAAGCAGCACTTCTGTGCTTAATCCAAGGGCAATGGTGCCTGACCTGTATCTCTTGCAAACTGTCCAGAGTAAGAACTGTGCCTTCCTTGGTACAGTGCTAGGAATATGTACACCTTGTTTTCAGCAAAAGGACGATGTGCTAATGCAGGCTTTTTATTGAGAGGCTGATAATTGTGGGAAAAGGTATCCCTTTCTCAGGCACTTACTGCTGCACCCAGCTTTTGCCAGCTGATCCATTTTTGATGTCCTCCCCGTTTTCTACCAGAGGCTAGAGTAGAACTGGCTGGTCCATGCTCAGTTTTAGGATTTGAGCTGTTTTCCCTCTACATGCTCCTCCCTTCTTGAGGACTTTCCAATTTTGTTCATTTAGAATTTGCTGGCTGCATAAGTCTACCTGGAACAGATGATGCCCTTTTGCCCTCAGTTCATGGGTAAAAGACTAAAGGAGCAGGCTTGCTAGGTTTTGCTTTGTTCATTTTAGCTAGAAAGTCTCCTTAAAGGGGTTGCAGGAAAGGTGATTCTAAAGCCATTTGTTCCTCCAAGCTGCGCCGCCCCCCCCCCCCCATTGCTCTCCACATCAAGACTTCAGACAGTGTTCAGGAGATAAAGTGTTGCATTTAAGGCTAAACTATATTGTTCAGAGAATCACAAAATCCCTGTAGAAAGAACATTAAGGCCTGATCTTCACCTATAAGTTAAGTTGACCTAGCTAAATCTCAGGGTCATGAAAAATTTGTGCTATAAAAACCATGTAGTTTGGTCAGCCTAACCCCTGCGGCAGATGCAGCTAGATGGAAGCAAGTTTGTCAGCCAATGAATTGCCTCCCATGTAGATAATCTACCTCTGTGAAAGGTTTTTCCCATTGGTTTAGGACAGGTCTATACTACAGCAGCAGAGCCCCAGTTGTACCACTATAGTGTGGCCATAGCTTCACATGCTAAGTCAAACCCTCAAAGTTAAGAAATGTCAGAATTAGGGTTGCCTCTGAAACCTTAAGGTATATGCAGAAGGCTGCTAAGTGATAGAGAGTCTTGATTACATTGTATGGTATCTGTGCTGCTGCCACACATGACCCTGGGAAGGTCTGACTCTTGTTCCTTCTACACGTAGGTTAGGAAGCTTCCTGCACACTGCCTGGGGCATAAGGGTGGGTAGGGGATGAAGAGCAGAGATACAGGCACCTGAATGGAGAGCCTGGACTCAGTCTATAGCAGCTCAGAACTACAGTTGCAGAAAAGTCTGAGAATGGCCAGTGTGCACAGAATCTTTGGGGAGTACTTGCACAAGCTCAGATAAGCTCTTAAAAAAAAAACAAACACCAACCACCCTGTTAAATGTGGCCAATTTTGTTCAGATTTTCAGAGATGGCAAAAAGGCTACTCCCTGCCAAATTTCGAGTCCTTGCTCCTAAGGTCACCAGAATTTAAGGACAGAATAGATTTCTTCCCATCCATTCCTCTCCTCCCCTGCCTTGTTCTTGGCAGCTGAGGAACAGCATGGGCTGAAGTTTTCCCAAAACTCAGCCTTAGACACCCAGGATGTACAGTTTCAAGTTATAAGGAACTGAAAATGGCCTTATAATGGGTAGCGCTGGGAAACTTTAGCCAGTGTTACCAGCTGCACCTATAAAACAAGAGTCAGTGATTAAGCCAACATTTAAGCAGGCATTAGCAAACGCTCCAAGGATCCATTTAAGCAGGCATTTGCTCCAAGGATCCTGAGACAGTAGGTGGAGAGCCCAGACAAGCCATCACTCTTGACAATTGCATAAGCCTTCCAAAAGGATACTCTGTTTCTGGGAAAGTTCACACCAGGTCCTATCACCTGTTTGTTCCAGCTTTTTTTTTTTGGTTGGGGGGGTGGAAGAGAGGAGAAAAAGCAGTTCTAATCAGTGCCCCATGAGCCAGACATGAAACTTTGAGAAGCTGGAGATATGGCTTGTCATTAGTAGCAGTTGTGTTAGACAGGAACAGCAAAGTCAGAACTAGTCAAACTTGCAGGATTAACATATCCACAAGTCTGCACTTGAGCTCAGACACTGCCATTTGTGCTGGCCTTTTAACAATTCTTTATTCCCACTTTTAAGAGTGCAGACCAGAGCTCCTGGCCATGAATACAAAATTTATTGGTGTGCACATGTTTAAGTTGCTCTCCATTGAGAGGAGAGGGGCTCCTTTGGCCAGCTGCAGAACTTTGCATGCTAAAATGCAAGAAATAACCCAGTGTTCCTAGTGCCGAAAGCAAGCTCCGGCCACTTCAGTAACTTACATCTCCGTGGTGGGTTAAACACCATGTCATGCTGCAGTGAGAAATTCTTAAATCAGCAAGACATGGAATGTTATTCCTCAGCTGATACTCTCCATTGTAAGGAGTTACTCCATTTCTATTTTGAGAGACAGCCTGTTGAATAGGCTTCTTGTTTCTTCAAACTGGTCTTTAAAAGCTGAGTCAGCTCTGTTTGGAGTGGTCTATGGGCTTCATAAAACAGTTTGGGATAGGATTGATTTATTGAGATGTAGAAAAGCATAAGTAACATACCCAAAAGTTGGCCTGCAGGTCACACAGGATGACCTTAATGCCCAACAGATTCCTTAATTCATACCTGTTGTGCTGTTTTTATGGCAAAAAACTGATGCTGTCCTTCTCCTCCGCAAACATATCCAAATGCACGGTTGTCAGTGACATCCCGAGCAATAAAGGAGATTTTGTTCACTGGATGCTCATGTTCTATGACCTAGAATTGAAAGCAATTAGTTCCAGTCTTTTGAAAGAGTGACAAAACCACGGTTTGGTGCAGAACAGAACTAGAGTACACAGAGAAAACTATGGGATGGCAGTGACTTTCTTCAAGTGCTTATGTACAATAAAGACCTAAGTGAGCTCAGATTATCAAATCTGTAAAAAGTGGACAGGGCAATATCCAAGGGGTTTGCAAGCATTAAGGTTTGGCATGCTCTGTATCCCTAGAAACATGACAGAATGGTGCCAGGCTATTAGTGCCTAAAGAGGTCAGACAGGATCCAACTCCCTCCCTCTCCCTCCAAAGGAGGGGAAAAAAAAAATATCAAGTAGATACAGATTAGCTCCTACTTTCCCCATAGAAGAGAGTCCTCACAGAGGTGTTCTACATGGTAGAAAAAAAACTTTCCTGGTCTTTAAATTTTAGGTGAAGCAGTTGCTAAGTTAGTTTCTTCTCTTCTCCAGTGACCACAGCTGCAGTCTTAATGGTCATGCACAAAGCCAGTTTTGAATTCTTACCCCAGTTTTCTCATCAATTATCTTGATACCAGAAAGGGAGATGTTCACCCAGATCTTCTGTTTGTGCTGTCCCTGGGAGCGGGCAGCTACTGCCATTCCCTAAATGAACAGGAGTGTTATTAGTATGAGATTTATGCAATTCAAACTCGCTGAGTACCAATGTTGTCAGCTTGAGTCAAATTTGTTCCCAGATATTCAAAGCATAAAAGTTGTGTTTCAGTTTAGATCTGTGTAACCTATAGACCTCAGTGAAGCTGCAAATCAGCTGAATTTGGCCACCTGTCTACACCAGAGATTAAGTTTTATTATGCACCCATGTTAGTAGACAAAATGCTGGAGTTTTAGGTTCTCAAGATTGTTCCCCCACCTGCACTAGTTTAAGCTTGGAAGAGGTTTAAAGCAGACTTAATTTATATAGCTCCTTTTGACAGAGGTGCTATCGGGGCAATCTCTTTACTAGGCCAAGTCCCTTCCTGGTTTAGAGGAAACAGGTGACTGAAATCAGTTGCCTATCCATACTGCCCAACAAGAGTGACCAAGTTATTAGTACTTGAGAGGCGGGTATGAGCCCAGAGGCATGTAAATCTGAACATGCTTAATGTTGCTGACTTGTAGTTCACTCTGCTTTGCCTGCATTATTCTCCAGACTTTGTTGCTATAGGTCATAAGACTAAGGTTTTATTGAGCATTTTTGAATTGCTAGAAGAACATGCATCCACTACTACCGTAACTAAAATAAATGCATGTTTTTACTAATCCAATTTGGAGTTTTCACAACTGCTATGGAAATTCTCCCTGCCACCTTCACTCCCTTCCAGGGAGTTTAAATTCTCCAAGTTTGGGATTTGATTTTGGCTCACCAACCTGCATCTGAACTGGAAGATGCTAAGAGCTATATGGATTACAAAATATTTGCAGAGCAATTTTCAGATTAAACAGTTGCTCATTGTAGTTTTGGGCTGCTTCCTTCCCTTCATTAGCTCTGCTAATCTTTTGATTGGAGTGGCACCTTTCCTCCAGCTAGGATTTGTGCACCTGAATCACACTGAAGTGTGGTCATTGCTTGATGTTACTTTTGATATGCAGTGGGAGTTGTGGCATGGTGTGCATTTGACCACTATATCCTGCCTACTGAATAGCATGCATGTCTGCTTAAAAAGGTCAAGTTCAGGCCTTTACCTTCAGCTTCATCATTGAATCCTGGCTCATTTTGTCTCCTCTTGCTTCTGGAACATCATCAATGCCAATCAGCTTGGCTTTGTATCTTACACCATCCCCTTTGAATCTGGCCAAAAGAAATTCATCTGTTTTCTCCGATCCTGAAAGATAGATCAGAAGCTTTTAAATGATGGTGTTCAGAGCTTAAGTGTCTAGTCTCTGAGGAGAGTGCTTTGTCATTCATTTTCTAATCCATTCTAGTCTGCTGCTAACATACATTTACATGAGCCATATGTTTTAATATTGCTTTAAAGATATAGGCTAACTGGGAGTCTCCAATACTCTTGTACTGTTGGGTCCCATTGTTTATTAGATGGTGATTTAGAATTGTGGGGAAGCAATAGGAGACCTCAGTTTAAGGCTAGTTATATTGATTCTCTAACCTAAGTTACTTCTGCCCATCAAGTGCAGTTTTAGTCTTCTGAAGGTAAACAAGGTTATACTACAGACTTTCTAGATGAGGGTCGACAGCCTTTCAGAAGTGGTATGCAGTCTTAGTTTATTCACTCGAATTTAAGGTTGCGTGCCAGTAATAAGAATCCATATGATCCATGCTGAGCTGCGCCTCCTCTTGGCCCTGTCTGCAACCCTCACTGCCCCAGGCCACAGTAGAGCCCTGGGCAGAGGGCCACAGTAGAGGCCCCCAGACTGGTGGCCAGGACCTGGGCCTGGCAGCAGGTTGAGGTGGCTGGCAGCTGAAATGCAGGCTGGCATTGGGCCAGCAGCTGGTACCCCAGGCCAGCAGTGGAGCCCTGGGTCCTGGAGCTGGCAGACAGAACCCTGGCTGGCAGAGGGCTGGTGGATGGAATCCCAGGCCAGCAGCAGAGCCCCTGGGACTGGTGGCCAGGACCCAGGCAGTGAGTGCCACTGGAAAAGCTTGTGTGCTGCCTTTTGCATGCATGCCATAGGTTGCCTACCCCTGTTCTAGATCTTGAAATAGGCATATTACCTTAGGTCAGGGGTGAAAGTGACCTGGTACAGGTGGGTATGGGCCTGTATGCAGCCCATGCTTTAACATCCCTGTCCCTTTTGCCTCCCTTGGTGACAGCCCTGCTGGTAGGGTCTGTACTGGCAGGGCTGCTGATGGGGAGGTGTGGGGCAAGCAAAGTTAAAGTGTTGCTGTGGCAAAGGACCCTCTGTAAGTGCTGCTGTGGCAGCGCTTCCATGTCTTGGTGGCCCTGCTGGTATGGGTCCTACTGGCAGGGCTGCCCATGGGGGAGGCAAAAGGGGCACTGAGGCAGCACTTTAGTGTTATTGCCTCCCCAGGCTGCCAATGAGAGGGGCCAAAGGGCAGCTGCCCTGAGGCTGGCAATTTAAGAGGGCCTGGGGCTCCTGCTACTGCAGCAGTGGCTGGAGCCCCAGGCCCTTTTAAATTGCTGCTGGAGCCCTGGATGGTGGGGGCCAGGCAGTGCAGATGGGCTGGCTGGGGGAGGCTGACCTCCAGCCCTGCCCCTTCTGCAGGAGGCCCTGCCCCTTCCAGAGCTGGCCCCTGTACTGGTAAGAATTTATTACTTTCACCCCTGCCTTAGGTCTTGGCATCTATTAAGTCAAAGTGACAAGGCAAGAGTTCCCCCTCTCCCTCTACTAAACAGGTAGAGTATCACTGGTTCTGGAGCAGAAATCCTGTTTGATAGCAAGCACTGACACTGCATAAAAATCTCTTGGTCTATCATCAATTAGATTACTTTTCCATTCTACAGTGAGAATGTTCATACATTAACTTTTAGTGACAAGAAATGTTGTGTACAAGATTTATGGATCATATTTCAAGTGATTAATAAAGGTATCCAGAAACAGACTTCAGTCCTGCTAGAGTTCATAGATAGCACAATTTTGTTGTGCTTTAGACTATGAAAATCAAGTATTTGGACACTACTATAAACAAAGGCTAATGTTTGATTCTGGCTGCTTAAAGGTAATCTACTAGCAGGTATTAGCACCTCTGAAATGCAGAGGTAAGTGTTATGCACCAAGAAAAAACCAAAAACCAAAACGCAAACACCACACCAAAACAGGTTTGGCCACTCTGTATGTGGAATGGTGTGTGTAGAATGGTGTGCAGACATGAATTTGACTCCACCATCCAGATTACCAGAATCTGAACTGGAGAAGGTTTCTAGTTCTAAATTAGAAGTTTGATTTTTAAACACTGTTCTGGAACAGTGAGCTATTCCTTTGAAGACAGCTGCAGGTTTAGGAATAACTGATATTCATTTAAGATCTTGCAGTTACTCAAGTTGCTTCCTCCCTGCCACCTTAGAATTATTTTAGGTTTTATGGACTCTAAAAAGTTAGGGGAGAGTATCAGTGCAGTATTTAAGGTTTGTTAGAATCTCTTGCACTGCCATGAGAGTTGAGTAGAGTGTGAACACATTCAACTCTGACAGGTCCTTTTATAGGATCCAGTAGTGATCATTTGGTCAAGCTATTGTGTGTATATAACCCAATCTCCTAATCTACCCTACCTGTGCATGCTGGAATATAGATTGGGCATTTGTCAAGCCTAATGAAACTATACTGCTCTATCAGCAGCATTTGATGTTCGAATCATATCTTCAGCTATGTTCTGGACTTGTTATTTCTGCAAGTCAGCCATCTCCAGTAATGCAGTTTTATTCCATTGTACTACTTTGTGTTGGCTCCTTCACCTAGAGGAAGGTCCCATGACTCATCCTCTAACCAACTCTTTGCATAAGGGACAAGACCAAACAGCTTTTCCAGTTTTCTAACTTTCATACTTACCTGATTAAGATAGTTATCCATGAGAAAGTGGAAGCTGTTTAAACCAATATTTTGGAGGAACATTAAAAGTGTGTAATTAAAAGTGGTACAAGCAGTCAAGAGGTTCACTGGCACCTGGATGACACAGAATAGTGAAGGAGGACCTTAGATCTATGCTAGGCTGATGTAAGGGAGTGGTAATAAGCCAGAACTCTAACCATGTTATAATCTGAGGAAGTGTAAACTTGCATCTACAGGGTGCCAGACCATGGACTGTCGTAGCAGGTTGAGTCAGTCAGTGCTGTAGACCAAATTACTGACAGACCCCTAAAGGAACTGCCAGTGGAGTTAAGTAAGGCAAAATTGGTGCTGTGGCTTGGGTGTATGCTTGCTTAATGCAAGACCTTTCTTTGCCCCCATAACACAGATGCTCTCCACTGTTACCTAGAGGCGGTGGTGCATGTGACCAGTATGTATGTGAACAGAGATTCTATTCCGAACTAGCAAGAGTTAGCAATAAACTTCTGAGACAGTCAATTCTAGGGATCAGTTTTCAGATATCTGTTGGTCTCAACTCCTATAAAAACCCCACACACCACTTTGGTCATTCAGAGTGTTCTGTAGTTGGGAGCACACTATTTAAAAACCCTTGCAGGTGAAAGTGCAGAGGATTTAAATCTGTTGCTGAGTCAGCTTCCTAGAACTGAGGCTATCTAGCTGATCATGACTTAAGCTTTTGGGATTTGGCAGAAGTTTTGTAGGCAATGGGGTTTAAGTCTGGTATTAAATGCAGTAGTCTTTTCAGAAGGAAAGGGTTATGGGCAAGTGTCAATAGCTTCTGGGAGATTAAGCCATCAGTGGCAATGGTTAGATGCTCAGCACTATGGAAGTGAACCACTTAGCACCATTAAGGATTCAGACATCTTTTCTGAACATCTTGGCTAGTATTTATTACCTACTCTGCTCCGCCCCCCCCAAACAAACAAACACAAAAACAGACCAGCCAGTCCCTTGAGGGGTTATGCTAAAGTTCTGGACATGCATTCAGAGCAGTTGCTATTTGAAAGCATGCCCTCAAGTGATATTTTGAAGAGCTATTAGAGGGGCAATAAGAAAGTCACAGGCTGCATGAGGTAACTTAGTATTGGAGAGATGAATTGCTTACCCTTCTTTTTTTCCTTCTTTGATGCAGGAGCTTTTGGTGCTGCCTGCTGCTCAGGCTGGTTGTTGATATTAGTGGTTTCTACTTCGTTAGACATTGTGAGATGGAGGCCAGCCTCAGCTCCAGAAGGGGATACTTGCTGTGTTGCTGGATGTCCAAACAGTGATCAACAGGTCGGCATAATACTTCGCCTTCAGGAAGGAGATGAACTACTTTAGTTAAACTGCCAATATTCCATTCAGTTATTTAAAATGTCACCATATTAAGACTATTAAAAGTGTACATGCCATAGCCCCACTATATAGAAGCCAGTAAAGAAGTTAGATTTCACATGAGGAGTTGTTCTAGCTGCAGGCCTTCCAGGAAAGACATTTTAATGTATCCCATTAAGGGACACAGATATTCACATTATATGTTAGTAGCCTAAGTGCTTAGTTACAGGACATGGATCAAGATCTAGCCACTATTTGCTTGGTGTACCAAGGAGGTCAAGATGTCAATTTCATACAGTTGCCTTCCTGAGCTGTTTTGGCTTTATCTGCTATACAGATGTTGGTTTCTAGTCTGGCTAGACTGCCATTTTGATCAATTTCACTTGGACTAACTATTGCTTAATAAGTGAGCATTTTGCAATTGCACAATAGTGAGGGGAACAGGAAAGCTACTGGTAAGTGCTTCAGATTCCACACAGGTGAATAAGTGTAGCACTTGCAGTTTTGGGAACAAGTTATTTGTGGCCTGAAGTTGATGGTATTCTCTCCTTGCTGAGATTTAAGCTTACCCACTTTCTCTCCTCCTCCCTAAGATTAATGCTCTAAATACCTGTTTTTCTGCATGGATTTGTCCTTCTGGAGGATTCAAACTCTTATCTGGACAAACCAATAATGCAATAGACTAGATAGAGATCTGTCAAGATCTTAGGTATGACATGTAGGGACTGATTCAGTGCAGAAATGGTCCATATTCTCTCCATTTCAGAGCCTCTCATGCCATCTGATGCCTGTTCACTAATGCAGAAATGCCAGACAAGTATTGTTTTCTCAAGGGGATTATACAAGCAGGCCCATAATTTGTGGTCCTGTGCTAGTTGGGCCAACAAGAATGTTTTTAAGAATGTGATGTTGTGGGCAGAGGCATCATTTGGCCAGAGTGTAAAGGGTATGTGCCCTTCCTGTAGATCACCTCAGAGTATCCCTGGTCCTGGAATGGCTTTTTGCCCATCCACCCAGCAAAAGTTCAGTAGGGGAGTCCTGTGCAGCAGGCAGTTCTACAAGTTTCATTTTGTTTAGTTTAATTATTCTCAAGGGTAGTTCTGCTTCACAGATATGAGCAAGCTGAAAGACTATTGTAGTATTTCCTACTAAACCCCATGTGTTTACAGACAAAGTAATCAAAGTTACCTAGGCAATCATTTGTGCACCACTAGAAGGTGACAATTATTCAGAAATTATTATGTTCCTTACATCTAGTAGTCTTACAGCCTAAAGATCCCTGGTTCTCAAAATTCAATCCAAGTAAAGCCAGGATGTTTTACAGTAGCATCCCCGTCAAACAGTCTCCAAGGGTGTTTGAACAATTTGTATAGTGTGGGTGCCGAGAGTCATTGAACCAAACTGTAAACCCTGTATATGATGGAAACCACTTCAAGCCAGGGGATGAGGCAGCACCCCCAGTTCTACCTGTCTCATTTGATTAAGCCATGAAGTAATTACAGAGGATCTTCAAACTCTGCAGTCCTGATCAGGCTCTAAATGTTTTCCTAATTTAGTTTGAAAGACATAGAAAGTAACTGTTTAGTAACAATGTATTTTAGCATCTAAGTTCAGGGGTAGTCAATAGGTGTCCTGCGGGCCAAATCTAGACCACCAGAGGCTTTTGAACAGACCCCCCCCAAAAAAATCTTAAGTTTCCTCTGGAGTCTGGACCTTGACTATACCTTGCCCAAGAAATTTGGACCTTGACAAAAAAAATTTGACTGCCTGTGCTAGATCTGGAAATACTAGATCAGGGTAAAGCATCAGATAAACACAACTAGTACTTTAACTGGCAAAACTGGATTTCAAAATATGCAAGACATCCACAATGAGACAGTATTTAAAGAATTTATTAAAGAAAAAGTCAGCCATCTGAAGGAAGCTGAAGCAGTCAGGAAATAGAAATCAGCTTCCAGGGGAAAATAAAGCAGAGACTTAAAAGTAAGTGTCTAGAGCCAATTTAGAAAGCTACATTGTCACACTGATTACATTAGATGACAAATGTTACAATTACAAGCCAATATGCCTTAGCATCAGGTTTCCTTATGAAAAAAAGTGTAAAAGGTTCTGTGTGAGTCATTAATTTTTAGTTTGGTTTTCCCTATAGCACTGAAGAGGAGCTACACCAACTCCAATGCCTTCCCTATCACAGAAGGCAAATCAAGACTAGCTTAATAAAAATTAAAGTCCTATGAATAATCTGATAGCTGTTGACATTGGACTTTCAGTGCAGATGGGGTGGGATGAATATGTAGCTCTTTGGTTTCTATTTCTTGAATGTCAAATGGTAGAAAATTCAGTCTTAATTGTGAAATTCCTAAAGTGAAGTCATTCAAGTGGCTCTTTGGTATAGGTTGCCTGTAGCCAATAAGGGTCTCTCCTCTACATACTGGCAGTCTTGGGAAATATACATGTTCAGGATTTCCTATTACTGCCCTCAGATACAGCTGTTCTGCTGGGTAATATTGCAACATCTTCTGGGAAAGTAGTAGATTTTCTCTAGTTATCTAGAGAAGTGGAAGCTGCAGTGTTGGTTGTAGTATTGCACTAAAACCAAGGCTATCGAAAGACTGGAGCAAAATTATCCATAGACCAGATTGGAAGAGAATTTCCATGAAGAGCTGCTGTTGCCTTCCTTGCTCTAGTCAAAAGGCTAGTCAGTGTTTGGGCCATCCTCCTCCACCTGATTAAGTCAGTCCCTGAAGAGGGGCAGCCAATAAAGCATCTCTTGCATAGGCGCACTCAAACCAGTTACTGGAGATCAGGAAGTGAGGCTGGAAACTAAAAATCTCATCTGCCTTCACTGAAGAGGCAGAGTCAGTGATAGCTGCTAATGGTGTCTGACTCTGCACTCTCAGAAAGCTGACCAAGGCAGAAGTCTTATGTAGTCTGCTCCTGAGATGACTTCTTGTGGGAAAATGGCAGCTGTCAGCAAAAAATTCCAGAAGTATCCAGTTTTGAGTCTAGAAAATTTAGTTTGTTACAGTACAAAAAGAAATTCTGGTTCAGAGCTTTGACACCCCCAAAAGCAACATGAAGTTCTGCTGCTTATTAGTCTTGCACTTAGAGTCATCAGCTGTTGAAGTTTCTACACAAATTTGTGTAGAAAGTTCAACTGCAATTAAGGGAGGACCCAGAATGCTTCCAATAAGCAGCCTGGAACAACAAAGTGAACATGTTCCAAAGTGATCAAGCCATAGAAGAGACCAGGAGTCCTAAATCTAGTATTAATACCCATGTGTTTAGTCATGACTAGGCAAGACATTTATATCTGTAGTGAGCAAGATTTTGGACTGCTCAGGAGTTTTAAACATTTATGCTGGATGTTACCCCGAGGGGCGGGCGGGGGAGAGAGGAGAGAATATCTTGGAACCAACACTGCTGGGCTTTTGGTTTGCAAGAGATTTTCCTTAGCTAGAATATTAATTGGATGGTCCTGTTGCCTTTTCAATTTAGTTTCCCACCACTATATAAAAACTTTATACTTGTGGCCATATAAGTGAGATCATTGCAACAGACAGACTATGACTAGGGCCAAAAGGGACCCATCATGATCATCTAGCCTGATCTCCACATCACAGGCCACAGAACCTCACCCACCCACTCCTATAATAGACCACCTCTGGTTGTGTTACTGAAGTCCTTGGATCAGGATTTAAAGATTTCAAGTTATAGAAAAAAAATCATTCACTAGTTTAAACCCACAAGTTAACTGTGCCCCATGCTGCAGAGGAAAGTGAAAAACTGAAGGTCTTTGCCAATCTGATCCAGGGGGAACCCCAAGTAGAGTCTATACCAAAAAGTTGACTCGAGATGAAGTCTAGGGTCAATTACAACACTTAAATCTTGGTGACCAATATGTATTAATCTCATCCCACTTAGAGATTTACACTAGAGGCATCTGCTTTAAATCAAAAGCAAGAGTAATTTTGTATGCATATGTAATGAGCATATTATGCTCAGAGAAACTTATGCATAAGTATTCTAGTTTTAGCTACACAATCTCTTCCATCACTAATTTTGACTAACCCAGATTCACCAGTTGCATCAAATTGATCCTATAGTTTACAGACTAGACCAAAAAGCTGGGTTATAACCTCCCTAACTCTGAGCACTAGTAGCTGTATCTTAGTCCTAGTCAGTAGATCAACTAGGCTTATGATAAAGTACTTGTCCATCAGAAAGATTTCTGGAAGTCTTGATTCAGATGTACAGGTATGTGAAACTTCAAGTTTAATTTCTTTTCTAATGTTAAGGTTTCAGCTCTTTGTAGATACCTTAAAGTGAATTCTTTAGGACTACTGGTGTAACCATTACAAGCAGTGGAGTTTAAATGGTCTTTCAGCCCAGAGCATCTTTGCAGGCCCAGGGAGAAGTACAATATCACCATTCCTCCATTAGCACAGCATGATAATTTTCCTGACTATGGTGTCCCACCATCTAGTCACAGGTCTGCCTCTAGGTCAACCTGACTTTGGATGTGCTTGCATTATTTTCTTTGTAGAAGACAAATGGATAAGATGCTAAAGTCCCACCATTGGCTACAACTGGAAAAATACAATCCTATACCCTGATTTCACTCCTTACTCTAAATTCATTTGTCTTTAATTCTATTTTATACCTGCCATCTTTCAAAGAACTCCACTTTATTTCATTCAGCCTTCTAATGTTTTTCCATTTACTGTAACTACTTCCAGACCTCTGTATAATACTGTTGGTATGTTGGGTTGATAAGTTTTGTAAATGTCTTTATCAGTCCATTATTTTGTCAAATGGATATCTCCCTTTAACCTCATTCTTGGAGCCATCAGCACAGATGAAGTGTCTAGAAACAAAATTCTACTTGTTCTAGTACTTCACCGCTGCATTTGAACACTGTTGTTCCCCCCCCCCCCCCCCCCCCCCCCCCCCCCCCAAGATAAATGCCAAGATGACAGTGGTTACAAGTTCCAGTTTGACTGCACTGGTTTTTCCTAAACTAGCAAGGAGTATCATCATTAATTCAAGTGTGCATGCCCATTGTACTAGGTCATCTGCATAAGCCCCTTATCTTAACTCTACAGTTGATGTCAGACTCTCCAACAAGGGCTCAGTCATTTGGAACTCTTTTGTACCTTTTTTCTAGTCCTTAACAAAAATAAGGTATTGCAGTACTGAATCACCTCCCTAGTCCTAGTTAAGGCTCACCTGTTCATACATTCAAGGTCCTGGTACCCTCCCCTCAACATGAGCTCCCAGTGTAGCGATGAGTTACTAATCCTTTATTAGTCTCTTCCCCATTCTTATCATGAAAGTCCCTGTCCAGTAGGTATGGGGACCATTCCTTGATGTAGGACTTTGCATTTTAATACAACCATATGCATTGCTTGCATGGTAAAGCCATGTACCCATCTAGATCACCTGGTAAAAGAATGTCAGGGCATTCTGCCCACCTTTGTTTTTGCCAACTTTTATATTTACTGCTAGATCTAAAGATTGATCATTAAGCCCAGTAGTGATCCCTGTGGATGCCCACTAGATACACACCCATCGATTATTAGGATTCCCTACTGACAATGGCTTCAAGAGGTCAGTTAACTTAAATTGGGCTTATATCAACTGTTCTTAAATAGTTAGGTTGGAGTCAGGGAGGCAGCAACCAAAGGGGATGAAGTACTATTTTGATGAGCACAGACAACTGCACTCCTTGGGAAGCCAAGATATGCCAGAGTGGTCCACTAAAGGCAAGTGATTACTTTCTGGAGCTCTGTTTCTACTCAGCTTTTCTACCCAAGGATTGAAGCTGCCTTCTCACTCAGAGCTTTTCTTGTCCTTGCAGGTATGTGCTCCCTAGTGATAGAAGTGTGCATTTCCCCATCCCTTTTGGAAGCTTATGCACCAGTTTAGGTTCCAAGGAGTTTCTTTAAAGTATTCCGAAAGGTTTAGATGGAAAAGATTGGACCCATTTTCACTGTGGAAGTCTGAGGTGTTCTCTCCTGCAGAGGGATTGTCCAGTTTCTAACCAGACTGTTTGCCCAAAGCCAACAGGAAATGTGTACTGTACAAAGATTCCTCTGAAGGACTATATTATGACTCTGGGAATGAGCCAGGTTTGCAGGTTGCACTTTGAGCCAGGTTTGAAATAGCCCTCCATGTGTTTAAGTCTGTTGGCTTGTTGTATCCCAGTCCTGGAACAGATGTTTGAAAACTATGGTGTGCCAGCATTTTACTCCAGAACATGGTCCTTCATTTTTTTTTGGTGTGTGTGTGCGCGCAATAAAAGCAAGTCATTTACCATGCCATGGGAAGCACTCTCACTCAGCTAGCTGGGAGACTCAGTCATTTTTCCTGCTGAGCCAGATGTTCAGGAATGTGCAAAGGTTATACTATTGCAAAGTTAATGTTTCAGTGAGTTGGGCTTCTTTACTCCTTAGATGAGCCTCAAGACTAGCTCAAAAGAGCACCATATTTAGTTTAAAGAATTTCACTAGACAATTCTAGTTAATGGTCTGAGAAGAACTTGTGCTGAATGAGTACTCCCAGATTACTTCACCTAACCACTTTAGAGATAATGCAATGAACAAGTGGATGCTTCCAGCAGTAAGGGGTATTTTAAGTAGAGTGACAACCTTTTCAGAAGTGGGATACATGCTGAATTCCCTTCCTCCAAGGCTCTGCCCAGGCCAGAGCTGCTCAGGGAACCCAGGCTGCTGTGGGGAGCCCTGGACCCTCCACTTGCCCAGGGCAGGGTGCCAGAGAGCAGCCCCACCATGTATTACCCCCTCCCTCAAGGCATACCACCCAGGGCAGGTGGAGGGTTTGGGGCTCCCTGAGCAGCAATTACCATGGCCCAGCTCTGGCTTCTGGCCTGGCCAGGTGGGCAGGGGTGGCTAAGGCTGACCTCAGTCCCTCCCTCCCCCAGAAGAGGCTGGCCCCACCTGAGCCTCAGACAGGTGCAAAGCAGAGCTGTAGAGAATCCAGGACAAATGCTGCCCTGAGTTATTCAGCCCAGGACTCTAACTCTGCATTTTGGGACTCTCCTGCACAATTTGGGACAGGTGGTCACCCTAATTTTAATGGCAAGGGTGCTTGCCATTTTCAGAAGCAGCTAGTTCAGAAGCTATACATGCCTAGCCAGAAATAGGAAGGAGTTCCTCTATCTGCAGCACACTACCCTTCCCCTCTTCATACTCCTCTTGGGGGGCTGGGGGGAGAAGAAGAAGAGGGCAGCCGTGTCTGCTGTTCAAGTCCCTGCACTCTTAACAGCAGCTGAGGTCTTATTGGGTAATCCAGTCAGGTGTGATCAGTTGGGCCAGTGAGTGCTTCTAGTGTTCCCAGGGTATTCTCTAGCCCAGGGAGAACAAGGCTGTTCATTAAGATCAGCAGGTGAGCTGCACTGTTTTACTACAGTTATGCAGGACACTTATTCTCAACCTAGTTCTCTCTTGAAAGTCCTACTCCAGTTTGAAGCCAGGTCAGACCAGTGAGAACCTAGACAGACCAAGTCAACATATTGCCAAGTTAGAAAAAAATCAAATAGCAACAGCTATTTTAGTTTATGTTGGCAACCAGTTTATATATAACTGAGTAAGTCTTTGGTTGCTGCACTGTTACACTGCATCAGAAGCAGTATTCACAGGTGAGTACTATCCAAAACCTCTGCAGTGGGATGGATGAGATGCCATTAGTTCAATGATGAAGTAAAGGCATCCACTAGTGATGGGTCTGGATCAGTCAGCAGCTAGGGCACTGCAAGCCATTCAAGCCAAGAAGGAGAAAGTATTCCCACAAGAGCCGTAAGCAATTGGCAGTTCGGTTATATGAGGGGCAAATAACTTTTCAGATGGGTCTGAAGCTTTCAGATAAAGATGACCAGGCTTTGGAAGAAGCAAGTGCTTAAGACTCAGGGGATGAAGTGATGCACAATTAATCCCATTTAATTGGCTGTTGATCACCTGTCTGTCACGACCACCTTGTGGCCATTCTGGGCCTATTGCTTATAAAGCCACCTGATTTTTGTGCAGCTTTCAGTGTTAGGTGCATTCTACTGTTGCATTGTGGAAGACTCTAGCATCAAATGGAACACCTGCAAACAGTTTCCACCACTATCAGTAAAAACAAGGCCACACTCTGTATTTTGGCCTTAGACCACACAGCAGCTAACATTTTGAAAGCCAAGATCAGATCACCACTCAAATGAAACAGGGCAGGCACACACAGACATGGCAACTTCACATACTGTATTGTGTATGCCATCTAATACAGGAGTATGATTGGATCTGGGAAGAAACTCAAAATTTGCACCTTCAGCATATGTATACAGAACATGTTGCACTGACTGTATATTCATTGCCAGCACTTTATGAAGCCTGTCAACAGTAGCACTGGAAAGAGGGACACATTATATATATATATATATATATATACACACACACACACACCTCCTCTTCTGCCCCCATTCCTTTAGCTATTGGAATCTGAAGCCCTTAAAATGTGACTTCTAGTCCTTTAATTTTACTCTTTTTGAATTTAAGGAAGGATTATTTCAGGGAAAGGGTATTTGTATTAGTCATTGTGCCAGTTTGTCATGCTTTTCAATTAAAAGCATGAAAATACTAATTGAAAGAGGAAGCAAGTAATTCAGCTGAGTTATTGGAGAGTTAGGAAGAAGTTCCAATACACTAGCCCTCAGACACTTGAAAAATTTGGCCTTCATACTCCTGAGTTATAGTGTAAGTGAGGGTAGAGTTTGGCCCACAGCAGCTATGGTCAGAAGTTGTTCCACTAGGTATGCTTGACAGAAGACAGGCTATTGTGTTAAAAACCAAACCACCCACTATTAGTCTGTTTAGGATTCTCTAGAAAGCTTAAAGTGTATTACTTTGAGGTTCTTATCTTGATGCCTCTACTTCAGGTAAAATATTGAGATCAGTCTCAGTTAATACCACTACTGATTCTATATCAGAACTTGCCTAGCACTCTGTCAGGATACAGTGGAGTGAAATGTATTTAGTGCTTGATCATGCATAAAGAGTGAGAGCATTCAGCATGCACATATAGCACTGGTGGGTGGGGTGGGGGGAGCACGGCACAGCACCTCACATAGCAGGCATGTTTGTTGATAAGAAACCTCATAGTAAGACATGGCCCATGCAGCCATCTACCTCAAGGCAGGAAATCCTGCTGAGATTTCAGAGTGGTTCCAGGAAGTCTAGGTATTTCAGACTATTAAATACAACCCTGCACCCAAACTAGTATGGGTCTTATATGCCTATGGGAGGCTGTCTTAACTCAAGCATTTTAGTGCAGCTCATGCACCTGATAGTTACAATTAGTTTTACCATGCACTTCATAGAAGTCAGACCTATAGCAAGGCAGGCTGACTTCTCAAAAGGCTAAGATATTCCAAGAATAATTGATTAATACACAGATGGTTAAGAACCATTTAAAAGGGTTTCCTCATAAGTTTCTAGGCTCTTTGGACAGCAGCTTTAACAGTTTATTTTAGGATTGTTGCCAATAAGCTACAGTACTGCTATTACTCTGGGATGGCATTCCCCCTCCAAATAGTTGGGCAGTTAGAGATATTTTGAAAACCTCAATTATGGTCATAACAGCATCCCTCTTGATAGCTTGTGCTGCTATTTGGAAACTGAGGTAATGAGACCACCATGTTAAGCAGAGAACTCACCTGCCATTTATAGAAACTGAAATAATTTTATTTCTGGCCCTGCAGCAAGGATCATGTGAGTTAAATTGTGTGGAGAAAGGAAAAAAATCAGGGGGAATATGGAGAGGCCAGAGGAAAAAACTGACAGTAAAGTAAAAATCTCTGCTAGACTGCCTAGTACTTTGTCCTCCTCACAGCATGTGCTTCTTCATTGTCCCTTGGTACTGAAAGGGCTTGATATAGACGAAAGAGTTATTGCATGTAAATATTAACCTTGAATTAGAACCCAGGAGGCCAAGAGAGGACAGGAAAGCAAGGCTTTATTGCCGACTCCAACATATCCTGTTGGGAATAAGGGAAGTTGCCAGAACTGCTGCAATAATTTAAGTACTACGAACATAGTTTTGTAAGGCTATGTTTTCTCTTAACTAGTCAGTCATTTGAATTCCTAATAGTTTAGAAAGCTTGTATTTTGTACTTCTGCTTCAGCTCTTACTAAATTAGTCTGGAGAAGACAGGCGCGACAACCCAATAGTCAGGAACTCTATTAACAGCAGCTGCATAAAGATACCATTAAATCCATTTGCCAAAAGGACATCTTTAGTCTATTACACAGCTATTGGATGATATTGTCAGTTTCCAGTGGCACATGTGATGCAATCTATTTTTAAGAGAAGCCTGGCCGCTCTTCTTTTTAAAAGGAAAAAACAAACCCCTGAGCATTCTACCAACAAGTGGGTTAATTTACTAAAAAAAGTTAGTGGAACAAGCTGAAACAGGGTAGAGAGAAACATGCTGCTCTCATGAGAGAATCTGAAATAATCTATGATACTAACACATTAATACTTGGGGCAGCTTCTGCTATACAATAGCACATTCATGTATGTCCCTGTGTGGCTTGACCGACAATGACAATTATGCACATAAATCTCTGGACTGGATGCTAATGTTGCACGTTTTACTGTTTAAACACTGTTGCATTGGCAATGAACTGAGTAACCTTGAAAGGCATTGTGCAAGCATTAGTGAATTAGAAAAATGCATGCAGTATTTCAGACACATCTGCCTTTTGAACAGGGTCTTTTGGGCACATCTGGAAAGTTGAAGTGCTAGACTGGAAGTGTTTTGCCTCATTATTAAAGCACCCAAAATGCTAGAGCACTGTGTGCTTTGAGTGGTCAAGGGCATTGAGTTTACACTTAAATTGAATGAACCTACTGTAGTGCAACAGCTTAGATTGGGACATGACCTGCTGAATAAGAACTGAACTTACTCCTTACGATTGGAAAGTGGTACCATAGTCAGCCAGCAAGCAGTCCAACAGACTTTGGCATAGAGCCTAATCAGGGACCCTAGTGGGGTTAGCCTCCTCATGGGCCTCACTACAGATCAGAGTTCTCATTTCCCTGAAGTGAAGTTTGGGGGAGGAGGGAGAATTACCAATTTACCTTTTGGCTCTCATTTCAGAGAAATGTAAATGAATTCACATTTCTGAATTTAGTGTCCCAATGACATCATAGGGGTATCAGAGTGCAAATACCACAGGCTTCAGAAGCCTGCTTATGCAGCATTTCCCTTTTATTAAGGGGAATACTTTACACCACACTGCATTTTTAGCAATATCCTTGTCTCTTGCCGCCTACATCTAGGAATGAAGAGGCAGTTTGCATGAGACTGACCCAGAGTTTTAAGAGCAGGAGTAATTTGATTGACTGTTTTTCACATCCAGTTCTAGTGGGATATATAGAAAGACTCAAGCAACCAAAATCCAGATGCAAATGGAGTCTTGATGGCTGCCAGTGGACACCTTGCCTTTTAAAGCAAATTAAATTTTTTTTATTATTAAATACACAGGTTGAGAAAAATGTCTTTCCATCTGGGTATAGTGTTTAGATCATCCACAAATACAAAGTCTGTTTAAAACTCATAAGATACATACTATAGTTTATTCAGTTCACTGGAGTTATCAAACTGTCAAATCACTTACTAGAATAATTTTTGGTATGCAATTTATTACCAGTCATTCTTGCCACACCAGGTGTGAATGCTTGGCTTCTCTCCCCACCAGCCACTAAGAGTCCTTCCTCTTTCCAAGAGACTGGAGGTTTTTTTTTTAAAAAAAAGGAGCCATACTCCAAGTTAACGTTGATGGCAAGCTCATCCCAGCATTGCTACAATCAGTTTTAGTCTAGCTACCGTCAGCTATTTGGTGACCTTTCACTAATATCAGCTTTTGCCTTGAGGTCTAAGCAGCAATCACAACACGGCTGGTCAAAGCTATTGCTTAGCTAGTTTACAAGAGTCAAGTTCACAACACTAAAGATAAGTACTATTGGCTCAAATGATTTTCTAGAAACAGTTTTGTTTGTTATTTAAATGAGCTACTTTAGTCAGTTGGGGTCAGGGTTTATGCCTTTCACCAAGGTGTAGCCTTATGACAAGGGTCACAGGCCTGCTTCTGTAGACTATTCTTTGTCAACAGCTATAGTTCCCATGGTTTATTTATGGGGTAATGTGTTTTAGAAGGTACTGGGTAGTCCCCTCCCCTGCCACTGCGCTGGACTCCCAATACTGCCAACACTGGAAGCAATGTTTAATTGCTATGAGAGGTAGTGATGGGGAGCCTGTTCCTTGGCTACCTGCCTTTAAATCTTATATTAAGGAAGTTTTTGGTTGCTAAACTTCAAAAAAGGACTGTGAAGCCAGTGACCAAATCATGGTGGCCACAGGGATTGATTTGTGACAGCTCCATGTACTCCAAGGTCTTAGTACAGCCAACAAGGAGTCATTCCAGTGATCCACCATCCAAATGCCTTTCCCATATCAGCTTAGTTTACTAGCTGTTGCTCCATCAACTGATCAGGACAGTCTGTTCTCATGATATCATCCCACCAGTTTTTGGTCTTTACTTAGCATTTGATTTTGTTAAGAATCCAGGAAGTACAAGAACATGGCTTAGTCAGCATTTACATAATTTTTCAGGTTGTTTTTAACTAAAGCCAGGCATCTGTTGCCTACTCATCTAACAGTTCTCAAAATGAACTGGCTGTTCAGCAGTTTAAAGGATTTTAACATATTACAAATCTGTTCTCAAACCTGTGACATTCTAAGGAATTTGTACATATTTAGGAGAGCTGGTTGGAAGAGATTCAATAGCCAGCTTTCTATGGGAACGGTTTTGGCCAGATTCTAATATTGGTTTATAACTCCATGAATATAAGTACACCCAAATCTTTGGGCTAGTTCCCAACAGAGCTGGTCACCAAGCTCTAGGAAATACAGCATCTATAAATTGGAACATCATTCTGCTTATTGGCAGTTTACTTAGTTCTTAGCAGCACCCAGGATTTTACTGTAGGAGTCTATACCAATGCATTATTCATATTTGAATTGGTTGCAATCTGCACAACCCCCTTATCCCATCTGAAGCTAGTTGGGTAAAGGGCAAAATGGCCTTGTGGCTATTGCAGTTCTGGGTCATTTAAATATAGGTGACAAAAGTAGATATTTTCAGTTTGTATTAAGAAGCTTTAGACAAGTTTGTTGATCACTGCAAGGCAAGAGTTTGTCAAGATCCAGAAGTTGGAAGCTAGAGTTTCTCCTCAGTATGGATCTCTGTCCTATAAGGAACTTTTAAGATGTAGCTTCAGTGGTCCTAAAAAGTCTCAAAAGTCTCTGAAGTGTAGAGATACATTTGTTGCTTTAAGCCTTGACTTTCAGTTCTATTTCACCATTTGTTGTGGATCCTCATTACTTTAGTTTTGCTTAATTAGGTCAATTTGACTCAGACTAAGTGCATTATAACTCATGTAAACAAAGAATTTTAGCAAGGGAATAGCTCAGTGCCATTTCACCTCCACCTGGAATTGTAGCTCAAGAGACATACTCTATAGCTAGAACATCTTCTCACCACTGGGGGTAAAGTCTCTTTAAGAACTGCCATCAAGATTCTCCCACTCTCCCAATAAAGTTGGGACTTTTCCTCTACATTGAAGCAGTTACTGTTATTTCAGTTGCATGTTGTAAGATCTGCCACTATTGGGATATCCCTCTTTGCAGTTTGAACATGTGTCTATTTCATTAGACCAGAGGTAGGACTATTGCCTATCTTCTGTACAGCCTGCCATGGTATACCATGCAGATGATCCAACTATCTACCACAAAGTTGGAAGAAAATAGGATTTACTCCATCACCCTTGTGGTGTTTAAGAGTAGTGTGATTTAAGTTAATAGTTAAGATCTATTGGGCTAGGATTTGATTGAGAATTTGCATTATGCTCAGGATCTGAGCATGGAATGGATGATTCAGCAAGTGCTTAGAATTATCCTACAGAAGTATTTCTATAGAGATGAAAAAAGTACTTCATGAAAACAAAGAATGGTCAATCTGGAAAAGCAAATTTAAAATCTAATCCACTTCAATACAGATATGTTAACTATCCACTATGGGTATGTCTACACAGGAATAAAATACCCACAGCTGGCCCAGGTCAACTGACTCTGGCTTCAACTCTGGGATGGGGGCAAGGAGGGAAAGGGAGAAGCCATGTACATTCAGGCTCAGGCTGCAGCCCAAGCTCTGGGACCCTCCACACTTTCACGGTCCCAGAGCTTGGGCTGCTGCCCAAGTGTCTACATAGCAATTCCCCCTCCTCTACTTCCAGCTCCAGAGTCCAAGTCAGCTGACCTAGGCCAGCCATGCCATGGGCTTTTATCCTTCTGTAGATGTACCCTTGGCCAGTACAGATAAGAGTGAAGCAAACATCTCACTGCTTCATGTGTCTCACATGCTTGTTAATCCACTGGAAGATGCTCAGATATTAGCAATGAGCACAGTAGGAGAGTCTAGTCTCTCTAGACTAGTGTCCGAGGGAGATTTGGTAACTGCTAGTTTGAAAATATGAAATGCTGTCAGATACAAGGAGGAGTCTCTAGGGGCCTGGGGAGTTGCATATCACTGATAGTCTAAGTGGGAATTCGTGGTGCCACCGCTGCCATTGCCAAAGCCGAGTAACTGGAATCATTTGCTTATACCTCCTTCTGTAACTATAGTTAAGACTAGTGTCTTATCTCTGCCTAAAAGATCTACAGGGTAGGTTCTCATCTGAACTATTCTCTGCCTCAACATTTTTAGGTCTCTTTCAGTGGACTTCCCTATGTGGTCATTCAACATTTTACAACTGCATATGGATTCTCCCATTAGACATTACTGGCAGACAGCAATATCTTCCTGGATGCAAGATAAAGGGAATACATGTTCTAGAAAATCACGATAAGACTTACAGTATGACAAAGCCTGGGTGTAGCAGTCAAGAACTAAGTTCTAATCCTGACTGACATAGGCTTCCTTTATACCTTTTTGCAAGTCAGTCATCTCTAGGACCATCTTGTCCCACATCACCCTTTGAAAAAAAAAAAAAAAAAAAGAATTTTAGCTACCTCACAAGCAGCGTTCCCTCTAATTTTTGACAGGCCATGTGCGCAAAAAATTTCTTCTGTGCAAATTGTTGTGCATGCAGTATTTCACCATGTGCATGGGGTTTAGGATCTGTGTGCGCATGCACACATGCACAGCTTAGAGGGAACAATGCTCAGAAGTGCCTGGAGATGGGGCTCACCTCCTACCTGGGAGGAAGAGGTTAGGCACCAACTTTGAACCCTGCTCTGAAGCTCCATCTTGCAAGTCAACCTCAGTCTAACAAGTGTTTGCAGTTTGAAGCCCTTATCTTCTGCTGCTGAAAACAAAGACTGCCTCCTCCAGTTTTTGCCTTTCGAGATAGAGGTTCTTTGGCCTTTTGTACTAGTCCTTTCTCTATTGGAGTTGTAAGGGTTGATCACAAGGAATGATTACTGCACTATCAGATCTGATATTTATAGTGAATTACTTGTCTCATATTGTAATCCCTTCAGTGCTCTTATTTATCTTGTCCTATATAGGTAGACAAGTCTTATTCTTGATATCATGTGACAAAATTCCACAGTAGTTTCAGATGTTAGGATTCTATGAAGCAGAATGTTTGCAGTTACATGGCACTTTAGTCTTCATGTATCAAGGTAAAAATTGCCAGCTAGTATCTTGTACAGGTCTCTTGCAGGACAGGGAACAAGTGTCCAGTCAGTGTCTTTTTAAAGCCTCCTGAATTGTGTGCAGTCACTGAACCTTGTTATTTTAATAAGAGAATCCCCATCCTATAAGGATCTAATAGGAACTAGTAGAGAGGGAGGAAATTCAATCAAGGCCAATGTGCTGTCCTTAACTGGTCCCGTTGAACTGAAAGTGTTATGATTAAGAGGATGTGTATTATCGGTGTTTGTTACTTTGGAGACAATTAGAGGGAGTGAAGGCCTGTTGTTGGGAGTTTTATCAAGTCTTTAACCCAAGAGCATTTTGCAGTGTTCAGGGATGCTGGTGGTTCTTCACTTATATTGGGTCACACACATCGTGTCAGCAATGTGTCATTCTGAGGGGTTCTCTACACCCAGGGGCAAACCTGGGTCAGTGGGATTAGTGTGTAGAAAGTTAAGTATGGGAAGGAAGAGGCTAAGTTAAGTGTTGAACAAAGCTAAGGACTTGCCTACACAAGGAAGTAGAGCCAGTTTAGTTACACCGATGCAGTATAATAGACCTTGCCTATACACAAGCTGTATTAGCAATATTAGACATCTACATTTCAAGATGTCTGCATCCAGTTTGTTTTGAGTCCCAAGACCATGATGTTCTGGCAGTCAACTCATTTATTACCAGGCATTCCCTAGCCACCACCCTCCCGCTTCACCTCCAGCTAGTGTTCCCTCTTCTCTGTAGAGGCACCTTCCTCCCCCTAAGTCCGCTAAGGGCATTTTAGTGGTTTACATCAGCATTTGTACTCAAAAAGCAGAGGTGTGACAAGATGGCTTCTGCAGTAACCTGGCTAGCCTCAGCATTCACTCCTGCAAGAGACTTTAGTTCAAGGATGTCAAGTTGATTGGTATGTCAGTTAGCCATGATTCCTTTCTATTACACCTGTTCCAAAAAGTCTAGGATTGCTAGCTCTGTTCATGCGTTATTCCCAGTGGGAGTAAGCTAAACAATGTTCAACCTCTGATCTTAAAATTCTTCCTACTAGAAAGCCACAGTTTCTTCCATTGAAGTTTTCAGGATCCCTTATCTGAAGGATACTTAGGACATTAATCTAACTATGCACTGAAGGCTGTGGTTAGTTAAATTGGGCAGAAGATCTGAATCTCTTACTGATAGGCACTAGTAAGGACAAAATATTGCTCTTATCCCTCCCCTAGCCTGAGGGAGCTTACTTCCACTGACTGAGAACAGATCCCTAAAGTATTCTGGTGGCCAATAAGTGAGTCTGTTGCTTTGAGTGCTCTCATAAAGGACAGTAATGTCATCCAAACTGCTGGCCCTGCTGAATGCAGTCCACATGCATCCCAGAGTGCTGGGTCAGCCCAAAAGACCACCCAAGTGTCTTAGAAGCACGTAGCTCATCAAAAAAGGATAGGAAGCCTGTGGGCCTGGCAACAGTACTCAAAGATTACAGCATGGTTTCAGACTACCCCATTTCATCTCTGGGCATCCACATCTTCTCGTTCCATCTTAGCAGCCTGCCCAGCTGGGAGACCACAATCCCCCTCCTTGAAACCAAGTATTATTGACTTAGGTTCCCACAGAGCCCAGGGACAGCTGTCTTTTCTGCCTGCTTCATTTAATGTGTCCCACATCTGGTTGTCTTATTCCTGTATTCAGAATATTTCCATCTGTAAAATGGATTAGTACTCTTCCTTCACAGAGGTAAGCATTCATAAGACGGTGCTCAGCGACCATCAACTAGAGGCATATGGACAGCTCTCTCCTCGAAGTAGATCTTGACTGACAAAGCTCTGGCTCCTCCCTCCCCCCACCTTAGAGTTCTAAACACTGAAGACAGCTGCAAGGACATAGATAAGAAATACTTGCCATGTTCCTGCTGCGTCTCCAGGCCATCCAATGGATATTGGACCTGCCTTTCTTCCCTCAAGGAAGCTTCCTATGAAGCGTTAGGGAGATATTACCACTGTAAAAGTGAGGATTTTATAGCAGTCACAACTGATTAAGTTCTCTGGGGTTAGGACCACATCTTCCAGTTCATAGCATGCCAAACAGACAACTGGTGCTTAGTTTGTTTCAATTGACATTAAAAAAAAAAAAAGCAATGAGGAGACTGATAGCAAGTCATGCTGTAGCAAAGTCTAATACCAGTTACCAGAAAGGATGAGTGAAGATGGTAAAAAGGTATTAAGAGTCACCTGAAATGTTGGAGTTGAGTGGATCTGAATGCCAAGAAGTCTTAAATTTGTTCTATTCAGGAGTAAGGGTCAAGGAGTAAATGGGGCCTAGAGTAAAGGTCCTAGTGACTTGGGAATGCTCTCCTATTTACACCAACCTTTTCCTCAGTCTTATCTTTTGCCAATTAATGCTTTATTCCTGTGGCTCACCTATCTTAATTTGCATCTTTTATACCTTTTGGGGGTTCTCTGTTCACAGCAAAGGTTGGTTCCATTTCAAAGTTAGGAATGGAATTCATGCTTTAAACCCAAACCCAAGACATCTGGCAATTTCAGAAGTTTTCCCAAAGGGCAAGATCCATTTTGGTTTGGCAGAGCAGGAAGGGCCCTATATACACCATGATTCCCAAGACAGTACTCTTGGAACTGATTTTGCACATGGGAAGGATAGGGAAGAATGATCTTCTATTGCCCTAGGGACCCTATTTTGAAGCCTATTTTTGAGGCATCTTCTAGTATATTCCTTTTCCAGATGGTTATGGATTTGCTCCAGAACTGAGTCTGGAATCAAATCTTTAGCTTCTGTGAATGAATTAACCATTTTCCCCATCCCAATTTCTATTACTAATTCTAACATTTGAGTTAGATATTGAAGGGGGGTGAACATCTCAGAACATGCATTTGTTAGGGTTAGTAAGCACAAGTGCCACTTGCCATCAGAAGGCTAATTTAAAGGCACCCTAATCTAAGAGTTTTCATAACCAATGAAGGGAAATGTTCCCTTCTATGGTGTCCCTGCCCATCCCCCGAAGTGGGATTTCAGCCATGTGCATATCTCTGCTGAAGAGATGAAGATACCTTGCTAGATTCAGCTTAGACCTTTGGTATTTGTACAGTTTTCTTGGTCTAATTACTCAGGCTTCTACAGTGTCCCAATTTCAGGTATTTTATCCTGTATTAAAACCACTTTTCCTTACCTAGTTAACTGTGGAAGCCACAGCAACACTGAAGGGGAAATATTTGTGGCTTTTTAAAGGGGAGGAGGCCAGTCTCTGCAAGGGACATCCTGCTGTTAGGTGAGGATTTGCTCTTGCTAGGCCACCCAGGTATACAGTCATCCTGTCTCACTGGAGGAGACTATCATCATTTCCTAGCTTGTTTAGCTAATTAAATGTGCTGCTCTTTGTTTTTAAAGCAGTGGAGAGAATGGTTACACCAAGCTGCTAAATAAATTCTACTGTAGGCAAACAATAGATTTAGGACACCAACCAACTACTGCTCAGAACAAGGACATTGCCTTGAACAGTCTGATAGGCCCCCCAATGAGTGTCATCATGATATCCTGAGCAGTGAGGGCATACATTTGTCCTGTAACCCATTTCTGTTTATTTCATCCTTAAGAGGAGCTCCCTTTCACTAGGCAGGGGCTTTTTTTTTTGCTACAAGATCTGTCACATTTGCCTGTAGAGTTCACCCATCACTACTGAGATGTCACCTACTTGCCCCAAGTGCAGACATTAGAAAGCCAAACAAACAAGATGCTCAGGCCAAAATGCTTAGTTATGTTCTCACCCTTTTCTCTCCCCCACTCCCATTGGCAGTGAGTGACTGGATTCTTTCATCCACACTATTTCTAGAACAGCAGGTTTTTGCTATATATATATATAAAAATAAATCTTGTCTTAATCCCCTCCTAGCTGCAGAAAATGCTTGTTTATTTTGCTTGGTGTTCTTGGGCTTCTTTAGGAGATGGGCCCTTTTAGACGCCTGAAAGCAGGATGCAGACATTTCCACCCAATTTTAGCTGGAGCCTTATTTTGGGAGTAAGGCCTTGCTACTGCCTAGCATTAATATCCCCCCATATCGATTTAAAAACCGCACTAGTCCTAGGCTATGAAAGCCATCACAGTCACAGCTGGCTCCAGAGATTTAGCCCAGTCTCTCGCGTCCCCTCCCCCAGCACGGCTACTATTGTACGTTTCAGCGCTTTAAAGGCGTTAGTTAGCCCCAGTGGGGTCTCGGTCTTTGGCAGAGCCTTTACTCAAGGGCGTTGCCACAATAAAGCCCAAGTTCGTGATCCGTTAGCCCCCAGGAAGAGTTTTTTCTAGTGATAGAAATCAGAGACTTCGTGAGGGAGAAGCCAAGACCAGCTGGTAGGCGATTAATCGGCTCCCGTTCCGAGGGGCCGCCTTCTCTCGGCTGCCTGGAGCCCGTTTCACAGGCTCGCCCCAGGGACGCTGCGGGTTGGGCTCGGAGTCCCCCGGCAGGCAGTAAGAGCCCAGCAGGGGGAGGCTCAGACCCCTGGCAGCAGGCGCCCCGGGCACTCCGAGGGCGGTTCGCTCGAGCCCAGCCTGCGGCGTCCGGCTCAGAGGCAGCAACCCCAGCCAGCGAGTCAATTTCACACTCGGGAACAGGCTGGGGGCTGCTGCCTTAAGACCGGATTCTTGCGCCCCCTCCACCCCTGTACTAGGGGCAGTCTGGCCTGGAGCCCCCAGGAGCCTTTACAAGGAGCCCCCGATCGATCCCCCCCAAAAAAGGCAGGAGGAGGAAGAACCACCCTCCTGAAGAGCTACTTACAGACTAGCTCCGTGCTGTTCGGTGCATACTCCTCGGGCTACAGCCGGTAGAGTAGCTGACACCGTGGGCCCGGTTAAATATTCAGTTGTATTCCAGCCTTTAGCGTAGTTAGCCACTCACAGCCAGAGATATGGTTTTAATCAGATGCTGGCAGCTGAGGACTACCCAGGAATGTGCTGTGATGATTTTGCTGCTTGGGCTTGGCTACTCCCCCTCAACGTGTCGGTGCTTCCAAACTTAACCCTTTGCAAACCAGGACTGAAGGGAACCAAGGCTGTTGGGCTGTTATGCAATAATGAGTACTACAGCAGAGAGGAGAAAATGACATTAAAGGGGTTGATTTAAACCCACAGCAGGAAATTCGGAGGTTTTTAAATTAGTTGTGTGCGTTTTTAAGGCTCAGAGGGAATTCACAAGTAAGGGGTGGAAGGTCTGTAGCTCACAAATTCTGCAGGTATTATCATTCATAAAGAGAAACCCGAAATGCATTTTTAGAAAGCACTTCCAAACTCCCTCTGTGTAGAGGGGATACAAAGCCTGATCTCAATGTGTATATGTTTGTATTTATTTGTGGAGATGGTGTTTAAAAATCCATACCTAGATGCAGATATGAATTTGGGTACTTTATAACTGGCTGAACCAAAATCCTGGATCAAGGCATCTTCAAACTTCGGGTCGTAGGCAGGTTGTATCCAGATCTGACTTTGGCAGCTTACACCAATCTTTACTCAAAGCACTTTTATTGTTTTTGTTCCCCAGTATTGGATCCTGTCATCTCTCCCTTCCCCCCACCCAGTTACAATATATATTAGGAAATGTGGAGTGGGGAAAGGTGTGTTTTATGCGAAAGTCATGCAATGCCCTTTATTTCATCGCTGGACACTTGGGAGGTGGTGGTTAAATATATCATGTGTTGTATATTTTATGGTCTCCATCTAACCCTGCATACAAAACCACCAGCGTAAGTGACAGACTGCTGAGAAGAGGCCCAAGCCTGGAATAACAAGGGTGCTGGATATCTGGTGATGACACAGGTGCATTAACACAACTGTGCCTGCACTATGCTTGATTCTCAGTGGTGCTCTCAGTCCCTCACTTCAGAAGCAGAAAATTCTCTCATAAGGGAGAAAAAAAACATTTTATATCCCAGCCTTGCAGACACTTAAGGAAGTGCATGCTACTTATGTGTGTAAAGTTACTTTCTACAAATAACAAGCTTCTTGTTACACGTCTGTATAAATGTTTGCAGGATTGGGACCTCGGTTATGTTTTACACTGTTACATCTGAGATTAATAATATTTTATTTGTTCAGCACCTACCACTAAGGGGCTCTAATCATAATCAGGATCAGGGTTTCTGGGTGCTACTGCAATATGTATTTTAAATAATAACTGTCTCAAAGTACTCTAGAATTCTTAGGTAACTGGTCCTCTTAATATAGGCATTTGTGAGGTAGGCTTTGTCTCTAGTAAATAGGGAGATGCTAAGAAGTGACTTGCATAAAATAGCCCACCACACACAGGATTAGAACTCTTAGAATCATAGAATATCAGGGTTGAAAGAGACCTCAGGAGGTCATCTAGTCCAACCCCCTGCTCAAAGCAGGACCGGTCCCCAACTAAATCACCCCAGCCAGGGCTTTGTCAAGCCAGGACTTAAAAACCTCTAAGGATGGAGATTCCACCACCTTCCTAGGTAACCCATTCCAGTGCTTCACCATCCTCCTAGTAAAATAGTTTTTCCTAATAGCCAACCTAGACCTCCCCCACTGCAACTTGAGACCATTACTCCTTGTTCTGTCATCTGCTACCACTGAGAACATCCTCTTTGGAACACCCGTTCAGGTAATTGAAGTCTGCTATCAAATCCCCGCCCCCCCCCGCTCTTCTCTTCTGCAGACAAAATAACCCCAGTTCCCTCAGCCTCTCCTCATAAGTCTTGTGCCCCAGCCCCCAGCAACTCATGCCCTTGCTCACCCACAACACAGTCCTCTCTCCAACACAGTTTATTTGTAAATTTCATATGCACTATTTATTGTAGTACTGAAAGAGACCCCAGTACATATATGATGTTTTACCAAAGGCACTGCACACTAGGGTTTAGTGTAGAAATGCCACAAGGCATTTAGTTTTACACCAGCACTCAAAGTGTCACTAATAATCTAATGGTAAAACTGCTCTGCAGCTAAATGCTTTATGGCTAACTGGAAAAAACTGCAGTTGACTTCAGAGAATAAAATGTCTTTAAAAGTCTTAACCTAGTGTACTATCATTTTTTTTTCATTCAGCTCAAAAACAAAGCCTTAATGTTTCATACTTTTGAGTTAAAAGCTAGAATTCAGAAATGTTACATTAAACATACCTAATGGGATTGTTTTTAAGTATAGGAGGACTCGGGCAGCAACCCCAACTGGAATACAATTATTTTATCTGTATGCAATCTAGGATTTTGATAGCAGGCTTCATATTTTATAAAAAGAAGAAACAGTCTTATTTCAAGGTGGATTTGTACAAACATATGAATTCGACAAAGCCTGTTGCAGCTTTAAACCTGCCTATTAAAGTGTTCACAGGTGAGCGAGTGCTGGGTTTTGCAGGATGGTGATTTTTAAAATATTTGTTGTGTCTGATATTACCACTGTTGGCATAGGTTCAGTGCCCTACCCAAGATGCTGGGTTTTTAAGTTAACCCTTTGTTGTGCAGAACAACATCAGTCTAGGTGCCTCACAGATGCAAGTCATTTTTCAGCAGGTCTAAAATTATCTTGCAGTTACAGCTGGAAAGCCTCACCACTGCTAGTTTTTCCATTGCTTTTCTGGATGTTAACACTGTCTAAGCCACCGCCTGCTCTTCTTGTTGGGATTTCAGTTTAGATGGGAGAGAGGGAAACAAGATTAAATAAAAACATTGAAAAGTAGATTCCTTTGCAAGACACCAATGTTAGCTTTGGACACATGAATGCCTTGAACATGGTGTCAGTAACAGTTTGCAAAAAATCTGCTTGCAGCGAGGCAAAGTGGTAGCTAATCCCGCAATGGCTTGCTCAAGAATGCATAGTTTATTATAAAAGTAATCTTTTAAGATTTTAGTGGAATGTGCTTCCACAGCGGTGTTGCTGCCTTTGTGGGCTTTACTATGTGTGTCATCTCGTCCATAATTAAACTTTTCACTCACAGATCTGGGACTTTTTTTTAGAAAACCTCCCACTTTGAGTGCTGGAATTTCATTTGAACTTTAAATAGTGCCTTGGAATTTGCCATAAGGTAAACTGTCTGCTCCTGGATTCCTCACTTCTCCACTACAGATGTTATGGCCATGTAGTAAAAGGCTGAGCTCTACAGAATCAGCAAATTCCTTATATCTCCCCTAATGTCATGACCATTGAAGGGAATTACATTATTAATCAGATGCTGTGGTTATCACCATAGAATTTTCACTTTGGTGAACAATGGAATAGGAATCAGCAGAAATCTGGCTTAAGAGATGCCTTTCAGTGGAAACTTCACCAATGCGAATTGAGAGAAGGCAGAGTATGTCAAAGGAAATAGAAAGGAAGAATTTGTACTTCAACCTTTGGACTGCTCGGTGTTGTTCCTCATGTGGCTTCGGCCTGCTATTTTAAAAAAAATATATAAATTCAGTTAGTTAAAGATAAAATATCAATCCGTTTTCTGAAACAATCAGCATCCTTCTTAAATTAAAATCACTTTGTATTTCTCTCAGGCCAGTTCAGTGCTGGTGGAAAGTTCTGTCTAGAAACCCCTGGGGAATGAAGTCTTCTGTCTTCAGAACAGATAGAGCAGCATCTTAACTTATAGCAACACTAGCCCATCAGTGAATCTCACACCGGACCTGAAAATATTACATCTAGAACCATTCAATTCTGGGCTTGTTAGCCACTTAATGATAAAAGTGGTGGTAGTTTATGCCAGTTCATTTAAAACTGGACTGGACCCACTTCCACCTTAAACCACCCACTCGTGGCCTGGGCTGGATTTGTGGTTCCCAAATTCAGGGCAAATTCTGCTCTCACTAACATGGATGGGTTTAAACCCAATTGATGCAAATTGGAGTACGCTCATATGAGTGAGAGTAGAATTTGGCTCTCAGAGATGAAAGGCTTGTGGTGAAACCCATGATCTGAGCCTTCCCTTCCCACCTGCAGTTTGTCCCAAATTTTAATGTGCTTGCTTTATATATAATTTGCTTCCAGAACTCTCATCATAAAGGTGTAACTAGCTTTTAGGGTCTGTCTACACTATGAAATTAGGTCAAATTTATTGAAGTCGGTTTTTTAGAAATCGTTTTTATATAGTCGATTGTGTGTGTCCCCACACAAAATGCTCCAAGTGCATTAAGTGCATTAACTCAGCAGAGTGCTTCCACAGTACCGAGGCTAGCGTCGACTTCCAGAGCGTTGCACTGTGGGTAGCTATCCCACAGTTCCTGCAGTCTCCACTGCCCATTGGAATTCTGGGTTGAGATCCCAATGCCTAATGGGGCAAAACCATTGTCACCGGTGGTTCTGGGTACATGTCGTCAGGTGCTCACTCCCTCCCTCCATGAAAGCAACGGCAGACAATCGTTTTGTGCCTTTTTTCCTGGGTTACCTGTGCAGACGCCATACCACGGCAAGCATGGAGCCCTCTCAGTTCACTGTCACTGTACGTCTCCTGGGTGCTGGCAGATGCGGTATTGCATTGCTACACAGCAGCAGCTCATTGCCTTGTGGCAGCAGACGGTGCAATAGGCCTGATAACCATCGTCATCATATCCTAGGTGCTCTTGGGTGCGTTGGTGAGGTCGGTCAGGAGCACCTGGGCAGACACGGGCGCAGGGACATAAATAGGAGTGACTCGACCAGGTCATTCTCTTTAGTCCTGCCGGCAGTTGTATTGCACCGTTTTCTGGTGAGCAGCCAGGAGATGAGGATGGCTAGCAGTCCTACTGCACCGTCTGCTGCCAGCCTAAGATGTAAAAGACAGATGGAGTGGATCAAAACAAGAAATAGACCAGGTTTGTTTTGTATTCATTTGCTCCCCTCTCCCTCCCTCCCTTCCTCCCTCTGTGAAATCAACGGCTGACAATTGTTTCAGTGAGGTCTGTCAGGGGCACCTTGAAAAGTTTAATGGAGATTCAGTCCTGCCTGGAATACCAGGGGGGAGGGATAGCTCAGTGGGTTGAACATTGGCCTGGTAAACCCAGGGTTTTGAGTTCAATCCTTGAGGGGGCCATTCTGTGTGACAGTTGTTTTTGTTTCTCCTTGATGTAAAACCACCCTTTTTGTTGATTTTAATTCCCTGTAAGCCAACCCCGTCAGCCATGTTATCAGTCGCCCCTCCCTCCGTCAGAGCAAGGGCAGACAATCATTCCATGCCTTTTTTCCATGCAGATGCCATACCATGGCAAGCATGGAGCCCGCTCAGATCACTTTGGCAATTATGAGCACATTAAACACCACGCACATTATCCAGCAGTATATGCAGCACCAGAACCTGGCAAAGCGAAACCGGGTGAGTAGGCGACGTCAGCACGGTGACGAGAGTGATGAGAACATGGACACAGACTTCTCTCAAAGCATGGGCCCTGGCAATGTGGGCATCATGGTGCTAATGGAGCAGGTTCATGCCGTGGAACGCCGATTCTGGGCCCGGGAAACAAGCACAGACTGGTGGGACCGCATAGTGTTGCAGGTCTGGGATGATTCCCAGTGGCTGCGAAACTTTCGCATGCCTAAGGGCACTTTCATGGAACTTTGTGACTTGCTTTCCCCTGCCCTGAAGCACCAGAATACCAAGATGAGAGCATCCCTCACAGTTCACAAGGGAGTGGCAATAGCCCTTTGGAAGCCTGCAATGCCAGACAGCTACCAGTCAGTCGGGGATCAATTTGGAGTGGGCAAATCTACTGTGGGGGCTGCTGTGATGCAAGTAGCCACCGCAATCAAAGATCTGCTGATATCAAGGGTAGTGACTCTAGGAAATGTGCAGGTCATAGTGGATGACTTTGCTGCAATGGGATTCCCTAACTGTGGTGGGGCGATAGATGGAACCCATATCCCTATCTTGGCACCGGAGCACCAAGCCAGCGAGTACATAAACCGCAAGGGGTACTTTTCAATGGTGCTGCAAGCACTGGTGGATCACAAGGGACGTTTCACCAACATCAACGTGGGATGGCCGGAAAAGGTACATGATGCTCGCATCTTCAGGAACTCTGGTCTGTTTCAAAAGCTGCAGGAAGGGACTTTCTTCCCAGACCAGAAAATAACCGTTGGGGCTGTTGAAATGCCTATAGTTATCCTTGGGGACCCAGCCTACCCCTTAATGCCATGGCTCATGAAGCCACACACAGGCAGCCTGGACTGTAGTCAGGAGCTGTTCAACTACAGGCTGAGCAAGTGCAGAATGGTGGTAGAATGTGCATTTGGACGTTTAAAAGTGCGCTGGCACAGTTTACTGACTCGCTTAGACCTCAGCGAAACCAATATTCCCACTGTTATTACTGCTTGCTGTGTGCTCCACAATCTCTGTGAGAGTAAGGGGAAGACATTTATGGTGGGATGGGAGGTTGAGGCAAATCGCCTGGCCGCTGGTTACGCGCAGCCAGACACCAGGGCGGTTAGAAGAGCACAGGAGGGCATGGTGCGCATCAGAGAAGCTTTGAAAACCAGTTTCATGACTGGCCAGGCTACGGTGTGAAAGTTCTGTTTGTTTCTCCTTGATGAAACACCCCACCCCTTGGTTCACTCTACTTCCCTGTAAGCTAACCACCCTCCCCTCCCCACTTCAATCACCACTTGCAGAGGCAATAAAGTCATTGTTGCTTCACATTCATGCATTCTTTATTAATTCATCACACAAATAGGGGGATAACTGCCAAGGTAGCCCGGGAGGGGTGGGGGAGGAGGGAAGGACAAGGCCACACTGCACTTTAAAACTTAAAAACTTAAAAAATTTAAAACTTATTGAATGCCAGCCTTCTGTTGCTTGGGCAATCCTCTGGGGTGGAGTGGCTGGGTGGCCGGAGGCCCCCCCTCCACGTTCTTGGGTGTCTGGGTGAGGAGGCTATGGAACTTGGGGAGAAGGGCGGTTGGATACACAGGGGCTGTAGCGGCGGTCTGTGCTCCAGCTTCCTTTCCTGCAGCTCAACCATATGCTGGAGCATATTAGTTTGATCTTCCAGCAGCCTCAGCATTGAATCCTGCCTCCTATCATCATGCTGCCACCACCTAACATCTTCAGTCCTCTCTTCAGCCCACCACTTACTCTCTTCAGCCTGCCACCTCTCCTTGTGTTCGTGTTGTGCTTTCCTGCACTCTGACATTGTCTGCCTCCATGCATTCGTCTGTGCTCTGTCAGTGTGGGAGGACAGCATGAGATCAGAGAACATTTCATCGCGACTGCGGTTTTTTTGCCTTCTAATCTTCGCTAGCCTCTGGGAAGAAGAAGATGCTGTGATCCTTGAAACACATGCAGCTGGTGGAGAAAATAAAAGGAACAGTGGTATTTAAAAAGACACATTTTATAGAACAATGGGTACACTTTTTCACGGTAAACTTTGCTGTTAACTTTACATACATACTTTACTGGCCGTGAATGTCAGGGCAAATTAATCATTAAACACACTTGCTTTTAAACCATGTATACTATTTAAAAAGGTACACTCACCAGAGGTCCCTTCTCTGCCTGGCAGGTCCGGGAGCCTTGGGTGGGTTCGGGAGGTACTGGCTCCAGGTCCAGGGTGAGAAACAGTTCCTGGCTGTCGGGAAAACCAGTTTCTCCGCTTGCTTGCTGTGAGCTATTTTCAACCTCCTCTTCATCATCTTCCTTGTCCCCAAAACCTGCTTCCATGTTGCCTCCGACTCCATTGATGGAGTCAAAGCACAGGGTTGGGGTAGTGGTGGCTGAACCCCCTAAAATGGCATGCAGCTCATCATAGAAGCGGCATGTTTGGGGCTCTGACCTGGAGCGGCCGTTCGCCTCTCTGGTTTTCTGGTCGGCTTGCCGCAGCTCCTTCAGTTTCACGCGGCACTGCTTCGGGTCCCTGTTATGGCCTCTGTCCTTCATGCCCTGGGAGATTTTGACAAATGTTTTGGCATTTTGAAAACTGGAACGGAGTTCTGATAGCACGGATTCCTCTCCCCATACAGCGATCAGATCCCGTACCTCCCGTTCAGTCCATGCTGGAGCTCTTTTGTGATTCTGAGGTTCCTTCATGGTCACCTCTGCTGATGAGCTCTGCATGGTCACCTCTGCTGATGAGCTCTGCACTCACCTGCAGCTTGCCACGCTGGCCAAACAGGAAATGAGATTCAAAAGTTCGCAGGCCTTTTCCTGTCTACCTGGCCAGTGCATCTGAGTTGGGAGTGCTGTCCAGAGCGGTCACAATGGAGCACTCTGGGATAGCTCCCGGAGGCCAGTACTGTCGAATTGCGTCCACACTACTCCCAGATTTGACCCAGCAAGGCCGATTTCAGCGCTACTCCCCTTGTCGGGGGTGGAGTAAAGAAATCGATTTTAAGAGCCCTTTAAATTGAAAAAAAGGGCTTCGTCGTGTGGACGGGTGCAGGGTTAAATCGATTTAATGCTGCTAAATTCGACCTCAACTCCTAGTGTAGACCAGGCCATTGACTCCATTAGAGTCCCTTAGATCTACTTTACTACTGCTGAAATCAAAGAGAATATAAGGCATGGTAGCGTATGTTGCTCTAACTTACACACTGATGAGCTGGAAGGAGTGTAAATTCTAGGAAGGGTGACTATTTTAACTAATACTTTCTTACATCCTTTTGTAGTTGCTTTGCTTACCATGGACTAGATTTGCAAAGATATTTAGGCGCCTAAATATGAAGATAAGCATTTCTGTAAATCCCATTAGATGTCTAAGTGAGTTAGGAACCTAAGTCCCATTGTTTTTCAATGGAAGTTAGCCACCTAATCTGCTTAGGTGCTCTTGAAGATCCCACTAGGCACCTATCTGTTCCTTTAGGCACCTACATATCTTTGTAAAGCTAACCCTGCACCTTTTCTTGTAGTACCTGGGACTGTGAGTTTCATTGACAGAACTCGCTTAGGACAAGTCTACACTGCCCCAAAGTTTGTATTATGGGAGTGTGAATACAGGGTGCACCAAAGTGCTGCGCTGTAACTTCCCATGTGGATGCTGCGGGCATGAACTAAAAGGTTCCTAGTTCAGTTTAACGCAGACCTCTTTAAACAGGCATGCATTAATGTGAAATAGGAACCTTCTTGTTTGTTGCCTCAGTGTCCATACGGCACTCTGGTTCACACTGCTATTCACACGGCCATAGTGTGAACTGCGTGGCAGTGTAGACATTCCCTTAGATTCAGTTAGCTGACTTCAGAGATGATGTGTAAAGGGGAGTATGCATAAACTGGTAGAGAGGACTTGATTCTAAGCAATTCTAGAGGGACTCAAGAATCTAGAGGGAATCTTATATAGTGTGATATGCTTAGAATCACACACAGCTTGACTCAGTGGGGCAAATTCAGAGGCTTTGTTTAAGATGGTGTAAGTTGGGCATCCTTACACTAAATTGGACTCTATTACACATTGAAAGAGTGTTCTAAGGTAGTTCACATAGCTAGTTCTAAGGGATTCTAACTGAATGTTTCCCATGTTGCCTCTCATGCCTAGGTGGCACTTCCCAGAAGCATCCACAAAGGTGCCTCATTTTCCACCTTCATATTCCTCATTAAAACTCTCATTTGCTGTGATGCCAACACAGAACTTGACAACAGTTAGGTTGCTGGTGTACTGAGACTACTGCCTATTGCAATATCTCCTTGTACTCCCCGGTAGGTAGGGACCGTCTTTTTGTTCCTTGTTTGCACAGCACTTAGCAAAATGGAGTCCTGGTTCATGATTAGGACTCCTAGGTGCTAGGGTCTTCTTCTGGCATAAGGCTTCTGATGGCACAAACAATGAATTAGATGTTGGGTAAGTGAAGTAGCCACTGTATCATGGCAACATCATATGGAGACATGAAGCACCTCCATCCACCATCAGAATGATCAAGAGGGCAATCCATAACCCGAGGGCATGCTGTTTTGTCTTAAGCTCCACAGGGTCAGGATGGGGATCAAAAGCCCCAATGGTAAATATGTGAATTAAAGCGCCTGTGACCACAATATATCCTGTTGTAATGAAGAAGGATCTTTCATTTGTGTCATTGTTCTGAGGGGCATGTATGAGCTGATCTGGAGACAATAGGGGGTGCAGATCTGAGTTGTCTATTTGCTAAGAAATGAGTCATTGATCCAAAATATAGTCCCATACTACCTGTTGCTGCTGTTCCTTAGAAAGGTCATGTCTGATGTACAGTTTGAGACCCTCTCAGACAGGGGGTAGGGAAAGAAAAAATAATAAATAGTAATGAATGACAGTACATTAAAAATCTCCTCTGAATTTGTCCTGGTAAAAGGAATCGAAATGAGTCTAAATTAGTGTGTAGCCCAGAAGAAGATGTAAATTACACCTGGTTGGAATTCTTACATCAGCTCTGTAATTAGCTCAAAGTCTTCAAAGGCAGAAAACAATACCCTTGTGGTCAATCATCCTGAAGAAGAAATATGCATGGGTCTGTGCTACACCTTCCTATATTCTATAAACAAGCATGCTTTGGTTACATCCATTCTGTATGCATGCACTTTGATGCATGTGTACAGACACTTCCTGAGATGGCAGCTTGTGTGCGGCATGCAACTTATGTAAACTCATCCTTACCCAGCAAGGATTCACCCATCCTGTTAAGGGGCAATCCCAAAATTTCAGGTGTGTGAAAATTGTTCAGAGTGAAGCATGCATAAAGCCCCAAAAGCCATTTCGGTTTGAAAACTTGCACTTTTTACTTTCATGGGAATTTTGATTAAACTGTTGGAGGTCTTGTTCCTCCACTTCTAACCAAGCCCAAAGCATTATGGTTTAGTGCAACACACACACGGCTGATCTCTTTGTGGGTCTAGTACCCTTCTGTCTTAATAGTACTTTACACAACACTTCGACCGTATGTGGAGTTGTCCCACAAAACTTCTCAGAGGTATGTGGCTTTTATTGCTCTTTTAGAGAAGGAGAAACTAAGGTTCAGAGATGTGCTCGCTGTCACAGAGCAAATCCACACAAGATCTAGCGCTCTTGACTACAAATCCTATGCCCAATCCACCAGACCAGGGGCTTTCATGCTTTTGTTTCATATGGACCATATACTACTAGAGAGATCAACTTGTGAGCAACCTTCCTACCCACTCACAATCCCATTAATACCCCGGTGGTAGCTAAGGCAATGGCTTACATGGAAAATTAATATTAGGAAATATTCAATGTATTGTAACTGTCTCTTGTTGCTCTTTATTTAATCTCTCCCTACCACCTGTGCTTATCTCTGCTGCTCCCCGGAACACGTTTCCCTGCTTCTTACCCTCTTTTCCCTTAAACCGACACATGTTGCCCACTTGCCTGATTCTTTTCCACCCTACTTCTCTGGAATTTCCTGTCCTGCTAAAGGCTCTTCATCGAGCTGGCAGCAATAACCCCGCTGGTAGATTTGACCCCTGAGGGCAGTTCCTGTTTCTACCCTTCTTCCTTCTCTTTAGCAGCAGACCCTACTGGAGGCAGCTAAATTGGCTCCTTCTTCTTTTGGCTTCTACAGTCTCTGGCCTATCCTGGCCAGCTGTACAGGCTGCTGAGAACAAGTGGAAGAAGAACCAGCTTCCTGTGTCCTGACAGCTCCCCACAGGCCAGCAATGGTGAGCATACAGTTGGAGAACTGCTGCAGTGGACCACTATATCCCCTTAGATGTGTGATTTCACTTTCCTTACTCTAAATTCTGAAATTTGTAACATCAAGTTGATAATATGGCATTTACCAAATTACCTGTCTTTACTGACAACTTGTATATTTTCATATTTCATCCATAGCAAATGTCTTTGCCCCCATTTTATAGAAGAGGACACCAATAGGCATCATTAGAACCATGACTATAGAACCTTTACTTCCTGAACTATATCCACAAGCCCACTGGGCCCTCAAGCAAGACACTGGACCTCTTAATGTTTAAATTTCCTCACCTGTAAAGTGTAGGGTAATGAGGAGGATGATTATTCTTATGTTAATTTAACATTTATATTACAGTAGCACCCAGAGGCCCCAGTCAAGATCGAGATCCTATTGTGCTGAGCATCATACATTATATAGTGAGAGACAGTCCCAGTTTATGCTGTATGGATGAGATCCACAGAATATGCAGGAATAAAATCTCCACGGCCGCATGTTAGTATATCACATCATTTAGTCTCATTTTATAGTTGACTAACCTGAGACATAGAGATGGTGATTTCATGGGGGCATTGTGCTTTAGTGGAATAGACATGAACCTCAGATTTAATTTAGGAGCTCTGTGTTCTTATTAGGTTCTGACACTGACTCGCTCTGTGGCTTTGGACATATCATTTAACTTTCACCAGCAGGAAAAATGGAACAGAGGCACATGGTGAGATATACTAAATAAAGTTTGTAAAGTGTTATTAAGATCAGTCAGTGGCAGGATGTGATTCCTGCTTCTCAGTCTGTGCTTATTCCTCTAGGATTACTGTTTTCTAACATTTTTCCCCTTTAAAAATCTTCCTTCTGCAGCTTTTCTTTTTTTTAAAGCAGAAGTGGCTTTTATACTTTTTTCAAACCTCTAGACACTGAAAAACATTTGATATAAAAAATTATCCCCAAAAATTGCAGCATCATAAAATGACTACAATTTCACAAATCTGAGAATAGGCAGATTTTTGTCAATTCTCTCCAGATAGCAGTCTGAAAGATAAGACGGCATTGTATAAGAAAGAATACATTGATGTTGCTTTTACAGGCTGGACTGTTTATGAAATGGGGGCTTGGTTTTCCTAGTAAACCAAAGTTACAAGTTTTTCCCTTTGTAAAATATATCCTGATCTTATAATGGAAGCTGAAAGCATTAGGCAAACATGGATCAAATTCAGTTTTACACATCTGAATATAAAAGTTGTATTAGGCTTACCTGACTGTTTATGCATGGGGCAAAGGGAATGCCTTATACACCTTAGCTCATATCTGGGATTCCTAGCCTGTAGAATTTTCCAGCAATTAACACACTTTACAGTGTACTCCAGTAAATAATCTAAGGATAGTTTTCTTTTCACTAACTTGACTTAAAGGTAAATACAAAGTTTTGGGTAGACTTATTTATGGCGTTAATAGCCAGTGAATTTCTCACAAAATGCTGGCAGGAAACCTCCCTTTCCCCCCTTTCCCATATTCTCAATCTGACTTGACAGAGTTTATATTTCTAAAAAGTTTGCTTCTTTCTGAGTTCCGTTACCTTCCATCATCCAACACTATATAAAACTGATTTGCTAGAATTGGAGATCATTTTTTTCCTTTAGGGCACCTTTAAAAAAAAAAAGAAAAAAAAATGGTAACCAAGGGATAATCACCATGTGAAGATTTTTCTGTAAAAATACCACTATTTGTTTTCCTTACAATCTGGTTTGTGAAAGAATGTTCCTTTAAGAGTTACTATAGCAATGCAAGCTGCTATTGAGACTGTAAACATTAATGATGTCTAAGAAGCTGACACCCTGCAAAAACATTTCAGTCATTCTGCATATGGCTTCCAACAACACTGCTATAATATGCAACTCATACTGAGAACAGCAGGATGCAGAGGGTTTTTTAGAAAATAGCATACTACATAGCAAAACTAAAGTGGAAGGAAAATCATATAGTCTAATTTTGCAACAAACCAAAGTTCCTATTTCAGCATATTCTGCTGCCACTTTCTTATATTTTGCAAGGTCTGTCAGGGCACTTTTAAAGGAGTATGCGCCTGCCAAGTCCAAAATAACTCTACATCTCCCTGGAACCAAACTTTCTTTTTCTTTTTACCTTTTTTTTCGTTTTTCTTTTGCAAATGCAGTAACAATACACTCTAGGTTGTGTCTGACCATGGTGTAGGAAGCACACAAACAAACCAGCTGCCAACCCAACCACCTGTTCACATGATACTTTGGAAGGGCAAAACCATCTTCCTTCCAAACCTGTGAGTTTTAAAATAGAAAAGGAAAATCACAGGCTATTGTCTCAGCCAGACATTTTTTTTTTATCATTTATTTCTACAAATAAAGCATGCAGTGTTCATTTCAGTGCTCTGCCTTCAGTGGCAATTTATGAGGAAGGCTTCGTAAATGTGACGGATGATTTAATGGGTTAACTCTTTTGCAATAACATTGATCGCCTTCATCAGTCACAAAATATGCAACTCTTACTGAGAGCAGCAGGCGTCAGAGGTTGTATTTTTTTTAAATAGTCTATATACTAGATAGCAAAGCTGAAGTGAAAGGAAAATAGTCCCAGAGCCATAGGACTATTTAATTTTTCTTCTTTCTGATGGTATGTAAGAGGGGGGATAATTTTTGCACTTGAAGTTTATCGATTGCAAGCCAAGGTGGATTTAAAAGGCAATGTAATCCAGTGGGTAGGGCAGCACAGCCCGGAGCACCCTCCTGCACCCCAAACCCTTCATCCCTAGCCCCACCCCAGAGCCCGCATCCCCAGCTGGAGCCTGCACCCCTTCCCTCACCTCAACCCCCTGCCCCAGCTCTGATCCCCCTCCCGCCCTCCGAACCCCTTGATCCCAGCCTGGAGCACCCTCCTGCACCCCAAACCCCTCATCCCCAGCCTCACCCCAGAGCCTGCACCCCCAGCTGGAGCCCTCACCCGCCACGCCCTGCCCCCCCGCACTCCACTCCCCTGCCTGAGCATGGAGCCTCCTTCCGCACCCTGAGTGCCACATTTCTGGCCCCACCTCGGAGCCCACATGCCCAACCAGAGCCCTCCCCACTCCTGCATCCCACCCCCAATTTTGTGAGCATTCATGGCCCACCATACAATTTCTATTCCCAGATGTGGCCCTCGGGCCAAAAATTTTGCCCACCCCTGGACTAGATGTATAAACATGAGTATGGATGGAACGCTATCTCTCTGTCTATCTCTTTTTTGTATTTTGTATTTTCTAAACAAGATCAGGGCGCCATTGTGCTAGGTGCTGTACAAACACTTATAGAGTCATAAGTCAATAGAATTTAAGGTCAGAAGGGACCGCGACATTATCTAATTTGACCTCCTGAATCTGACCTTCTAATTAGACTTGGCACAGTCCCTGCCCCAACAAATTTAGCCATCTATTTTAGGGTTTTCATCATTCATCAACATATTATATCAACAACACAATATAACAGAATGCAACTTATTTTGCATAGTAGCCCCCAGATATCTCAAAACACAGAACTAAATAATACCAGACCGTGGAGAGTATGTGGTATAAATTATGGAAAGCAATGAGGTACAAATATTGTATAGGAACAAAAGAAAGCATCCAGTCATCATAAGGGCAATAGCAGGAGGAGAGAGAAATTAAAAGGCCCAGGCAAGAGAGAAAAGCTAAATGTTAAGGTGAGATTTGAAAAGAGGTGGAAAGTTGATGAGATAGAGTGATACAGGAAGTCCATTGTAGGAACTGTAGTGAAGAAGGTTCTCATTCTGCCAGTGCAAAAGTATATAGGAACAGGCTGAGTTCATATTATTGGATGGGAGAATGATCTTGACACTGTCTTAACACAGGCTGTACGGTTTGATGTATCTGATAATTCCTAAGCATGAAGAGCTAGTGCCTTCACCTCCTGAGTCTGCTGAGAATGCTACTGCCAATGTACTCTGGAGTAAGCAGCACACTGGATCTTCAGAAGTCACTTTGAGACAAATCAGTCTTAAAAGCTGTAATTACTGATGCCTGTCAGGAGTTCACAAAACATTCTGGCCAGTAATTTCAAACATGATTTTGGGTGCCCAACTAGAGACAACTTAAAGGGGAATGCTTTTCAGAGAGTGCTAAACCAGCTGTAAGTAGCTGGTGCTCTGAAAGGGTCAGGGCTCCACAAGGGGGAATGATGCTGCTCAGATTCACCTGGGAGTAGTTAACTCACTGAGTAACTGGGAAACAGTTAATTAGACAGGAAAGCAGCTGGGTATGATGAAAGGTTAAGGACCTCAATTATAAAGAGGAGGAGGAGAAAGATGGTGCACTAGGCAAGGACAAAATAAACTTTGAAATGCATGAACAGCTAAGTGAAGGAAGTTTGAAGGTGATACTACTATTATATAATAGTATATAGAGAAAAGTAAAATACTTAAGGACTGGAAACATGCAATTATTGTCCCAGTGAGGAAAGCAGGTAAATTGTGCTCAAGACCTGAAGCATACTGATCAATTGGCTTCACAGCTTGTTTAAGTAAAGTCCTGGAAAGAATGGCAGTGAAGAGACTAGTAGCACACCTAGAAAGAAATAGGTTCATAGATGGAACAGAGAGTGGGCTCAGAAGAGGTAGGAGTGTCATTGACCACTTTGTAAAGATAGAGACAGAAGCACAAAAAAGCATGAGAACCGAAGAATTCATGGTAGTAACCTTCTTGGATATAGATAAAGGCTATGATGTGTTATGGAGAGAGGGACTACTTCATAAAGTGGCCTTCATGGGTATTATAGGAAGATGTACAGATGGACAAGGGATTTCTTAAGCAAAGAACTATACAAATCTGAATAGGGAAAGCTCTTTCCAATGTATATTCAATTGCAAATGGAACTCTGCAGGGATGTGTAATTAGCCAAATTCTCCTTAACATCATGATAAATGACCTCCGTGAGGAGATGAGTACGGGAATAGGGATCACATTATTTGCTGACGACTGTGCCATATCGACCAAAAGCAGAAACCTTAGGGCTCCTGTTAGGGTTTCCTTCCCACTCTGAACTCTAGGGTACAGACGTGGGGACCCTTATGAAAGACCCCCTAAGCTTATTTTTACCAGCTTAGGTTAAAAACTCCCAGGCACAAATTCTCCCTTGTACCTTGGGTTTAAGTAATGCTGCTACCACCAAGTGATTTAACAAAGAACCAGGGAAAAGGACCACTTGGAGTTTCTCTTCACCCAGTAACCCTCCCCAAGTCCTTACACCCTCTTTCCTGGGGAGGCTTCAGAATAATATTCTAACTAATTGGTCACAAAATGATTAACGACCCAAACCCCTGGGTCTTGTAACAATGGAAAAATCAGTCAGGTTCTCAAAAGAAGGATTTTATTAAAAAAAAAAGAAAGGTAAAAATCATCTCTTTAAAATCAGGATGGAAAATGCTTTACAGGATATTCAGATTCAAAACACAGAGGATTTCCCTCTGGGCAAAACCTTAAAGTTACAGAAAACAGGAATAAACCTCCCTCTTAACACAGGGAAAATTCACAAGAAAACAAAAGATAAGCCAGGCAAGGCGAATTAGTTTACCTATACTGGTTGCAATATTGGAGATTTGGACTGGGATGGGTTGGAGAAGATGGATTTCTGTCTGGCCCCTCTCAATCCCAATCCCACACAAAACAAAGAGCACAAACAAAACCTTCCCCCTCCCAAGATTTGAAAGTATTTTCTTTTCCCATTGTTCCTGTTGGTCAGGTGCCAATCAGGCTATTTGAGCTTCTTAACCCCTTGCAGGTAAGGAGGAATTTTAGGCTACCCTTAGCTGTATCAGCGTAGCAGCCGTGTTAGTCTGTATTCGCAAAAAGAAAAGGAGTACTTGTGGCACCTTAGAGACTAACAAATTTATTTGAGGTTTCGTGAGCTACATCTCACTTCATCGGATGCATTCAGTGGAAAATACAATGGGGAGATTTATATACACAGAGAACATGAAACAGTGGGTGTTACTATACACACGGTAAGGAGAGTGATCACTTAAGATGAGCTAATACCAGAAGGAGAGCCAAGTGGCAGACAGGGTTGCAAGAGCTGGACTCAGTGATGGCAATGGTTCTGGTGCTGGTTGCTTCACCATTTCTGGTTCTGGGACTGGCTTTGGTTCGGTTTCTGCGACTGGATGCACTACGGCTGTTTCAGTCATTGGCAGGGAATCCGGTTTCACCACCTCCATCTGAGTCTTTGGTGACACAGACGGGGCCCTGGTGGAAGGCTCAGGAACAGGGATAGGTGTGAAAGGTTGCTTAATCTGGCTGCGGGTGACCATTTCCACCCTCTTGGCCAGCTTTACATGGTTGGCCAAGTCTTCCCCCAGCAGCATGGGAATGGGATAATCATCATAGACTGCAAAAGTCCACATTCCTGACCAGTCCTTATACTGGACAGGCAACTCGGCTGTAGGCAAATCAAAAGAGTTGGACTTGAAGGGTTGAATTGTCACTTGGGCCTCTGGGTTGATTAAGTTGGGGTCAACTAAGGATTGGTGGATAGCTGACACCTGCACTCCAGTGTCCCTCCATGCTGTAACCTTCTTCCCGCCCACACTTACAGTTTCCCTTCACTTTGAGGGTATCTGGGAGGCATCTGGGCTGGAGGACTTTTGGTGTGACCCCGGTGCAATGAACTGTAATTTGTTGGGGTTCTTGGGGCAGTTGGCCTTTACATGCCCCAGCTCATTACATTTAAAACATCGCCCAGCTGACTGGTCACTGGGGCGAGGTGGGTTGCTGGAGAATGGTGTGGTGGGACGATAAGGGTTCTGGGGTTTTCCTTGGGTGTAGTTGGGGCCTTGGGCTGCCCCCAGTGGTAGGTTGTGGTCTGAGGGTGTCAGTTCTGGTATCCCCCCAAACTGCGACCAGTGTTGTTCCTCTCTGCTACCTCCACCCATTTGGTTCCAATTTTTCTTGCCCCTCTGGTGGTCTGGGATTGCTCATATTGATCAGCATAAGAAGCAAGACTTTCTGCTGAGTCCATTTTCTTATCCCATAAACACTGTTTTACATCATCATTGGTCATAGTCAGGAACTGCTCCTGTATCATCAAATCACCCATTGCTTCATAGCTAGTTATACCCCTTCCTTTGACCCATCTATTGAACAGATCCTTCATCTGGTTTACATAAGCCACATTACTTAGTCCAGCCCCTCTCTTAAGGGCTTTACATTTTACTCTGTAGGTTTCAGGTGTAACCTGAAACTGTTTCAAAACCAAGTCCTTAAATTTATCATAGTGTGAAGCGTCATCAATGGGCATCTTATTGAATATGTCCAGAGCTCTGCCAGTCAATTTTGCTACCAATGTGGTCATCTTGTGATCATCAGGAATTGCATGGAGTGTGCACAATCTCTCAAAGGTGAGGAAATATCCAGCAATATCACTGGATTCATCATACTGTGGACATAGTCACTCCCATTTGTGGATTTTTGGGGAAGTGGAGCCAGCAGCTGAAGGATTTTGTCTTTTCAACTCCATAACAGCCAGTTTATGCTTCTGGTCCTCCATAGTTCTCTTGAGGGCAGCCTCTTCTCTGGCTCTTTCTGCCTCCATAGCTCTCTTGTGGGCAGCCTCCTGTGCCTTTATTTCTAGTTGTTTTAATTCCATTAGTCTCTTATGTTCATTTTCTTTCTCTTGTGCTTCCAGTCTAGCCAGCTCTAGTTTATTAGCTTCTTTACTGTTAGTCATTTTTCTGCTTTCTTGTGCTTAACTTTAGCTATACCCAAGAGTTAGGAAAAAAAAAAAACTTGTGAATTTCCCTGCAGGAGGTTAACTACCCTGCCTTTAGGCAGAGAAGAACTCCAGCTGCTCTCAGCTCAAAACCTTTCCCTGCTTCCAAGCAGCCAAAAGGAGAGAGAGAGAGAAAAAAAGTTTTGTTTAAAACCTCTGTGCTTTTGGTTCAAAATTATCCCACCGCTCTGCCACCATGTCAAGGTTCCCTCCCCACTCTGAACTCTAAGGCAGTGGTTCTCAAAGCCGGTCTGCCGCTTGTTCAGGGAAAGCCCCTGGCAGGCCGGACCGGTTTGTTTACCTGGTGCGTCTGCACGTTCGGCCGGTCGCAGCTCCCACTAGTTGCGGTTCGCCGCTCCAGGCCAATGGGGGCTGCAGGAAGTGGGGCCAGCATGTCTCTTGGCCCGCACTGCTTTCCGTGGCCCCCATTGGCCTGGAGCGGCGAACCGTGGCCAGTGCGAGCCGCGATCGACCAAACCTGTGGACGTGGCAGGTAAACAAACCAGTCTGGCCCACCAAGGGCTTTCCCTGAACAAGCGGCGGACCAGCTTTGAGAACCACTGCTCTAGGGTACAGACGTGGGGACCCGCATGAAAGACCCCCTAGGCTTATTTCTACCAGCTTAGGTTAAAAACTCCCCAGGCACAAATTCTCCCTTGTACCTTGGGTTTAAGTAATGCTGCCACCACCAAGTGATTTAACAAAGAACCAGGGGAAAGGACCACTTGGAGTTTCTCTTCCCCCAGCAATCCCCCCAAACCCTTACACCCCCTTTCTTGGGGAGCCTTGAGAATAATATCCTAACCAGTTGGTTACAAAATGATCAAAGACCCAAACCCCTGGGTCTTGGAACAATGGAAAAATCAGTCAGGTTCTTAAAAGAAGGATTTTATTAAAAAAAAAAAAAGAAAGGTAAAAATCATCTCTGTAAAATCAGGATGGAAAATACTTTACAGGGTATTCAGATTCAAAACACAGAGGATTTCCCTCTGGGCAAAACCTTAAAGTTACAGAAAACATGACTAAACCTCCCTCTTAGAACAGGGAAAATTCACAAGAAAACAAAAGATAAACTAATCCACCTTGCCTGGCTTAACTATACTGGTTGCAATATTGGAGATTTGGATTGGGATGGGTTGGAGAAGATGGATTTCTGTCTGGCCCCAAGAGAGAACCCCCACACAAAACAAAGAGCACAAATAAAACCTTCCCCCCTTCCAAGATTTGAAAGTATCTTCTTTCCCCATTGTTCCTGTTGGTCAGGTGCCAATCAGGCTATTTGAGCTTCTTAACCCCTTACCAGTAAGGAGGAATTCTAGGATACCCTTAGCTGTATGTTTATGATAGCTCCATGAAAAGAATCAAAGATGCACTTAAAGGATGTGCAGAATGGGGAAACAGCTGGGGCTTCAAATTCTTCATCAACAAAACTAAGTGAATGGTCTGCAAAACAAGGACAATTTAAAAAGATGTAAACTTCTATCTGTAAACCCAACAGATAAGTATAGTGAAAAATGTGGTGTGACGTGATAACAAGCTCACTTGGAGGGACTATATGGAAGATATTAAAGATAGATGCAAAGGTAGAATTAACTGACTTAAAAGTATCTCTGGAGCATGCTGGGGAGTGGATAAGAAAATGGTGGTAATGCTATACAGAGTGCTAATTAGACCAATTACTGAATATGGATGCCAGGCTTTTGGTCAGCAGCGAACACAAATCTGAGAAAACTAGACTATATCTGAGCACAGTACTGCATATCATATGTGATGCCTTCATTACTACTCCTCTGTGTGACTGCATATAGCAGCTGGTGAAATGCCTACCACTTGGAATGAAGCTCCTGGATGTAACCATTTGGGGCAAATAACTAGGTAATAGCGAAGGTGGATAAAGTATCTTAATGAAAAGAAAGGATTAGATGAGACCCAAATCTATAGCTATCAGAAAATACTCTGTCACTGGAAAACCATTCGTCCTAGGATAGACATGGAATTAAATAATGAAATAAATAAAAGGAGAAGAATGCTAAATATACAAGATATAACAAGTCAGTAAATTGGTGATAAGTGGGACACGATTGCCAAATCTATATAAATGGCTCTAAAGAGGAAGGAATAAGAAGAGTGTCAACAGTTTTCTGCATGCCTTCACTCAGACTCAAGAAAGCCATAAGCTGAACTAACTTTATATCCGTCTTTACAGCTGAGCTAACAGGGATTATGCTAGCACTAAACTGGGCTTTATATGTGCGGCCAGCTGCCGTGGCCATCCTGTTTAATTCTTTATCAGGGCTGCAGGAAATTTTCAGTGGTAAGTCTGACAACAGAAATGATATTCTTAATGAAATATCACTGCTAACAACCAAAGTGGCGCAATTGGATATAACAATAGTAATGGCATGGGTCCCAGCACATGTAGGGATAGCAGCCAATGAACTGGCAGACAAACAGGGGAAAAAGTGCTATTAATCATGAACAAGTTGACCCAGGGATCCCCTTAAGCAAACTTTGGAATTTAAACACCTAATCAAAAATGAGCTAAGGAAAGAATGGCAAGAACTGTGGCAAATGAAATGAAGGGAAAAAAAAATCCTAGAAGTATGCCCAACATCTGAAAAAGCTGATATAATCCAAGGCCCTGAGAGAGAGAGCAAAGTGGCTCTATTTAAAATTCTAACAGCATTGTGGATTAAATAGTAATTTGTATCTAATTAGCAAGCATAAAGATGGACTATGCATGGCCTGTAAGGAAATGACAGATAATATCCTTTAGGATTGTAAAAACTGTACCTGTGAAAGAAGGTGTTTATATAGAAAACTCAGAAGCCTTAAAGTAACAACATTTTCCTTGCAACACCTATCAAGAATACGAGGAACATGGGGCCCAATAAAAAAAACCCTTCTGCAATTCTTTAAGAATACTGGGAAAGGTGCAAGATTTTACATCATGAAGAAGATATGAAGTACAGTGCATGGCAAGCATAGATTGCTATGGCACAATCCCAAGAAGAAGAAGAAGAAAGGAGGCTGCCAGAGAGCCAGCACATTTGCAGGAAGAGGGTCCCTCCAGCAGGCTGATGCGAAGGTGCCAGACACAACCAACACTTCAAAAAGGGAGAAACAGGGCCCGAGGCTGGGGAAGGCTACAGGAAGGTAGGAAATGGCCCAGAGAACAGCAAGGGACTGGCTGTCCCAAACAAGGGCCCTGAGCTGGAAACCAGTGGAGTTGGTGGGCCTGGGTCCCCCTACCTACCCAGCCACAGGCTTTTAGAAAAGAAGCTCCTAAACCCAGGAGACCTAGGTCTGAGTAGGCCCTACTAAAGGCACACCAAGCTGCTAGGGGGTGCTCAGGAACGATGGTGCCCTATCTACATCCACCCTCTGAGAAATAAATTATTTTCAAGTGTTTCAAGTTGGGCACCCAAAAATAAAAACACAACAAATCTGTTTTCCCTCTTGAAAATCTTGACCTTTCTGTTGTTGTTGGACATTACTCCAGGACTCTGGGGAACTACTAGCAAGGACCTAAGGCAATTTAAGCACATACCTGATTTTAAGATGTAAGTTCCATTTTAAGTCCCATTGATTTCAGTGGAGCTACTCATGTGCTTGAATTTTGGTGCACACAGTAGTACCTTGCTGAATCAGGCCTACTTGTGGAACATGAACTTGTATCCCTAATGTCCTGGATAGTAACAGATGATCCACAGCAGGAAGCATTTAGTGCAGCCTGTTCAATTCTGTGCTTGGCATACTGGTGGCTCAGGAGTGAGTTACGTGCCAGTAAAAATAAATGGATTACAATCGGTACCATCTTTTATTAACAAGGTTCTAATTGTATCCCTGGAGTTTTATGAGATAGAGCTTGCAACTATTGTTTTCACCTTAAGTAGCCTGTCTTGTAAAATAAGAATGGGAATTTTCTTGCACTGGCCAGAATATGTTTATTTTTAAAAATTATTAATATATATAAAATAATATATGTATTCCTCTTTAATTTTTCCTGAAGTGATTTAGTTATATATGGGGGGAAATTAATTAACAAATTATCTGAAAAACAAATTTCGCGAACTGAGCTAAGATACTTGATGGTATACTTGATAGAAGAGTCTTATTCTGACACTTTTAACATCTAATTTAAACAATAGGCAATTTGGGATAATAATGTTGCACCTGATTGCACCATTGCACAGAAGTAGCCACAGAAGGGGTTAAAGGGAGAGCAATCTCTATTTCTTCACTGGTCTCCTTGTAGAGTTTTGTTCCTTATTTTTCCATTTGCCTTCTTTCCCATGGATCCTCTGGACTCTTCATGGCTGTTGGGGATCAGTGGGAGGCCAGATATATCTGCCAGGAGGCTCTGGAGCTATCCACTACCTGCAGAGGTAACACATGGGGGGCAGGGCATGAAGGGCCATGTCCTCCCCCAGATTTTTTGGTTGCACCCCCGCAACCCAGAGATGATAGGTGGCTTGCTGAGGTGAGTCAGAGGCTGGAAGTGACACTCTGTCCCTAAGCCCCGCCACGTGGGGCTGGCCTGACTGAGCCTTGCCACGCAGGGCTGGCCCGAGGTGCCTGGCGTCACTGCTCGCCCCTCCGAATGTTCCTCTGTGCCCCAATAGATGGACATGCCCCACAGTTTGAAAACCTCTGTAGGTCAGTCAAGTACCCACCTTGAACCTTTAAATTGTGCCCCCCCCCCATCAACAGTTACATGTCACCTCAAACTACCTGGCAGTGCGGCTTCAACCCTCCAGGATTGTCCTGGAGTCTCCAGAGATTAAAGATTAATCTTTAATTAAGGATTATGCCATGTGATGAAACCTCCATGAATATGTCCAACCAAAACTGGCAACCCTAGCTTCAGTGGAGATTAGTGGGTGAACAATGTGTGTGTCCCTTTGGACCCACCTCGCAGCCTGCCCATTCCTCATATAGTAGCAGCACTGAAGAGGGATTGCAGAGGGCAAAGGAAGCTTTCTGCTCTCTCTGTCCCTCCCTAATTTTTGCTTCTCCAGGAGCTGGTGGTGCCCCAAGCATAAGTTAGAACAGTCTCAGGGATGCTCTAACTTCCAGCTGTCTATGTACCACAGTCTCAGGAGCTGCTCTGTAGTCCAGAATTTCTAGAGTGTAGAAAGCTCTCCCATGGAGTCTCCCATATCTGGCTCCAGTCCCAACACATCCCTCTGCCTGAGACTACACAGGGAGGTTGCGAAAGGCTGCATATGCCTCTGAGTCACCATGTGGTCCCTGATCTGCTCCTGGGACAATGCAGCTTTACCCTAAAGCATGTCAACAGTGTTCAGGGATTTCACCCAATGAAACACTTGGGGTTGAAATCCTGGCCCTACTGAAATTAATGGGAATTTTGACTTTGATGGGGCCAGGACTTCAACCTTGTGTTCTCTGTGAAAAACTTGTTTCTGTTCCAGATTTACACTCTTCCTGATAGCCTGGCCTAGAAGAACTAGTAGAGCCAGTCACTACTGGGTTCTAATACTGGTTCCCTCTTTGGGCTTAAACAAGTTGCATTATTTGTTTGCCCCTGTGTAAAATGGGGATAATAATACTCATAGGGATGGTGTAATGATTAATTGGTTGAACTGAAACGTATTATTTTTATTCATGGAATAAACAAAACAGTAGCAAAAACCAACCAACCAAAACCTCTTTGACTCATGTGTATTGTCATTGTAGTGGTACAGGTGTCTGTACTTTCCTTTTTGGGTGGACCTCAAAGGAGGACCCCAAAGTGGCTCTCAAAGGGATAATGCAGAGGAGATGCACGGGGAGGTTAATTATTTGCAAAGCTAATGCCCAGCACAAATGCCAGTGCATAGCAAAGGCTGCAGGCAGAATACTCAGAAAAAGGACCAGATCCTGCTTCCATTGGAGACAGTGGAAGATTTTGTCAGCTGGGCAACGATTGGGCCCCAAATCTTGACTCCTTTTATGTACTATACTTGAGAGTGACATTTCTGCCATTCATTGAGTTCTAGTAGTGACTAAAAGTCATTCATATCTGATAGCTGATCAGTCTCATGTGAAATAAGATGGGTGGATTAGTCAAGTTCCTAGGATCCACACCACAAAAATCACCATGCCAATTAGCAATAACAGGGCCGTCTAACTGTTCATCTCAGAAGAGACCCCACGGGTTGAATGGCCACACAGACAGAACTCTTCTGTACAGGCAGTCCCTCCAGCCTGGGGTGAAGCCCGTTAGCAGAGTGTGGTGAGGAAACATAAAACATCTGCTCTAAGGATAAAGAAAACTTGGTCTGCTGCTATCAATCTGGCACCTCCTGGCAGCACTAAATCCAAACTTTAAAGAAAAGTTTCTTAAAACATGTTGGAAAGCTCCAGTTTTATTTGTTGCCTTCTCACATAACTCAGGGAACTGCACAATTCCATTCAAACTTTCCGAAAAAAATGTCCAAGTTCAGAGCAGCAAATTTCTTGGAGTCAATTCACCAGCCTCTGAAAACAGGAGATTTTAACTGAAATGGCAACAGAAATTGAAAGTAACTATAACAATGGGTCCTGCATGTCTATATTGTATTCTTGATAAGTGTTGCAAGGAAAAATTTGTTACTTTAAGGTTTCTGAGTTTTCTATATAAAAAACCATATATATTTATACACCACAACCCTTAGACATACACATATACAGTGAGAGTGTGTTAGTTGCTGAGGGATAGTTTCAAGGGCTAAAGTTACAATCTGCCTTGAATGAGGGGTGGTGCATAGCTGCACCGCCGCAGGGACAGGCCAAAGAATGAATTGTGACTCCCAGCTTCCCTTTTGCCTCAGTGATAGGGTGGGGGTAGCAAATTACTTCACCTCATGAAGCAGCTTATGCTCTCCAGCTACTCTAGCCAATGCGGGATAGGGAAAGAGTAGGAACTGAGTCAGGGATCCTCCCATTTCCCACTCTCTTCCTGTCTACTTGCTTGTAGGAGGAGCCTGAGGGAAGCAGCCTGGCTCTTCCTCCATGGTTGCAGTCGTCATAGGTACTCCATCACTCTGAGAGGCAGTAGAAGCCCTCCTAATTGACATAGTGCTCTCTAAACCAGGGATTAGGTTGGCATAACTATGTCACTCAGGAGTGTGGATTTTCCAGCCCCCTGGGCGACGTCGTTATACTGACATAAGTCTGTAGTTTAGACCAAGCTTTAGAGTCAGAATTTCATACTTTTACTCATATTGAGTAGCACTTTACTCCGCAAGTTGATGTCAAAATTACCACTCGTGCAATAAACTTCTACTCAAAGTACACACGTGACTATGCATAGTTTCTCTGTATTGCACATGATGGATTGCTAGCAGGATGAAGGGCCAAACGGATACAATTTATGATGGGATAGTAGTGGAGGTTAATGCATATAGCTCAGAGTGAGGTGATAAGTGTGTGCATGCAGGGGGGGATAATACAAATAATCAAGAAGAATTAATACAGGAATAGAGAGATTCCCATCCTGCCCCCAATAACTAAGGGCATTAACATGAAGAATAATAATTTAAAAATGGAAAACATAATAGGAAAACAATTATTTGTAAGTGGAATTATTGATTGAAACAAAATGCCTAGTGAAATGAAGTAGATGAATCACTTTCATGGGAAACTAAGACCTGTTTTAATTAGTCTGTCTCATTGGTAGTTGTACTTATGATTTTGAATTTGGTATTTTATACTAATCTGTAAACTAAGAACTGCATTGTTTATCCCACATAAGGCCTTCTAGAGTGACCTTTTAATGTGTATGGCAGTAAAGGTGTAATCTGAGTTTATTTAGCAATGCTGAAGAAGAAATAATTGAAAATTCTGCAAGGAGATCCTGTTTAAATCTGACATGGGTTAATAAACAATAGTTGTATAAATTAAATGATGGTGATCAATTGTTCTCCATGCCCACTGAAGGTAGGGCAAGAAATAATCAACTTAATCTTTAGCAAGAGGGATTTAGGTTAAACATTAGGAAAAACATTCTAACTGTAAGAGTTGTTAAGCTCTGGAATAGGCTTCCAAGGGAGCTGTGAAATCTCCATTGTTGGAAGTTTTTAAGAACAGGTTAGACACACGCCTGTCAGGGATGGTCTAGGTTTACTTGTTCCTGCCTGAGCACAGGGGGCTGGACTAGATGACTTCTTAAGGTCCCTTCCAGCCCCACATCTCTATCATTTTGTAAAGAGGCTGCATGTGGATATGAATCAAGCACTTCAAGAAAAAGTAAACGATGGACCAACTAAAAATGAACGGGGTTATCAAAGGGAGGAGAATTTGGCCCCATCAAGGAGGATTGGCCTACACTTGGGGGAGAATTTGAACTAACCAACAGGATAAGCCTGACTTAGCCAGTGCTTGCCTACACTAGCCCTGTCCCCCGCAGTAAGGGCTATCCCATTAAGGGCTTTCAATACCATCAGCACCAATTTAAAGTTAATCCATCCTTTGATAGTAATCAGCCAATGTAAAGAACCCAGGGTGGTCAGAATGAGACCACAGCAGCTCAAACAGGCTGCTGCCTGCTGAATAAACTGCTCCTGATGGAAAAGCCCCGCTAGGAGGGAAATACAAAAATCAACCCTTGGGGTCACAAGGGCATGCTTGGCTGTTGTGATGTCATCACAAGTAACATAAGGGTACAGCCTTGACAAATTGCACCTTGACAAAGACACTTTCACTCCATGAACATCTCATGGGCAGATAACACACCAAACAGCAAGGAGATTGACTCCAGGAGAACTGTTTACCTTTCATGCTAAGGAGCAGGGAAATTGCCAACAGAAGGCTTAGAGAATACAGTGGAGAAGAAAAGGGAGAGGCACATACATTCCATAAAGTAGAGAGACATTAGAAAGCATTGTAAGCATTTTTTTTAAATGCCTTTTTCATTACTGGGAAAAACTCTGGGTCTACAGAGTACAGAACAGATAAATATGGACTTGTCTTTTCATTTTATTTTTCTCCATTTGTCACCATTTTCCATCAGTCTTCTCTCATTTTTCCACTCTGTTATTTTTAACAGTAGTATTTCAATGACAAGCACAAAGCTGCACAGCAGAAGCAGAGACCACTTCTCTCTCACTTTGCTTTGTCTAGACAGCAGTTGGAGGGACATTTAATCATGTATGCACTGTAGGAAGCCAGTGATATGTTTCCATCTTAATTTAAAATGAGGAGAAAATTACAGCTTTGCAAAATATTTGTAAGACATGTAAAACAACTTGAAATTGAAGCTCTTTTTATCAGTTCAGATATGGAATCATTTTGACAAACCATTCTGCTTGCATGGAACAGATTTTGCTTTCCAGTAAAATGAGCCTATTTTATAGCTAAGACCTGCAAAAATGTATGGTTTCCATGGTTTTTATGTGAAACATCCTTTTTGTGATAATTCTACAAAACAGGTGAAATTTGGACAAATAGAAACAGAAATATTTTCCATGTCAGGTTTTGCGAAACATACACTGAATTTCACATAGCTCTACATCAAATCCATCAGTCTCACTACTGGGAAAAACTGGGCCAAAATTGTTTTTAGAGTGTGTAAATCTAGTGTAACGCTGAATGCCCCAAACCCACAAACACTCCCTCCTGATTTCAGTGGGACTAGTCACAGGAACAAAGTGCAGGAACTGTGAGGGACAGGGGCCTCTGATTAAAATGGTATTACTATACTCCAGATTCACAACTGTAACACTGTGCTGTAACCACAGCTTATCATGCTGACCAGCAGTGGTGCTGGAACAATTTCTATAGTGGGGGTGCTGAAGGCAAAAACCATGGTTTGGGGTTATTACTACTACTTCAAGCCAGGAAGTGCAGCAGTACTCCCAGACCCCGAGTTCCATGGTGACCAGTATCCTCACGCTGTCCGCTTTTGCTTCCCCTGTCTGTCGCTGTGATTGTCTCTGATGCAGTCAGAGGTGTGACAGCAGCCCATGTAGGAATACCTGAGTTAGCTTGTGAACCCAGGGCAGCACACGTAGCCGCTCAGGCTAGCTGCTTGAGAACAAACCCAGGCTCCTGGGTGGAGTTGTGCAGCCTGTGCTACCATAGCTTCGCTCTTGTTATTACTTGAGCGAGCTGGATTAAAGCTAGTTTGGGTGTGTCTACCTGTACTGTCGCCACATCTCCGCCTGCACTGGAGACACACCTTGCGTTATATCCACCTGTCTCCAAGTGGGGGGTCAGGGTAAGGCAACTCCCATCTTTTCATGTACTGTGTATATATACCTACCTACTGTTTTCTTCCACTCCACGTATCTGATGAAGTGGGTTTTAACCCACAAAAGCTTATGCCCAAATAAATTTGTTAGTCTCTTAGGTGCCACAAGGACTCCTCGTTGTTTTTGCTGGTACAGACTAACACGGCTGCCATGCTGAAACTTAGATTGTAGACACTTCATGGCAGGGATTGGCTCTTTGTTAAATGTTTCTTCAGTACCAAGCACAACGAGTGTAAATAACAAGTGTAAGCGAGAACAGGCTCTGGCCTGCAATTGCTCATCATTTAAATATTTTGAGAAAATACATTTTGCTTAAAATAAAGAGGATTAGCATAGGCTCGGATTCTGCAAATACCTAAGCACATGCATAACTTTATACACACGATTAAGCCCATTGACTTCAATTAAGCATGTGTGCCAGGGTTTGTGGGTTTGGACCATCATTCATAGCTTGGGGTACGCTTTTTGAGGCTTTTTAAAAAACCCATGGCCCCCACAAACGGACCACTTCCATTTGAAGAGAAAGGGCTTTTTTTTGCTAGCAAAACGTACTGTACAAATATTCTGGGTTCCATTGTTGGAAGATTCTCGTAAAGATTGTAAACTCTTTAGTGCAGATAATGCATGTCAGCTAATCTCTCTCTCTCTCTTAGGTTTTGTGTAGTACCCACCACTGTAGTATCACAGCACATCCCAAGCATATCAGATCTGCATGGCAAAGTGGGCTTCAGATGGCTTTTGCTCTTTCCCTTCCCCTGATAGAGGATGCTCTGCTTGAGAAATACATGTCTGTTTGTTTTCTTTCCTTCTCCACTTTATATAATCTGGCTGTGATGGCGAAGCTTAGTGATAGACAAGGGTTTTGCAAGATGCCCTGAAGTTAGCTAGACTATGAGTTTGTCTGACTTCTAGAAGATCATTCTACCAATGATTCTCTTAGACTGAAAATGGTTTGTCTCACATTCTCATCCATCTGTGATGTTATAGCTCTCCAAACAGGGCTGGCCTTAAGGGTGGGCGACCTGGGCGACTGCCCAGGATGCAATAGTTGTGTGTGTGTGTGTGTGGTGGTGACGAGGCAAGGGGCTCGGCTTCCCCTCACTGCCTGTGAGATGCAGCCCAGTATGGCAGGAATGCCCGCCTCCCTGCTCCTGAGCAGAAGCCCCCTGTTCTCTGCTCTACTTGGTTTCCCAGCCCAGCTCCTAATCCCACCTCTGCAGTTTGTGAGCCAGTGGGCTCTTCTCCCCAACCCCTGGGATTGTCCCAGCTCAGACCATTCCTCCTTTCATGGGCGGCCTGAATGAAAGCAGTGCCACCCAATGGAAGGTGAGCGTGGCATCTTGGCTGGCCAATGGAAGTTGCCAGACTCCAGGGGTGGCTCTAGCAATTTTGCCGCCCCAAGCAATCGCCGCCGAATTGCCGCCGTGCTCGGAAGAGCAGCAGAGCTGCCACCCAAAAGCCACCATGGTGGGAAGAGTGGTGGAGCTGCCATCGAATTGCCGCCATGGGACATGGACTGCTGCCCCATTCTGAATGCCACCCCAGGTATCTGCTTGGAAAGCTGGTGCCTGGAGCCGGCCCTGCCAGCCTCTTCTGGGTTTGGAGGGGAAGGGAGCTGAAACTGCAGAGAAAGAGATGAGTAAGTCTGGGGGAGTCTTGACCCCACATGCCAGCTCCCAGGAGTCCCTCCATGGACCACCAAGTCCCAGTCCCCCCTCCATGCCCACCCAGTTCCCAGGAGACCCCTCCCCCTTGCCCCCCGGTCTCCGCCTCCCAGTTTTCAGGGCTCTTTCCCATTCTCCCCAATTCTCAGGGAGTCCCCCAGGTCTTTGAGGTCCCCCTCACGCATGCCACACTCTGACCCACTAGTTCCCCATACTCCCCAGCTCTCAGCATCTCCCCCTTTTTCTTTCTCATCCCAAAGGGAGGTGTCAGTGCAGAGGGCTGGGGATATTTTGGTAGTGAAACTTCCACCATCAGCACCTACCCTAGCTACCTCCAGTGTGCTGGAGCATTTGCATTTTAATCTCCCCCAGTAACCCACCTTCCCTGGGATTGGGGAGGAGCACTTGAATATTGGGGATGCTCCGTACTGGGGTACGGGGAGAGGTCTGTCCTTCTGGAGCACCCACGTCTCTGCACTCCTCCCCTGCATCCCCACTCCAGTGAGACTCGATCTGTACTCCTCTGGTTCCCTTCCCCCTCTCTGGGGCTCTCAGGTCACCATGCCCCTTTGCCACCACCCTCCTATAGCTGCACAACTCCTTGGGCTGCTGACCCTTCATGAGGAGTCCAGAGAGGCAGTGGGGGCCGGGGCGATGGGGGGGTGGTTGGAGATCTCGGGGAGACAGCAAGGGCCAGGGGCATCAAAATACAAGTTCATGCAGGGTACTATTTTTTGAGCCCTGCAAATATGCAGATAGCCACAGAACATGTTTGCAGATCCTATGCGGACACAAATTTTGTATCCGCGCAGGGCTCTAGCTATTTTCCCTAGGGCTAGCCCTACCTCCAATCATACATTTATTTTATATAATAAATAAAAATCAATACTCGCATTCTGCCACTTGTTGCCTCCTCTTTAAAACAGCATTCCCCAAATAGGAAATGGATACAAAGTGCCAAGTCATTATCTTAACACACATTTATTGCACACATGCAGAGATGGAAAGGGAAGAATACATTGAAGTCATCCAAGAATAGCTTGCCCAATATCAGAGGAAGATGATAACGTAAGACAGATTTCTCACATTTCCTTCTTTACCATTGTGCAAAAATAACCAAGTGTGATAGCCCATTTTGTACTGACCCCAAACGAAAACCCTTAAAAAAAAAAAAAAGAGACTTCCATTCACTCTTTGTTCCACGTAGTGTGTGGACGGCAGACAGATTTGTTTGGAGCAGACATCTTTGTGTTGCGTTCAAGTATCCGTAGCCTGTTATTTAATAAAATGTTATTTTCTGAGACAGTATGCCATGTGGGCAATTATAGCATGAAGTAATTATGTGAAATATAGAAGCATTCTATTGAAAGTCAAGTTTAGCTTCATGAGGTAAACATTAAAAAGCAAATGAGTCTTAATTCAGGGTCACATTAGGTAAATATACCCAATGGGCAAAGTTCTCTGCTGAATTACATACTCCATGCCACAGTTAAACCATTTATACAAGCTAGGATAAAAACTACAGTGGATACCAATCCTCAGGCAGAGATTTGACTCATTATAGAGTCTTGCATGATAAGGAGTTTTATGGGGGCTTGTTCTTTCCTATGAAGAAGTAGCCATAGCCAGACAGAAGGTACTAGACTTAATGGACCATTGGTTTGTTCCAGAATGTTAGTCCTTATGTTCCCCTTTTGCAACTATTTCACTAAATTCTTATGCTTTTTTATAATTTAGTTTTGTTTTTAAACATAAAACAACTTTATACATTTTTTTTGTATTTGGAATAAAACAAGTAAAACAAAATATTGGTTTGGAGACCACAGTAGAGAGGTTTACAGCCAACACTATGATCCATAAAAATTGGCATAAAGACTCTTTCTTTCTGCCTTCTATGCCATGGAATTGAAAGGAAATAGTTTAATAGCAGCTGCAAACAATTACCATATATTTTAATGGAACTCTGAAATGTTATGAATTCGATCCGTTGCTTCGAAAGAGCAGATTTTTATTCTTTGTTAAACGGTCCCTCGACTCTTCTTATATGTAAATCCTGTGTCCTTGGCAAAGCTCAAGGGCCAGACTCACGCTGAAGGCAATAACTGTTTCGTTCATGTAATGCTGCAAAGTTTTCAGAATCCAATTTTGCATTTAGATTTTTGTCTTAGAAGCAAGAAAATGATCTTCTCATATGTTTTAGCTTCTACTCTCCAGAACGCATTTCCTAATTTGTCTTTCTGCTTCAGTGTTCATCATTTCATAGCAGTGGAAACTGGCTGCTAAAGAGAGGCACAGTTTAGTTGTGTATTTTCACTAGGAAAAATTCTTTTTAGACCCAGCAACGTGGTCCCTTCCAAATGATTGGGAAACACTGTCTCTATGAGCTGTCCTTATTACTGACCTGGGGAATCCATGATTGGGACTTAGTTAGCTGAAACCACTTAACTCCTTACAACAAGATGTGAATCCTAAAGTTTGGGAAACAGACCAGGTGACAACAAACCAAATTAAAATAGGAGTCAGCATATACTAGCTGCCAAGGAGATAAAACTGCTGGTGGATGAGCCGGAGCAGTTGCAGTCTGACTCCTAACGGCGCCATTAATGACTTTGAGTAAGAGAGGACAGTAACTCACTGCATTCCAGACGTGTCTGTAAATATTACACCAGTCTATTTATTACTCAGTGGCCTAAAGTCACATTATATAGACTATTGAAGGTCAGCAATTAGAGAGACTCCTAGGCACTTGTTAACCATTTGCTTTCATGGCTAGGGTGAAAGAGTAACTTAAGACTATTGATTAAACACACCATTACAAGGGTCAGATAGACCAGAAATGAGAACATCAACAGGGATAGTGGATTGCAAAATGCAAGAGGGTTAAAGAGTGGGGGAAGGGAGAATATGGAAGTAGTTTAACAACTGCTTTCTCTTCCCCTCCTCCCAAGCTCAAACAGCCAAACTGAAAATATACCCATCTTCAGGAATCCTAAAAAATCCTCTTTATCAGAAGGAAGGCAGGGTGCAAACCTGGTGACTGGCATGCAAAAAGGATAATAGAATGAAGCTGAAGTTATGAAATTTTGTCTGACTGGCAATATCAATAGGATTTTTTCCCCCGCATAGGTCATAAACAACAAGAGGTGGGACAGAAACCAAGAATCTGGTCATTTGGCAGGACTTCACCCTATGCTATGTCTTGTTGAAGCTGATCTCACTTGCACACTGCTCCTAACTGAGAAACCAAGATGATAAATTAGGGGTAAATGAAAACATAAATTTCAGGACTTTTCAAACATTTATGTTGATGCAGTGGTTGTGTAAAGAGCCCCCTTGACAGCCTTGGAGACTGGCGTCTTCTTGATCAGGTAAGGATTGTAGCAGCTCAAGCTTTCCCCACTGTATATCTCAACAGTGAACAGGAGAGAGGATAGATCATGAGGTTTCAGTCCTTTGTCTCTCTGTTGAGACAGTCAAGAAAGGCTCCAATTAGTTTTAATTGTGCTGCTAGCTTTTAGTAAAGTTGAGAGCAGTAATACATATACTTGGTGCTTTCATAGGGCCAATTTCACAAAGTTGAAAACTATTATGACCCAAATTTGCTGGGGGGAAGAATTTAATCAGAAAAATTTGAATGATAATTAGTAGTCATTTGAGAACACCTTACTAGATGCTCTAAAAGCCACAGTTAAGGAAGAAGGCTGTGCTGGTTAAAAAAAATCAATCTTGTTTTGAGGGGAAGTGAAGGCAGCTGTAAAAAATAAAAAATAATATATAACAATTGGAAGAAAGGAGAAGTTGATAGTAATGAGTATAAATCAGAATTTAGGAATTGTGGAACACTGAAAAGGAAAGCCAAAGGACACAATGAGAACTCTATGACCAGCAAAGTGAAGGACAATACAAAGGAGTTTTTCATAGAATCATAGAACAGTTGGGTTAAAAGGGACTGCAAGGGTCATCTAGTCTAATTACCTGCCAAGATGCAGGATTTGTTGTGTCTAATCCAGGCAAGACAGATGGCTACCCAGCCTCATTTTGAAAACCTCCAATGAAGGAGCTTCCACAACCTGCCTAGGCAGTCTGTTCCATTGTCCTTCTGTTTTTACAGTTAGGAATTTTTTCTTTAGATTTAATCTAAATCTGTTATGCTGTAGTTTGAACCCATTGCCTCTTGTCCTTCCTTCTGTGTCAAGAGAGAATAACTTTTCTCCATCTTTTTCATGGCAGCCTTTCAAATGTTTGAAGACCACTATCATATCTCCCGCTTAATCTTCTACCTTCCAGACTAAACATACTCAGTTCCTTCAGCCTTTGCTCATATGGATTGCATTCCCTCCCTTTAATCATCTTTGTCACTCACCTCTGGATCCTATCTATACATTGGTAACCAAAATTTGACACAGTATTCTAGCAGAGGCCAAAACAGTGCTGAGTAGGGTGGTACTATCACTTCCCATGATTTGCATGCTTGGCCTCTGTTAATGCAACCTAAAATTGCATTTGCTTTTTTTTTGCAACAGCATTGCATTGTTGACTCATACTGAGGTTGTGATCCACCACTACTCCCAGATCCTTCTCAACTGTGCTGCCGCCAAGCCAGTTATTCCACATTCTGTATTTGTTCATTTGGTTTTTCTTCCCTAAGTGTAGCACCTTACGTTTGTCTTTGTTGAGTTTCAATTTGTTGTTTATCAGGAAGGTTTCTCAGGTTCTGGGTTGAATTTCTGATCAAAATGGGAAAATGAGCTCTCACCCCAGAATGGCCTGGTGGTGAGGGTACTTGGGGGATGTAGAAGACCAGTGTTCAAGTCCCTGCAGTGCCTGATTCCCACATCCGAAATGAGTACTCTACCTCCTGGGCTATAGTGAGTCAGTCTTTTGGTCACAGCATATTTAATCATTTATCAAAGTGGAACAGCTCCAACAGAAGAGATTGAGACTAGCTGTATAGCCCAGTAGTTAGGGCACTTGCACAGGATGTGAGAAACTAAGGTTCAAGCTCCTACTCTGAATCAAACAGCACAAACCATTAATAGCCAGCATGTTGCCTGAACACCTAGGAAAGAGAATGAGACCACCAAACTCATTATCACATAGGCCACCAAGCAGTCATCGGATGGTAATAATTTTCAGTCACTACTGATTCGGGCTAGATATTAAACAGGAACCTACAAGTGAAAGACTCTGTATCCCCTTAGCAATCACCTACACCTAATTACGTTTCCTCAGTTTATCAAGGGTCTGAAAAAAGAGGAGTGCTGGTAAGAAACTGAAACTTTGATCTGTGCAGATTACATTTTGAAAGCTCAACTAGAAACAGAGTTGACTGGGATTTGGGAAGAAGTAACCTACACCATAATTTTTGAGGTGATAAATTCTATGTTGAAGAAAACACTTGTACAGGTCATTGCCTTTTCTTTGCTAACAGGAATTCAGATACACTCTTTCTAAAAGCATCCCTTTATTAAGGAAAAATAAAAGGGGCCCTCCCAATCACATAGTAAGCTTTAGAGAACCCGTGGTCAGTTCCTGAACTACAAAATGCAAACCCCAAAACTGATTAGAAGTATTTAATAAGATACTGCATAACTTTTAAATTTATTTAGAAATGTTCCTTCACTTAGTAATTCCCATAGTTTTGGAACGAATTCTTAGAAACAAAAACATTTTTAATTTTGCACATCAGACTCAACCTTTACACTTGCCCTTTTATTTTCTTCAGGTGTTTTGTCCAATGTGCTCTGTTGTATTACATCGCCAGTCTCAGGCCCAGTGCTCTTTGTTCCAACACCCAGTCAGAATGCAAGAAGCTGCTCACAGCAGAAAAAACTACTTAACTGTAAACATAAAAAACGCATTTAGGAAAATTGTTCTTTTATGGAGATCATCATCTCTGATTAGTTGAAACATGTTAAGTCAGAATATACTGCATATGATCTATCTTTCTGGATACATATGTGGCCTCTTGGTTCACAATTCCTTCCAGAACTCTTCAAGGCACAACCTGCCCCTAGAGCCTGATCTGTTAAACCCTTATGTCTGTGAGTAAACCTGACTCACAACCTATTGCTGTTAATTGGACTACTGACATGAACCAACTGGCTCAAAGTACTTGCACAATGTGGCCAATAGTAAGTAGGTCTCATTCTGTAGTGGCAACATTCCATATGATCAAATATTTAAAATCAGCATCCCTTGTGGTATAACAGAAACAAGGTGCCTATAGCAGAATGTTGTTGCAGGAACACTGTCTCCTGCTTTAAAAATAAACTTGTCATCTTTGCTTCAACATATATTTTCCATAAACATCTCAACTTTGCCTGATCAACATATGCATAGCAGCAGCAGTCTATTATCCTGTAATAAATAATATTGTCCCATTGGCATTCTCTTAATTTTCCTTTACAATATTCACAGAATGTGTGTTATTTGTAACTATTTATGTGACAAAAAACTTAAAAACAAAGAAGAAAAGAAATCCAAAAGCGCTTTTTATTTCCTCCAGTATAAGAACTAGTTTGCATTATGAACACTTTTCACTTTTGTATTCACTTTTCTTGAATATACAGCAAGAAAAAACAGATTTTTGGGTCTGAGTCTCATCTACACCAGGACCCCCTTATGCTACTCTGATTACATTTACACTCGCTAGCACAGCCATAGCGATGTACAGAGGTCTTGCCCCCAGTCTACACATAGGAATCCCCCATGTGTGAATTCTTAAAAAGATTTCAGACTCACTAAGGTAAACTGATATTAGCCACTCTAAAAGCAATTTATCCATATGGGTCCATTTAAGGAGATGGCATCAACTTAACAAAAGTTGATTTAGATACGGATCTAGTTCAATAGGTGCAATTTCTGTATATACACAAAGACTCACTGTAGCTGAGAATTAGGCCCCGAGAGTACAAAACCAAACTAAATGGATGTAATATTTAGTGGCGTGGTCCAGTGGCTAAAGTACGAAACTGGGAATTAGGACCTCTGGGTTGTAGTGACCTACAGTATGTCTACATTGCAGCTAGGAGTGGGCCTCCCAGTCCAGGTAGACAGACTCATGCCAGTGGGGCTCAAGCTAGTGTGCTAAAACTAGCAGTGTGGACACTGTGGCTTGGGCTGGAGCTGGGGTCTCAATCTGAGAGCCCAGGCTCCAGCCTGAGCTGCAATGTTCACAATGTTATTTTTAACGTGCTAGCTTGAGCCCTGCTAGTGTGAATCTGTCTATCCAGGCTTGGAGGCTCACTCTCAGCTGCAGTGTAGACATACCCTTAGGGCATGACTTTCAGAGGGGGTGGTGCCTTCAGCTGCCTTTGATTTTTTAGTGCTCAGCACCGCTGAATAATCAGGCCCATGAGCTCTTTGCGCTGCAGTTTACCAGTCTGCAAAAGGACTATTTTATTAGTGACTTCACAGCTTGCAAGGAGTACTTGTGGCACCTTAGAGACTAACCAATTTATCTGAGCATAAGCTTTCGTGAACTACAGCTCACTTCATCGGATGCATCCGATGAAGTGAGCTGTAGCTCACGAAAGCTTATGCTCAAATAAATTGGTTAGTCTCTAAGGTGCCACAAGTACTCCTTTTCTTTTTGCGAATACAGACTAACACGGCTGCTACTCTGAAGCTTGCAAGGGTTAATTTAGATAAAGCTCATTATGGATGAAAAGTGGTCTATCGGTACAAATGTTTCTATTTGTATTTTGAGGATTGCTTAAGGGGATGCCAGCTATCTTTCTCTTCGGGTAATCAAAAAAACCCTGTTCAGCTGGTATGGGAATTGGACTACTTCATGAACTGACAATTTTTCATTGGTAAAACAGTTGTGAGTTCAGTGCTAAATTCCATGCCATTTCCCCTTCTAATTATTCCATAGACAGACCTACTACAGAGATATTAGGAATTGGTTACTAGATTTCTTATACTACTCGAAGGGCCAGAGTTAGAATGTGCTATGATGTAGTTCATTCTTTTTAGGTACGATTGTCTTTACTAGAACACAGTTCATTTACTTTGGGACAAATTCTGTGGTCCTTCATGGAGGCAAATTCCCACTGAAAATAAAAAGGCAGCTTGTAATATTTCAGTTCCATTGTTCTCTTAGGAAGACTAAGTATTAATTTAAGGTTACATGAAGGGACATGCCAAACTGCATGACCCTTTTTTAGTAATACAAGCTGTTCCAACTTTCAAGACTTAAAACCACTTTATTGCAGTATCACTATTCTCAATGTGTGCTTGTCTGAAGCAATTGCTCCTGATTCAGCAAAAAGAAATGCTGTCAAATGGTCAGATCAGTAAACAACTCACTTACATTGGACAGCTTATATTTGCAGAAAATGCATAATGAGAACTGTTCCAAGAGGCCTAGAAAATGTATTTGGCAAAAAGGAAACAGCAGAAGCATCCTGTATTTCTCTGCAATTCAGCAGTACTCATGGCCAACACTAACATCATATACTTGCTTATTTTTATACTGTGGATTTCGAGGTTACATCAGGCAAGGCAGTTTCGTATCAAAGTCCTATATACACGTTGATGTTGTGAATTTGGACAGTTGTTCTTCCTCATTAGTGCTTGGAAAAGCAATTGCAAAATCTTTATCTATCTAGCTATCTGCCTGACATATAAGGAAGGGGACATGATAACCTCTCCCCCTCCTTTTTTTTGTCTTTTCAGTAGTTAGGGATAACCCCATGACACTCCAAGTGGTGGTGTGATCAGTGTTAGAAATAATTTAGACATGGTGGTTGCTGATATCTGACAATAAATTGCTTCTTCCAGATGTTTGCTGTTTGCTGTGTTTAGAACATATTTTGAAATACTCTTAAAAAAGCCAAGGATGGATTTTTTTTTCCATGTTGAAATAATCCTCGGTGGCTGCCCTTTGCACTTAATCCTGATGTATTATTGATTACTAGAAAGCCTTAATTCTGAGAAAGTCTCATGGGGACGTCTAATGCTTTTGGTTTGTCAAATACAATAGTTTATTATTAGGCTGTGGAAACAAAGACATTTGGCATAAAAGTGAGATTCATAGAAATGGAGGGCCTTATTGACCACGGTGTTACTTCAGGTTTATGCTAGTGTCACCACTGAAGTCACCAGTGTAAAATTAGAATAATGCAGTAATGAATCAGACCAGCCATTCATAAAAAATCAGAGTTTTCCTGTATTATATGCAAGAAAAAACATCTGTCCATTGATTGATGAGATAGTAAAGGGCAGATTGTGAACTCCTTATTCCCATTTGGTGAGCAGTTATTTTCACAAGTATTCTTATTGACTTCAGTGGGAGTGCCCAGGGAGTAACTGCTCACCAATGACAGTAAAGGTTTCAAATTTGGCCCAGAGTTTCTACTCTATATCGCCATAGAGGCCGTTGATTTTGAATGTGTGGAAGTACTGTTATGTTGATCGTTCCAATAATATATGAACTTGTGAGATGACAGGAAGGGTGCAACAAATCAACAATAATTTCCCCAGAATTAATTCTTCAGGGCAGTCACAACACATACTCATAGCTCTGCTTCTTTATTAGTGCTCACCAGTAGCGCTAAGGACTTCTAAATTTTACATTTTTTTTAAAGCTACCCTTAAGTTCATGGTCATAATAGAGAGATTTCAATATATTTCTTCTGAGGACAAAGACAAAATATGTAAAATTACATAGATTGTGCCTAATTCCACTCTCACATGTACCTGTTTAAAACCTAGGTAGCTCTACTGATTTCAATGGAGTTGAAAATGTACACCAATGTAAGTGAAATGATAATGAGGGTCCCCTGATTGACTTCAGGTTCTGTTGACCATCAAAATTCATTGTCCCTTGAGGAAAATATTGACCTTGGCTTCACTGTCTGTCAATATTTACCTCTCAAGTCAATACACTTTGCTGTTTAATCACCTCAGTTGAAGACAAAGTCTGTGTAATATATCATATATGTCGTTATTGATAAGAGGAAATTTTATATCTCCTCTTTATTGTAACACTGTGGTCTGAGAGCTTTCAATGATGTTAAATATTTGAAGAGCTTATTCACTGTTGCAGTCCAAATACACACGCCAATGTCACTGTTGCTTTAGAGTTAGGCTGTGTGTGTGTGTGTGTGTGTGTGTGTGTGTGTGTGTGTGTGTGTGTGTGTGTGTGTGTGTGTGTGTGTGTGGGGTTTCTCTTTTACGGGAGTTGGTGGAAAATGATGTACTGATAGACACTATAGGATTTTTTGTTTTGGTTGGAGGATGGTATATTTAGTAATTGTAGCTGATGCCAGAATGCTACAGTGTATTATATTCTTAATTTCTGGCAAAACCCACATACAATGTGCTAGGCACCGTACAGTGGTACAGTTCATGTATCCAATTACTTAGCATGTAAGACCCCAGGCCTGAAAGCACTTACACACATAGGGAGGAGGTGAGCAGCCCTCTGTGGAGAAAGAAGTGGTTCGGGACTATTTAGAAAAGTTGGACGAGCACCAGTCCATGGAGCCGGATGCGCTGCATCCGAGAGTGCTAAAGGAGTTGGCAGATGTGATTGCAGAGCCATTGGCCATTATCTTTGAAAACTCATGGCAATCGGGGGAAGTCCCGGACAACTGGAAAAAGGCTAATGTAGTGCCCATCTTTAAAAAAGGGAAGAAGGAGGATCCTGGCAACCACAGGCCAGTCAGCCTCACCTCAGTCCCTGGAAAAATCATGGAGCAGGTTCTCAAGGAATCAATTCTGAAGCACTTAGAGGAGAGGAAAGTGATCAGGAACAGTCAGCATGGATTCACCAAGGACAAGTCATGTTTGACTAATCTAATTGCCTTCTATGACGAGATAACTGGCTCTGTGGATGAGGGGAAAGCAGTGGACGTGTTGTTCCTTCACTTGAGCAAAGCTTTTGACATGGTCTCCCACTGTATTCTTGCCAGCAAGTTAAAGAAGTATGGGCTGGATGAATGGACTATAAAGTGGATAGAAAGTTGGCTAGATTGTCAGGCTCAACGGGTAGTGATCAATGGCTCCATGTCTAATTGGCAGCCGGTAAGTGGAGTGCCCCAAGGGTCGGTCCTGGGGCCGGTTTTGTGCAATATCTTCATTACTGATCTGGAGGATGGTGTGGATTGCACCCTCAGCAAGTTTGCAGATGACACTAAACTGGGAGGAGAGGTAGATACGCTGGAGGGTAGGGATAGGATACAGAGGGCCCTAGGCAAATTAGAGGATTGGGCCAAAAGAAATCTGATGACGTTCAACAAGGACAAGTGCAGAGTCCTGCGCTTAGGATGGAAGAATCCCATGCATCACTACAAACTAGGGACCAAATGGCTAGGCAGCAGTTCTGCAGAAAAGGACCTAGGGGTTACAGTGGATGAGAAGCTGGATATGAGTCAATAGTGTGCCGTTGTTGCCAAGAAGGCCAATGGTATTTTGGGCTGTATAAGTAGGGGCATTGCCAGCAGATCGAGGGACGTAATCGTTCCCCTCTATTCGACATTGGTGAGGCCTCATCTGGAGTACTGTGTCCAGTTTTGGGCCCCACACTACAAGAAGGATGTGGAAAAATTGGAAAGAGTCCAGCAGAGGGCAACAAAAATGATTAGGAGTTTGGAACACATGACTTATGAGGAGAGGCTGAGGGAACTGGGATTGTTTAGTCTGCGGAAGAGAAGAATGAGGGGGGATTTGATAGCTGCTTTCAACTACCTGAAAGGGGGTTTTAAAGAGGATGGATCTAGACTGTTCTCAGTAGTAGCAGATGACAGAACAAGGAGTAATGGTCTCAAGTTGCAGTGGGGGAGGTTTAGGTTGGATATTAGGAAAAACTTTTTCACTAGGAGGGTGGTGAAACACTGGAATGGGTTACCTAGGGAGGTGGTGGAATCTCCTTCCTTAGAAGTTTTTAAGGTCAAGCTTGACAAAGCTCTGGCTGGGATGATTTAGTTGGTGTTGGTCCTGCTTTGAGCAGGGGCTTGGACTAGATGACCTCCTGAGGTCCCTTCCAACTCTGATATTCTATGATTCTATAATTGCATGTATGTGATCAGTCCCATTCAACCATGTTTCAAGGCCCCCTGCTATACGCAGTATAAACAGGTAATAAGAAGAAAGTCCCTGTCCCAGAGCACTCACAGTCTAGGTTTATGATAAGATACAATAGGTGGATGAAACAGACAAATTGGGGATGTCGATATAATGTAAATGTAACAGAAAATTGGGCTTGGAGTTGCATGGAAATATAAATATAAACTAACCCTTAAAGTTCATTCTACTTTAACTTATTCTCTCCCTTGGGACACATTTACCATTATATAAATGATGGGGAAAAGAAAACAGCTAGATTCCATCAATTTTGCATTTTATAAAAAAGGGCTTCTGATCAGTATTTCACAGATAGAAAAGAAAAAGCAGTCCATTTATTTTAACACTTTCAGTAGGAACACATACCGTATACACAATGACTATTTGTTTAAGCACTTCCAGGACTGGAATTGGATTTACTTTATTTTTGACAGTACGAAGGAAAGTTCATGGGGCCAAATCAGCTTAGCTCCCATTTATCAGTTTAGAATCTGGCCCACTGATTTTAATCAGATTGCTCGGTGGGCAGCACTTTTGAAAATCAGGCATCTTATTTAGGCAGGAGGGGTGAAATCCCATCCCCATTGAAGGGGCAAAACTCTCATTAACTTCAGTGGGGCCAGATTTTACCAAAGGAACCTAACTGCACCTAGTATTTAAAATCTTGACATCAAATACTAAAGAAATACCAGTAGAGTAAGTGTCATAAACTGACAGAGTAAGGAGTATGTAAACAAAGGGGGAAATGAGTTTCTTAATATTGACAAAGAGATCTAACATATATAATGGGAAGATTTGGAAAGCTACTTTGAAAGTATCTATTATGTACATACATACCTTTCCCCAGACCTGAAGAAGTTCTGTACCTTCACCAACACAAGTTAGTCCAATAAAAGATATGACCTTAAGTACCTTGTCTCTCTGTTATGTACAAATCATTTGAACGTTCAACACCACATATGCAATATGTTCTACAAAGCTATGCCAAAAGTTGTTGAACTGGAAACAAATTCGCAAAAACAAAAGGCGTACTTGTGGCACCTTAGAGATTAAACAAATTTATTTGAGCATAGGCACCTGATGAAGTGAGCTGTAGCTCACCAAAGCTTATGCTCAAATAAATTTGTTAGTCTCTAAGGTGCCACAAGTACTCCTTTTCTTTTTGCGAATACAGACTAACACGGCTGCTACTCTGAAACCTGGAAACAAATTGGCACTGGTTCGTATTACATCCCCCAGATCATAGGTTTGGCAATGCACCCCCAACAAATGCAGAAAATATTGGACTTTACACCCAATGTCGAAGGGCTAGATTCAATCCTGGAGTTATACCAGAGATGAATTTGGCCCACTCTATCTGTCAGTTGTAAATAATCTTCTGAAGTAAAAGCAGACTATCTTCTGAGATTTCTTTTGAGCACAACCCATGTATCCATTGCTGGTGCCTGGCACAATCTATATGTTCCTAACATGGATGCAGGGTCTAATAAAATCTGGGATGACCTAGTGAGGGAAAAATGTAGACATCTGAAAATAAATGCATTACAATAAAACATGAGCTATTTTTAACAATTATGCAGAATCCAGTGAAAGTGCAAATAAGCTAACAACTTCAGGGCTGGTTTTTTTTAAACCTTCTAATAATTGTTTTAATTGGGGAATTGGTAATTTGTTTATTATAATTATTTGCTCTGGGTTACTGGGATGAGCAATCTGAGGATTAGATTATCACCTCTGTAATTTTATAAATATACCCTTGTATCAGTCATAGGTTTGCCAATTACATGGCCTATCATCACCAGGTCTCCTGCCCCCCGCCCCCCCAGCACCCCTTTTTAATGTTTGTGTAAAGACTATAAAGAACAATTGAAAGCAAAATGACCAAATATATGAAAATAGGAAAGGATCTCTTAATCTCTGGGCTTCCCAGTGTTGCATTGCAGAGGCACTACTTGAGTCAGGATCCCCAGAGCTATTTTAGCGTTGTCACCACTGAGCACCAGTGTTACTCTGAATCGTCACTTATACTTGCACCTGACAGTTCACCATCTGATGTGGAGAATCACTATGGTAAAAAGCATGAGAATATTCAACTGTAATGTTACAGAACACTACAGACTACAGCAGGGATTCTGATGTGGTTTGGGCTATTGAATTTTAAAGAGAATGTAGAAATGTGGGCTGTAGATACCATTGTATGTTTTTTATACATAGTGGTGGAAAGACAGGGTACATTCTTGATTTCAAGTACTAGGGAAACTGACAGTGTGGTGCTAAGATTGAGAAAACATGGAAGAACAAGTCCCAGTTGAGGGGGTTGTTGGTTTCTGTTGGAAGAATTCACATAAAACTCCCCAAGCTAAACCTCCAGGAGCTTCCATACCCATATATGGGCTTTTTCTATATAGGAGAGAATGAGGCCCTCCTACCACTTCCAATTATTATTCCTTTATCTTGAAACGCAAAGATTTCTACTGAAAATGGCCTTTTATTTATTTATTTAAATGACAACAAACTTTTGAGCAATGGAGCTAAAAGAATTATTAGATGTTTATGAAGCACCACTTTCTTTTCATGGTCAAATCCTGTTTTCCCTCCTCACATGAGGAGCCGTATTGGTCTCAGTGGGACTATCTGAGTAAGTGAAGAAAACAGGGTTTAATTCTAATAGGGTAATTCAGTAATTGTCACTGGAACTATGTGACTGCTTCCAAGTGCAATGACCCCAGCAGCTTCCCAGCAACACATCAGCCACACTGGCTTCCAGCAGCTTTGGTTACTACTTGCAGGGTGACCCCAACACACTCCCACTTCTGAATTTTCCTTTAAAACATGTGTTCTGCACTGTCCAGCCCTCTCTTGGACAGTCCATATATAACAGGACCATTGCCCCTGTAAGGGGTTAATATCCAACAGTTTGCTACTTTAACTGGAGTTACCCAAACAGTTCCGTTGAACCACAACACTGGTGTAGTTTAGATTTATAAAATAAGTTTATTTAACTACAAAGAGAGAGATTTTAAGTGAATACAAGTATAAGGTATTAAAAGTCAGAAATGGTTATGAGAGAAATGAAGATGAAACACTTTCTAGTAGCTAAAACATAACAAACTAGACTTGGTTCAATGTAAATCCTTACCACATGCTCCCAGCAACATTACTGACCAAATTCTCAAGTCAGGATGCACCCCCAAAGTCAAAGGACTGGATCCTTTGTCTTCTTATGTGAAAGAGAGGGAGACAGACCCTGGAGAGTTTTTGCCCTTCACTTTTATAGTCCAGGCACCCTTTGAAATGCATCTTCCTGAGGGTTCCCCCTAGATAAAGTTCCTTCCTGCTGTGAGGATGGAGACAGGGAGCCTCATGGTGAAAGAGGTTCCAGGTTGTTGTTTGCTAAAATGCACATCAATCTATTCCTGCCCCTTCATTGCCAAAGAATTGCCATTTGACAGGAGATTGCCAATTAACTTTGATGACACTTGGCTAGAGGCATCAGCTTGTCCTTTGTCTTTGAGAAACTGGTTCCCTCCCTTTCCTCCCCCCAATTTGTCTGGTAAAAATATTTCAGTTATATTTTCAGCTTATGGTCATAATGTTACATATAATGTTGCTATGCACATTTCACCATGGTATTATTGATCAGTGACTAATTTTCAAATGATACCTCATGAGGCATATTTTGTACAAAGACTATTACAATAGCGTGTAGGGTGTGAATACAGGGGTGCATCTGGTCACAATAGTACTTTTCATCTATAGACCCCCAATATGCTTTATAAAAGTGGGTGAACCTTATAATCCTCATTTTACAGATGGGGAAACTGAAGTGCAGGGCAATGAAGTGGCTTGCTCAAAGTTTCACAGCGAGTTGATGGCAGAGTCTTTCAACTACTAGGAACGGACTCCCCAGGCTACCAGTACCTATCCACGCCTCCTCACTGTAGTTCTTGTTAATTGAGGGTTCAGACTCATTTGTAAGCTCTTTGAGTAGCTTCTCTAATAATTTATAATTGTTAATATCCAGATCGGGGGGGGGGGGAGGGGGATTTGTATCACAATGGCTCTCCGATTGTCTATTTTACCATCAAGTTGGTGAAAAATATTTTAAAATGAAAAGCAGACTTTCTGCCTTTGAAGAATCTGAGAAGCAGCCAGGATTTTCTTGCAGCAGGCCAATATAGGTGCAGCTGTTAAAAATAATACAAGATTTGTTTTTCTAAGTATTCAGAGAGGGATTTGTTCCAGTAGACAGGAGTGCCCATCCTGCCAGCCCTGCTAGGACATTGCTTATGATTTTCAGCAGCCTGCATGATAATGTGCTTGAATAATATTAAGTGAAATTAGATAAATATTGCAAACCTGGAGGGCTCTTGGCTGAGTCAGAGAATTCTTCCCAAGACCTGAAAAGCACTTTAAAATTGTTTTTAGTATTTCAAAACAATCTGGGAAGCAGGTGATTATTACTATTAATTGACTCTAATTGTGCCATCTTATCATTCTTTAAGTGCTCTGTTTGAGAAGCTGGAAAGAGAGCTAATTTCTGGTATCAAGTTGAAAAAAATGTTATGAAAACGACAATGCCTAAACTCCCATTTTCAAGGAATGACTAAAGAAGTGTGCATGTAAAGGCATTTTAATTTTAGATGCTATGATAGCTTTCTTTCTTTGAAAAATCCATGGACCCGATTTTGATCTTGCATTGGTTTTATTCCAGTGTGACTCCACTAATTTCAGTGGATTACTCCAGTGTATGTGAGCAAAATCAAAACCTGTGATTTTTTTTTTAAAACACTTTTGAGTCCAGATTCCCTTTTCACCAACACATCAGTTTTACGCAGACCATATCTCCATTGATTTATATGCAGTTAATCCTAATTTAAGCACTGATTGAGCAAGTATCAGTGGTTTGAGCATTGGCGTGCTAAACCCAGGGTTGTGAGTTCAGTCCTTGAGGGGGGCCATTTAAGGATCTGGGGCAAAAATTGGGGGATTGGTCCTGCTTTTATAATGAACAGTGCTGAAAAATGAGGGAGCACATGGGAGAAGGGTCAACAAGACTATATCAAACAAAATACCCTCTGTGAATTAAATCGTTTGGGATTTTTCTCCTGAATCTCAGTAGTATGCAAGATGCAGAGTCCCTGAGCTCGCTGATTGCAATGACAGCAATTGTTCCTGGTTCTTGGGTAGAAGACTCATGTGCCCTCCTAACAAGGGCTATGGAAAACCTGATCCTCAATCTATTTTCTGTCCTCAAGAAGGTTGTCATTTCAAATATCATGTTCTATGTCCAGTCCTGCACCTTGCCAACATGCTTCCACAAGCTAATAGTGTGTAATGACCCTCACCCTCTGAAATTTCAGACCTATAGTAATGAAAAGAGGAAAGCTGACCACAGATCCTTATAAGGATCCTACTCTTATGGGGCCTGACTGCAGCCAATGGAAGAATTCCCACTGATTTCAGAGGCAGGAGATTTGGGCCTACAGTTTCTTGTTCTTCTGGTTCATTACCTGAACCTGTGTTCAGACAAGCACGCTTCCACTACTTGTGCTGATGATGATTCATATCCAATGCCACCAGAGTACCATCATTAGAAACCCTCCTCAACATGGGATAGAGTCAGTACCTGCTGCCATCTTAAGGACCCAGTCATACCATTGACTAGCACCAATGCTGGAACTTGGAAGCCTGTTACTTTCTCTTCATCCTCAACTTAGTGAATTGTTACAGTCCCAAGACCCTGGGCTGCTGTATTGGCAGCAGAACTCAGGACCTTGCATCTGGGTTACTGCCTTGCTGATGATTGAATCCATAGTATTGTAGGACTGGAAGGCACCTCAAGAGGTCATCTAGTCCAGTCCCCTGCACTCCTGGCAGGACTAAGTATTATCTAGACCATCCCTGACAGGTGTTCATCCAACTTGCTCTTAAAAATCTCCAATAATGGAGATTCCACAACCTCCCTAGGCAATTTATTCCAGTGCTTAACCACCCTGACAGTTAGGAAGTTTTTTCTAATGTCCAAACTAAACCACCTTTGCTGCAGTTTAAGCCCATTGTTTCTTGTCCTACCCTCAGCAGTTAAGGAGACCAATTTTTCTCCCTCCTCGTAATGGGGCAACGACTCACCCAGCAGCACCTCATGCTGGCTGTCTGGGAATTAGCTCTTTTTACCAACTCCAGAGCACCCTCTGCTGGTGTCTCAGCATCACTGGCCCCCATGTCCCTCCTGGACCCCAGTGCCCTTTTTTCCTGGGGTGCTGCCCCTCCATGCAATACCCCACAGATCTGGGTCTCCCCTCCCCAGGGAACCCCCCACCCTCTATCCCCACCTTGCCTCAGCCTATGGGCTACTGCCAGTCACCATCTAGCCCCCTTTCACTGGGGCTGACTGCAGTCTGTATAAGCCAGTCATCATAGGCAAGGGAGGTTTGGACCTGCTGCCTCCACCTACCCTTGGGCTGCCCTGTTGCAACCCCAGTATCCTGTCTTAGGCAATCTGCCAGATCTGCAGCCTGGGGCTTTTCCAGTCTGGAGCCTCCCAGCTCCTCTGGCCTTCCCAAGCCCTGCTTCACCTCAGGTACCCTCATACACTCCCCAGCAACCAGGGACATCTCCCCCCACAGCTAGAGGAGACTCTATGTGCTCCTGGCCCACTGCCCTCTTATAAGGGCCAGCTGGGCCCGGATTAAGCCAGCTGTGACCTGATTGGGGCATGGCCTCCAGCTGAGGCTGCTTCTCCCCGCTTTTCCTTCCCTGCCACAGCCCTCTCCCCGGGCTGTTTTAAGCCTTTTAAGGCAGAAGCAGGTGACCACCCTGCTACACTCCTCCTTGTAACAACCTTTTATGTACTTGAAAATTGTTATCATGTCCCCTCTCAGTCTTCTCTTCTCCAGACTAAACAAACCCAGTTTTTTCAATCTTCCCTCACAGGTCATCTTTTCTAGATTTTTAATCAATTTTGTTGCTCTTCTCTGGACTTTCTCCAATTTGTCCACATCTTTCCTAAAATGTGGCACCCAGAACTGGACACAATAATCCAGCTGAGGCCTAATCAGCATGAAGTAGAGCCGAAGAATTACTTCTTATGTCTTGTTTACAACACCCTTGCTAATACATCCCAGAATAGGGTTTTTTTTTTGCAACAGTGTTACACTGTTCACTCATATTTAGCTTGTGATCCACTATGACCCCCAGATCCCTTTCTACAGCACTCCTTCCCGGGCAGTCATTTCCCATTTTGTAGGTGTGCAACTGATTTTTTCCTTCCTAAGTGGAGTATTTTGCATTTGTCCTTATTGAATTTCATCCTATTTACTTCAGACCATTTCTCCAGTATGTCCAGAATCATTTTGAATTTTAATCCTATCCTCCAAAGCACTTGCAACCCCCTCCCACCTTGGTATCATCCTCAAACTTTATAAGTGTATTCTCTATGCCATTATCTAAATCATTGATGAAGATACTGAACAGAACTGGACCCAGAACTGACCCCTGGACCTCACTCAATATGGCCTCCTGCTTGAGTGTGAACCACTGATAATTACTCTCTCTTCCTCCTACTCTATACTATTTGTCAGCCATTAGTGGAGAAGGCTGAAGGATATTAGAGATTCAGAATCAGGGGATGGGATGAATGGCGGTAATGGTAGAGAATGACTGTAATGACTTTGGCTCAAGCACCAGGTCTATTATGGAGATGAATTTTATTGTGTTGTAATTCGTGCCAGTGGGTTGGAACTGGACAGCATTCCCCTCCTTTGCAATATTTATGAGTTATTTCCAGGGCTCTTAGAATCCTGCAGCATGTCACTACCAATTTCTGTGGTATGTTAGCACATGTTAATGAGTGTCTCCAAAACAAACAAAGGAAGAGTCAAGGCAGGAAGGAGTGGGAGAGTGAGTGGGAAGGAGAGAGGAGGAAAGGACAGGCAGGAGAATCAGCTGAGTATTGCTGCCATTTAATAATAAAGCTCTGTGGCTTTTGCTGAGGGACAGTAGTAAACTAGGGAGCTTAGCTATTATCACCCAAGAAATATGACTCCTGGATTGCTGCAGGGCAAATAGAAGCTCTGACACCTGTAAGATATACCAACAACTGTATTTTTGTCACTGATGGATCATCTGCCAAAACATATTACATGTTAGTTGCTGGAATTAGAATAGGTTGAGAGGCATTAATTAGAGAGAGACAGAGAGAGAAAAGCACCAACAAAGGGAGGAGCACACCCTACAAAGTTTGGGTCCATATTTGAGTGGGTCCATATTTGAACCCCAGCTGCATGACAACACTGTACTGCAATCGTGTCATAATACTATCCCAGTGGGTCCCATGCACAGGCAAACAGCAGCCTGTCCCTTCTTCCTGTGCTCTGGAATTCTGTGCACACAGCTTTTCTTGGCTGGATACATCTTTGTGAGGTTAGACCTCTTTCAGGCCACTCCTGCTCTGGGAATGCTTTCCTGGTGGCTGGGCTTTTCTTGGCTTGTGTCACAACGTGGTTATATCTTGATGTTGGTGTCTTGACACACTTCTTGCAATGTGAGTTTATGTCTTGATAGATATGTATTTGTCAACCCAAACCTGATACATTCAGGTTAAGTTGGGTGGATATGAGCAGAGCTGTTCGGGATAGGCTCAGAACTTTTCCCATGCCATCACCCAGCTCTGCTTTACTGCTAGAAAACCATTTTTCTCTTCTCGATTCTCTTCTAATTTTATTACCCTAGCATACTGTATCATTTCAAAAGACTTTACAGTATGCAGACAGCAGTGATGCTGAATGGTTACTTTGTGGTACTTAGCTACATCCCTGAGTACGGGAGGTATGGACTTATATTTCACTGGAGAGCTCCAGGAAGGCATGGCCTATTCCCTGCAGCATGACTCGCTATCTCTGTCAAACATCAGAGGAAAGCAACCCCTGCGCCTGCCGGAATCTGTGACTGCTGTCCCTTGTGCAGGGTGAGGCGGTAAGGTCCTTGCACCCAGCCCTCCTGCACACCCATGCTAAGGCTAGGGATAACAGAGTTGAATCCCACAAGCAAATTGAAAGATCATGTCACAGAGCATGTAGGCAACCAAGGTGAAGTTAGACAAGTCCTCACTTACAGACAGCCCCCCAAACCTGAAGCAAACACTCTCCAGCAACCACACATCAAAAACACTAACCCAGGAACCTATCCTTGCAACGAAGCCCAATGCCAACTCTGTCCACAAATTTATTCAAGTGACACCATCATAGGACCTAATCACATTAGCCACACCATCAGGGGCTCGTTCACCTGCACATCTACCAATGTGATATATGCCATCATGTGCCAGCAGTGCCCCTCTGCCATGTACATTGGCCAAACCGGACAGTCTCTACGCAAAAGAATAAATGGACACAAATCTGACATCAGGAATCATAACATTCAAAAACCGGTAGGAGAACACTTCTACCTCTCTGGCCACTCAGTAAAAGATTTAAGGGTGGCAATTTTGCAACAGAAAAGCTTCAAAAATAGACTCCAGCGAGAAACTGCTGAGCTTGAATTAATATGCAAACTAGATACCATTAACTTGGGTTTGAATAGAGACTGGGAGTGGCTGGGTCATTACACATATTGAATCTATTTCCCTATGTTAAGTATCCTCACACCTCGTTGTTAACTGTCTAAATGGGCCATCTTGATTATCACTACAAAAGGTTTTCTCCTGCTGATAATAGCTCATCTTAATTAGCCTCTTACAGTTTGTATGGCAACTTCCACCTTCTCTGTGTATATACATATATATATATATATTCTATTCTATGCATCCGATGAAGTGGGCTGTAGCCCACGAAAGCGTATGCTCTAATAAATTTGTTTGTCTCTAAGGTGCCACAAGTACTCCTGTTCTTTTTTGCGGATACAGACTAACACAGCTGCTACTCTAAACCAGTGTTTGTGTGGGAATCTTAGCAGGGGCATAGTCACTCTTCTAATCAATGCTCTGACAGGGCCCCTCCACAGCTGCAATTCCAGCCAAAGTGGCTGCAAGAACTGCCACTAACTTTGCGTGCTGTACATATAAAGGTCTTAGGCCGCTGGATCAGCATAGTTACTTCCATCCTGCCTCCAAAATCCTCTTCTGGACCAGCCTATTTCTATTCCCTGCATGAATGCTCCAGTCATGGCTCCCCCTGCTGAGCCCAACTTGTAAGGCTTAAGAGGTGCCATGTGCCTTGTACTGGCCTTCCACACTGGGGAAAACAGAGTCCTGCTTCTAACATCCACAGACTGCAAATCAATATACTCACGGGTGCTATAGGTAACTGCCTGTGCATCTTCTATTGCTGAGATAATCTCTAGGTCCAAAATGCTCAAGAAACAATCAGTTCTATTATCTGCTTTGATGGACCGATGCTCCTGGGCAGTAACGTATGTATAATTTCTCTCAGTGACCTGATCACTTTGTCTCTCTTTCCTCTATTACTGCCGATTAAGCAGAAACACACTCAGAGCTGCCAGCAAGAGGAAGTGACCATTATTTACATTAAATTTTGACAAAGTGAACGCCCTGATAAAATAGGCCACGGAGGACACGGATCCTGTTTGGTTTCTCTTACATGCTCCATGCATTGTTGTAAAGGACATTGACAAATGTATTATTAAAGCTGGTCTTTCTGCAGAAAAGCCGACTGTACAAACCAAACAAGTACAAATAACATTTTTGGAATGAAAGGCCTTATTCTGCAAGGTGATGTTTGTCTGTTAGTACCGGGAGATGAGGGTGTTTATCTCTGCCCAGAACTAGGTGCTTTTATGAATGACTCACACACTTGCTACCAGTGATAACAAACTACTGGCAAAGCATCTGGTAAAACTTAATTCCCAGAATGGCAAAGGCATTTGGTCGAGGAATAGCAGACAATCTAGTGACAGAATTGCATCTTGCTGTACATTTTGCTACTGTAGTAAACCAAACACTTTCCCCATCTCTTCCCCATCATTGGTCCATAAATATCCTGTGCTAACTTTAAAATGTTTCCTTCATTATATATTTTTTTCCAATCTTGTATGTACTCAGTTAAAAAATAAAATCAAACCATTTTCCTTTCCTCCTCTTCAAGCATTCCAAGAAAGGCCCAGGTTCTCAGCTTCTGCTGGGTATAACTCCATGGAGGACACTGAGGAGACCCACTTGCAGCTTTCTGATTCTGGAGCTGTTTCAAATCCAGAGTCATCTTAGATGAGAACAGCCTGGGAAGCTGCTCTAATCTCCACTGACTGGGCTGGTTATGGACCTCGAGAGGCCATCCACCAGCCAGGAATTACAGAAACAAGGTGAGTTTTAGCCATGGTGTTGTCTAGCCCCATAGATGGGGATTGAATGGGGTAGCGTAGAAGATGGCTATGCCCATTCTCTGCTTCCTAGGAACATTCCCCTGGTGAGGGAATTTCCAGCTAGGGAGATTTGCTCCTTTCTGGCTCTTTTGCACTGGCCAGATCACAGTAAAACATCTCGCCTATCATTTTTGAAAAGTGGTGTACGGGGTTTTAACCACCCACCCAGCTTTAAATGAAAGCTCAGCTAAAACCGTGGGTTGAAAAGCGAGGATTGTGTGTGCCCTGCCTGTGTTCATAAACCCAGGGAAAGGAAAGTTCCCCGAGTCTTCTCCGTACTTTAAATGCGTGTTACATTAGTTTGGTCTTCTGCCCAAAGCAGTTGTCTGTATGTCAAAGGACGTTCTGAAAGGCTCTTATTGTTGCACATGTCTGAATACAAAGTGGGGCTAAAAGAATAGCTGGGTAAGGAGGTTACTTCTGTCTTTCAGTTACTGTAGCAGTAAAAGTAATAGTGCCATTGTATTAGAATAACTGCATAGGTGAAAACCGTACATTTACTTTACCTGCCACTCTTAATGTGAATGTACTTCCCTTTGTTTTGAAAAACAATTTCTTACTGTGGTCCATGTGTACCTGGGATGCATTTTTAAGTAGCATATGGTATGAATAGGTTAGCTCAAGATGGTTCCCATTGCTAATAAACCAGTACAGTATAATACTCTTCTTTCTTTTCCTAGTTAAAAAATACTGTGGGCACCATTTGACTTAAATAGAGATGAACAGTATGAGACAACATTTACCTCCACATTGTTTCACTGATCACACCTTTCTCAGTTCATTCAGTTCTCTTGGCTGGTTCAATCTCTGCTTGTCTTTGACTTGCAAAGGAAATAGAATTATACCTGCTCTCCAGAATACATGCTGTAGTCCCAGGTCAGGTATGTAACTGAACAAATCCATACAGAAGAAATTGAATGGAAAAGCAAGGCAGGTGATGATATCTTTAAAAAATATCTGACAATTTTTTTTAACCAAAAATACATGGGGCATTTTCTTTTCAATCTCTGATGCACAGAACATATATAGTGACATTACAGGCACATTGTTTTTATTGCATACCTCTTAAATATTGCATTGTGCTCAGAATTAACTGCCTAATTCCACAAGTTGCTGGTTGCCTCCTTGGTTAGTGCTGGGCACACTTAATGCCTTTTGAACTCAACTGCGTAAGGGGCTTAATTCTCAGGTGGTGTTTAGCATCATGTCACACGGGGGCCTAAATTAAAGCTGTAGATGAAGTGTTTGAGCTGCTTTAAAAAGATATTTCTGGTTTTTACACAAAGCTTTCTTTCCTTCAGTCCAGTTAGGTGCCAGTCCAATTCCCACAAACTTTAGACACCAATGTTCAAATTCCAAATATGCTTTAGTGCAGCACAATGGTTAAGAATTCTCTCTCTCTCTCTTTTTTTTTTTTGTTAAAGCTAGTTAGTGCAGTATTAGGTAGGTCAGTCTGGCCACATTCCCAGAATTTAACAGTGGGGGCCTTGTGAAATGCTAAATGATGTGTATAACAGTATTCAGGCTCTCTCTGAGCCAATCCGTCAAAACATTTGCTGCTTTGAAAATGTGTTCTTTAAAAATATGGGCATATGGAACTTATTAGTCTATTTGGTGGAGTTCAGGCAGCAGAACCCAAAATAAGCATAAAAACATTCAAGGACACAATCCTACCTTAAGGTAACAGAATCTTTAAAACTGTCCTTTTGCGATCAAACACATACAAAATACTTGCGAGAAACATCGCATGAGTGTATGCTTGTCTTTCAAAACACAGTCAGAAAAACTGACATATGGAACACACAGTAGGATTAAAAAAGGAGCATTTCAACCCTAAAAATGGCTGGAACATTTGGCCCTTCGCTACAGCATTCCCCTGGTTAAGTACATTGATCCTGCACTTTAGTGGCATACGTTCAAGTTGTATCTAGGAGCTACAACTCAGTTTCAGTGCAGTGTGTTTCTGTATCTCTGGTGCATTGACAGTGAGGATCAATTAGTCTCCTTGGAGATGAAAAAGACAGTTGCAACAGAAGAGAGACACAACTGAGCTGCAGTTATCCAGCACCTGCCTGTACCTTCTTCCAATTGAGTCCTACTTCATATAGCACTGAGGACACAGAACTATGGCACACTAGATGTATCTTCCTTTTTCACACTTAAACAAGGAAAGTGTGAAATTTGAATGGGAAACTGCAAAAATTACTTGGTTTTGGCTAAATTGTGGCTTTGTCAGAAGTCCTGAGGAAGGGACCGCAGAGTTATGCTGCCCCTGGAGAAGACAAGGAGCCAGAATGTGACTTTGAGTCATTCTTTGGGGTAAGGGTTGCAGGGAAGTAACCTGTGCCAACCCTGTACCTGGCTCCACCTACCCTCAACCCCTGCCTTCCCACTGACCACACAGCAGTGAGCCCGTGGAGACTGTCCTCCATTTCATGCTGCTACCTGCGACATGGATGGCCAGCAATAGGGGATAAAATGGCTGCTTTTTGCCCCTTGTTTGGGCACATTCACCAGATAATAAAAGGGGTGCAGATAATGTTAATAACTACATCAGCAAGACAGAAGACCACAGCTGATATTCTTTCCAGAAATAATGGTGTTTTAAAAAAATTTTACAGATATTTGACCAGTTTTATCAGTTACTTAAAAATATCTACAACTAAGATTACAGGTTTTATTCTGTTCTCACGTCCACAGGTGTAAGTCAGGAGGAACTCCATTGCAGTGTGATTGCAGAATATGTGGGACAGTAATTGGGCTTGAAGTCCTGAGGATGAAAAGGCTTAAAAATTTACTGTTAACTTTTTATGCATAAATAACGTACTCCATGAACTCACTGGAATAATTAGCAATGTAAGGTGGTACTATTACCTGTAATCTTACAACTTCTTTTTGCTAACGTGTGAGCAAGTTTTTAGTCTGAAGAAATGCTGTATTGTTGCTAGTTTTGTTAGGTGGTGGTCCTTTGACAGAAGCTGTAACAGATTGCAGAAAGTTTGTGCCTATTCTTTGTATTTGGAGGCCACTCTCAGGACAGAATAACTTCCTGGGAACTGGGCATTGTGTGTGCTGGGGTTTCCGGAAGAGGAAATTCCTATGTTGTTTGTGACTGCCTCAGTTCCAGGATTAAGATAGATGTGTAAATAAAGTAATACTTAGGTATACCCAGACTCCATATCATTGAGTCTGGTATTCAACAAGGGGCACTAGTATTTACCTATAACTCAATCAACTGAAAAAGTAGTCACAAAATTCTGAAGGCGGGACTTTCAAAAGGGTTCAATTGGCCTAACTCTGTTATTGAAGTCAATGATAAAAGCCTCATTGACTTCAAAGGGAACAGTAATAGGCCAAAGCTGAGTACTTTTGTAAGTCCCCCATGCAGTTTAATCCCATATTTGTGTTTATTAAGATGGAGGGCTTTGGCACTGCTAAGTGGTGTCATCCATGAACTCTAGGTCTGACCCCATTGATTCCGCAAGTTGGACGTTTCTCTTCATGCTTCTCCTTGTGCCCCATTTCTCTTCGAGGGTTCCCTGGTAGCACATCACACTAAAGGGTTGTGATGCCATTGGCTCCCTACTTGTGCCTGCTTCTTCTACTTTGAGAGTATGTTGGGTAACGTGGAAGATAAGCAGCATTAAGACCCAACAGCTTTGCCAGCTGTATTTTCACTGGGTTTGGAGGGCAGCATGTCATATAAGAACATAAGAGTGGCCATACTCACTCAGACCAGAGGTCCATATAGCCCAGTATCCTGTCTTCCAAAAGTGGCCAATGCCAGGTGCCCCAGAGGGAACGAACAGAACAGGTAATCAAGTGATCAATCTCCTTTTGTCCATTCCCAGCTTCTGGCAAGGGACAACATCCCTCTGTGATCTAGCATGCACCTCCAAACCTATATAGCCCCAGGCTCTGCAGTGGTGACATGAATGAGCCCATGGAAGGGTGAATCATGCACTGTTGTCTCTGCTCCCCCTTTCTGTGACTAAAGGGCCAAGCTTTTCCTTGTGCTTATCTTTTATTCCTCCTCTCCATGCAAAGTGGACCATCAAGCTCAAGGTGACTGCCCTGTGAAATTTTATTTGCGGCACTAAATATAGGTTTTTAGGTGGGTGTGCCTCTCCCTCACTATCATCTCTTAGGGAGGCCACACCCCTTTGCTACACACACTCCTGAAAAGGTAGGCTAAGTAAGTGAGGGAAATTAGCAGTCTCCAGCCCCAACCCAGAGGCAGGGTAGGGCTGCCAATAGTTCAGGGGCCCCAGTCCTCAGCCAGGACAAGTGCCTCATCAAACAAAGGGCACCAGCAGGGGGTCGAGCACCCAGCAAGCAGTGTACGGAGGGTGCCGGCAGGGGGTGTCCAAGGAGAAAAGGCCTCCTGGCTTAAGGAGGGAGAGTACTGCCACCCCAGAGGTGGAGTGGCAGGGGGGACGGACACAGGGCCACCCAACTGCACCACATCCCAGCCCAGGGCCCTAACAGCAGCAGAGTGGTCTGTCACTGGGAAATTCACCCAGAACACACTGACCATTTCTCTGGCAGCACCACAGCCAGACAGTGCTCTGGCTCCCCTGGGTTGCTTCCTCTCCTCCCTCCCCTCAGGTGTACCTGCATCCAAGGGTCATCCTCCATCTCCCTGGGGTACACTGCAAGCAGCAGTCCCAGCAACTCCTCAGTGTCTGGCGTGTCAGGCAGTCCCGGTACCTGAGCAGTTGCCTCAGGACAGCCAAAGTCTTCTGCAGGTTCCAGCTCCAGCAGTGGGTTGGAAGCATCTACCTTCCTCAGCAGAGTTGCAGGGCCCACCTCTTATACTTCCTGTTTCTGTCCCTCCCTTCCGTTTCTGGGGTGGCGGCCTAGACCTTCCAGGTTTTGCCCATCAGGGGGCGTCTGGCTCTCCCTCGCTGTCCGTCTCTGAGGGAGGCCATGCCCCTTTGCTACAAGGTTTGTGTTTGAGGGATTCAGCTAACACACTGCTATTTAAAGTCTCACTAAAGTTCCTTTTTTAGTTTCATGAAGCAATTTGAATCAGCTCTTCTTAAGCCTCACTGGTCCGGTATTTAAAATTCAGTCCTGGAGTAGCAAAACAAATGAAACACTTGATACTGAAATCTTCCTGTTCAATTCTCTGTTGTGATTAATAGCCATTGAGTCACTAAGCTTTGTTATGCTCAAGTTCTCTTATTTACATAATTGTAAGTGTTGTATTTTGGTATTCTAAAGGGATTCGTGCCTGGAAAAATTAGAAGAATGAGCCACGTAAGTCCATGAGAGATGTTATAAAATAAACCCTGTACCATGTGTGGAGTAACATTTTTTACTGCAAGTGGCTGCTCTCACTTTCTGGCATTTACACACATGGCCATCTGTTTGAAGGCTGTTTGAAATGGCTGTTTTCCAGCATTTATGTAACGGGGCCGTTGAAAGGAAATGACATCACTGAGTTTCCTGAAGAATATGAGCAATGCCAAACCTAAAGAAATAAAATGGACAATAAATAGAAACTTTATTTTTAAATGTAATTTTCCTTTTACAGTAGGTTACCTCTCCATGTTGATCTGAGTTTGCTTTCACACTGGTTTAAAACCAAGGAAACTCCATTCATTTCACTTGGACTTTACACATGCGGTAAGTGAGAACGGAATCCGAACCATTATGCCTAACAAATATTTGCTGACATGAAAACAAGTGAGACAATCTGTGCCTTACAGAAAGAACTGATCTAAGACAAAGCCACTGTATTCCTGACTGGGTGTCACTTCAAGTGCCTACCTAGGGAACTCAATACATGTTACAGAAGTACAGCTGTGTCATAAATTCACAGGGTAAAGAATTCGTATATTTTTATGGCAAGAAAAGAACAGCATGTCTGAAATAACATGGAATGTCTAACTCTCATATAATTCCATTAACATGAGTTAAACTAGAGCTGTATTTCACCTAATCACTTTAGATCACATCCATATTAGGATTTAAACAAAAAGAACATTTATGTTACTAGGCTTCACATAACAGCAGTAAACCACTTTCACATTGCCTAGGTATGTACTGAGTTACTTGCTTTTAGTGCTAGCCTCGCTATAAACGTTCCCAATTGGTGGAAATCAGCTTAGCTCCATTGGCTTCAATGATGATTTACATTGGCCTACATCTGGCCAGTAGGTTTTGGACTTTTATCTTATGTGCAGACCATGGTCATACCTTTGTTTTGTCATTTTTGCTTGCTTCCTCACAGGAAATAATTAAATTACTTAGTGAATTAAGGACTTCTAGTGCATCCAAAAATGATAGCCATTACTGACCTGAACAAAAATCGGAGCAGTGGCCTAGAAGTGAAAGCTTCTATTTCCATTTGCTGAACCTAACATGAAAAACACAATATTTACTGCTGTATTTGTGGTATTGAACATTCTAACTGTAGGAATACTGCAGTTAAATTTTCTTTACAAGTGCTAATTCTCATATTTTAAAATGGTGACCAACCCCTTGAATCACTCAGTCTCCAGAATAACTTCATGCTGAAGAGTCAACAATACCCGATAATGAACATATTTTTAGACTTAGGGGAATGCTCTAAAGTTTGGATTCAGGTTTGGTCAAACTCCTAAAAATTAACGTTGAACTAAACACAAATCAGATTTTTTTTGCCTCCCAAGTGAAAAATGTTTGTGGTCTAGCTTAATAGACCTGTGCAACCTAGGGATGACATTATGAAAAAGAAATAAAAATCCTTTTAAAGGTCTTCATTCCAATAAATTCCAGTCAATGACCCCAGGCCTCCCTCCTTTCTACTTGGGGCATATCTGATTCTGTTCTTTAATTTGAGTTAGCTAGTCAGTTGATTTCATTGTCACAGTCCTGTGCAAGAGGTCCCAATAGATCTTAGATCTATAGATATGGCTACACTTCAGCTGAGAGGTTTGATTGCAAACCCAAGCTAATTATGGTCAAATTAGTTCCCGAAAAATAGCAGTGTAGCCGCAGTGGCCCAGGCTGTGCCATGGACTAGCTGCCTGAGTACAGACCCAGGGTCCTGCATGGGATTGTACTCAGATATCTGCTGCCCATGCAATGCTGGCTTTTTAGTGAGCTAGCTTGATCAAACCTACACATGATGCCTATACACGTTTGCAGTGTAGACATATCCAGATATAATACAAATTGGTTCTGTCCTGAGGAATTTAGGGTGAGAAAAGGGAACCTGAAACTTTCCTTCAGATTCCCCAAAAGACCAAAGTCGATTCAGGTTAAAGCCAGTCAAAAACCAGCAAAGTTACTGTAAATGTTTACCATATGTCAAGATTTTTTTTATTGACTACTTTCATATCTGGTCAAAAAATGACAATTTTTCAGGAAAATTTCTGATTATTTTTTGCCTATATTTAAAAAAAATCCAACCAGCCCTTGTTCAGATTTAGTACTATTAGAAACATATTACACTGCCCAAAAACGTTTCCTTTGACCTGCTCAGGCCATGTATTTCTGTGTCATGTTGGCAATGACCTTGACTGCTGCATGGGAGACTTCAAAGTAACCCCCCCCCTTTATTTTTTTCATGTGCTTTTTTCCCCACCAAAGCATCAACAAAGAAATGCAGCTAGAAAAACAAAGAAGCGCAGTCAGTATAATAGTAAAATTAATGAGCCAATATCAAGTCAATGTTGAGCCAACTACTATTCCTTAGTTCAGCCCAGTGTGTACATTTGAGTCTATTACCCCACATGGGTGGCAACAAGAGCTTGGGCTTTGTCCACAAAGGTATTAAGGCCATGTCTACACTACGAAAGTACTCCAATTTTACAGAAGTCGATTTTTGGGAAGAGATTATATAAAGTTGAGTGCATGCGTCCATACTAAGCACATTAATTCAGTAGTGTGCGTCCACAGTACCGTGGCAAGCATTGACATTCCGAGCAGTGCACTGTGGGTAGCTATCCCACAGTTCCCGCAGTCCCCGCTGCCCATTGGAATTCTGGGCTGAGCTCTCAAAGCCTGATGGGGCCAAAAATTTGTCGCAGGTGGTTATAGGTAAATGTCGTCAGTCAACCCTCCCTCCCTCCATGAAAGCAACAGCAGAAAATCATTTCACGCCCTTTTCCCTGGATTGCCTGAGCAGATGCCATAGCACGGCAAGCATGGAGCCCATTCAGCTCACCGCAGCAGTTATGACCACTGTAAACACCTCACGCATTATTGTGCAGTTTATACAGAACCAGCACCTGAAAAACCAGGCGAGGAGGCGACGGCAGCACGGTGATGAGGACATGAACACAGATTTCTCTAAAACTGCTGTCCCCGGCAATTTGGAGATCATGGTGTAACTGGGGCAGGCTCATGCCGTGGAATGCCGATTCTGGGCCCAGGAAACAAGCACAGAATGGTGGGACTGCATAGTGTTGCAGGTTTGGGATGATTCCCAGTGGCTCCGAAACTTTCGCATGCGTAAGGGCACTTTCATGCAACTGTGTGACTTGCTTTCCCCTGCCCTGAAGCGCAAGAATACCAAGATGAGAGCAGCCCTCACAGTTCACAAGCGAGTGGCAATAGCCCTGTGGAAGCTTGCAACACCAGACAGCTACGGTCAGTAGGGAATCAATTTGGAGTGGGCAAATCTACTGTGAGGGTTGCTGTGATGCAAGTAGCCGACGCAATCATTGAGCTGCTGCTATCAAAGGTAGTGACTCTGGGAAATGTGCAGGTCATACTAGATGGCTTTGCTGCAATGGGATTCCCTAACTGTGGTGGGGCTATAGACGGAATGCATATCCCTATCTTGGGACCGGACCACCAGGGCAGCTAGTACATAAACCACAAGGGGTACTTTTCAATGGTGCTGCAAACACTGGTGGATCACAAGGGATGTTTCACCAACACCAACATGGGGTGGCCAGAAAAGGTTCATGATGCTTGTGTCTTCAGGAACTCTGGTCTGTTTAAACAGCTGCAGGAAGGGATTTACTTCCCAGACCATAAAATAACTGTTGGGGATGTTGAAATGCCTATAGTTATCCTTGGGGACCCAGCCTACCCCTTAATGCCCTGGCTCATGAAGCTGTACACAGGCACCCTGGACAGTGGTAAGGAGCTGTTCAACTATAGGCTGAGCAAGTGCAGAATGGTGGTAGAGTGTGCATTTGGATGTTTAAAGGGTCGCTGGTGCAGTTTACTGATTTGCTCAGACCTCAGCGAAACCAATATACCCACTGTTATTGCTGCTTGCTGTGTGCTCCACAATCTCTGTGAGAGTAAGGGGGAGACGTTTATGGTGGGTTGGGAGGTTGAGGCAAATCGCCTGGCCCCTGAATACATGCAGCCAGACACCAGGGCAGTTAGAAGAGCACAGGAGGGCACGCTGCGCATCAGAGAAGCTTTGAAAACCAGTTTCATGACTGGCCAGGGTACTGTGTGACACTTCTGGTTGTTTCTCCTTGATGAAAATCCGCACCCTTGGTTGCCTCTAAATTCCCTGTAAGCCACCCACCCTCCCCACTTCGATCAGAGCTTGCTTGCGAAGGAAATAAAGTCACTATCATTTAAAAAACATCTGTTCTTTATTAATTGATTATAAAAATAGGGAGATAACTCACAAGGTAGCCTGGGTGGGATGTGGGAGGAGGGTAGAAGGGAAGGAAAAGGTCACTTCAAAACTTGTTGAATTACAGCCTTCTGTTGCTTGGGCTGTCCACTGGGGTGGAGTGGTTGGGTGCCCAGAGCCTCCCCGCCCCCGCGTTCTTGGGTGTCTGGGTGAGGAGGCTATGGAACTTGGGGAGGACAGAGGGCAGTTAAGCAGGGGCTGCAGAGGCAGTCTGTGATCCTGCTGCCGTTCATGAACCTCCACCAGATGCCAGAGCATGTCTGTTTGATCCCGCAGTAGCCCCAGCATTACCTCATACCTCCTCTGATCTTCCTGCTGCCACCTCTCCTCACATTCATTAGCCACTGTCCTGTACTCTGCTATTGTGTCCCTCCACACATTCTGCTGAGCTCTGTCAGTGCCGGACGACTGCATGAGCTCAGAGAACATTTCATTGTGCGTGCTTTTTTTTCGCCGCCTTATCTGAGATAGCCTTTGGGACGGAGGAGGGAGGCTTGAAACATTTGCAGCTGCTGGAGGAAAAAAGGGAGTGAAGTATTTAAAAGATACATTTTACAGAACAATGGCCATATTCTTTCACGGTGAACAACACTATTCACATTGCATAGCACATGTGATTTTGGTACAAGGTCGCATTTTGCATCTTATATTGAGTGCCTGCGGCTTTGGTGTTAGAGATCACACATGCAGTGCCGGGCAACAGAATTCGGCTTGCAGGCGGCCATGGTAAGCCATAGTCTTTCGGCTTCTGCAACCTTCATAAACAGCAGCACCCTCCTCTCCCATACCCGGCAAAGCACATTGAGTTGGCCATTTAGTGCTGCAGTTTTCCTGTTAACGTGCAGCAGCAGACACCAAACTAACCCTCCCTCCCCCATCCAATTCTCTGGGATGATTGCTTTACCCCTCACCCCACCGTGTGGCTGGTATCAGGGAAGATCCCTGCTAGCCAAACGCGAACAGCTCAGCGCCAATGCCTCCCCCCCCCCCACAAACCGCGTGGCTAACTACAGGGAGGATTTCTTTTCAGCCACAGGCAAACAGCCCAGTAGGAACGGCCACCTCTGAATGTCCCCTTAATTAAATTCCCCTATTTCAACCAGGTTACCATGAACGATATCACTCTCCTGAGGATAACACAGAGAGATAAAGAACGGATGTTGCTTGAATGCCAGCAAACACCGGGACCATATGCTGACAGGATTTGTCATGCAATGATATCAGATTACTTGCTACTAGCATGGCGTGGTAAAGTGTCCTACCGAGGAGGACAGAATAAGGCTGCTTTCCCCAGAAACCTTCTGCAAAGGCTTTTACAATACCTCCAGGAGAGCTCCATGGAGATGTCCCTGGAGGATTTCCGCTCCACCCCAGATATGTTAACAGACTTTTCCAGTAGCTGTACTGGCCACGAATGCATCCCAAGTCCTCAGGGCAACTTAATAATTAAAAAACGCTTGCTTTTATAACGTATTATATTTAAAAAGTTACACTCACCAGAGGTCCCTTCTCCATCTTGATTGAGTTGGGAGGGTATTTCAGTCAGTGTGATAAAAAGATCCTGGCTGTCGGGGAGAACTGTGTGCTCTCCTCAAGCTCATCCTCCTCCTCAACATCTTCCCCATCCGCAAAATCCTCAGGCATGGCGGAGAGTACCTCATCATCGGAGTCCATGGACAGAGGTGGGGTAGTGGTGGCGGCCCCCCCTAGAATTGCATGCAGTCAGCGTAGAAGTGGCATGTCTGGGGCTTTGTCCCAGAGCGTCCATTTGATTCTTTGGTTTTCTGGGACGCTTGTCTGACCTCCTTAAGTTTCATGTGGCACTGTGTTGCGTCCCTGCTGTAGCGTCTGTCCCACGTGGCCTTGGAGATTTTTTGAAATGTTTTGGCATTTTGTCTTTTGGAACGGAGTTCTGATAGCATGGATTCCTCTCCCCACAGAGCGATCAGATCCAGTATCTCCCGTTCAGTCCATGCTGGAGCTCTTTCTTGATTCTGGGACTGCATGGTCACCTGTGCTGATGAGCTCACCTCGCCAAACAGGAAATGAGATTCAAAAGTTCCCGGGGCTTTTCCTGTACACCTGGCCAGTGCATCCGAGATGAGAGTGCTGTCCACAGTGGTCACAATGGTGCTCTGTGGGATAGCTCCCGGAGACCAATACCTTCGAATTGTGTCCACACTAACCCTAATTCAAAACGGCGATGTCGATTTCAGCGCTAATCCCCTCGTCGGGGAGGAGTACAGAAATCGGTTTTAAGAGCCCAATACCTAATCTGGATTCCTCATTTATTGGTGGCTTAATTTGGAATACAATGGGCCTGATTTCAGCATTGATGAGCATATGGAATGCCTTCTGAGGTCAATGGAAGCTGCAGATTTTTTTCACCTATGATAAACAAGCCCAAGGTGTCTCATGTCAGACATTCAAATATTGAAGCATCCTGTAACAGGGTGACTTGCCCCTTTAAGAGCAAGAGGCCTAGGGCCAGCCAACCCTAGTTCCTAGGTAGCTACACCTCAGTAGGGATCAGCAGGAAGCTGCAGTGGGAGAGTTCTCAGGGAGAATGGAGGCTGCTGGGGAAAAGCAGGCTCCAGCAGAGAAACCTGGAACTTGGGGAGTGAGACTACAGGCAGGAAAGGCCTGGGAGTGACCTGAAAGTATATAAATGGAGGAATTTTAGAACTTTATTTTGAATGTTTGTTAATTTAATAACCCAGAACTGTAACCCAGAACTGGTGAAGGGCTGTGAATGGACAGAAGGGTTTGTGAGCCTCTTGAAGGGGGTGTCACAGGCTGGCTTGCCCTAGTAAATGAAGCAGTTCCAGTGCCCCGTACCAGACCAGGTACTCCTATTTGGCTAATTAAGACAGAGGGGTAGCACCTCGGGGCTATAAAGAATCACTGACAAAGCTGGTGAGTGAGTGTTTGAGTAAATTCCTCCAGTTAGGAAGGGCAGAGGTGAGAACTGGCAGAGACTGGAGAAAAGAGGAGCCTGGAAGGAAGCAGGAAGTGTTTCCTGGGAGAAGGCTGAAGGTAGGAGAGTAGCAAGAGGAGTTTGCTGGCAGGTATACCCAAGCCAGGACCGAAGGTGGTGGTGGCAGCAGCAGCAGGAGTTGTCTGCTAGTGATAAGCTGGATCCAAGGGCTGGAAAGGGCTGAAGTCTGGGTGCAGAAGCGGCACTTACCCGCTGACATTCGCAGGGCTAGAAAGCTGAACCCAGGGAACCAAGAGATGGTTGGCAGGAGTGAAGGAGGCTCCCAGCGGACAGGCTATGGGGGTTCCTGCTGGGAAGAGTGGGGTTGTACTTCACTTGGAGAGATTGGGGAGGCTGTCCTGTACACCTGGCCAGTGCATCTGAGTTGAGAGTGCTGTCCACAGTGGTCACAATGGTGCACTGTGGGATAGCTCCCGGAGACCAATACCTTCGAATTGTGTCCACACTAACCCTAATTCAAAACGGCGATGTCGATTTCAGCACTAATCCCCTCGTCAGGGAGGAGTACAGAAGAGGACTGACAGAGAGTCTGGGTTGAAGGTACTGCTGTATGGTATGTGGGGCACCAAGGGGTGAGATGTCTTGAGCTTTAATAACTACTTGTACTGTGGTGAGAAATAGACTACATGTTTTGGGACTTTTGTTATGGACTACATTGTTGTAATGCTCCAGCCGCAAGGAAAAATATAGAGACAAGAAATTCTGAAGTGAAGTTATTGGGTTGCCTGAGAGGGGAAACTGAAGCAGGCATATCATGCCAAGGCATGCAGCAGAAGGGTGCTCTGGATGGGGCTGCTGTATGACATGGGAAACTGAGGCAGGATGCTGTTAAGCCATCCCTGACCACAGGGAGGTGACCTGCCCAGTTACATGCTCACTTTTTAAAATTTTGGCCTAAGTTTCTCCTTTTAACTGTGTAGTCTGATTGCATGCCAGGGTGCAGTGCAGTGTAAAGCATATAGGGATAAAGGTTCAGTCAAAACTTTTAGACCAAGATTTTCAAAAACAGAAGCCTCAAGTGTGACCTCTAGTTCCTGATTTATGTTCCTAAGTCACTGGTTTGGTTTTCAAAAGTGTTGACCATTCAGGAATTTCTACTGAAATAGCCCATGCTCTCTATACTATGGCTGTAGTCACAATATGAGCAGGGCCAAGTAGGGAAAGATGTGTCCTTGCTCCCCTGCATGGCTGAGTGTAAAATCTAGCCCGTTGAAAGTAGTTAGTGCTATTAATTTCAGTGGGGTTACTGGTGAAGTAAGTTAACATTCAATGCAAGTAAGCATAACAGACCCTGGCCACGTGTGAGCAGGTGAAAATGTAACTGAGAAGTGGAGTGGTGATTCTACATCCAAAATAGTCAGTCCACCATGTATTTCTGAATCCATTATATATTTAGGTTAGTTTAATAGTAGCTGTAGAGATAGTTTTGGCTAATGGGGGTGTATCTGTCTAGAGCTGGGCAGAGAAAGGAAATTCTGTTTTGCAGAGGACTTCAATATTAGGAACAAAACCAAAAATTTTGAAATATTTCATAAAAGGGAATGGAGCCCCAGTTCTGGGGCAGTCTGCCTAGGGGGATGCTCCAAAGCCACAGATGACATAAACCCTGGGGTCCCTGATTCTGAGGCAGTCAGCCTGGAGGGCTGTCATGGAGCTGCAGTCCCTGGAAACCCTGGCAGCCCAGGCTGTCAAGGAGCCATGGACATGGGGGGTCCCCAAAGCTTCCATGTTCTTGGGTCCTCATCAACCCACCAGTTGGGCTGCTGAGGAACTGGGCAACTGATGTGGCAGGAAGTCACACAGGTGATTGATTGATTGTGGATTAGGGTGACCAGATGTCCTGAGTTTATAGGGACAGTCCTGATATTTGGGGCTTTTTCTTCTAGAAGTGCCTATTACCCCCCACTCCCATCCCAATTTTTCACACTTTCTATCTGGTCACCCTATTGTAGATTTAGATTGTATCTAAATTGGGAGAGATTTTTCAATCCTGCATGGATTCAGTCAGAATTTAGTCAAAATTAAACTTTTTCCACAGAATGTTTTGATTTTGATGTACTGGAAAATTTTGATGAGAATGTTTTATGAGAATATTTTCCAATCAGCTCTGTGCATTTTTCTCCTTTTTAATGGCCATTTAGGTTAAGTTAACAAGGGACAGATTTGGGGATTATTTTTAAATGATCAAGATGAGAAGTCCTCCTTAGGAGCGATTGTGGTGACTAGTGAATGTTACATGGTTCCTGTGGATATGTAGTTCAGAAAATGTTCCTAAATCCCTCAAAGTTTAAGGCATTGACTTAAAATGCAGTTCTCTGAAAATAGACTAGGTAATAATTCTTACTCAACAGAGCTGTTCTTTGCCTTTACTCATTTATATCTGCTCCTTTTAGCGATCAAAAGGCTTACTGGATTTTACTCCTGTTAGTCCTGCAGAGTCAACACAGGCTAACTACACTAGAGACCTTACAGAGCCATAGCTGTACCGATGCAGCTGTGCCACTGTAAGATCGCTTGTGCAGCCAGTCTATGCTGATGGGAGAGAGCATCTCTCGTCAACATAGCACTGGGCATACTACCATTTATGCCGGCAAAAATGTATGTCACTGAGGGGTGTGTGGTTTTTTACACCCCTCAGCGACATAAGTTTTGCCAACGTAAGTGGTAGTGTAGACATGGCCACAGCTAAAACAGAATGAGGTGAATTCTATTTATTCTTGTTTATCATCTAAAGGATTGTTTCCTAAGTAGGGCTTTGGAGCTGTGCTCCGGATCCATTCCAGCTCCAGGCAAAAACCTGCAGCTCCACTGCTCCGGAGCTGCTCTGCGCTCTAGCTCCGGGCTCCATTCCAAAGTCCTGTTCCACCTGAAGTGCCAAGCCATTACATCTTTGCAAAGTCATTGAAGGCAGTGGGGTTCCACAGCTGCCTTTTAGTAAGACCATGACATTCATAGGTACTACTAAAAGTATGATTTCCCCATGAACGCTTTATTACTGACGATGATTTGTGAGAAGTGAAGAACCCAGCTTGATTCTCAGATCCCAGGTTGAGGTTGTAGTTAGTTGACAAAGGAAGAATTTTTTTTCTAAGCACGTTTGATCTTGATACGTTTGGGAGACAATTAAGGTGGAATCACTGATTACACTGAGTTGAACAGCACTTGAGATATTACACAGAAAAGCTCTTTTGCACATTGGTAAAACAGAATGGAAATTTAGTTTATAATGTCACATCAGTGGAAGCTCATTCTTTTGGTGCCATAACTTACTGTACATGACTAGTCAAAAACGTGGCCATTGCCAAAGTAATATAAAGGAGCCTTAGATTTAAATGAAAATGTGGCCCATACACTTCAGTCCCCAAATCTTTAATTTCAAATGAACTTTACAATGTAAACATGCAAAGTATGGTTTGCTTCTCTCCACTGGAAGCTTCAGAATGTTTGGCTGAGCAACAGGGGTTCTGCGTTCCTCTAGTGCTCTTGTGCACTGGGCCTCTTGGCTTTGTAATGCAGCACAGGAGAGTATTCCAGTGTATACTTTCAAAAACAGGAAGTGACATTTCAAGTAATTACAGATTTACTGTGGGTACATGGCTGATCCCTCTTCATTGTCCTGGCTTTCCTGTCTCAGCCTGAAGGAAGTGGCCAGGATGGTGGGGGGAGGGAAGCCGCTCTACTGTTACTTTTCTGACTACAAACTCCATTGCTTAGTGGAAGAGTGATGAAAACATATTCAAATCCTTGCCAAAAGCTCACTAGAAATATTTGACATCTCACCTACATCAACAAGCGGGAGTTAAAGGTTAAATCACACACAACCCATGTGTTTGGGAAAAGGATATGTTTATGTCATCAGCTTTCTTTGTTCTAAAGTAATAGTATATCAACAGTAGAACAGGTTCCTAGGCTGTGAAGAAAAATACACTTGGATCTTTTACAATTATTCATGAATAGAGCAAAGATCTATTCAGTATGTTTATATTTTCAAATCCAATTGATGTCCTTGTTCTGCTCCTTAAGTCAAGCATATATTTCAACATTGGAGTGGTCAAAGAAGGATATACCCGTTAAGTCAGCTCTTTGAGGCAGGGATAATGTTTTTTGTTCTGGTTGTACAGTGCCTAGCACTCCACAATTAAAGCTCCTAGATGCTACTGTAATATAAATAATAATGAGGGGTATTCCCCTTACCTATCAACAGGCGGACATTAGTGATGATGCATACATTTGTGGCTTTTCCTGTAATACTACTTCAAGAAAACTGTACTTTTGTTAAATTATGTCCTTCACCAGTAAATGTTGTCTGTTGCTCTTATGTAACTCCTGAAGGCACCAGTTATCTCTAGGAATCCAAAATGTTAGTGCTTTCTGGTTGAGTACATAAGATGGCTGGACTTTTATAGCCTTCTGCTAAGCTGAATCAAGGAACATGGTATCAAGTTAAGCACAAGATAATTTATTTTATTTTTTTAGGAAAGGTGACAAGCCTTAGCAGGACTTCACATAAAATGGCCGAGATGCTTCTTGGGGCACAGCTTTTGTCTTCTGTACTTGGTATGTGCCTAGCACACTGTGGATACTGTTGCAATCTAAAGAATACCTCAGTGATGATACTTAATGCAAAGTGGCTCTGCTGCCACTCCATGGGAAGGAAAGAGGATTCCTTCCCTTCCTTCTGCTGAACAACTAGAATGAATCCTGGGAGAGAACTTGCTCCTATTCTGAGGTCCTTACTCATTCAAACTCCAGTTCCAGTCAGTGGGAGTTTGCTTGAATAAGGATTGAGTAAAAAGTGAATCACAGCTTCAACCTACAGCTCAATGGAGGGATCATTGTTTTCCAAGATCAATGAACGTGTGTTGCTACTATGTTCATCTGATTGCTGAGCTGTTACCAAGAACCCAAATTCCTCCACATTGTAGAACAAAGATAGGAATCTACAGTCAAATTAAGACAAAAAATAAAGAATAATTCTCTGTGCATCTGTCCTGTTTGACTCTCTTCCATTTAAGACACAATGCACCTGTTGACTTTCACAATACTTGATATCCAATGTCAGTTTCTAGGATGAATATAAACACTGTGCTTGCAGAGAGAATGACTTTTGGAAACTTCCCCCAAGAACAGTCCAACCTGCCAAATGTACTCGTAGAAAACAAAATAAAGTAGAACGATACAGCAAGTAGTGATGTAGATCAGTCTTGTTTGATTCTACTGTCCTATTAACTAATGTTTCAGTGCTTTGTGAGATCGGACATTATCGAAGTGTATTCAGATGGTGTGTATTAAACATTCTGCACTGATGCATAGACATGGTGCCAGAAGTTGACATTTATAAAATGAATGATTCTGGAAATTTTTCTAGGATGCTAGGTTTTTTTTCTATGTGCACTCTTCCCTTCCTTGTTTGTGTCGAGCCTCTCAATTTTATTATTAAAAATCTTGCCCTAATAACTCTGTCCATCTTTCCTATTCTCAAGCAACTGTGGGACAGTCACAAAGCTGAGATGCCAAATCAGGTTCATATACAGACAAGACGAAGGGATTCAGATAGAATATTCAGCGATGCTGAGTTATGAAGTTTGGGCTGAGATCGAGATCCCACTCCTTCATCTCTGTGTTGATTCCTTATCTTTCTCACATCCAGTGGCTGGATCTTTAGTTGTATAAACTTGGCTAGTGCAATTGAAGGCAATAGAATATGAATTTTACATCCGCTGAAGACCAGGCACAATATCTCCCTTCTCTTCAATCTTGCGTTTCCATCTTCTCTAACATCCTCTATTTGTTGCCCTTCTGCTTTCTCAAACCAAACCTCTAAAAGGGAATGTCTTATCTTCATCTCTATCTCCTCCTCCACCTTCCTTTTTTGACAACTCATCTATGCTCCTTGTCTCTCAGGCTTGCAACCTGTGCCATCTTTGACTTTTCTCTCTTCTTCTACCCAAATATTGAGTCCCTTGATACAAACTGTTGCTTAGTATAGTTTTTGTTTTAAGCAGCAGTTTCTCCCCTATTCCCTCTACTAAAATCCTTGTGTAGCCTTTGGTCATTTCTTGCTTCAAAACTTCTCTCTTCCTTCTCTGCTTCTCTTCTCTGGTCCCTCCGGTCCCCGATTTCATTGCTGCAATCATGTCACTTTCCTCCTTCAATCACTTTATTGGTTCCCACTCTCTCTTCAAATGAAATTGAAGCAGTATTGGAAAATATATGGATGATGCTACCCTCCTTATGTTATAAATGTGACCTACAAAGTGAGAATCCAGAGCAAGAGACACTTAGCAATGAGACAGATAATCAAGAATGGAAGTGTGAAGAATGTCATGAGGTTACAGATACTTGAAGCACTGAGGATGTTCCTACAATGGCCTATGGACCACATTACTACACTGACTTTGTCCCACATGCCTCCCTCTCCTCTGAATATTGTTTTAGTCACTGAACAATGTTGCAAGAAGAGCAGGAATCAAAGGCATCAAGTTGGGCCTGTGGCTTAGGAACAGTATTAACACTTGCGTTGGCTTTGGGATGAAGTGGGGAGCACACTTTTAAAGATAGCAGTTTATTTTTTTTAATCAACATCATCAGCCCAGAACAAGGTCGAGAGTCCCATCTCTATTCTCCTATCTCATTCTTGCAGAGTCCTAAAATTGATCTAGATCTAATGGGCCAGTGTACATCTAAACAGGTGACTTCAGGGAAGCTATGCTTATTTACACTAGCTGAGGATCTGGCTCAACATTTCATTTGCGTATTACCAATGAAAACATTTAGTCCTTATTTACCAAACAGTGCAGCATCCACCAAAACTCCATATATGGCGTAAAGTGCTAATTCTACTTTACGTTCTGGTGCTGTTACTAAAACTCTCAAGCCCTCTATGATGTCACCAGAGCACCCTCGATGGACTTAAGAACTATTATATGCAGAAGAATTATATTGTATAAGAATAATTATATGCAGCTGAATGAAGCTTTGCTTCTATCAAGGGAATATATATTAACTGTCTAAAATTCATACATGAGACATAGTGTAAAATATAAAGCAAAATGTTTCCAGGCAAGTTCCTCAAACAGTTTGCAGCTATTTTTAAACAGAACAATTCTTAAAGTATAACTATGACTTGTGAGATTAGAACTATTTCCCTAACGTTACCCATTGTGCCATTATGTGGAGAGATGTATGGCCCAACTGTTCCCTCAAGGTGAATTTCCTAACTTTTATAGTTCTTTCACAATCCAATTCCAATAATGTTACTCCTTGTGTGTGTGAATTCATTAATGAATACAATGGCTAATGTTAAACTTGAATCCCTACCTTATGACACCCAGTGTTGCATAGCTAACAGTTCACTGCCCCAAGGAACAATCTGACTTGACATTTAAGTGTGGCTTTTCATATCCTTGTGACACACACATGCAGTTATACATAATTACGCTTACCTCAAGTGCTCAATGCAACTTTGGTGGTTTTGTTTGGTTTTTTTGTTTTTTTTGTGGGCCACTAGCTGAAACTGTGTGAATCTCAAAGTATAGACATCAGCTGCTCTATTTCTTGAATTGTGACCTTAAACAAACCGTTTTTTTCCTTCCTTTTGAGAATCATGTGAGTATACTCTCAGCAGATAATTTTTCCTGGATCCCTTTTAGCTATTTCCTACACAGGAAAACCTTCCTGTTATCTCCCTCTGAAGGTTTACTAATGAGCCTTTTCATATATATTTTTTTAAAGATAGATGTTCTCTTCCATAGTATTGTTAATCTGAAAATCCATTTGTTTTAAAAGATGTGTGAAAAGCATGCACTCATGTTCTTTTCTCACAGAGAAGAGATTTAGAAGTGGTAAGCAAGAGTATGTAGCAGGAAATCGTAATTCTGTGGTGTTAACGTAGTGTGGTTTTTTTTTTTTTTTGCTTTTTTTAAAATGTAAGCAATGAAAATGCCAATGGCATTCCAAATCCCAGCATGAAGAACCCACAGTTTAAAGTTCTCATAGAAAATCACTGCAATACTGCACATAATAGCCTCAGATAGCAAGTTAAAGTACGGAACATTTCGAAGGGGCAACTCATGTTACTTTTTGTTCCAGCCTCACACTGGTAGAATTGATGCTTCCATATGTTCAAATCTTTGCCTCCCTCTGAGCCCTGAACATAGGTGGCAGATGCCATGTACATAGGTATGGCAGGTTAGCGTTTTATCAGTAAATGTCTGTAAACGTCGATTTCACCACACATAAACAAACTGATGAAAAATATTGCCACCGATGATCATTACAATTTACACATAGGCCAAGAAGGAAGAATTCTGCTTGAGAACTTATTAGAGCATGATTTAAGGATATTTACTTTGTATATTTTGGCATGTGATGTTGACAACTTGTAATTGAACAGTTACAAAGCTTTATAACTTTTTTGAATCTGTGTGTAGTGGAGCGGCTGCCTCACTCCAGTAAAACAGGGGTTAAAAGCAGTCCAGATAGCTGTGGCTGCTTCCCCAGTCAGCCTGTGGCCAGCTCAATTAAGGCCAGGCTGGCCCTGATAAGAGGGCTGTGGGCCAGGAGCTGTAGAAGTCTCTCTAGCTCTGGAGAAGAAGAACCTGGCTGCCTGGGATAGAAGGGTACCTAAGATAGATTAATGCTGTGAAAAGGCAAGAGGAGCTGGGGAGCTCCAGCCAGGTAACTCCCCAGGCTGCAGGCCTTGTGCAAGGCCTAAAGAAGGTACTGGGGCTGCAGAGGTACAGTCCGGGGTTAGGCAGAGGCAGCAGCAGCTGGTCCAAACCCCCTTGCCAGTGATGAGTGGTTTATAAACTGCAGTCTGCCCCAGTAAGCGGGGACAAGATGATGACTGGCAGTAGCCACTTAGGCAAGGTGGGGATAGAGGGTTGGGGGTTCTCCTGGGAGGGGAGACCCAGACTGTGGGTTACTGCTGAGGGCAGAACCCTAAGATAAGGGGCACCGGGGTCCAGGAAGGACACGGGGGGCCTGAGGCAGCTGAGCCACCAACCTGCAGAGGGCACTCCGGGCTGGAATTGAGCTAATTCCCAGGACAACCAGCAGGAGGCACTGCACTGGTGAGTCATCGCTTGGCTATACTGTGTCTACTGTCATTAAATTAGTGAAAATGTAAATTTATAAGAATTGAAAAAATGCTTAAATAGACATTGATAGTATCCATCAAAATTCTAAAAAAAATTTTTGGTCACACCTACAAATAAACTAGGGAAACACCATAAAACCGATGGCACCAATTTATTGGTGTTAACATGTGTTAGTCAGTGATAAGGGTACATTTATAATAGTTTATAAAGGGTTAATAAATGATTAATACATGTTGGATGGAGGAGTTGTACTTGCAGCAATCTAATGCACATGAGTGTTACATAATAGATCTAAGCAACCTATTGGGCACTTGGACTCACTACAGTTTAAGCCATTTATAAAAACACTTAATGTATTAATCATTTACATTTATAGTTTGCATCTTTAATATATATTGTGACCATTTTTTTTATCAGACTTTTAATTAAAACACGTTGCTAGGTATTTACTGTAATTGCATTTGTTCTGTTAGTGACTGTGACAGGTATGGCAATTTCCTGCAGTTCTCTGGAGGAAACTATACTGAAGTAAATGCAGTCTTACCATATTAAGTTTATGTATCACTGTGGGCCAGAGATTGTATGTAATTCCATGGAGAAGGTTACCATAGCTCCAGGAACTAAGAACAGTGAGCGGTAAGTAGGCAAATTCACTCAGGTTTAACACCTCCTACCGGCACTTAGAGAGACATGCATATGCTGGTTCAAGCTGGATACTCTAAAGACCAGCAGACAAAGGGTATGTCTACACTTACATTTTATAGTGTTCTAACTTGCTGGCTCAGGGGTGTGAAAAATCACCCCCATGAACGCAGCAAGTCTGAGCACTTTAAAGCGCTAGTGTAGACAGGCTCCGACTGCTGGGAGCCACACTCCCAGTGCTCAGAGCTAATACCTTCGTGGAGGTGGATTACCAGGAGCGCTGGGAGAGCTCTCTCCCAGCGCTTGTGCGCAACCACACTCACACTTCAAAGCGCTGTCGTGGGAGCATTCCCACAGCAGCGCCTTGAAGTTTCCGGTGTAGACATACCCAAAGAAAGGATTTTTGGATCCATTGCCTGAGATTAAGCTGATTATGGGCCTTCTTTTTGACCCAACAAGTGGACAGGACCATCTGTCCAAGGGGGGGCCCACGAATCCTTAGGGATGGGTTGGAAGGATGGCCATTGTGCACAGCCCTTATGGAGAAGGGAGGGGAAGGGGTGATTGCTGGTAAGGTTATTAGCATGCATGCAGATTTTTTCCTTGTTCTTAGTATGTGTTCTCTGTAACGTTCTTTCCTTAAGAGCAAATGTACTTGTGTAGAAAGAGTTTTGTGTGGTATCTTAACTCGGCAGTTACACTTTCTGTAGTCTCTGAGGAGAAGGTAAAACAGGCCTGACTGCACAGGAATTCACAGTGTAAACAGGGAACTGTGCAGCCTGGAAATAGCTCTGTCAGGATGGGGAGATATGTGTCTCCCCACCCGAGAGAGGTGACAGCTGGGAAGCCAGAAACCTGAGGGTGGGTGCCCTTGCTGGACCAATGTATAGGGGATAGAGGTGCAGTTGCCCTGAACTGTGACAGTGATCACTGTAATAAGTATTTCTGTTAGGTCTCCATTAGTATTCTCTGATTTCACTCTCCTGCCCTGCATTTCTGCTGCACCTGCTACCCAAGAATTTGTTTGCTGTACTAATGTGCAAGGCCTCACAGCACCCCGTGGAGGTAAGGAAGCCTTACCTGTATTTTAGGTGCAGAGCAAGACACCTAAATATCTTTGAGGCTGTGGGTCTAAGTGACTTACTTAAGGTTCTACAAAAAGTCTGTGATACACCGGGATTCTCTTCCAACTCTTGTTAGCTGTATTAAATTGAGATGAAGGGGGTCTTACATTTTCCAAAGCTGCTAGCAGATGGTGCTACTGCTGCCAAGACCATTTCCCCCCCCCCCGGGAGTACCTGTTCTTAATAAAACACTTTGAACCAAAATCTGCTCTGTTACCCTGGATGTAAATCAATGTAACTTTGGATTTACATCTGTATACCTGAGAGCAGACTTTAGCTCTACACCACCTCTTCGGTTTGGCATTTTGTCTGAGTACAACTGTGATCTGGACAATGATTCAGCAGAGCTTTATAGGAAAGAGTGTGGCTCGGGGGAGTACAAAAGAGAGGCCCCGAAGCCTGTTTTGCTCCGGGGCATAGCTTTGTTTTGTGCTGGAATTAATAAATTATGCCTTCTGGGAAGGGCCCAAAAGGGTCTTGAGGGGTGACCTGAATTCATACTGCCTGGTAAGGGAGCTCACCTAAGTACAAACCTAGCATTATGTTTTTGTTTAAACTTTGGTGGACAGGTATCAATGACTTGACTTCAATAATCCTTCAAATCCTTTGATTAACATACTGGATAACTTTTTATATATAGCAACGTGGCCTATTTAACACTAATCATGTTACATTTGCTTATTGTGAGGTGCATTTGCCCTGTGTGGGCTTAATCGTATAAATGAGCTAAATTGTTGTGATCTTGAATAGCAGAGGCCCTGAAGAAAACAAAATTCTATTTTAGTCTGTCTTGAAGGTCTGAAAAGTACCTACCACACCTTCATTCCCTGCAAAAAGGATTGCCACATGAGTATGAATATGTAATTTTAAATCCTTCACTTCTGAATTTTTCTCCCAGTAACCAAGAGTGGGAAAGATGCCTGAAAGAACGGAGGGGGCAGGACAGCACTGGAGAGATGGAGACATAATAGAATAGAAACAGGGACTCTGCTTAGAAATTAGAGCAACTGATTGGCTGCTAGGCAGTTTAGACACTGTTTTCAGCTGGCTGAGGAAAGGTGCATGTTGGAGAACAGAGGAGATACACACTTGGGGGGGCAGGGTAAGGAGCCAACCTGGGTGAGGAGCAGAGGAAGTAGCTGTCTATACAGAGGGATTCCTAGACCCCAAGCCCAGAAAGGATCACTGTGAATCTGACTTCCTGTATAATGCAAGGTATAGGACATTCCTGAAATAATTCATAGAGCATAGCCACCCTCTTTATCGTACCTCTTAGGCTATGTTTGACTTTCCAAGTCCTCTAAGTTTTCTTTAAAGGGATTTTCAAGGGTAAGTATGTCAAATCTATAGTAAAGACAAATTCTATGGGAGTGCATGGGGTATAAGTAGGGCAGCAGTTGCACTAACGTTTCTGCAATTTCTCTTTGAGCCGTCCACAAAGTGAACTTGGTATTTGTTGTCATTTTTACAACTAGGCCACAAAAGGGAGAAATCCTTTATTTTTGGATTTTTGTTATGCCTTTTTCTGCAAGGTTAAAGAGCCATCTACTATCAGAAATCTTTTTCCCCCTGTAGGTATGTCTAGACTGCAATCAACTTACCTCTTTATTAGAGCTGGTCAAAATATATATATATATATATATGTATTTTCTTTCACAGAAGCTTTGGATTTTTTTCAGTAGAAATTAAACAAACTTTGATTTGGAAATGCTGTTGTGGCTCCTCACAGGAGCTGTAGTTCAGGTGTCGTGAGTTCCCACTAAATATGGGCTGGGGTCCCTACTCAGACTACACCCATGACATCCCACAGTCACCCATGTGTGAGTCCCTGGCCAAAGTGAAAAACATTTTGATGGAAGTTTTGGACCAGATGTACTCTTAATTTTCTCGTGGATAACTAAATAGATTGAGCTTCATTAATCTCTTACTACAAGGTGTGTCTTCCAGACCTTGAATTTTTCTTGTAGTCTCTTCTGAACACCTTCCGATTTTTCAATTCTTCAAAAAGGAAATTGAGACCAGAACTGAACGCAGTATGCCAGTAATGGTCTCACGAATGTTGTATACAGAGGTAAAACTTAAGCAGATGAAGATTGTTTGCCCTCTTAGCTACCACACTGTGCTGGGAGCTCACATTCAGTTGACCATCTATTATACCCTTTTTCAGTGTCACTACATTCCAGGGTAAAGTCCCCAAGTTAAGTGTGACCTGCATTCTTTGTTCTTATCTGTGTAACCCTTCTGCCCATCAGAGTTGGCAGCAACAAGGGCCGGGTTCAGTATCTCGGGGTTCCATTCCAATAACACAATGCAAAACCGGCTCAAGCCCCCACCCAGTGACCTGGGACAAATATATACCACCCCCGCTGGGCGCCTCCAAGAGGCAATACTTCCCCTCTTGCAAGCACAGAGTCTGAGTGTAGCAAAAAGCCTTTTAATAACAGAGAGAACAATGTGGCATTATGTTGGGGGAAACACCACCAACAGGATTCATAACACAACCCATGAGCAAAAAACCCACCCCAAGCAAATTGGGGCGTGTCCTTTCCCTTTGGTTCTTGAGTCCAGCAACCCAAAGTCCCAAAAGTCCAACAACCCAAAAGTCTCTGTCCCTGGTCAGGGCAGCCCCAGACTTCGAAAGTTTATCTGCAGAGTTTTACCTCCCAACCTGGGTGGAGATGGGGGAGGGGGAGTAGTTAAGGGGCACCTTACGTGGTCCAAAGCTGATTGCCCCACGTCTCCATGGGGCTCCGCTCTGCCAGCCCCCCCCATGAGCTGCTCCAGGCATCCGACAAACTGCTCTGCTCTGCTAGCCGTCCTGCAAGCGGCTCTGCTCCACCAGCTGCCCTGCCAGCTGTCCTGCAAACTGCTCCGCAATATATCTTCAAGCTCCCCCACTACTTAACACAGCACTCAGTGATTTCAGCTCTTAGTAGGTTTAGCTCTTTTGTGATTTCAGCTTGTAGTAGGGGAGCCTCAGTGCTGGTGCACCATTAACCCAAAGTGAATTCAGCTCAGCAGCCTGTAACTAGACTCCTAATGGAATCAAAATTAGCTCTGATATTCCACAGTGGAGAGAGAAGGAAATGCAATTAGCATGTAAGGCCCTCACCAGGGGGCCCATACCACCAAGTATTAATACCTGTCCCCAGCCTCTCTCCATTCACTGGGTTTTGGAACCCATGACCCTTGCCTAGCGAGTGCTGCTTAGTGAGTCCCTCCATCATAACAAAAGGCCAAGTACAGTTCCACTGTCCTTGATTCACATAATCAGGATAATAACAGTTTATTCTTGCCCCAATAACAGAAAAACTGGGGCTCCTACAGCAGCCAAAGTGACCATCTAGGCAGGGTGGGTGTGCCTATGCAAATGAGATCAGCCCCTGAAGTTCTTTTCCACAACCCACCATGACTCGCCACCACATGTCAGGGTAGAGCTCATCCTGACTCTGCTTACATTCTCCCCCAAGCCGAGAATCTGTCGTCCCGACAAATCACACTCCCTATTATACCAATTCACTGGTTCCCTCCAAAGGACCTCAGAAAGCCCACTTCAGCTTTCACAAGCCTGTGTGCTAAGTGTATTGGCTCCTCACTAGTCACCCCAGGTGCTTCATAAGTTAACCGTTTTAGTGGTCTTATTACCCTGTCTTGTCTATTGAGAATTTCTGTTGCAGGGGTAGGCAGGACATCTTCTTGAGCGATCGCTGGAGAGGTTTCCTTTGAGGATCGCTCGGCTACTGGCATAGGCCCCTGCATCTCCAGTTCTGACCATGGAAGGTCCAATGTGACTAGGGCCGCCTCCCCATGGATGTCTCCACTGTCTAACAAGCTGTGTTCATCATCACAGGGGGGTCCGATCGGCGGCACAGGGGTGCCAGTAACGGGCCTAAATACCTCTGCCATGGGGTTTAGGGTGGAGGAGGGGGAGCTCTCTCGGTTCAGCTGATCGAGACTGAAATCTTGTCTCCATTCCAGGATACATCATGGTTGTGTCTTCCTCCTCAGACTCACTCTCAGATGCGCTGAATATGGGTATGTTAGCTGCAGGGGGCCCGCTGTCCGTGTTGGATGGCGGCTTTGGTCTAGCACTTCTGTTCTGCCTGGCTGCCCTGTCGTGGCCCATCTCATAAGGGGTGCTTACCAATTCCCCCACAGGGAGCAAAAGGTTTCTATGCACCGTCTTTATTTGCCCTGGACCGTCTTCAGGTTTGATCTTGTAGACTGGAAGATCTCCCAGCTTTTCCATCACCAGGTAAGGTATTGCATTCCACCTGTCAGCTATCTTGTGTTTGCCAGCAATACCCAAATTTCGCAGCAGCACTCTGTCCCCCGGCTGGAGCTCCTGCGAACGCACTCTAGCGTCATATCGATGTTTGTTGCGGTCTGCGTTCTTCCGAGCCGCAGAAGTAGCTAAGTGATAAGCATCCCGCAGCTTTTCTCTTAGTCGGGATACATATTGCTGATGAGTTTCATAGCTATCTCCATCCTCTGCTACACCAAAGCACAAGTCTATGGGTAATCTTGGTTCTCGCCCAAACATCAAGAGATATGGGGTGACTCCCGTGGCATCGTTCTTTGTGGCATTGTAGGCATGCACCAGAAATGTGACATGCTGGCTCCAGGTTGCCTTCTGTTCTGGTCGCAAAGTTCCCAACATATCTAATAGGCTTCAGTTGAACCTCTCTAGCTGAGGATCACCTTGGGGGTGATAAGGCATTGTCCTAGACTTTTTAATTCCTGCTATCTTCAGCACCTCCTTCAGAAGGTGACTCTCAAAATCGCACCCCTGATCAGAGTGTATCTGAGCCGGGAATCCATAGACTGAGAAATATTTGTCCCACAATACTCGAGCGATGGTGGTGGCCCTCTGATCATGTGTGGGATATGCCTGTGCATACTGTGTAAAATGGTCAGTCACTACTAGAATGTTCCCAACATTCCTCTTGTCTACCTCTAAAGACAAGAAATCAATGCATACCAGTTCCAAAGGTTTGTTGCTGGTGATGTTCTTGAGATATGCAGCCCTCGTGGGCAGAGTTTTTTCCTTTGAACACATCAAGCGCAAGTCTCACATTTCCTGTGAACATCTTCAGCCATCCGGGGCCAATAGAACCTACTACAAATAAGTTCCAGAGTCCTCTCCATCCCTAAATGTCCAAAATCATCATGCAGGGTCCTCATGGCCAGGGCTCTGTACTCTTTTGGCAGCACTAGTTGTGCTCGTTGCTTTTGTAAAGGGTTGGTGGTCATTTGGTGTAGCACTCCCTGAATCAGTTTTAGTTTGGTCCATTCTCTCAATAGTAGTTTACCCTCCGAGTTAGGTGGGACAACCGAAGCTGGGCTTTGCCCCACCCTTTTGGCAAGCAGTGTATCACGAATGTCAATATCTTGCAGCTGGGCTTCTTACCAGTCAGCCGCATTGAGCATGGGCAAGGGAGATTGGTCCAGTGCAATATAGTTCACTGAAGCAGAAGGCATGCATTCAGGGGGCAGGCCCAAAGCTTCTGCAACACGTCCCTGAAGGCTCTCACGGGCCTCTGGCTCTCAGCGACTCACACTGCAAATAGCTCTCACTCCATCCGTGGGTATCACAGCAACTTCTGGTGCCTGCGGACACCTGGACAATGCATCTGCATCTACATTGCTTCTCCCTGATCGATATTGAATGCTGAACTCATAGCTAGCCAAGGTGGCCGCCCATCTCTGCCCTGTAGCATCCAGCTTAGCACTTTTTAAGACATAAGTCAGTGGATTGTTGTCTGTCCACACCTGGAACTGAGCACCATACAAGTAGTCTCAAAATTTCTCAGGGATGGCCCATTTCAAGGCCAAGAATTCCAGCTTGTGGGTGGGATAGTGAGTTTCACTATCAGACAGTCCTCGGCTAGCAAAGGCTACAGGTTTACATTTGCCTTCCACTTCCTGGTACAGGACTGCTCCCAGACCCTCCAAACTGGCATCAGTATGCAGGATAAATGGTTTGCTTGGGTCAGCAAAGACTAGGACTGGAGCATGAGTTAGGCAAGTAATGATTTCTCGAAAAGCCCGTTCACATCTCTCATCCCACCGTGGCCCAAATGGTTCGAAGGGGCCATAGTGTCTCTGCACAGGAGGCTTTGGGGACCTCCCCTTATTCTTGGTCTTAGATTTGTTCTTGCTGGACTGGTGTCCCCTGGTAAGATCATTCAGAGGCTTTACAATCGTAGCATAGATTTTCGCAAATCTGCGGTAGTAGCCACTAAATCCAAGAAAGGTCTTGAGTTCTCTGTAGTTACTTGGACATGGCCATGTAGTGAGTGCTTCTATTTTATCTGGATCAGTACTCACACCCTCTTGGGACACGACGTGACCCACATACTTCACTGAGGTTCTGCAGAACTGGCATTTGTCAATTGAAAACTTCAGACCATAATCCTCCAACCTATCAAGCACTTTAAGAAGTCTTTCTTCATGCTCCTCTAAGGTTCTTCCAAACACAATCAGGTCATCCAAATAAACTAACACTTGCAGTAAATTCATGTCTCCCACAACTTTCTCCATGAGACGTTGAAAGGTGGCAGGTGCTCCAGAAATCCCTTAGGGCATGCCTTCGAACTGATAAAACCCTAATGGGCAGATGAAGGCTGTCTTCTCCTTATCTTCCTCTCCCAGAGGGATCTGGTAGTATCCACTTCGAAGATCCAACACAGAGAACCACTGGCTTCCCAGCAAACAGTCTAAGGCATCTTGCACTCGAGGCATAGTGTACTGGTCGACCACAGTACGGCTGTTTAGTGTGCGGTAGTCAATACACATCCGGATTTTCCCATTCTTTTTATGGACCACCACAATGGGTGAGGTGTATGGGCTGCAGGACTCTGTAATGATGCCATTCGCAGCCAGTTCCTGAAGATGATGTCACACATCTTCCATCTCAGAGAGAGCAATCTTCCTAGATCTCTCCCTGAAAGGTCGAGAGTCATGTAGTCTGATATTGTGCTCTACTCCTTTTGCACATCCCACTCATGCAGTGAGAACACCTTGGATCTTTCACAAAGTTTCTTCCTCAGGTGATCTTTCCACTCCTCGGACACTGGTGAATCTCCAAAGTCAAACTTTGCTGGGTCTGTTATCGAACTTGAGTTTCACGCTGGGGTTTTACAATTGACTCAGGCTCAGAGAGGTCTGCTGTCTTTTGTCCTTGCTTCACAACAACATCACGACTCGTTTCATTAGCAATCAGTATAGTCACCCTTTCTTGGGCTTCAGCAGGTAGGGTTATGACCCCACTGGGGACCAGCACTCCTTCAGGGAGCTCTCCTCCCATCGGCTGCTCTATCATTGCTAACGTCCGTTTACTGCCTTTCAGACAGGTACTCATGACAAGCACTTCTTGCTCCATCCTTGCAGGCACTACTAAGGGGGTCGTGCCCGCGTACTTCAGTGCCCCAATCGGTAGCTCAGATGTGTCCCTTTTAGCACTCTCAATTTTCCTATAGGCTTCAGCACAAAGCATATGGATCATCAGGGTATTCAGGTACTGGTCCCCAGCCCGCCTTCTGCAGTAATCCGTGAGTACCTTGAAGAGACTGGAGTTGGTCCCTATCAGCACAGACACATCAGAGGTCCCTTTAGGGTCGGGGCATATTAAGGCAGCTGTGTCTACCTTTTCTCTTACCCCAGCAACCTCCTCTGGGAATTCCAGGTGCACTATGACATACCCTTGGTAGGGGTATTCATCCATGCTAAGGCCACACAGGCCAAGGCCAGTCAGTGGCTGTATAGGCAGGAGCCTAAGCATCTGTTGGTAGAATGACTGAAATATAATAGTAACTTGAGATCCAGTGTCAAGCACTGCTTTACACTCCACCCCTTCGATCCTCACCATGACCTCTGCTTACATATGTATGACCTTGCATTTGGTTCTGTTAAAGTGGCTGCCCACCTTTCCAAGTGATCCAATTCTGTCTGTATAACTGACCCATCCCCATGGGTCCAAGTTTAACTATTGCAAGATTTACTGATAAAATTTGCAAACGATACTGACTTATGTTTTCTTCCAGATCATTGATAAAGATATTGAGTAGCATTGGGCCAAGAACAGGTTCCTGCTGGACCCCTGTAGAAACACACCCACTAGATGACTATTCCCCAGTTACAATTAATTTTTGCAATCTGAGTTAACCAGTTTTTAATACACTTAATGTGGGCTGCATTGATTTATTTTGTATAGTGCTCCTTTTTTTAAAATCAGAATGTCATGTGGGATCATGTCAAATGCCAGGTTTTTTTGGTTGGCATTAACTATGCCACCATCTCTTAATTACTTACTAACCGCATCCCATATCTGCCTTTCTGTGATTTTTTTTTTTAAACCAGGAATCTGTCAGGCTATTTAAATATTGACACATTAGCTTTTCTCCAGCTCTCTGAAACTTTCCAAGTTTGCCAAGATTTGTTAAAAATCAACCTTAATGATTCAAAGAGCTCATCAGTCTATTTTTGTAATACTCTTGGATGCAAGTTTCAAAATATTTAACTTTAATTGCTGTTTCAGATCTTCCCTCATTACTGATGGAACAGAACCAATTTCATTTTCACTGTAAGATATGAATGCAACATCCTGCTTCTTTTCAAGTACAATACAGAAATATTTATTGAACACTTCTGCTTTTTCTGCATCTTAGCTGTCAAATATCATTACTTGATAACTTTACTTTTGTCTAGTAGGAGACCTATACCATTTCTAGTATGTTATTTATTCTTGATATGTTTACAGAATTCCTCCTTATTGTCCTTAATTCATCTGGTCATACATTTTTCATTAATACCTTTAACTTTCCTTATTATATGTCTGTATTTCCTACCAATTTGTACTCATTGCTATCAGCTTCCCCATATTTCTGAGTGTGTTGATACAGCCTTTCCTTCCCCTCCTAATCAGGATGACTTTTAACCAAAGCTGCCTTCTGTAACTGTGGAATTGTGTTTAAGAATGCTTAAACAATTTCCAATTATTCACATTTTTGTTTAAATACTTCTTTCCACTCAATTATGCTTATAATAGTTTGCACATAGGCCCTTTATAAAGTGCTGTGTGTGTATAATATAATATTACTGGTCAGAACTATATTTTGTTTGTAATCTTGCCTTTAGGCAACCATCAACTTGTAATTCAGTGATTGTCACCTTTTCCAGCGAAGGTCTAATATAAAACTATTACAACACTTCTTGTTTTAGAAAGTTACCTATGATTTTTAGAAACTTCAAAGATGATGATCTAGTAGCAGTATGGAACCTCCAGCATGTGTATCCAAGATTGAACCCCCCTGTTAATGCAGTTTTTTCTTTCTATATCTAAAGATGAGCAGCTTGCTAACCCTGTTCCAAGTCTCATTTGGGGGTCTATAGCAGATCCCCAGCAGTACACCTTCTTGTGATTTTATCACTTAGTACATTGATCCATAAACATTCCAGGTCGGGTCCTCCTGATCTGTCAGCAACTCTAAAGGTACCCTTACCTGCTTTAATGTAGAATGCCATCCCCACTGCTCTTCTATCTTATTTAAAACCACTGGATGCACCTTATTTAGCATTAGTCATGTGAATCATGCCACCAGGTTTTAGTAAAATGCGAATAATCTCAATTTTTTTCCCATAAATATTTATTTTTACACCATAAACTACTTAAATCTGGGACTCACTACGTGTCTGTACAGCACCTAGTGCAATGGAGCCCTAGTCTTGCTTGAGGAGTCTAGATGCTTGTAACAGGGTGTACCAGACCCTTTTAGGCTCTCTGCTGGAGGCCTCACAGGCTTACCACACCCTGCCCCAGGAATAGGAGCAGTAAAGGTGGGTCCTCCAGGCCTGCCTAGAAAGGCTGCAGGGAAGCAGCCAATTGGAGCACAGCAGACTCTGATAAAAGGAACTGCAGAGGCTGAGCACATCAGTTGCTTGCTGGGACCATGAGGGGGAAGAAGGACTGAAAGGCTACCAAACTTCACAAGTAAAGAGGCCCTGCTCAAGCAGAGGACAGTCAGGTAATGGTGAAGAGGAAGGAGCTATGTGGAAAATGGCCCAGGGAATAGCAGCAGCAACTATTACAGGAAGCAGCATGTTGTGGCTATTTAGAGGGTCCCTGGGTTGGCACTCAGAATAGTGGGAAGGCCTGGGTCATCCCACTGGCAGGGTGGCATAAGCCCCGAAAAAGGAATAAAGCTTGTTTAGAGGCCCAAGTTAAGGGCAGGATTTAGAGTCTCCAGGGAGAAAGCCCAGGAGGCACTGCTATACAGACACTGACTTAAAGCTAGCCCAGAAGGGGCTGAGAACTGAGCCCAGAGACAGGGCTAAAGATGGCAACAAGGGCACAGGGACAGGGGTTCCTTCATGTGTTTAGACTGTGTGAAACTCAGCCAGAGAGCTGAGCCACTGAAGACCTGCCTGATGAGGGCAACAGCCCACAGGAGGGAGGGAGGGAGGCAGAGTGAATGAATGAGAGTGCGTGAGGTCACACCCAATTGTCAGGAAGTGCTCACGAGAGGAGAGTCTCCCCATCACAGTACGACAGTAATCTGAAATTGTCCCTCAGCTGAGTAAGAGGGAATGTCAGGCCTTGCAGGTCTGCTTCCTATTGGAGGAGAAATAATGGTGCAGAGTCTGGGTATATTCTTAGTGCAACTTGTTTATTTTACACTATTCACATGAGTCCTGGAACAGTGGTGGTCTCAAACAGTATGCAGGCAGTCCCCCTTCAGGAATCTGATCACAGCAGTTTCTCTGAAGACTAAAGATTTGGTCACTAAGGAAAAAGAACTTGTAGTACTAGTGCCCTAACATAACAATAGCATTGTTCATTCTCTGGTACTTGCTCGCTTTGAGTAAAGGAGAAATGGCCCAAAATTATACCTCCCTGCGTCAAATCCTGCCATGTCTTGAATTCAGTAGGGCTACAAAGGGTGTATTTCAGGGCCAGATTTGGTCCACTATACTCTGCAAATTAAATCTGTAGGCTACATGTTGCTCTTGTATATATCCATGTAAACCTGGGTTAATGTCACTAGAATAAATGCAGTTTTTCCAGGTTTACATTCAAGTAATAGAGTAAAACTTGCCCTTTGGACATCAATCTACAGATGTTTGTAGCAGACAAAGGGTTACAGGACACTCTTTGGGAACTGGGAAAAACATGAACAGATCCTTTGTCCTTATCCTCAATGAAGTTACAACTTGCCCTCTTTATTATAGTATTCATCTGGAACGAGGAACTGCAGCTTCTCTCCTGGATAAGATCAGGTACTAAATTGGGATTCACAAGTGTTTCAAATTATGGATGGAATATGTTAACACTGTGCCCCATGAAAAAGCAAAATATTATTGCAGTAACCAGGACACATGTACCTGGGAGCTGCCAGACTGATGAGCTGGGGTTTAACAATATTCTTTTCCTACCTGGTTTTCAGAAAAAAGCAACTAAAATGTAGCCAGCTGACCAGCCATCCTGGTGATCTGTGATAGTCTTTCTGACCACATAATTAACACTTTCAAAGCTCACTCTGAATCAGGCACACAGTTAACAGCTCAAACGTTTGAGCACAACAGAGCAGGGAATGAACTGGATTCTTCATAGAGAGCTGGAGAAGGATATTGATTGCTGAAGCTCCCAGGAAACCTGACAGATTAGTGGTTCATCAGTACCTGTACATTTATCTCTGTTTTAGTGCAAGTCTCTAGCAATGTCTTAAACTTGATTTCTGCCCCCACAGAATAACTAAGCCCTATGGAAGCACTGTATTGTCCCCTCCTTGAGCAGAGGATACCAGGATCTGCAGTTGCTGCACTCCTACATGTATCTGCTGACACCGGTGGTAGAGGCTATAGGAACTTGACTAGAGCAGAAATATGTTGCCCTATGGGGTGGATGTAAAAACACAGAGGTTCAATGGATAGCAGGAATCCATGGGCTAGGATGGCTCAACACCTTGCCAATTCTAGGGCTGAGGGGAATCCATTTTTCACCTGGTGGGACCATTCAGTGAAAGCTATTACAGACTTTTGCATCCATTATGCAGGTTTTCTTCATGTAGGGGATGATTTGAAACATCTTGAATGTTGTTTAGAAGCATTGCAATCTTTGATATGATCTATGTATTAACAGCAGCACCTTTAATAGGAATGCAGAATCAGTTCTAGCACACTTATGAAGGTGACCTTTTTTAAAGGCTATTCAGTGTGTAGGTAGAATATACCCTTATCTTACACTGAGAATATGAACCCTCTTCTTAAGTCAGCAGCAGAGGGATCCCTCCATGCATGGATCCCAGTCTCCATGTGTGAAAGGGGGTAGGGACCCATGTGTCCATCCATCCTCTGAGCCTTTCAATGGAAAGGAACAGGAGCGAAGCTAAAGGTGTATGCATCATTCCCTATGGTGCATACAGAGGAAAGCATTAAATTTCCTGTGGAGGCTTCTCAAAGGGGAGTCCCACAGACAGGAACTCTCTGGGAGTAGAAACCATAGCTTTAGTGGACTGCACACCCAGGAAGTCCGAGCAGATCCACAGTGGGAGTGGGAGCTACTGTAGAGGATCAGGACCTCAGAGTGGATGGCCTTATGCTTCTGGTGTATCCCAAAGGATCTCAGGATCTGGGGGCTGGACTCCAATGGCTTTCCTATTTCCTTTCATGAGGGACAACTCATTTCCCTTGGGGAAGAATTTGTAGGAAATTGAGGGGAACATTATCACAGAGTCCTCATCATCATGCTGCTGTTTTTGGGGAGGGGGTACAGTTTAGCTCTGTTTGTACTGAGCTGGTTGGTTTGAGTCACCTCTCTCCTTTTCCTCTGTGTATCTGCAGTATCAATTTTTAAAGTACATTTGTTTGTTTTCCAAGTTAATATTTTCTCTGCTACTTAGAACCATTGTATGTGTCCCTAACATTCTTTAACAAGGTCTCTTTATTACAGTCTGAGCAAATTTCTAAGAAAAATTGAATTTGGATCTACCCTTTAATTTAGTTGAATAATAGTTGTATTTGATCAGAATTAAACTAGGCTATGATAAGATGAAATTCTATGCACTCCAGTGGATTTAATTGACCTATGCACTCCTCCATGTACGTATTATTGAAAGAGCTCATACATGGTTTTTCTTGCACTTGGATGTTTATAAAAAATGAGACCTCAAACTACAATAAATAGGTTATTTAAAAATCAAAGGTCAGATTCCAATACCTAACTCAGTGGTTCCCAAACTTGTTCTGCCGCTTGTGCAGGGAAAGCCCCTGGCAGGCCGGGCCAGTTTGTTTACCTGCCGCGTCTGCAGGTTCGGCCGATAGTGGCTCCCAGTGGCCGTGGTTCGCTGCTCCAGGCCAATGGGAGCTGCTGGAAGCTGCGCAGGCCAAGGGACATACTGGCCGCCACTTCCAGCAGCTCCCATTGGCCTGGAGCAGCGAACTGCAGCCACTGGGAGCTGCAATCGGCCGAACCTGCAGACGCGGCAGGTAAACAAACTGGCCCGGCCTGCCAGGGGCTTTCCCTGCACAAGCGGCAGACCAAATTTGGGAACCACTGCCCTAACTCTTATTGAATGGTATTTTTTCTCTATGAATATCCTTACTGAAATCAACGGCACTGCTCAGAGTAAGATAGTACTCTGTTTTGAATAAGTAACAGAATTGGGCACAATGAGCTTATTCAAGATGTGCTCACTGTAAGGGCTACAACATCTAGCCGAAATAAATTGTAACATTTCTCCATTTCTGCAAAATCTGAAGGGGGCAATGAGAAGTGTGCGTCTGTATCTTATATTTGGGGTATAGCACTGGACTGGCAGTGAGGACCTGAGCTCTCTTCCTGGCTCTGTCCAATCATCTGTATGACCTTGGGCTAATCTTAATTCCCAAACTTTTAGACATGGCCTTTGATTTTGTGTGTCTCCATCTTTGGGTGTTCAATTTAAGATACAAAATGAAGGCTTGCAGGATCAGTCTCTAATTCTTCTGGTGGTGGTTGTCTCCTTCAGACTGCAGTCCAAGAATCTCAGTATCTGACAGCTAAAATACAAAGTCCAAATGGGTTTTACTGAACTTAATAGGTGGATTTTTGACACTGGAAAGATATGAGGACAAAGAGCCTGATCTTGGAAGGTGTTGAGCATCTCCAGAGACCTACTGAGAGTCCTTATTTCTGAGCCTGAGCCTGCATTTCAAACCTAGTGAAGAAATCCTTTATATGGTCAACACTGAACTTCAAAAAGGAATAGCTATAGCTTTAAAGGATTCTGGGTTTTAAAAGGATTAAGAAAAGATTGAGTTTCTTTTGTTAATTTGTTAGCTGAACTTTGTCCTTATCACTCTGGTGCCAAAACAGTCAGTGAGTTCCTTTATGCTTTGAACAATATACACTATTGTGTTTTAGATGTGACCAATCCAGTGGTCACTTAATTTTTCTACCACATATCAGTTATTAAATTTATTTGATAACATCAATAAATATAAATATATATTAAACGCTTCTTACTATGAGTTGCTTATTCTTGGGTGTTTATATTAACTGTTTGTAATGGAATTTTTTTTTGGATTAAACTGTACACTTTAGGCACAGGTAACTATTTGGTGCCTGTATGGTGCATTATACAGTTATGTTTGAAAACCCTGGTATGTACTATTTAGTTACGAGCCAGGGCCCCTCTTCTGCTAATACAGCCATGCAGGGAGATCTCTGCACCTGCATGGAGCCCTGTTGCCTTCAGTGTAGCTTCTATCCTATACAGACACTCACCAGCATAAAGCCAGGGGCAGAACTGGCACGTAGGGCTTGTCTACATTACCTGCTGGATCAATTTATCATGCCTCGTCTATGGCTGTCCATAAGAGATGGTCTAGTTCCCCCTACTTATTTTTGGGTTCTTGTCCCATTAGTGTATTTGGCTTGCTGTGGTTATCGATTCCTAGTTATCATGCACATACAGCTCTTCTTCCTGCAGATTTCACAATTTCCTAGTTATAGTCTACATCTTCTTCAAACCATTTTAACTTCATGAACCAAACCCAGCCTGACATAATTATGTCAGGCTACTCTATGTCCATGATAACCTTCATGTTACATATATTAGTGAGACACCTTGCAGGGAAAAGTTCTGCTCCAGAGGTGGTAGGAGGGTATGAAAGAAGAGCTACTCCATCAGCTGTTCAGAGTACAGGATCATCCCTTCCTGTGGGAGGGAGTTGAGTGGGCTAGGGTTGACAACTTTGGTTGGGTGTATTCCTGAAGGCTTCATCATAATCTTTAATTCCTGGATACTCCAGGGGGGTTGGTAACACTAACCAGAGCACACAAAGTACAGACTCTATTTCCCTAGCAGTGCCCTCCCTGCTCCCAAGGAGGGACTTGTGCTGTCCACATCTTTCTGCATCATCAGAGCCTGCACAGAACAGTAATAATTCCAGTACAACTTTTCCTAGGGACTCTCCATGGGGTGGGTATCTTATTAGCTACCCCTGGCCCTTGAAAGCAGAGCCACTCATTCTCTACCCCCTGCCTGCTCCCTTCTAGCTGATTCTGATCCGGTAGCATCTCAGAATAATATGGTGCCATGGAGGCAGCTGACAACTCTCCTTCTGTAAGGAAAGTGTGAGATTCCACATGCAGATTTTGGGGTACAGTAAAATGCAAGGACAGTACTGGCCCCACAGGGAGCTAAGCAGGAATTCATTTGAAAATATCAGATCAACAATAAAATAGTTTTTTTTAAAGCTTTTAATTGCTAGTAAATTAATATACAGTGCCAGTTATGCAGTAAATGTGCATGGAGAAGCAGCGGTATATGAATACTATAGCAAACAATGTTACATTTGTCAGATGTGTCCGTATAAAATCCAAGTAGATGTACCTGTCAGAAAGCTAAAGAAGGTCAGACTTATTATGCCTTTTGCATGAAGACAACAATAGAATAGTCCTTCTCATAATATGCTGATATTAGCCACTGCTATTACTACTGATGGAGTGAGAGGCTACTCATTAACATGGTGGTAAAACGGGGGCAGGGGGAGCACCTTGTACAAAATGAATGTTACCCATCAGGTGTGATGTCACTGTGACACAAGTTCCACCTACAGAATTGAGGCCACTGGGAATGCATAAGGCATGTCAGCTTGGTGATGCAGGTGGGTGTGACAGGGACCCCAGGGTGCAACATGGACTGTGGGACCACTGAGCCTTCCAAACCCTATCAACCTGCATTGCCTATCTCAGGGTGATGCTGATGTCAAGTTACAAACCTCTGACAGGCACTGCACTTACACAGACGTCCACAGACAGTTGAGTTACATGGATGTTCTTCTAGCCACTCATGAACCATCAACAGACAGGCTCTAGCCCACACCCCAGGACTATACTGTCTTATACTGCTCAAGGCTCCCTTGGGCAGTGCAAGTTCATTAAATAGTTCATCACTCCCTCAGTGTGGAGTGGACTCATGCTAGCCTTTGTAAACTGAGCTGGGATTTCCCCAGCACTTAAACCAAAACACACAGTTTTAGGTAAAATATAAAATTTTTTAAGTGATAAGTAGCAAGTGTAGAAATCAAAGTTGATGTACTTAAGAAAAATAAAAATTAAATTTGCAGGGTACAAACTAAACAGGATTTGAATCAAGCAGTGTCTCACCCTGGCAGAGGGTACAAGCAGGTTACAAAGCCTCAGTACACAGGTTGGGATTACCTTCTAGCCTGGAACCACCCTTCCCCAGTTCAAAGACTTGTCTACACTTACCAGGGGATTAATGAGCGGTGATCAATGCATTGGCAGTCGATTTAGTAGGTCTAGTGAAGACCTGCTAACTCGACCGCCGATCACTCTCCTGTCAACTCCTTGATCCGGTGGAGTACAGAAGAGTAGGGGGAGCTTCTCCAGTAAGTAGGTCTAAGCTATGTCAATTTGAGTTATGCTATTAATGTAACTCAAATTGTGTGGCTTAGGCCTTGTCTACACTACAGGGGAAATTTGATCTATGTCTTCCAGATGTTTCTCCAGGTGTTGAGCTGGGGTGGAGAGATGCCAACTGATGTCACTTCTCCTCTTTTACATTTTCTTCCAACATGCTGGAAAGATCTTTTCTGTGACATGGGGGTTAGGCAGCGCCCATTGGTCAAGCAGTCTCCATTGCCTATGTGCTTTCTATGATAAGCCATGGGGAGAGTGGATTCCCTTTAAGGGGCCATCAGCATGTCTGGCTGGTCCTTTGTTGCAATTGAAAGGCTGGCTGTGGGCCTCTTCCAACCTCACAACATTTCTCAGTAACACACACAACAATGCATCATAACTTCATGTATACTGACTGCACATACAGTCCAATGGGATATTAATGTTCAACAGATCAAGACTTTTAAAATTATACCTCACAAGGCATACTTTGTACAAAACATATAATTATGTGACAGTGGTGAATATGGGGGTTCCAGGGTGCTTCTTTGAGGTACAGAGTGTCACAATGGGAAAGTGTATTTCTTTGTCTGTGACTGGCTACAAGCCTACAGAAAGCTTTGTAGCTTCAAGTTCATCAGCCTTAACTCCCATTGGATTTAATGGGATTTAGAGCACTTTGCATCTCAGGATCAGACCCTAACTGAGTTATTTAGTAAACAGCTCTGCATACCATCTAGCAAGGAAGCATAAACAAGTCACCAATCTATACTCCATTTGATATTTCAGGACCCCTTATGCCCAGTCTGGGAACATAGGAATTGCCATACTGGTAACTTTCTTACTAAAACTAAAGTGTCAATGCAAATCTTTAAGAAACATTGTCGATTTCTGGTTTCCGAGTAGCAGCCATGTTAGTCTGTATCTGCAAAAAGAACAGGAGTACTTGTGGCATCTTAGACTAACAAATTTATTTGAGCATAAGCTGTCGTGGGCTACTGCCCGCTTCATCAGATGCGTGCAGTGGAAAATACAGTAGGACGATTTTATATACACAGAGAACATGAAACAGTGGGTGTTACCATGCACACTATAACGAGAGTGATCAGTTAAGGTGAGCTATTACCAGCAGGAGAGAAAAAAAACCTTTTGTAGTGATAATCAAGATGGGCCATTTCCAGCAGTTGACGAGAACGTGTGAGGAACAGTAGGGGGGAAAAATAAACATGGGGAAATAGTTTTACTTTGTGTAATGACACATCCACTCCCAGTCTTTATTCAAGCTTAATGTAATGGTGTCTAGTTTGCAAATTAATTCCAATTCAGCAGTCTCTCATTGGAGTCTGGTTTTGAAGTTTTTTTTGTTGAAGAATTGCGACTTTTAGTCTGTAATCGAGTGACCAGAGGGATTGAAGTGTTCTCCAACTGGTTTTTGAATGTTATAATTCTTGATGTCTGATTTGTGTCCATTTATTCTTTTAGGTAGAGACTGTCCGGTTTGGCCAATGTACATGGCAGAGGGGCATTGCTGGCACATGATGGCATATATCACATTGGTAGATGTGCAGGTGAACGAGCCTCTGATAGTGTGGCTGATGTGGCTTTGTGGCAAGGATAGGTTCCTGGGTTAGTGTTTTTGTTGTGTGGTGTGTGGTTGCTGGTGAGTATTTGCTTCAGGCTGGGGGGTGGTCTGTAAGCAAGGACTGGCCTGTCTCCCAAGATCTGTGAGAGTGATAGGTCGTCCTTCAGGATAGGTTGTAGATTTCTGTTGATCTGGAATTATAAATGGTTTTCTGTACTTTCGGGTAGAGCACTTTCAGTAACTCCATGTTTTATATGACCTATTTTAAGCAAACAACACAGAATGAAGTAGAATTACAGTAAGTATATTCTACTCGCTATAAAAAGCGCGGATAAATTATAGCATCATGATGTTGTTTTAAACTGCCATCTGTATCATGCAAAAAGAACAGGAGTACTTGTAGCACCTTAGAGACTAACAAATTTATTAGAGCATAAGGTTTCGTGGGCTACAGCCCACTTCATCGGATGCACAGAATGGAACATATGGTAAGAAGATTATATATATATATATATATATATATATATATATATATACACATACACATACACATACACACATACAGAGAAGTTGGAAGTTTTCCATACAAACTGTAAGAGGCTAATTAGTTGTAATAGCTCATCTTAACTAATTAGCCTCTTACAGTTTGTATGGAAACTTCCAACTTCTCTCTCTGTGTGTGTATGTACACACACACACACACACACACACACTCACTATCTTCTTACTATATGTTCCATTCTATGCATCTGATGAAGTGGGCTGTAGCCCACGAAAGCTTATGCTCGAATAAATTTGTTAGTCTCTAAGGTGCCACAAGTACTCCTGTTCTTTTTGCAGATACAGACTAACACGGCTGCTACTCTGAAATCTGTATCATGGTTATCCAAAGGCACCACCTAGGGGTTTCATTTGGTACTGTAAAGTATTAACTTTTATACATTCCATACAAAGCTAATTGACAAATGGTGGCAGCATTTGGTGGCTGTAAGTTAACTAGTTATGCAAGAAAAGAATTCCAGCCAGTCATACTCCAGATGTTCAAACATTATCACTCCTGGCAAATGCCAGGGCCAGATTTTGATAGATTCTGCTCTCAGTCATACCCACAAATCCTCATTTCTTATGCAGTAGAAGTGCATGCTACAGGCAGAGTAAATCCTTGTATGCAAAAGTCAACAGAGTTTTACCAATGCTTAAATAGAAGACAGCTGAGAGTAGATATTGGGCCCATTGTTTATATAGTGATAGGAAAGACTCAAGTTATTAAGAGTTCATTTTGGCTGCTTGTATGAACTACCTGACCCTCTTGAGTCTATAAAACTAAGTGGAAATTTTACAAGAACAGACTGTCTAATGATCTGGGCCTAGTCCTGGCTAGAAATAGAGTGACAACAGCTTATCTGATGCACTCTTTTAGTGCTGCCCAGGAACTAAACTTTACCGCCTTCTGCTCCAAGTGCAAGACACACTTCTTTGTCCTGCCTTCTAACAAACTTACAGCAGCATAGATATTTAAAAACCCCAACCAAAACAAAACAATGCGCACACAATTCTCCTCATGGGGGAGAGGGTTAGAGAGAAAACAAACCACACACAACAGATGTTAGTCATCACTTAATGCATGACTAGAAGGTATTCTCATACCATAGTGGATGGGGCAGTAGAAGAACCTAAATAAAATAGTCCTATCTAGAAATGCACAGATTTGCGAAGATGAAGAAGTTTCTAGAATATCTTAGAACCTCATAGCTTCATTTTGAATGCTTTAAAAATAAGGTAGGGGTGTGTGTGTGTGGTGGGGGAGTAACATCTTGCCTTATTTTTTTGTTTTTACAGAACAGTTCATCTCATGTGCAATCAATTTTCATACTCCCCCTGAGTTATTTGTTTTCAATATCAGCCTATGCACATTAATCAACAGATGGGACTGAATCAAAACTAGAAATGATTTAAAAATGAAAGGAACAACCCCCCCCCCCAAAAAAACAAACAAACAAACAAAAAACCCTTGCGTCCTCATGTTTAAGGCACTGGAGTGGGATGAGGAAATCTGGATTCAATTCCCAGCTCTGCCACAGACCTCCGGTGTGCATAATCTCTGTGCCTTAGTTTCCCTTGAGGATTATGCTTATGTTCCCCTACCTTTTTTCTGTCTTGCCAATTAAATTACACACTCTTCAGAGCACAGACAGCCACTTAAGATGTGTTTATACAGCACCTAGCATAATGGGGCTCTGATTTTGGCTAGGCCTCTAGGCATTTTTTATAGTACAAATAATAAACAATATAAGGGTATAGCTCACATCTGGGTCTAGATTCTCATACTACTACCAGGCTGCCCAACAGGAGATGTCTATTTAGCTATTCAGTTCTGTTGTATTTTTGTTAAAAACCAAGTCAAACCAGTCAGTTAATTTACATGTGATAAAACTAACCAGGTATCAATATCTTACAGTGCAGACTATTAAAGAACACATCGACAAATCAACCCTACTCGTAAACAAAAGTGCCTGTAACAAAATGGCCACCTGATTGCTGAGCTACATTTCTGAGAACACCACAAGCCTAAGGTCAAGGTTCACCAAACTTCCAAAGTGGAAAAAGTCCCAGCTTCAGCATACCTCTGTTATAGTAAAGAGGATTTGTAAGTGCCAGGAGGGCATGTTCCAGTGTTCAGGCTCTCACTGATTATGCTTTATACAAAATATGCTTTTTACTTGTAACAAAATAAGGTGCATTTTAACTCTCAAAATGTATATTTCACCTTCTTCTCTGGGCTGTATCACAGATCTCTCTTCAATATTTACTTTTCTGCATATATAATCAAATATTTTTAAAGGGTCAGAGCTAATTAAACATTCTTCTTTTCTCAGGGCACTTTTTCTTTCATAGTAAAACTTGCATTTTTCAGGATTAACCCAGGTCATGCCTGAGCAAAAGAAAAATCTGCTGGCCAGACAAGAGAGAGAATCCCAGACACCTGCTGGCAGAAATCTGTGTTTTCAGTCCCATTTGTTTCTACCCTATCCAGACATAATATTTATAGCAATCCTTTAAATCCCAAATAAGAACTATCAAGCTAGTTCTTTAAAGGCCCACTCCTTGCCTAAATGATTAAAGTGCATCTCCCTGGAAGGATGGTGTTGATCCATCCAGCAAAAGAATAGTGTTAGTATGTGTCTCTGTCTCTGTCTCTCTCTCCCTCTATCTATTAGAGAGAAGTGAAGAACTGGAACACACTTGTGGTTGGGATGGTGGAGTCGAATATAGTAAAACAAATGGATGAATATATGGAAGTCAAAAAGTTAAAGGAGGGTTTTCATGCTTATTTTAGGGGCCAGGAAAAGAGTGTTTCAATAATGGGAGTTTCCCCTCCCCAAGTCTTGCTTAAAGGCAAACTGCAAAACTAAAATTTAAAATGCAGTCAAGCACTGATTTATATGCTGCATGCCCTTATTGATCCAGCCATGGGATGTTTTCAGCACAGCAATAAGTTTTAACAAACCTGATTTTTACTTCCTTTTTCCCCTCTGATGTATCATGGCACTTTTTTTATACCATCACAAATGCTATCAGTTGCATGTTTTGCACAGTGATTTCTGGCATCTGTGGTATCACAGGTAATACTGACACTTCATTTTTAATCTCTCTAGTTATCTTGGGAGTCTGAATTTTTTTTGCATACCAAAAGTGCAGTTTAGGAAACTTTTTGCAAACTTTGCTATCATAAGAACAATACTGTGTATTGTAAGATTGAGTGATCATCCCCTTTTGGGCAATTCTTGGGTAAGTGTGATTCTGTTTTTTGCTGTGCAGGTGTCTGCATAGTAGAACTGGAAGACAGTCTCTGAAACATACTTCTTTTGTTGTGTATCCTCCATTCAGCAAAGAGTAGCCAAAACCAGTAGGGAAAAAAATCTAAAACCACAGACTGAGTAGATACAGAGGAAAGGATACAGCTTTTTCTTTTTTCTTATTTTCTTTTTCCAGGTGACCTGCAGATTCCTTTAATTTCCATTAGTACTCAAATTGTATAGCTCTTATGAGTCCACTAGATGGTGCCATAGTCATCGTAGATATTTGGAAATCATGTTCTGTGCTATAATTTGTTTGACTGTAATTCACAAATTCACTCATTTTTATGCACATTTTGGTTTGGATTCTGCAAATTGAGGGTGTTGTTGGGAATAAGTAGCTACTTGGCATTAATTATATATGCCCTAATATTGCAAGGATGTGCTTGTTTTGTCACTGACTTCAAAGGGGTCAGGATTTTACCTTATGCACAGCTGCCTTGAAGTCAATGGAACTACACTCTTTTTGCAAAAAGTTAAGAACTTTATGGATTTATGGGACTTATGGGAGACGACTCATATGGAGACTCATGCATAATATATTTGTTGGTGCTTAATAATTTTCTTAGAGATTATGCAAAGTGGAAAGGTCTTGTGCTTGTAGAATGAGAAAAGAAGAAGTTCAGTAATTCTCCTTAAATCAACTGTGATCCTGTTGTTGGATCTGCCTGGTGAGACCCTTGCAAACATGTGGCACCTCCTGGAAGTCAATGAGAATGTATGTGCAGAAGATAGTTCCAATTGCAGGATCATGCTTTGAATTAGTCCACAACTCCAGGAGAGGTGGCTCAGTAAAGAATGTGAGAATTCTTGTATGTATACACCTGTGCTAGGAGCATTAGGAGATGCATGAACATATTTGATCTGCTATTGCAATTAGTCAAAGCTGGCATAATAAAAAAAGGTAATGATTTCAGACATCTCTAAGTTTCTTCTTTCAATTTCAAATCCTTTCCCTCAGCTTATCAGTAACTAAAGTCCAGGGCAAGTTCATCTTAAAATCAAGACCTTTGAGTTTCCCATGCATTTAAAAAATGGGAACACTTTCTATTTTAAAATGTAAATTTTTATCCTCACATGATTCAAACCAAGCTCACTTGATTTTTCTGAACACTGTAAAAATACAAAATGAAACAACTCCATCACAAACCTTTGTGCTGAGATTAAACATGAGAAATTTGAGCCCTGAAGGAATTTTTTTTTTTTACAAAACTGTGCGATAGCCTTACATCAATAATCTCTTTCTTTATACTTTTTCCTCATTTCACACAATCTCCCATTGCTTTTGCAATGTGAACTTCACAAATGTGGTTGTTTTCATGGTAACATTTATTTTAAAAAGTAATGTAATGAAAGTTTCTTCACCAATAGTGTACACAGCACTTTGTGGTTTATACCAATGGCTGAGCTAAATACTAGTTCTTGGTTCCATCTGGAAAAAGAAGTGAATCTTAGATCATGTATAAATACTCCATGTGCCTACCCTGTAATCTGCCTTGGAAATTCAAACATTGAGAAAAGCCCTAGGGATTTGATCCTCTATCATTCAGATTTCTCCATTGCCATGAATGGGGGCAGGACCAAGTCCTAATTTATCTATCTGAGACTTGCATAGAGCCCTTTGCCATGTTAATATAGCCCAAAGACTTCTTTTCTTCTCAGGTCTATTCATAGTGCCTACAATTCGTAATAACCATAATGAGCTGCTCACAGAATACATGTTGCTATTACTGCCCACTCCTTGTTCGTTACACCCACTTGTGTCTTGAATTAAATTTATGTTACAACCCCCTTCCACAGAGTTTAGATCTGTGTGTTTATACAGTGCATATCATAGTGGGGCCGCTGGGCAGTAGCATAATATAAATAATGAGTTAATAAAGATAGGTGTTTGGTACAAAGGGGCGGAGGATAGGTAGGGTAGAGAGAAAGGAGTACATAAAAACTGGGAGATGAGCTGGCCTTTGGGAGCTTCTCTAGGCAGCAGGGCTATGTGTAGCTGGCAGCAGGGGTCAGGAAGGCAGTGGGGAGTTCCACTGCCCATCCCTGTACCTGAACCAAGCTTTCCCTTTCTGCACTCCGACCCAAACAATCCCAGGATTTAACTGTAGAGTGGAGGAATTTGTGTGTGTTGGGTATGAGAATGTTTGTTTGGGGGCTAAGGCATATGAGTCTAGGTTGCTTTGGATGTGAATGTTGTTTTAAGGGTGTCTTGCTGGGTTTTCAGTGTAATAGAGAATGTACATACGCAACTTTCTCTGTGTTGAAGTTTTTGGGGTAGGTATGTAGTAATCACACTTCTCTACTTCACCATAAAGCCGCTCATACTCACAACTATGGCAGAAGATGGACATGCCATCTCTTTTTTGCCCAATTTGAGGGCATCGAGTAATAATTGTCTATGGCTAATCAGGCACTAACTTTAACCATACTTTTTGTCATTTGCTAAAAACAAAGAGTTCCCCATGACACACAATATTACTAAATACTTAAATCTGGATACTTGGGTTGTGTGTGTAGGTTGTTTTTTTTTTTTTTTTTTGTTTTAAATTACCTGACATTGTTACAGGGATATAAATGGTGGAGTTTCTCTTGAATGGGAAACACATGCCAGTAACTTATTTTTTTCAGAAAACCAAAATGAACTTGAATTTGTCACCTTTCTCTGGACTGAAATTTACAGGAGGGACTTGATCATTATCCAGTAAATTTAACAGTAATTACCTATGTGTACGGAAACTCAGACTTCTGTGATTACAGAATCCTTTTAAACTGTCCATGGAAGTTCAAAACACATCCTTTGTTATTTAAACGTAGAGCTATTCAATTTTTTTTTGAAATTTAACAAAAAACGGACAAATGTTTTGCAAAACTTCTCCTGTTTTCATCCAGCCCTGTTTAAATGGCATTTTCATATAGTCCATTCAGCATGAATCAGGCTAAAGATAAGGCTTTGCCTAATCAGCCTGCCAGTTACTGCAGGGCTCAATTTACCAGGCTTAATTGAAACTAAGACGCTGTTAAGTTCTAGGACAGTCCATCTGTTTAATTCATTTTGTGTTATGATTCTCATAGAATATCACGGTTGGAAGGAACCTCAGAAGGTCATCTTTGAGCAGGGGCTTGGACTAGCAGGACCAATCCCCAACTAAATCATCCCAGCCAGGGCTTTGTCAAGCCTGACCTTAAAAACCTTTAAGGAAGGAGATTCCACCACCTCCCTAGGTAACCCATTCCAGTGCTTCATCACCCTCCTAATTTTTCCTAATATACAAGAAATAGTTTTTCCTAATATCCAACCTAGACCTCCCCCACTGCAACTTGAGACCATTGCTCCTTGTTCTGTCATCTGCCACCACTGAGAACAGCTGAGCTCCATCCTCTTTGGAATCCCCCTTCAGATAGTTGAAGGCTGCTATCAAATCCCCCCTCACTCAAGAGGTCATCTAGTCCAACCCCCTTCCCCAATCAGGACCAATCCCCAACTAAATCATCTTAGGGCTTTGTCAAGCCTGACCTTAAAAACCTCTAAGGAAGGAGATTCCACCACCTCCCTAGGTAACCCATTCCAGTGCTTCACCACCCTCCTAGTGAAAAAGTTTTTCCTAATATCAAACCTAAACCTCCCCCACTGCAACTTCAGACCATTACTCCTTGTTCTGTCTTTCTGTACCCACCCATGCTATTGTAATCTCCAGCCCTGATGCATTCTCAGATGCCCATTTCTGCAACTCTGTAGACAAGCACTGAGACCAGTGTTGTAAAGTCCTCCAAGAAGGGACGAGTGGAATCCTACTACTTCCTCATCTCAACTGAGGTGCCTTCAGGAGCCAGCGTTGCCTCCAAAGTGGGCAGTGCTGGTCAGGAAGGGGATGTGGTCAGGGCAAACAAGGGATGTTCTGATTCAGCCTATCTCCTGTAGACAATGTGTCATGCAGGATGCTGTGGAACCCACTTATCACTTACAGTTGCTACCCCTGTAAAGAGCCCGAAGAGTGGGGTGACACTGCCAGTTCTTGCCCTGTGGGTGAATTGACTGAGCGAGCTAGCACAGGAAGGTGTACATTATTCACACCTAGGTCACTGGTTCAGCCCAGGTTGGTAAAGGACTGAAGTCATTACCATCTGACAGACAACAAGACTCTTGCTCTTTGTTGGGCTATTTTGTAAGTCATTTCATCAGCCAACCTCTAGAAGACCACCTCTGCAGTGGAAAGTGACAATATTTAACAGTGCATGTTACTCATCAGTTTAGGGAAAGAGGTGAAGGGAAAAAGCTGTCTCTATTTGAAATTGCACAGGAAATATAGTTGGGCAGAATGTAATTATCCTACTTGGCATCTGGTCAGAGAACCGGAAATAAATTTCCCATCCTTCCTTTCACACGACTTAGTTTCTTCTGTGGGTTTAGCATGTGTATTTTATGGAGATACAGGGATTCACAGCTGCAATCAGAGAGAGATGAAGAAACTCAGAAATGGTTTGATCTAATCTCAAACTCAGCCTCCCTATCCCTCTGAATCATTTTTAAAGATTGCATTGCAATGCATTCAGACCAAACACACAGCTCTACATAGAACCATTAGCCAGGGTTTCTTCCTCCCCCTGCCCCGGCCCTCTTTTTATAGGGTTTTTTTGGTGTGGCGGAGAGATGACATTTTTGTGATTGCAGGTACAGAGAAGCTGAGCGCGTGCTGATATAACTATATAGAAGAGATGAAGTCTGCAAAGTTTGGACATGGATCAAGATCTGAACTTTCTCAAATTTCATCCAGACTGGGCATTAAGGAACCAGGGTTTTGGGTTGGGCCAACATTAGCTAGGCAGTTACAGATCTTCTATTTCTATACCAATGAAAATCCTGTGATTAGTCCCTCTATTGGTTTATTGATATTATTTAGATGATGGCTCCATAATTCAATCTGTTGGCGTGTGTCTACTCATTTTAAATCTGCCTGCATTTTGCTTACATTTATGGACTCTTCACTTTCAGCTGTCTCATAAATTTCTTCTCTGGTCTTCCCAAAAGATAAAACTAGAGAGAAATTCCAACTGGTCCTAATGATTTATTTCTGTTTAGTTAGGACTTCTGCTTTCTTGACCTTGAAATGAGCCATGACAATGATATATTTTCCCTGCTAGTTCTCATTCTTTCCATTTTGAACACAGTGGGAAAAATCATTTAATATGTTAGTTATCCCCTCTTAACGTCAAGTTTCACTTGTGCCTCATCATTTCCCATCCAAAAGTCACTTATTTCATGATCATGACAAGGGTGAAAAAGAGAAGTTAGCCAATATATGTATGAGTATTAGATAAAATTTGCAGGTTGAATATTGTATATCTCCATATAATGCATAGTATTAATGGCAATTAATATTAGAGGAAACTGGTAGTAACCGCTAGTTTAAGGCTGCCTCACTTCCTGGTTCCAAGCTTTAACTGTTTGGAGGGCATTTTCCAAGGTTGGTCTCTACCTCACAGTGGATATTTTTAACCGGTCCAATGAAAATAGTGCCACTTTTTGTTTCTGTTTTGCAGAATGAGATCAAAGGAAAAGAGGAGGTATTACCAATGTTAACTTTTATTTATTTATTTTTTTTTACTTTTTCAAAGGAGCTCTAGCACTTTAGGTGCACAGACAAAATGAATCCTACTCCTGATGATAACCTGTGGTTCAGGGTAGGAAGGCACACTTGTCTGGCAGCCAGGAGACCATGAGGCCTGAGATGTGACTGATGTCTGATAGGCAGAGATCAACATATTTCTGACACCAGCTGATGGAGGTATACTTTAGCTCAAGTGACACAGGTCTGTGCTGCAGTGCTGAAGGTCTTGGGTTCACTCCCTGCTGATTCATAGATTCCAAGGCCAGCTGGAACCACTGTGATCATCTCATCTAATCTAACTTCTGAGGCCCTAGAACTTCCCAAAATAATTCCTAGATCACATCTTTTAGAAAAACATTCAATCTTGATTTAAAAATTGTCAGTGATGGAGTACCCACCATGACCCTTAGTAAATTGTTCCATTGGTTAATGAACACTTTATTTCCAGTCTGAATTTCTCTAGCTTCAACTTCCATCCATTGGATTGTGTTATGCCTTTCTCCAGCAGATTGAAGAGCCCATTATCAAATATTTGTTCCCCATGTAGATACTAATAAACTGTAATCAAATCATCACTTCTCTTTGTTAAGATAAATAGATTGAGGTACTTGCGTCTATCGCTATATTTGTTTTCTAATCCTTGAATCATTCTTTTAGTTTCCTCTGAACTCTCTCCAATTTTTCAACATCCTTCTTGAAATGTAATATGCAGAACTGGACACAGTATTCTGGCAGAGGTCACCCAGGACCAAACCAAGTAAAATAACCTCTTTACTCCTACTTGAGATTCCCCAGATTCTCCCAAAATCACCTTAGCTCTTTTGGCCATAATGTCACAGTGGGAGTTCATGTTTAGCTAATTATCCACCACAACAGTAAAATCTTTTTGAAAGTCACTGCTTCCCAGGATAGGGTCCCCCATTCTGTAAGTATGGCCTACGTTCTGTGTTCCCAGTTGTATGCATTTAGTCATAATAAAATGTGTATTGTTTGCTTTTGTCCACTTTACTAAGCAATCCAGATTGCTCTGAACCAGTGATCTGTCGACTTCATTATTTACCACTCCCCCAATTTCTGTGTCATCTGCAATCTTTCAGTGATTATTTAGTTTTCTTCCAGGGCATTGATAAAAAATGTTAAATATAGGGCCAAGGGCTAATCTCTATGGGACCCCACTGGAAACACACCCACTTGATATGTTTCCCTGTTTACAGTTACATTTTGAGACCTTTCAGTTAGCCAGTAATCCATGTAGTATGTGCCTTGTTAATTTTACAGCATTCTAGTATTTAAATCAAAATTTTGTGTGGTACCAAATCAAAAACCTTATAGAAATCTAAGTATATTATACCAATGCTATTACATTTATCAACCAAACTTGTAATCTTATCCCCCAAAAATTAATTTGACAGGATCGGTTTTCCATAACCTAACTTTTGCAAATCAACATGAGTTTATCTTCCTTTAATTCTTGGTTAATTGAGTCCCATATCAGTTGCTGCATTATCTTGACCAGGATTGATGTTAGGCTATCTATCAGGTTTATAATTACCCAGGTCATCTGGTTTACCCTAAACACTTTCTTTCAGTCTTCTGGAACTTCCCCAGTGCTCCTAGACTTATTGAAAATCAACATTAATGATCCAGCGAGTTCCTCAGTCAGCTTCTTTAAAACTCTTGGATGCAAGCTAACTGTACTTACTGATTTTAAAAATGTAGCTTTTTAGTAGCTTTGGTTTTAACATCCTCCAGGAGATACTAGTGTGATGGAAAGAATATTATCCCCATATAATGAGACTAGATCTATTTATTTCCACAAATACAGAACAAAAATATTTATTGAACACTTCTGCCTTTTCTACCTAGCAACGGACAAATACCATTGTCAGGATTCTTTTTGTTCCTAATATATTTTAAAAACTCATCCTTATTGTCTTTCACTCTGCTGGCCATAGGTTTCTCCTTGTGTTCCTTTGCTTCTCTGGTCAATTTTCTACGATTCCTAACTTCTTTATATTTGATGAATATGATTTACCTTTACCTTTCTTCCATTTGTTATATTTTAGAGCTGCCTTCGCTCTTCCTTTAGCCCAAATTGATTTTTTTGAAACCAGTATGGCCTTCTTCCTCAATTGTGGGACAGTGACTTTTTGATCATCTAGTAAGTGTTCTTAAATGGTTCCCAAATATCATTCACATTTTTGACTGAATTCTTCCTCCCAGCTGATTTGGCTCATAATCAAAGTCTTAGAAGTCAGAAGATGAGTAGTAAATGAAGCAGGGGATTGTAGAAAGAGAAAGTTTGGCCTTGTGGCTAAATCAGTTGACTTTAGAGACCTGTATTTGATTCTATACAGTTTCTTAAACCACTGCTGTATCTGAGCACCTTCCAGTCATGCATTAAGTGATGTGACGAACGTCGGTCATGTGTGGTTATTCTTTCTGTCATACTCTCCCCAGGGGAAGAATTGTGGATGCAGTAGAGCATTTTGTTTGGATAGGTTTTTTTTTTTAAAAAGTATATTTTTCTATGTTTGTGTTAGAGAAGACTGGTCAAAGAAGTGCTCCTTGCACTTGGAGTGGGAGGTGGGGCGCTTTGTGATGGTCCTTAATTAGCATAGAAATATACTACCAGTTATACTACCCAGATGGTAACAGTGATTGTGAAATGCTCAGGGAGATGAGAGGCTGCAAAGGGAGAAAACTCAATAATAGGGGATTTAAACTATCCTCATATTGACTGGTATATGTCACCTAAGTAAGGGATGTAGAGATAAAATGTCTAGACATGTTGAATGACTTCTTTTAAGAGAAGCTTGTCCTGTAACCCATGAGGGGAGATAAATTCTTGATTTAATACTAAGTGGAACAAAAGATCTGGTTCAGGACGTGAATATAACTGAACTGCTTGGTAATAGTGACCATAACCTAATTAAATTTAACATCCTTCTAGGAGGAAAAGTGTCAGAGAAACCCACCACAGTAGCATTTAACTTCAAAAGGGGGAAGCTAGTTAAATGGAACAGTTACAAGGGTGAAATGCCTGCAAACTGCATGGAGGCTATTTAAAAATGCCATGGAGGTTTCAGCTAAATGTATACTCCAAATAAAAACAGTAAGAGGACCAATAAAGTCATCATGTCTAAACAACATAATAAAACAGTAGTTAGAGACAAAAAGGAATCATTTAAAAATTGGAAGTCAAATCCTTGTGAGGAAAATAGAATAGAGCATAAACTCTGGCAAGTCAAGTGTAAAAGTGTGATAAGACACCCCAAGAAAGAATTTGAAGAGCAACTAGCTAAGGACAACGTAACAGTTTTTTTTCTTTTTTTAAAGAATATCAGAAGCAGGAAGTCTGCCAAACAGTCAGTGGGACCACAAGGTGATTTGAGGAGCATTCAAAGAAGACAAGGCCCTTGCAAAGATGCTAAATGAATTGTTTGCACCAGTCTTCACTGTAGAGGCTATGGGGGAGACCCACACACCCAAACCATTCTTTCTAGGTGACAAATCTGAGGTAGTGCCCTAGATATCAATAGCGAAGGTTTTGGAATGAATTGATAAAGTAAACAGTAGTAAGTCACCAGAACCAGAGGATATTCACCCAAGAGTTCTGAAGCAATTCAAATTTGAAATTGCAGAGCAACTCACTATGGTATATAACGTATCACTTAAATCAGCCCTTGTACCAGTGACTGACAGGTAGTTATTATATGGCTATTTAAAAAAAGGCTCCAGAGGTTATTCTGGCTATTACAGGTAATTTCAGTGTCAGGCAAATTGGTTGAAAGTATAGCAAAGAACAGAAATATCAGACAAACACAAACATGATATGTTGCGTAAGAATCAACACCGCTTTTGTAAAGCGAAATCAGGCCTCGCCAATTTATTAGAATTCTTTGAGGGAGTCAACAAGCATGCAAAAAAGGGTGATCCAGTCAATACAGTGTACTTGGACTTTCAGAAAGCCTTTGACAAGGTCCCTTGCCAATGGCTCTGAAGCAAATGAAGTAGTCATAGGATAAGAGGGAAGGTTCGCTCATGGATCAGTATCTAGTTAAGATAGGAAACAAAGACCATAAATAAATGTCAGTTTTCACAATGGAGAGAGGTAAATAGTGGGGTTCCCCAAAGATTTCTACTGTGACCTATACTGTTCAACATATTCATAAACGGTCTGGGAAAGGGGCGTGAAGAGTGAGGTTGCAAAAATTGCAGATGGTACAGAATTGCTTCAGTCTGAAGTTGGCTGTGAAGAGTTACAAAGAGATCTCACAAAACTGGGTGACTGGGCAATACAATGGCAGATGAAATTCAGTGTTAAGTGCAAAGTAATACACATTGAAGAAAATAATCCCAACTATACATACAAAATGATGGGGTATAAATTAGTTGTTACCACTCAAGGCATTGTTGGAAAGCACATGAGGAAATAAATAAATCTGTATTTAGTGCAGGGTTTGGATGGTGGGTAATAAATACAGCTTAGTGCCATACATTGAACAACAAAGATAAAAAGAAATATTCAACAGCTGTTTCATTCACTGAACACATTCCAGCCTGTAGAAACGTTAACATTAATAATCACTTCACACCATGAAAAGGCAGACATCTGAGTTGGAAGACATCACCTTTAATCGGCACTACACCACTACTAAGCACAATTCTGGGCAGATAACCTATAGGGATTTAGGCAAGGCATCACAACTCCTGCCATGCAATATGCCATGGGATTTTTAGTGACCACTAATAGTCAGGAACTTGTCTTTACATTCTCAATCTCTAGCAGCCTAGCGCACCCTGTTATCCATATTCCTACTTGTTGTAGTAGCCAGGCAAGGTACTAATAAACTTCAACAGGCCTTTAAAAAATAAAGTGGAAACCTCTTTTCCAAGCTGCTGTTGCACCTTCAGTAGCTCTCCCTCAGCCTCTTCAACTCCTCCCCCTCATAGAATATCAGGGTTGGAAGGGACCTCAGGAGGTCATCTAGTCCAATCCCCTGCTCAAAGCAGGACCAATCCCCAATTAAATCATCCCAGCCAGGGCTTTGTCAAGCCTGACCTTAAAAACTTCTAAGGAAGGAGATTCCACCACCTCCCTAGGTAACGCATTCCAGTGTTTCACCACCCTCCTAGTGAAAAAGTTTTTCCTAATATCCAACCTAAATCTCCCCCACTGCAACTTGAGACCATTACTCCTTGTTCTGTCATCTGCTACCACTGAGAACAGTCTAGATCCATCCTCTTTGGAATCCCCTTTCAGGTAGTTGAAAGCAGCTATCAAATCCCCCCTCATTCTTCTCTTCCACAGACTAAACAATCCCAGTTTGCTCAGCCTCTCCTCATAAGTCATGTGTTCCAGTCCCCTAATCATTTTTGTTGCCCTCCGCTGGATGCTTTCCAATTTTTCCACATCCTTCTTGTAGTGTGGGGCCCAAAACTGGACACAGTACTCCAGATGAGGCCTCACCAATGTCGAATAGAGGGGAATGATCACATCCCTCGACCTGCTGGCAATGCCCCTATTTATATATCCCAAAATGCCATTAGCCTTCTTGGCAACAAGGCCACACTGTTGACTCATATCCAGCTTCTAGTCCACTGTAACCCCTAGGTCCTTTTCTGCAGAACTGCTGCCTAGCCATTCGGTCCCTAGTCTGTAGCAGTGCATTGGATTCTTCCGTCCTCAGTGCAGGACTCTGCACTTGTCCTTGTTGAACCTCCTCAGATTTCTTTTGGCCCAATCCTCTAATTTGTCTAGGTCCCCCTGTATCCTATCCCTACCCTCCAGCGTATCTGCCTCTCCTCCCAGTTTAGTGTCATCTGCAAACTTGCTGAGGATGCAGTCCACACCATCCTCCAGATCATTAATGAAGATATTGAACAAAACCGGCCCCAGGACCGACCCTTGGGGCACTCCACTTGATACCAGCTGCCAACTAGACATGGAGCCATCGATCACTACCCATTGAGCCCAATGATCTAGCCAGCTTTCTATCCATCTTATAGGCTATTCATCCAGCCCATACTTCTTTAACTTGCTGGCAAGAATACTGTGGGAGACTGTGTCAAAAGCTTTGCTAAAGTCAAGGAACAACACGTCCACTGCTTTCCCCTCATCCACAGAGCCAGTTATCTCATCATAGAAGGCAATTAGATTAGTCAGGCATGACTTGCCCTTGGTGAATCCATGCTGACTGTTCCTGATCACTTTCCTCTCCTCTAAGTGCTTCAGAATTGATTCCTTGAGGACCTGTCCATGATTTTTCCAGGGACTGAGGTGAGGCTGACTGGCCTGTAGTTTCCAAGATCCTCCTTCTTCCCTTTTTTTAAAGATGGGCACTACATTAGCCTTTTTCCAGTCGTCCGGGACTTCCCCCGATCGCCATGAGTTTTCAAAGATAATGGCCAATGGCTCTGCAGTCACATCCACCAACTCCTTTAGCGCTCTCGGATGCAGCGCATCCGGCTCCATGGACTGGTGCTCGTCCAGCTTTTCTAAATAGTCCCGAACCACTTCTTTCTTCACAGAGGGCTGGTCACCTCCTCCCCATGCTGTGCTGCCCAGTGCAGAAGTCTGGGAGCTGACCTTGTTCATGAAGACAGAGGCAAAAAAGGCACTGAGTACATTAGCTTTTTCCACATCCTCTGTCACTAGGTTGCCTCCCTCATTCAGTAAGGGGCCCACACTTTCCTTGACTTTCTTCTTGTTGCTAACATACCTGAAGAAACCCCTCTTGTTACTCTTAACATCTCTTGCTAGCTGCAACTCCAGGTGTGATTTGGCCTTTCTGATTTCACTCTTGCATGCCCGAGCAATATTTTTATACTCTTCCCTGGTCATTTGTCCAATCTTCCACTTCTTGTAAGCTTCTTTTTTGTGTTTAAGATTAGCAAGGATTTCACTGTTAAGCCAACCTGGTCGCCTGCCATATTTACTATTCTTTCTACACATCGGGATGGTTTGTTCCTGTAACTTCATTAAGGATTCCTTAAGATACAGCCAGCTCTCCTGGACTCCTTTCCCCCTCATGGTATTCTCCCAGGGGATCCTGCCTATCAGTTCCCTAAGGTTGTCAAAGTCTGCTTTTCTGAAGTCCAGGGTCCGTATTCTGCTGCTCTCCTTTCTTCCCTGTGTCAGGATCCTGAACTCAGCCATCTCATGGTCACTGCCTCCCAGGTTCCCATCCACTTTTGCTTCCCCTACTAATTCTTCCCGGTTTGTGAGCAGCAGGTCAGGAAGTCACATGGGCTCATACTGAGGGGGCTTAGTCACTATGCCTAACTTTGATATGCCACCACACAGGTTTACCCATTCACATTAATGAAGCCTAGAGGTCCTAGACAAATGGATCATTATGACACTATCCACTATGTGGGATCACCAATCTTTTGACTATTCTCAGATGGAAATAGATGGGCTTTCTTCTGCCATGGCTATTTGATCATCCACCTAAGTGCATGTGGGCAGATGCCCTCCAGAATAAGTTGCAGTAACATCCCTTGCTATATCTAGGAGTGAAGCCACATAGAAAAGTTCTATCTGATACAAAAAGTAGCAACCCTTTCTGCTTAAAAACACAGGTCACCATGTACATGCCCCAGTACCCTGCTTTCTACACAGGCAAAATTCCCCATCAGATGTATAATACATGAACATCAACTTGCTCTTGCAAATGATGGAAGTTGTTTTACTTCTGGTTTTAGAGATGTTTAGACAGGTGTGTGTATTTCTTACCTTAAAAAAAGCAAAAAAGGGGAAATAAGCAAGGTGCTATGAATTGTCCCGTAGTGAGGCTTGCACACCTCTGGGAGAGAAGAGAACTACCTCATGAGCAGATGGCCAGCTGGGTAGATCAGCCAGTTTAGTGATAGCTCTCACCATATTTTTTTAAGACCTTTCTTTTTATATTAGAGGAATTAGCTCATACCATCCCGCAGATAATGGGAGGGATCAGAGGCACTTCTCCCACTCAGCTGTCCAAGTCATGTCACACAGGCATAATCACTAGAAGTATCTGCACATAGGTATAACGTTGGCATATTTTTTTATGGCTTAGGCCTGGAAAAGTGGGCAAGAAAGGACCAGTGCCAGCACAGGTGTTAAGGATAGTTGTGTTGGTCAAGTGTTCTGATGTTGAAAGCCTGTTAAATGTTTTCTATCTGTAACTTCAGGCAAGCTACAAGTTCAAGGGTGAAGAATTGCAAGTATGAGAAAATAAATGAGAAACAGCAACTCCTTTCTGGGAAAAGCATTGGAACCAGGTCTGGATTAAGGTGTAGATGTTAGTCTTGTGCATAAGGCCCCGGATCCTAGAGTCATGTCATGACATCAGAGTCTCAGCTTTCATTTTTTTAAATAAGGACATTTCTAGCCCTCCTGGTTGGGACAAAAAGCTTGAAAGTCAGAAGTTAGTGTGAGTGATGTGGGCTGCACATCTGCTGGAGTTTGTAGGCTGTCTCAGATAGCGCTGAGAGGAGTGAACTGCTCCTTGCATCTCAATGGGGTGTTAATTCCAAGACCCACTGCTCTGAGTTGCTCTGCTAACACCATTGCAACAGAGGACTCTGTGTGTGGCAGGAGAAAAGTGCAGTGGGCCTGGCTCAGCTGTCCAAGCAGATACAGCTGACTGATGGGGTAAATACTGGGGTGTCTCGCTATCCTCCCTTCCTCTCAGGGGGAAAATGGGAAAATCCTGGTGGGATTCAGGGGGTCCCTGGCTACTGACCCTGACTTTCAAGGAGTGCCACCGCTGCTTTAAATGGGAGTGGGCTTGGAGGCTGGTCCTCTGTGCACAGGTGCTGGAATTGTCTTAATTTGGCCTCAATCCATACCAGCTTCTAGCAAAATAGACATGAGATCAAGTGGGATATTGATCTGGCCCTTTCTATTATCTTTGTGTTTCTTAAACACAATTGAATTAGCTGATAGATTTTTGTCAGTATAATATAATAATGTTTGATAAATACATAAATGTGATTACAGTTAAGGCTATGAATGGCTTGTACAGAGTTTAGACTCTTTACCAATTGTTTTTCCTTTTCAATAACTGTCTATAAAATATTGAAGCCTAAGAGAGGTTTTTTTGTTTGTTTTTTGTTTTACCAACATCCTGTAGCCAAAAAGCACTGAATTATTTTGAAGTTAGAGATCTGTCAAAAACATATTGAAAAACTGGAAGAATTGTGGCAAACATCCTACAATATAATTTTAAACATAAAAAACAGATTCCAGAAAAGCTGAAAAAGCAGCATGGTTAATAGACAAAGGGGGATTTTCAGATGCATAATAAATTGTGAAAGAAGGAAATGCAGTGGGAAGTTAAAAGAAATGGAAACCAGATTTATTTACAGAAGATAAATATTTTGCCAAAACATTACAGGATTTTAGCATTTCTTGCTAACACAGAGCCGCTTTGTTTCTCTAAGATAATGTTAAATTTATTGGAATTGTGCAATTAATCGCACTGTTAAACAATAATAGAATACCATTTATTTAAATATGATTGGATGTTTCCTAGATTTTTCAAATATATTGATTTCAATTATAACACAGAATACAAAGTGTACAGTGCTCACGTTACATTTATTACAAATATTTGCACGATAAGAAACAAAAGAAACAGTATTTTTCAATTCACCTCATACAAGTACTGTAGTGCAATCTCTTTATCATGAAAGTTGAACTTACAAATGTAGATTTTTTTTCTTACATAACTGCACTCAAAAATAAAACAATGCAAAACTTTAGAGCCTACAAGTCTACTCAGTCCTATTTCTTGTTCAGTGAATCGCTCAGACAAACAAGTTTGTTTACATTTGCAGGAGATAATGCTGCCCGCTTCTGGTTCACATTGTCACCAGAAAGTGAGAACAGGTGTTTGCATGGCACTGTTGTAGCTGGCATCACAAGATATTTACATGCCAGATGCGCTAAAGATTTATATGTCCCTTCATGCTTCAATTACCATTCCAGAGGACATGCATCCATGCTGATGATGCGTTCTGCTCGATAACAATCCAAAGCTGTGTGGACCTATGCGTATTTATTTTTCATCATCTGAGTCAGATGCCACCAGCAGAAGGTTGATTTTCTTTTTTGGTGGTTCGGATTCTATAGTTTCCACATTGAAGTGTTGATCTTTTAAGACTTCTGAAAGCATGCTCCACACCCCGTCCTGATCAGATTTTGGAAGGCACTTCACATTCTTAAACCTTGGGTCGAGTGCTGTAGTTATTTTTAGAAATCTCACACTGGTACCTTCTTTCTGTTTTTTGTCAAATCTGCAGTGAAAGTGTTCTTAAAATGAACGATATGAGGTGAATCATCATCTCAGACTACTATAACATTAAATATATGGCAGAATGTGGGTAAAGTAGAGCTGGAGACATACAATTCTCCCCCAAATTTAATTAACACATTATTTTTTTTAACGAGCGTCATCAGCATAGAAGCATGTCCTCTGGAATGGTGGCCAAAGCATGAAAGGGCATACGAATGTTTAGCATATCTGGTGTGTAAATACCTTGCAATGCCATCTACAAAAGTCCCATGTGAACGTCTGTTCTCACTTTTTGGTGATGTATATAAGAAGTGGGCAGCATTATCTCTTGTTAATATAAACAAACTTGTTTGTCTTAGCAATTGGCTGAACGAGAAATAGGACTGAGTGGACTTGTAGGCTCTAAAGTTTTGCATTGTTTTGTTTTTGAGTGCAGTTATGTACGAAAAAAATCTACTTTTGTAAGTTATACTTTCATGATAAAGAGATTGCATTACAATACTTGTATGAGGTGAATTGAAAAATACTGTTTCTTTTATCATTTTTACAGTGCAAATATTTGTAATCAAAAATAATATAAAGTGAGCAGTGTACACTTTGTATTGTGTAGTAATTGAAATCAATATATTTGAAAATGTAGAAAAACATCCAAAAATGTTTAATAAATTTCAATTGGTATTCTATTGTTTAACAATGTGATTAAAACTGTGATTAATCATGATTATTTTAATCGTGATTCATTTTTTAAGTTAATCACATGAGTTAATTGTGATTAATCAACAGCCCTAATATGTATATGTATGTTTCTGTGTGTGTGTGTGTGTGTGTGTAATTAATTTAATGGGCTAATGGACACTTTTAGACTTGGCATGAAATAGCAGGCATTTTAGAAAGGAACCTGAGAATCTCAACAGCTATGAGGTGAAGCAGCAGAAAATTAGCTAAGTAAACATACGTTCTTCAGTGTATTCTTAGATTCCAAGGCCAAAAGAGACCATTGTGATCATCTAGCATGACTTCCTGTATATCACAGGTAATAGAATTTCCCCAAAATAATTCCTAGAGCAGATCTTTTTGAAAAACATCCAATTGTGATTTAAAAATTGTCAGTGATGGAGAATCCACCACAATCTTTAGTAAATATAGAGTGTGACGTAACAGTGAAAGTATATCATTCTCATGGAGAATGTCGAGGTCAAGGAAATAAACATCAGACAAACAGAAATAAATCTGTAGGCTCAATTGAAATTTATCTTAGGGTTTATCTTTTGGACAACCAATGAAAAAAAAATACATAGGATGGGTCAAATACAACCGAAGAGCTTGATAAATATGTGTGAAATGTTCTTGAAAATGTCAGTTGAGCTAGCAAGTGCTGATAAACTATCGACAGACTACAGTCAAGAAGAACAATTATGAAGCTATCATAAAAAACAACATGCCAAATACTAATCTATGTCATGAGAATAATCAGAGGACTCTTGCTGCAGTCTAGTAAGTATGGAAAGTGTCTACTTTCAGACATTCCTAATTTTTCCAGGGTAATAATTAGTCATATTTGGCCCTCAATTAGTAATCTCTGTGACCCCTTTGAACTCAATGGAGTTGCATGGGTATAACTTGGGTCTGAATTTGACAATAAATTTGCCACTATAAGTAATGCTAAATGGAACACTCAGGATTTATGTATCAGTTTGCAATATAATTGATCAAGAAACATTTTTTTCAGCTGTGTATTCTGGCATTGATTGGATTATTTGGGCTCCAATGAAAAAGCCACTTCTCACATTTTATTTTCACCAGTGGTGGAGGGGGTCAGTTTTCAAATGTGAGCAGGCATCTTAGCACAATGTCAAAACAAGGTATGTAAAGACTCAAATTGGGTGTGTAGTCAGCCACATTCCCATTTTAGCCTCCTCTGCTTTGATGTCAGCAGGAAAAGCAGGATTTAATTGACCTATTAAGGTACCCGTGTTTGAAATGTTAGTCTTCCTCCCTACTGTCCACATTTGAAATTGTTTGAAATGTGCCCTGTCTCTGTCCAGACCCAGTTGTTAATGTCGTCTGTATAAGGTTTTTATTTCTAGCTCTGTATTTACTGTTCCCCTAGGCTGTCTTAATGGTGTTAATCTTAATGGTGGGCAGCACCATTTCTCTGTATCGGTAAAATGTTCCTGGCTAACTCTATTCATGTGTTTTGACTTGCTAAATAAATTAAATATGGATTTAATATGTAATAATTACAGTTTACATCACTTCAACCTACCCTGAGCCTTAGGGAGTTTAGCTTTGCAAATCAATATTCTAGCTAAAATCTAGGCTTAATGTATTACACCCTCATCTCAAATGCTGTTGACACGATCTGTAGAGATGAAACAAAGTTAGGGCTTATTTTCTGTTTGTTCTTTTAAAGCTGTGACATGCCTGCCTAATACAATGTATACCAAACTCAATGGGAGTCTTTCTGGCATCAATGAATTGGTTCAGACCCAGTAAACCAAGCTGCAAAATCATTTACATAGATGTAATGTAATATATGTATTCCCACAAACAACAAAAAAGTTATTAAGCAGTTATGGTTGCAAAAGGGCAACATCTTCTCACACATACCACTAACACTGAAGAAATTTCCAGTTAAGATATCCTACTATAACCTTTCTTAACTCCCACACATTCACCAGTTCCACTGACACACTCTACCCCTCTGTTAATAAGTCCCATATACCTCTAACATGCAGAGTAACAAATACACACCATGATAATACTTTAATGCAAACCCCTAATTGTGACCTCCAAATATTAACATACATGTCCGTGTTTCATGTACTGGTGAGGTATATGATTTGTCACACTCAAAGTAGCAGATGAAGCAGTGAAGTGGTTAAACTTCATCTCCATATGTACTGGATAATTTTAATAGGCCTGACACTGCATAGCAGATCTAACAAGACCTGTTAGCAGGTTTTAGAACTACATACAAATTTTGCATATTCAGTATAGAGACAGTGGAGACCAGCTCAGTTAGGGGAGAAATTTCAGGCTGTTTTATTTTCTGTTGTATGGATTACTGTAAAGCCAAAGCCTAGGACGTGGGTAAATCTGACATTATCCATCATGGGTGGGCTTTATTTGAAGCAGGATGGGAATTCTGGTGGAAGATACCCAATTCATCTAATTCTTTTCAGAGAAGTTTGTGTATTAGTCAATTCATTATGAAAAGTTTCCCAATCTAGATGGAGGGAATGGAGGAAGATGTTAGTGCTTTAGTTTCCCTCTCTGTTTGATTATTAAGTCTTTGAGGACTTCATGTGAGACATCTGTAGCAGTGCTTAATTTGTAATGAAAGAGGTGCTGGGGCTCAAGCAATTAGGGGCCCAGGGCTCAAGCAATTTTTTTACATTCATAACTGATGCAGCAAGTCTGGAGATGCTGGGTCTATGAATTGTCAAGCCTAGAGGTGCCAGGGCTCAACCCTGGCAAGCTCTGGCATAAATTAAGCACTGATCTCTAGGAATGACTGACAAAACAGAGCCTTTTTTTCTTTGACTTTCTGGCTCGGTATATACTGTGGATTTCCCCCATTTTGCTATTAACTGATGTTATGAGGAGGCACAATATAGCATCAGGGCAATAGCTACTGGGCACTTATGGGTAAAGTGATGCCTTTTGTATAGTTTGTATATAGGCGGCTTTTTGAATGTTTTGGGATCCTTTAGGATGAAATGCACTTTATCCATAAGGCAAGGGCCAGATCATACATCTGTGTGGAAATACTCTCACAGGGCCAAGTTCCCAAGAACAGTGTTCTCTAAATTCTTCTACTCTCTCCACCCTGCTCTGAAGAAACTGAGGTCAGGCCCATGAGCCCTTCAGACCTCCTGAAATCCACATGAGTCATGGGGATTTTCCGTGGGCATTGGGTCATTCATGCAGATGCCCTGTGCCTCTGGGTGTCCTGCCTCTCTGCCCCAGCCCCCTGATAATGCATCATCATTAGAGCAGTGCTGGCATGGACTCCCCAACTGGCACCTCCCCCTTCAAATGGGCTCTCCTGTGCCCAGGGGACTCCACAGAAAAGCTCATATAGTCTCTCTGATGTATTCATATTCCTCCTCTGTATTCTCTGAGTGTGGGAGGTGAAGATGGTGTCCCCTGACCCCATTTCTCTCCCTCCTGAGACTCACCGAAAACTCTGTGCTCCAAGGAAGGAGCAAAACTTCTGTGGAGATGACTGAGCTCCCTCCTCTGTGAGCGGGGAGGTCCAGGCATGGAGGGTCCCCTCTGCAAATGTATCCCTGAGCTTGATCTAGTCCTGGGTGCTCATTTTGGCTGAGGTGTAGCTGGGGCCTGACACACCCCCTCCCTGTTGGAAGGCACTGATCCTGCTAGGAAGGGTTTGGTGGAATCTGTGATTCAGTTAGACCAGCTGGTACCCAGCTAGATATTAAGGAGGTGAGAGTGGCTTTTTACAGAGAGAGCCTAATGTGTGGTTGGAGCAGTGTTGAGGGAGAAACTCTAGGGAGCAGCAAAGCCTAGGGAGAAGGCATAAGCTGAACTTGATTATATTACTAATAATTCCTTTGTTAATAAAGCCAAATCCCGGGAAGGGAATAGGTATTGGGACTCTGCACAGTGTGAGGGCTTTGGGAGCAAGTGGGGAAGGGCACCTGATCAGAGAGGGCATAAGTGGCTAAAACATACTTTACAGCTGCCAGTCAAACAGGGAGAGGGGGAGTTGAGGAAAAGTTGGCGCAAACCACAGAGCTGCCAACTCTAACTTTTGATCATGAGTCTTGAGATACTTTGTGTGCGTTTTTTCCTGAATGGCCCAACTCCTGAAATCATGTGATTACATGAAAATCTCAGGGTTTGTTTAGAAAACAAAACAAAAAGAAGTTTCTAGCCTTTAGGGTTGTGGAGAAAAGTTTGAAAACGTGATTTCTGAAGGCTCAAAAATCCAGAAGGCAAGTAAGAATGACCCCCAAATGATGTATTATTAAAAACCAAAACATCTAATCATTTAAAAGCAAATCTCATTAATTTTTTGGTGGGGGTCCAACTCTTGATTTTTGAACACTTGGGATTGGCAGTACTAAAACCATCCTCTTCCTCGTCTACATTTGAGCACTAAAGATAAAAAAATAAAATGTGATGCTGTCCCACACAGAAAGAGGAGGAGAGATTAAGCAAGACTGATGCCTTGAGTAGTTCTTTTCCAGATTTCTAGAGCTGCATTCATTCAAGCAATTAATAGTCCGCTAGGTACAAAGACAGGGAACTGATTTTAATAACTGCAAAAATGCATTTTTTGCTGCTATGTCCTAAGGAACAAAACTAAAACTTTTTTTAACACGTGAGCCTACATACTGCTCAAGATCCATGTGCCTACCTCCCACTGATGCTACAGGAGTTTTACAAGCTGTTTCTAGGGCAACACGTGGCCCATGGCTGTGATAAATGGTAAAGCTGTATGTAAGGAAAAAGATCCAGGTTGAAATCAGAGAGAACACTCTTCCTGTTTGGGAAACAATGTAGAGAAGGCTCACATCTTCTGTCAAATATAAATGTTTTTCAAGTAAACAGAGGGGTAGGACAGCTTTCAAACAGATGTGGGGCTTTCATCCCTAAATAAAAATCCATTATGTGGTTCCTAATCATTTGTATATTTATTCCCTTCTGTTCTTAAAAGCTAATATTAGAAAAAGAATGGTGTTTACAGATTGTTCAAGGACATAAAACAGGCTAAGATGGGGACAGTAAATCCCATACAACTGAGCATGGTTTAAAACATATGCTTCCGTTTAGGCTTTGGAGTAGAATGACTGATAAGTATCTAATACTCTCATTTGGGGGAAAGTCTCCTCAGTACCAGTACTGCCAACCCCAAGGGTTCAAAAATTGAGTCCGACCCTGTCCCCACAACTCATGATATTGCCTTAAAAATAATGAGAGTTTTAAAAACAATAGTTTTGGGGTCCTTTAAATTTGCCTCCTGATTTTTTTTTTTTTTTTTTTTTTACCTTTTAGAGTGCACTCAGGTCACATTTACAAGCTTTTATCTGCAATCATGAGGACCAGAAACTGAGTTTTTAAAATGCACATAATCACATGAATCCAGGACCTGGGGCTTAAAGAAAAATAACAAATATAATAATGGTTGGCAACACTGCAGTACATAGGCAGCAAGCAAGGCCCTCTGTGACACTTAAACTCTAGCTTTGCCCTTTACTGAGCACCAATAAATGAGATACTAGAGTTTCCCTCTGTTTCATGTACTGCCAGTTGGGCAATAATTTGAGAGGACTCCATGTTTCTAAAACTAAAGTGCTCTTTGTTAAGATAACTATTTACAAAGGTGCTTCAGTTGCAGCTAGCATTCCAGCCATGTCCACACAGACTGGCTTCCTGCTGCTTCCTCCAAACTTTTCGCTCCTGCAACCTGTGCTCCTCCCTCAAAGTTCCATCAGGTTGCTACATCTTCTTTTTTTTTTTTTTTTTTTTTTTTTTACAATTATTAGTGTTGTGTTTTCTTGTGCAAGCATTTGCTTAACTGCTGGGACCAGAGATTACTAGTACATAGCCCACCATAAAGGTTATAGTCCGTATTGCCATCTCATTGTGGCCTATTAAGCCTCATAATACTTCAAAAATGCTGGTCTTTGAACCAGTCTCCTACTTCTTGTTTGTACTATTGCTATTGGTGAGGGACTTGCTTCCATCCTGTTGCTGTCTGTTGTTCAGTCCTGTTGGTCCTCTGTGTTGCTAATACCTCATTTCATCTGATTCTTCTACATCAGGCAAGCTGATGTCTGAGGCGCTTTCTAAGTGCTCCTAATCATGGCCTTGGTACCATCTGGTTGGGTGGTAGAGGGTAGCATCCTGTGATACTTGCTGCTTGTGATCTGGTCAGCCTTGGAGTATCAACTCTTTTTGCTGCCTGTAGCACCCCAAATTGTTTGGTGCAGGGCATGGAGCCTCCCCTCAGAGATTCAAAGGTATTGTAGCATGTTGATAGTGCGTCTCCTGTTCCACAGTGTCATCTGTGTTGTACTCTTTGTTGCGCCCTGCTCAGTGTATCTACCGCCAGCACCAACTTTCCTGGACAGAGCCTTATCCTGGCCTCATAGCACTGGAGTTTCACTAACATGTGTGGTAGTCACTTGGGTGCACTTAATAGTGGTTTCTTCTTCATGCTTTCTAATGGCTGGTGATCAGACTTCATATCCACCTTGTGCCCAAAGGTGAGCTGATGCAGTCATTCCATTCAAAAGAGCACAGCCAGTATCTCCTTTTCTGTCTGAGCACATCCCCTTTCTGTGTCTACTAGCAAACACTATGGGCTGCTGCCTTTGCATCCGTGCTGATCTGTGGCCTCTTTCTGGGGATCATACTGTGGCTCTAGCTGCTCTGCCAGCTTGTAGTACTTTAGGACTGGTGCCTTACTTATGATTTTCTTTACTCTTTCAAATGCCTGTTCCTGGGTCTCTGACCATTGCCACACTGCATCATTGTGTGTTAACCGCCTTGGGGTTCAGACATCTATCAGATAGATGTGCACAGAATCTGGAAAGATAAATTGCTGGATTCCCTTCACATCTCTTGTTCTGGGGATTTCTTTTTATGGCTCTGTTTCTCAGCATCCAGCTAAAATCACTCAGAAGTCATCAGATGTCCAATACAGGGGATTTGTTCTCCCTGAGCTTCAGCTTGTCTGCATTCAGCCTAATATTCCACTCCAGCACCTATTCAGGGGTTGTCACAGCTTGGTATCATGGTCCTGGATTGCTACTTCTTAACATCTTCTTCTGCAATAAGAATGTCATCATCTAGAATCTTGATGCCTGGGAATCCCTCTAGTACCTGGTTCAGTTTACACTAGAACACTTCTGTGCTGAGCTGATGCCCATAGGCATTCATACCCAGTGGTTCCTACCAAAAGGTACAGCAAAGGTTGTCGAGTAGCTAGATGTCTCAGCTAGCTCAGTATGCCAGAACCCATTCTTGACATCTCAAAGTGTATGCTTTTGCCCTGGATAAATTTTGGTAGTGTGCCAGCAATCACTGGTAATAGGCAGTGACTTCTTTTCAATGTTCTGTTAAGTGGTTTTGGTTTGGATTTATACAGATCCTCAGTTTACCTAAACGTTTTCTCGCCACTGCTAGGCTGCTGATCCACTCTGTGCTAGTTTCAGTGGGTGTAATGGTGCCTTTTTGCAGGGTTGCCAGTTCCTTCTTCAGTGGCTCCTCCAGGGCTAATAGAACTCCGTGTTTCAGTAGTCTCATGGATTGTACATGGGGCGGGGGGTCGGGGGTCGGGTCTATTTCCAACTTCAGCTTGCCCTCCTGCTGCCCATCTCCTGCAACCTATTCTCCTCCTTCCAAGTTCAATGCAGGTTGCTGCACACTCTCACAGCCATTTTTTTTTCCAATGGAAATTCACAGTTCAGCCTCTGTGGTACCTAACCCTGACTGAAGAGCCAACGTATTTTCTACATTGCATGGTGAGCTGGGACTCAGGTCTTTGGCAACGTTCCCTCCTGCTAGCACAGAGCATGAGATCACAACACTCCCCATGCTCATATATTGGTCTGAAGGCAGCCCACACCGACACAGATACTTAGTACTCAACTATGTGTAATGCCGAGACGGAACATTGATGATGACAGCCAAGGGAAAGAGATCTCAGAAAAACTGGCAATACCCCCACAGTTTACTGTCTCCAAAGAGAAACAGAAGCTCCCCCCCGTGCCTCCTCCAGCCTCCTAACAGACAGTGACTCACAATGGTTTCAACTTGCTGATGATTAGGGGCTTGGGCTTAGGCTGCGAAGAATTATTTGGCTGAAAGAAATCATTTTTTTTTCGGTGCTTAGTTACAGGCCAGAGTTTCTGTCAAAATATGTTGGAAATATGCCCCATTCTGATCTCTCTGCCCTAAACTGCACAGCTCAAGCAGCTCAATTCTTTCTCCTCCTCCTCTTTCCACAGTGCTCAGCTCTCTCCACCTCTTACTTTCACTCCTGTGTTGTGCTCAGCCCTAGGGACTGTCTGAGTTGTCCATGCAAGGGAAAGATCTTCAGATGTGGAGGCAGAGATAGACCATTCAGAAACATGTAAATTAGGGCAAATAGGTCACTTATTTGCACAGGTGCCAACTATCCAATGAGTCGGGGGTAGGCTGCAGCAGCTTGAGCTCAAGAGTCAGCCGTGGTAGCTGAGGCTGTAACAGATTCTTATTCTCTGAGGAGGACATGTAACACACACTCACCAGTTGGTTGCAGTTAGTCTTCCAGAGCCAAGCTCCTCAGAATGCTTTGGCTTAAAACTGCCTTCTCTCATTGCATGGGAGCAAGGTCAGGCCCCTAACGACTTAAGACATCTCCAAATGGCCATTGTTCCATTAGAAACTTTTTTCCATGTACTGAGTGACTTTCTCCCTAACCGTAATAATAAATTGGTGCAGTTACATATCCCAGTCTACATTATTGCCTGGCATTATTAGTGCCCTTCATTTTGTATAAGACTATGAACATTTGCTAGAACTTTACAAGTGTTCAGTGAGGTGGCTAACCAATTTTATGGTGTGAATCTCAAACTGAGGTCTTTATTATACTAATTTGCAATACTGGTAGCGTAGGAATTATTTTATCCCAACCAGTAACAGTAAAATAAGAGGACATACAACCCTCCTGTATTGACAGTATGATGGATACATAGCTCTTTCAGTGCTTTCTCACACAATTCTGCATGGAGTACTAGCATTTAAGCATTTGTAAGTGAATTAAAAATAATTCAGCTGAGACATCATGCATAAATTAGAGACAGATGCCAAGATTTTCAGAAGTGACCAGTGAATTTGGGTGCCCAGCTTGATACATTCAAAAGTATTTGATTTTTCCAGAAAATGCTGAGAAACCCACCTTTTGAAAATCAGGTCACTACAGGGCATCTCAAGAGGGGCACCCAAAGTCACTAGCATCTTTTGATGTTGTCCAGGTAACACCATTTCTTTCTGGTTTTGCAGAAACTACACCCTAAGGCTCTGAATCAGGGTATCGGGTTACAAGCATTACATTTTCAAAACAAGCTCTCACTGGCTTAATCTGAGGCAGGTTGCTGTTGCTTGAGGAAACAGTAGCCTTACAAAAATGAATCCTTTCATGGAATGTCCCAGAAGATAATCGCAATATACTCCACTCAGGTGTGGATGGCATGTTGGGTTCCCTTTGTGATGAGGGGGAAAGCCTGTGTCGCATTTAGAAGCTTCCTTTTAGCTTGTTCAAGCACTGCATATGCTGAAATGTTTTTGCCAGCCCTAAGAAAACTTTCCAGTTTCTAAAGATACAAGGACTGTTGACTTCTCACAATGGGAATCCAAGATGGCAGCTGTGGTAGAGCCCCCATAATCACTTTAGAAGCATTTGCTTGTTTGCAAAACCCTCTTATAAGATCTGACAGCTTTTTATGTACTTGTTGAGCTCTTCTGGTTATAAACCCCTAGAATTTCTGTGCACATATCTGCAACAGTTTCTCCCCATCCTCTCAAAAACTGCAAGATGTATGGCCATGATTTTCGGGCGCCAAAGGCTAGGAATGGGATCCAGAGGAAGTGTGAGTAATTTATGTTATTTTAAAAAGTATCGAGAAGCTTTTAAACCCTAGCAATCGATTTACATCTCTTATTATCAATTTACACTTTCAAGCCACCTTTGCAATGAAAAGAGTTGCAAACTTTCTTTATATCGTCTCTCCAAAAGAACCCCAAACCTGATATTATTCTTTACATGACCAAATCATGGGTAGGCTATGACCTCGTGCTTTGCAGACCGAAAGTCTGTCTCTGCCCCTTGACATAGTTGCCTGCTTCAATGGACAAGCTCTCAAATTTTGTTTGTAGTTATGCTAGAACTTCTGCTTTGTGGTTGACTTTCCTCCTGGTTCCGTTGCCTGCTGTGAGATTGCTCAGATATGCATTGCCTGCAGGTTGTATTCCCTTGCATAATTATTTTCACACCTCAGTGATTTCCTTTATAGGATATGTTTTAAACAACTTTTGTTATTTTGGGCTGACACCACGAACTTATGTCTGCTTTAGGGTTTCCTTTCCCACGATGTTAAGCTGAAAACATTTTCGCATAACAGGTTAGGGTGTGATCCATTTTAAAGAGGTACTCCATGCCAGCGTAGCTTTGCAGCACTGTGAAAGGTTTCTTGCAGAGAACATGTCTTGCAGCATTATGCAGGAACTTCTTATCTAACCATTTTTCTGTCACCTTCCATATAACCTAAGGCAACAGGCCAAGCAATCTATGAGTCAGCAAGTACAATGCTACTCTAATATTTATTGGGATTAGTCAGATGGATAAGCATTTTCAAGATCTGTCCCTTTATTGTTACATCTAATCACAGTAACATCTTTTATTACACATTTAGTTCCAATGAGATACCATGGATAGGCTGAAGAGAGAAACAGATATCAGAGGCAACCTTTTTCCATGTACAAAACCCGTATACATCTGTTCTTAACAATATAAACTCTTAAATTATTGAGTGCAGATGAAATGGGGCTGGTATGGCTAAGTCATTTGCACAACTGTTTCTCATGTTGCATGTGCAAATATAGATTTGCACATGCAAATGCAGCCACAAGTTGATCTCAGTTTCCATTCTTATGAAAATCTAACACCTCTACCAAATTTTTAAAGCAGATGAAAATAATTAAAAGAATCACATCAGAAGCTGCGACTATTTTCACAGCTGGTGTCCTGCCTTGAGATACAGGAAGTACAGCTTACATTTGAGTTCATGGGAGAAGTAGGAGGCTTTCAAGTAGGGTTAACATCTGTGGCCTGCGTTGTGCAGGAGGTCAGACTAGATGATCATAATGGTCCCTTCTGACCTAAATATCTATGAATCTATCTATGAACAGATGTCCCGATTTTATAGGGCCAGTCCCGATTTTTGGGTCTTTTTCTTATATAGGCTCCTATTACCCTCCACCCCAGTCCCGATTTTTTTACATTTGCTGTCTGGTCACCCTACTTTCAAGTGCGGCTGGAGGTTTAATTTAGCAGTGGTTTAACCCCTGCAGCATGCTCAGTATTTAGGAGTTAAATACCATTGTATTTTTAAAAATTCAATTCAAATTTATAAAAATAAGCTCCACCCGAATTTTGAGTTTTTGATTTACTTCTGAGCTTACTATATTAACTCCAGCTGAGTTTCTATAGCTCCAATCACGAGGAGTCCTTGTGGCACCTTAGAGACTAACAAATTTATTTGGGCATAAGCTTTCGTGGATTAGAACCCACTTCATCAGATGGGGTTCTAACCCTCGAAAGCTTACGCCAAAATAAATTTGTTAGTCTCTAAGGTGCCACAAGGACTCCTTGTTACTTTTGCTGATACAGACTAACACAGCTACCACTCTAAAATCTATTCCTCCAATATGATTATGCAAGAGGGTAAAGGGAAGTAAGCTATCTCCTCCTCCTCCCCCATCCAACTTAACCTGTGAAAGGTTTGCCTAGATCAGGACTCTGAGTGCATTGGGAGGAGAAGGTTTTGCCAGGTCACTACTTCCCTTAGGGAATAATGGGGTGAGATGGAGACAAGAATTTTGCAGAACCATGGCTCCACCCTCTCACAAACAGACTTGGTCTGGTGTAAGAGAGAGAGTATGCTACATCTGGCAATGGGCTGATGTGGCACCCCTCTCATGAGAGGACTTCTAAATCACGGTTCCATTCTAGAGAACTTCCTGACTATGTGCTGGTACATAGGGCTCCATATTTAGGGCAAAGAGTAATGTCGTGGTCTAACTCTGTATAGTAAACAGTTGCTGACTTAGAATCATAGAATATCAGGGTTGCAAGGGACCTCAGGAGGTCATCTAGTCCAACCCCCTGCTCAAAGCAGGACCAATTCCCAACTAAATCATCCCAGCCAGGGCTTTGCCAAGCCTGACCTTAAAAACCTCTAAGGAAGGAGATTCCACCACCTCCCTAGGTAACCCATTCCAGTGCTTCACCACCCTCCTAGTGAAAAAGTTTTTCCTAACATCCAATCTAAACTTCCCCCACTGCAACTTGAGACCAATACTCCTTGTTCTGTCATCAGCCACCACTGAGAACAGTCTAGATTCTTCCTCTTTGGAATCCCCTTTCAGGTAGTTAAAAGCAGCTATCAAATCCCCCCTCATTCTTCTCTTCTGCAGATGAAATAATCCCAGTCCCCTCAGCCTCTCCTCATAAATTATGTGCTCCAGCCCCCTAATCATTTTTGTTGCCCTATCCTGGACTCTTTCCAATTTTTCCACATCCTTCTTGCAGTATGGGGCCCAAAACTGGACACAGTACTCCAGATGAGGCCTCACCAATGCCGAATAGAGGGGAATGATCACGTCTCTTGATCTGCTGGCAATGCTCATATTTATACAGCCCAAAATGCCGTTAGCCTTCTTGGCAACAAGGGCACACTGTTGACTCATATCCAGCTTCTCATCCACTGTAACCCGTAGGTCCTTTTCTGCAGAACTGCTGCCTAGCCATTCGGTCCCTAGTCTGTAGCAGTACATGGGAATCTTCCTTCCTAAGTGCAGGACTCTGCACTTGTCCTTGTTGAATCTCATCAGATTTCTTTTGGCCCAATCCTCTAATTCGTCTAGGGCCCTCTGTATCCTATCCCTACCCTCCAGCATATCTACCACTCCCAGTTCAGTGTCCTCTGCAAACTTGCTGAGGGTGCAATCCACGCCATCCTCCAGATCATTAATGAAGATATTGAACAAAACCGGCCCCAGGACTGACTCTTGGGGCACTCTGCTTGATACTGGCTGCCAACTAGACATCGAGCCATTGATCACTACCCGTTGAGCCCGACAATCTAGCCAGCTTTCTATCCACCTTATAGTCCATTCATCCAGCCGGCAAGAATACTGTGAGAGACCGTATCAAAAGCTTTGCTAAAGTCAAGGAATAACAGGTCCACTGCTTTCCCCTCATCCACAAAGCCAGTTATCTCATCATAGAAGGCAATTAGGTTAGTCAGGCATGACTTGCCCTTGGTGAATCCATGCTGACTGTTCCTGATCACTTTCCTCTCCTCTAAGTGCTTCAGAATTGATTCCTTGAGGACCTGCTCCATGATTTTTCCGGGGACTGAGGTGAGGCTGACTGGCCTGTAGTTCCCAGGATCCTCCTTCTTCCCTTTTTTAAAGATAGGCACTACATTAGTCTTTTTCCAGTCATCTGGGACTTCCCCCGATCACCATGAGTTTTCAAAGATAATGGCCAATAGCTCTGCAATCACATCCACCAACTCCTTTAGCACTCTAGGATGCAGCGCATCCGGCCCCATGGACTTGTGCTTGTCCAGCTTTTCTAAATAGTTCTGAACCATTTCTTTCTCCACAGAGGGCTAGTCACCTCCTCCCCATACTGTGCTGCCCAGTGCCGTAGTCTGGGAGCTGACCTTGTTAATGAAAACAGAGGCAAAAAAAAGCATTGAGTACATTAACTTTTTCCACATCCTCTGTCACTTGTTTGCCTCCCCCATTCAGGAAGGGGCACACGCTTTCCTTGACCACCTTCCTGAAGAAACCCTTCTTGTTACTCTTAACATCCCTTTCTAGCTGCAACTCCAAGTGTGATTTGGCCTTCCTGATTTCACTCCCTGCATGCCTGAGCAATATTTTTATACTCCTCCCTGGTTATTTGTCCAATCTTCCACTTCTTGTAAGCTATCTTGCAATATATTGTAAGACATATTGTGATATCAGTTCAAACTTAGCACCAGTCTTGTGAGCTGGGGTTGAACTGAGGAAGCTTGGAGGAGTCATCAGACTGAGATGCTGTTTCTAGTAGGTTGGGCAGATGTTCAAAATAATATTGTGCATGCTCTCTGAGCTCCACTAGACTCCCCCTTAGTGGGACTTGAATATGCTCAGGGGCTATGCTAGGATCTTTGGATTTGGCTCCTCTTTAACTGGAGAAGAAAAATAAATGGTGGTTCCTCCTAAACACGACCCTTGTGTGGTACCAAAATGGGATGTCACTCACAGTAAATTGTGCAGATCTGTGATGCCCAGCATTCTCCTTTCTTACTTGAGGAATGATATAGTTAACGACGTTGCTATTTAAATTATCATCCCAGGACATCTGCATTAATACTTCACTTCAGTGAATGGGGTAGTTCACACTTCATATTTGGATCACGTTCAGGTTTTCTTTGCATCTAAAATAGCTAAAGATTTATTTTAAAAGCTGAGTTTCTAGAGAAAAAAACAGCAGCAGCAGCTTGAGAGAGGTGCTGGGATTCTGCACCCTCCTTGTGATGTGCAGCACACTTCATGGGTATCTGTCAGTTGTTCTGACTTAAGTAGGTGTTGTGGACACTTGGGAGATGCTCAGCCACTCTCAGGATTTGGTGTTAGGGTAGATCTGTAGATATTTCTGTAAGAAACCTATCCCTTAAGTAAGGAAGGAATGAAACACGTGATCTTGTAGTGACTCAAAAGTCCAGTATTATATCTTCATTCACTTCTCTAAGCCGCAGGGAATTATTCTGTGGACAGTATTAGTAACAAAATGTAATAGACACAAAGGCAATAAGAAAGCTCTCTTGTAAAGCCATGACTCACTTGGCCAAATATACCGGTACCATGAGTGGACAGAGCTGCATTGCAGTTAATGGAATTGCACTTGCTTATGATGGTGGCTCAGTTTCTATATTAATAATGAATAAAAATAGTACTTGGCTGCTGGACAGATAAAAGGTAATGCGTTTGAGGATATAAAAGCAATAGTTCATCTGCCTGATAGTTACTGTGCCATGTCTATAATAGAAAAGTTTTCCAAGATATGAAACTGAAGAAATTGTATCAATCTTCCTATGTTCCAGTTTAAAACTTCTAGAGGGTGGTGTACTTTGAAGCTTGGAGTGCAGCATGTAGCATAAGCTGTATATTTTGACATTTATACCCATTAAGAAAGTGATGGATACTATGCAATTATTGAAAGGATTGATTGTTCTTACTCATGCAAAACTTTCTATTGAAGTCAATGGCATTGCAGAATTGAGCCCTGTGACAAAGTAGAGCTGTAATTATCTGTATGAATTACATGTGTCTATCTGTGTTAGACAAAATGTGATTCTGACGTTGCACCCCATAATGCTTTATAGAAATATGCTTATAAGTGTGAATATGACATAGCTGGAATATGCTTTGATGCTACATATGCCATGCAACATATCTTTGCAAAGGTCATGTTCTACTGAATGTATTCATCCTATTCGTATGCATGTATCATTTTTATATCTGAAGTTATGAGCGTTGGCTCTATGCTTGTATTTAAAGTGTTTGCTGTAGAAAGCACCTAAGGCAGGTTTGGTCAACATACCGTGAAGGGGTTATTCAAGTAATTGGAAGTACTTGGTTAACAATGGACATGGATAGACACCAATCCACATCTGAGCTTTCGGCTTGGCCTGTAGACAACTGAGTCATGCATTGACATGTGACTTGCCCATGTGACTCCAAAACTCCATGTTGAGCTGTGATTCTACACAGGGGGTGGGGGGTGGTTTTCACCCACAAGAGAGAAACTATATAAACCCCTGGATAGCCCTCCATTTTGTCTTCAGCTGGCTCAAGAGATAGCCTCTCCACCCCCTTACCTGAAAGAAACTGGAACAAAGGACGGTAACTACAGGGGTGTGAGTGATTGCTGGATCCAGACTAGAAGGAGGCTAGTCTGTAAAAGAAGCTTATTGAAATATCTCTGAGGGTGAGATTTCATCTGTAATCACTTTCTTACTGTATTAGGCTTAGACTTGCATGTTTTATTTTATTTTGCTTGGTAATTCACTTTGTTCTGTCTTATTACTTGAAACCACTTAAATCCTACTTTTTGTATTTAATAAAATCACTTTTTACTTATTAATTAACCCAGAGTATGTATTAATACCTGGGGGGCGGGAAAACAGCTGTATATATCTCTCTATCAGTGTTATAGAGGGTGAACAATTTATGAGTTTATCCTGTATAAGCTTTATACAGGGTAAAATGGATTTATTTGGGGTTTGGACCCCATTGGGAGTTGGGTATCTGAGTGCTGGAGACAGGAGCACTTCTTAAGTTGTTTTCAGTTAAGCCTGCAGCTTGTGGGGGACGTGGTTCAGACTTGGATCTGTGTTTGCAGCAGGCAAGTGTGTCTGGCTCAAACCAGGCAAGGGGAAGGGAAGCTGGCAGGGAAAACAGGCTCAGAGGTAGTCTAGGCACATCAGGTGGCAGTCCCAAAGAGGTTTCTGTGATCCAACCCGTCACAGTGATTTCTACAATGGTATATTAGACTAACAAAGGGGCTCAAACAGTTTCCGACCTTCACCTGCAGAGAAGACAAAACCACCAGGCCAGCAATTAGATAAACATGAGATTTTGATTAGATACGTGCTACCAGCCCCAATCAAGGGAACAGTCATCGTGGGGGCATTTTCCTGGATAGACCCTGCTGGATGCTCTGGGGGCAAAGGGTAATATAGCTTCAGGTACGAGGAGACTTCACACGAGGTGCCTGAATCAAAGAGCTATTGAGCAATATGACAACTGGGCTCAGATACCCACAAGTAAGGTGGGGGCTTTCTTAAACCCAGCTTTCCAGAGAGAGAGAGTAACGTGCGTGCGTGCGCGCACACATGCATGGACACCCACATGGAGGCGGATCTTGGTTTGCAAGGAGAACAGAAATTGGGTCTATTCTGTTTCATATGAGGAAAGCCTATGTAACTTAGCTTGTTAAATGAGACTAAATATACCTATAATCTGTTTTAAAATCCCTTTTCCCTCCAATATTTTGTTCCAACTAATGAATACCAATACTTGGTTTTAAGAAGGCTATTGGTCACGGTATCACTGGTCCCAGGGTCCTGAAGGGGAAAAAACCAAAGGTGCTCAAAACTCAGTTGGGTCTGCCGGGGAATAAATAGTGGTTACGCAGGGCACTGTGTCCAGGTTGTGATCTGAAAGTGAAAGAATTGAGATACCACCCTGAGACACGTAACAGCAAGGACCTGAACACTGGAGGTGGGTGCATTTAGAGAAATCAGAAACGGGACAGAGGATCAGCTGGCCCTGGATCCCTGAGAGAACTCTGAGAGGCCCATAGATGCGGCATACCCCCTTGGTTACTTTAATATACGTTATAGCATGTTACCATGGTTCTTTAGTAAATTGGAATAAATAGGTCCACTAAAAATGGGGAGGCTGAGGAACTAACGTTTCTCAGCACATCATGAAGGAAAATAGAGCGACTGGATCAAATACCTCTTTTGTACTTATAAGAAAGTAAACAGGTCTGATAGTACACACATAACCACACATTTTTCATTACCTCTGTGGCTTTCAGAAGTAGAAACTATTTAAATCAAGAGATTTAAAACAATGTCAATTTTACTCAACCCCCCAAAAAAGTTATTCATAAAACGTCATTTTAAATCTTGTGTTTTTAATATCCTGTTTTGCAAGCCTCAGAGGTAATCAGCTTTTTCTTGGCTGTTTACTTACATGTTCATTCATAGTTTGGCACCAGCAAGTTTGTTAACTTTTTTCCAATGCAGATTTCAAAAATTCCTCTCCCTTAATCCGGCCTATAAATTTTAAAGTGCCTGAGCGAAACCTGACTATGGGAGGCCATTGCAGGCTTTGGGGGTGGGGGAAGCAGTCCCAAACACCTGGAATATATTACTTCTTCTATTGAAACATGTGCTGAAGACCTTTTTCATCTCTCTTGTTGTCAGTGTAAGGAGAACTGAAATTGCATCTGCTCAGTATTGTTCTCTGATATTTTAGATTGAAGAATTCTGTTGGGGCAAATTCATCCCTGCTGTCAGTCTATTGGTGTCAATGGGCAGCAGGGATAAAATTAGCTCTCTTGTTACTTGTGTTTTACTAGAATATGCTGGAATAAGATTACATAGCTGCTCACCTTGTTCTTCTTTGGCTCATCAGAAAGATTGGGCCAAATTATCTATCTCTAAACAGCTGTTTTTATTCACTACCATGCCACCTCAGATTCAACTCCATCTCTTGGGTCTCCATTGTGCAATGCATCAAGTTCAGTCTCTTTGTCTTTGCTTTCAAGGCCTTCAGTCACTGACCCCCAACCTATATCTCCTACCTTGGGTTAGGTTTTTGGGTGGTGTAAATTGTCATAGCACCATTGACTTTGATGGCGTTACACTAGTTTACATCACCTAAAGATCTGGCCCCTTGCCTTCTTTTGTGTTCCCTTCCTCCACCCAATCTCTTCATACGGCCAGTGACACCTGCTTTGATGCCCTCTTTGTTTCACACTCCTGCTTCCATGCCTTCTGGGCTGCCCCCTATGCATGGAATGGCCAGGGGTGAAAGTGAGCTGGTACTGCGTACTGGTAAGACCCAAGACCAGCCCATACCCAGCCCACATTAAAGCGCTGCAGTGGCAGCGCTTTAATGTCCCTGCCCCTTTTGCCTCCCCTGTCGGCGGCCCTGCTGGTAGGGTCCATAGGGGAAGGGCCACCAACGGTGGGGAGAAAGGGGCAGCAACATTAAAGCATTGCCGCAGCAAAGAACCCTGCAGTGCTTTAACGTCCCTGTCCCTTTTGCCCCCTCCCCAGCCGCCGATGGGCAGGGGAGGGGGTAAAGGGAGCAGCTGCCCTGGGGCCGGCGATTTAGAAGGGCCTGGGGCTCCAGACGCTGCTGCCACTACGGTAGCAGCAGCAGCATCCGGAGACCCAGGCCCTTTTAAATCAACATGGGAGCCCCGGGTGGTGTGGGCCAGGTGGCCTGGAAGGGCTGCCTGGGGGATGCTGACACCCCCAGCCCTGCCCCTTCTGCCCGAGGCCCCCGCCTCGTACCGGTAAGTGGCCTCAGGTACTTTCACCCCGGGAATGGCCTGCCCAAACCTATTCAACAGCCCAACTCCTGCATCTCCCATGATACGTTGCTGTGGCAAGCAAGAGGGGAGACCACGATGCATCATGTAAGATAGATCATAGGTCTACACTTTGAGCTGGGGGTGGATGTGTCTGAGACAGTAGGTATGTACGTGGGGTGGTTAGCCCCCCCCGCTGCTCGTGCTGCCATGGCTACACTCTATTTTAAGCATGCTAGCTCCATCTGACCTAGTACCGGTATGTCTCTGTGATGTGGGAATCACACCACCAACTTGAAATGTAGACATATCCGTAATCTGGCCAGGAGCCCTGCCCACAGAGGCACCGGAACTACATCTCTCGTGAGGTACCACAACAGCATTTCTGGATAGAACTTTTTTTGTTTATGGATGAAGAATTCTGATTTTTTGCTGACAAGTCAACAAAATTTGGGGGGCGAGGGGGGGCAGGCAGAGGGAGATTCCAACCAGCCGCAGCATTAATCACCTACTTCACAATTAGCCTGAGTAACCATGAGCAAACCTCCCCACCAACAGAAAGCCTGTCTTGAACCCATTTCCAGTTCTCTCTGTTTCCCACCATTCCCTCATTTTTGCCTTTCTAACTTTTCTCACCGTCGGTCATTTTAAGATATAACAGTAACAAGCTATAATATAATTTCATTGAGAGTATGGGGAGAGAAGCCATCCTCATTTCTCACAGTATTTTGGTCAGTAAGAGTATCTGCCAAAGACCAGACCTACGGCATCAAACGTCTGTGACTGGAGTCCTAAGACATCACAGAATTAGACTGAGCTGGGGCAGTGTTTCAATAGCATTAAGAACAATTTATCTATCCCTGTGACTGCAAAGCTTTTTTCCCAAGGATGAGAGGGTAAACAATTTTTTCCTTTAATTTTTCTATTTCATTTGCCAAGTCTTCCAGGTTGTTTTTGTAGCACTTGGCATCCAGCCAAGAATCAAATAGTTTGAGACAGCAGCGTTTTATTGTTGGTGCCAATCCCTGCTATGAGGTCATTGCTGAAAAGGGGAAAGGATTTGGCACAAAAGTGGCCAGTGCTGAAGAGATGCCATCTCCTATTTAGTGCCTCTTGAAAGGATGAAGCATATTGAAGAACTGTCACACAGGAATAAATATCATGCATATGTAAGAAAAAGCAGCAAATGTCTCCAGAGCGTGGAGCTAGGATCTCAGCTAAAGCAGTAAACTCCTCTTTCAGCAGCCCTGTTGCTTTGAGTCTCGGGCAAATTCTTGTCTCACTATTCAGCCTCACCTGGAGACACACCCCAGCGTGTGTAGGTGTTGCAGGCAGGGAGCAGGATTTTCTTATGTGGAAATAACTTTAAACACCCCATTTTCATGTGAATGCAAAAAGAGGCCAGAGAGGATGAAAACTGCCCTATTACAAAAGCTAAAATCAGACAATTAAAGTTGAAATGCAATGATCTGCTGACTGTCTAGGTAACAGTGTGAGTGTAGCTGTGAGTGGAGATATCCGCTGCTTCTGCTAGCATTTTAGCATATACTGAGATGGAAACATACACATCTGGCTTGTGGGGGGGAGGGAGAGGGGCAAATTTCAAAGGTCTGAATAGTCCGCAATGAACAAAAAGGAAATGTATTTTTTTAAGTAAAAACTAATACTACTTTTGAAACAGGAGAAGTTTTATATGCCTTGTACTTTCAGGAGGTATACATGCCTTATTGTGTTATCCATTTATCTTCTTAATATTATGCTTTTCTTTCCTTTCCCCTTTTGATCCCTTTCTTGTCTGCCTCTGACTCTTGCTTGTTGTCTCATCAGATTTGTACTGTAGGTTCTTCAGGCAGGACCAAGGCCCAGATGCTCAAAAGTATTTAGGTATCTAATTCCTATTGATTTCAATATCTAAATACCTTTTGGGGATCTCAGCCTTTATCCTTACTTGTACTTAAGAAATGCCTAGCATACTTGGCAGAGCTCAAAAATATTAAAAAATATTAGAAATCATGCTCTTTTAAACTGCAGTAAAAATTAGGTATATAATGTTGTCTCTCCTCAAGCTACAGCAGAAATACACATTCAAAATCCCAGTAGTGTTTATAAAACATAAAGGCTGAATTTTCAAGGGGCTGAGTATAGAATCATAGAATATCAGGGTTGGAAGGGAGCTCAAGAGGTCATCTTGTCCAACCCCCTGCTCAAAGCAGGACCAATCCCCAACTAAATCATCCCAGCCAGGGCTTTGTCAAGCCTGACCTTAAAAACCTCTAAGGAAGGAGATACCTCCCTAGGTAACCCATTCCAGTGCTTCACCACCCTCCTAGTGAAAAAGTTTTTCCTAATATCCAACCTAAACCTCCCCCACTGCAACTTCAGACCATTACTCCTTGTTCTGTCAACCTTGAGCTTCCACTCTCTTCAACTGGCACTTCTGAAAACCAGCCCTGCTCAGTGTTTAACATAGGGAAAGGATTTTTTACTTTCATCTCAGAACTTTGCAGTGGTTAGTCACAGTCGCAGATGGCTTCTATTTTTCGTGTCTTGTAAAGTTTACTGGCTGCAACTGCACCCCTCCCCCCCCCCCATTAGAGGTACTTTGTACCAGTGGCACACTGACAATTTATTTTATCACGAGCTTTCTCTTTTCCCAACTGCCAAGGACATGAGCCAGCTTCCACTGAAATCGATGAGAAAAACTCCCATTGATTTTAATGGGAGTTGGACTGAGCCAAGTAAAATACTTTGTTCATACTTCACAGCTCTGAAACAGCTGATTTTTCACATTTGCAGGAGGAGTTTAGCTGTGTCATAAAACTGAGATGAACTAGCATGCTGGAAAATCAGGCCTGCAAATAGCACAAAGCACTTTTTATTAAGTGCAATGCTTCAGAAATATTTTCCTTTCTCCATCAAACCATTCTGACCTATTCCCCAGCCAGCTCAACCTGACTATATTGTATTGCAATGTCCAGACCTAATGCGATTAGTGATATGAGTCATATCACTAATTATTTTAGGTCTGAAGTCGTGTGTGTAATGACTGTGACTCAACACAATTTGTGCATGTAGAGCACTAGAGAGAATAAACGTTTTCCCTAACAAAAAGTTTTCTTTAGTTCAGTCTTACTTCTTAGTTTAGTTCCTGTTGCATGATATAAGTGGACAGGGAATTTCACTGAATTTCAGGGGCAGTACAAGTATAACTCTAGATTTGTATCTCTGTATGTGGAAATCTAAATATAGATATAAACACCAAACAGATACCATTAACGCCTATTCTGAGTTCCAGGAACCCCTTACAAAGTTAAAAATTCATACTAGAATATGATATTAAAACACACATTAGACTGTCAGTGTCCCTAGAATCTTAATCTGATTTGCAGCACACATTATTATCCATGTGAATAAATAACCCCATCCAACCTAATCCCATCCCTTCACAATGAGCCACAGACCTTCATTGACAACGCCCTGCTGGCCTCTCTCTCTCTCTCAGGAATGGGGAGAAGGAAAATAATGTTAAGTTACAAAAAGGTTGGTTTTTTTTCTAGTTTGCATATGAATTTACTTTGGAATTCTTTCAGAGGTAGATTAATGTTTAATAATTTTTAAAAAGAATATTTAAGTATTTCATTAAGGTCTCAATCCAGTAGTAGAGTGTAGTACTTAAGCATCTGTTTTCATTTCTTTGGCTGCAATGGGACTTTGGAGTGTGTTTAATGTTAAGCACATGCTTAAATTGCTTTGCTGAACAGAGATGCTCATAAGCACATATGTGCAGTTAAGCACGTGCAAATGCAGTTTGCTGTATCAAGGCCAAAATCATTTTACAGTATGAGTACAGCATGGTGTGGGAACATTAGCTGATAAGCACACACCAATTGTCATGTGTGTATTATTGGGTTATAGCTTGCCAAATCCATTCAGCCTCATCGCCTGCCAATAGTTGATAGTATGGATTCTGCAGGAGGAGCTCTGGAACTTCATTATACAATTTTTCTTAAGGCCATTTGGCCTTCTGTCTGCCTTTAGCACTTTGTAAATGTTTTTTTTTCTCCCGGCTGATCAATAATAATTCTTTCCTGCTCATACAGAACAGAACCACTCCCAAATCTCTAAATAGTAATAATAAAAAGATCCAAACTACTTGGCCAGATGAATGAAATATGTAAAACTGAGCATATCCACAGGCTTATGATGGTTTCTCTGAGACTCCACCTCAAGCGGAAGTGAGCAGAGCTCTTACTGGAACTGTTCTTCAGTAAAATAATAAGTCTGTCAGAATAACAGAACTTGTGGGTGCTATTTATTTTTATTACAATATTCCCTACATCTTAAAATCAGTTTTCCCATAAACCTCAACTTTCCTCTTTTATCATCCATAAGCATGAACAGTAAGTAACTCCTTCACTTTAAGTCCACTTTACTGCTCACTGCTCTTTTCACCCTGGTTACTGTGAAATATTTCTCACATTCACTAACAGTTCCCTTCCCTTCCTGAGTAAACTTTTTCTCCGCCCAGCCCAGCCCAGCCCAATTGAACTGCCTGTAGCTGTCACACCCGCAGAGCCAAATCTGCCTCTGGCATAAGTAGGCACAACTCCACTTACTTCAGTTCTGACCCAGTACCACCATCCTTTGGGCAGATTGTCTTCCCAGTTATTCTTCCGACTTGTAAAGTGCCAGAAGCAGTTTTTTTCCCAGCAGAGAAGAGAAATGTGGTGGGTCCCTGGATCACTGCACTAAGTATAACCCAAACTAAGAAGTAAGCACACCCACAGTGGTAGAATGTGACCATGAGATGGTTGAGTTCAGGATCCTGACAAAAGGAAGAAAGGAGAGTAGCAAAATACAGACCCTGGACTTCAGAAAAGCAGACTTAGACTCCCTTAGGGAACTGATGGGCAGGATACCCTGGGAGGCTAATATGATGGGGAAAGGAGTCCAGGAGAGCTGGCTGTATTTTAAAGAAGCCTCATTGAGGGCGCAAGAACAAACCATCCCGATGTACAGAAAGAATAGCAAATATGACAGGCGACCGGCTTGGCTTAACAGTGAAATCTTCGGTGAGCTTAAACTCAAAAAGGAAGGTTACAAAAAGTGGAAATTTGGACAGATGACTAGGGAAGAGTATAAAAATATTGTTAAATCATGCAGGGATGTAATCAGGAAGGCCAAGGCACAATTGGAGTTGCAGCTACCAAGGCATGTGAAGGGTAACAAGAAGGGTTGCTACATGTATGTTAGCAACAAGAAGAAGGTCATGGAAAGTGTGGGATCCTTACTGAATGGGGGAGGCAACGTAGTGACAGATGATGTGGAAAGAGCTGAAGTACTCAATGCTTTTTTTTTTTTTTGCCTCGGTCTTCACAGACAAGGTCAGCTCCCAGACTGCTGCACTGGGCAACACAGTATGGGGAGGAGGTGAGCAGCCCTCAGTGGTGGAAGAACAGGTTAAGGACTATTTAGAAAAGCTGGACATTCACAGGTCCATGGGTCCAGATCTAATGCATCCAAGGGTGCTGAGGGAGTTGGCTGATGTGATTGCAGAGCCATTGGTCATTATCTTTGAAAATTCGTGGCGATTGGGGGAGCTCCCCAGATGACTGGAAAAAGGCAAATATAGTGCCTATATTTAAAAAAAAGAAGAAAGAGAACCGGGGAACTACAGACCGGTCAGCCTCACTTCTGTCCCTGGCAAAATCATGGAGCAGGTCCTCAAGGAATCCATTTTGAATCACTTGGAGGAGAGGAAGGTGATCAGGAACAGTCAACATGATTCACCAAGGGCAAGTCATGCCTGACCAACTTGTGGATATGGGGAAAGTGGTGGATGTGACATATCTTGACTTTAGCAAAGCTTTTGATACGGTCTCCCACAGTATTCCTGCCAGCAAGTTAAAGAAGTATGGATTGGATGAATGGACTATAAGGTGGATAGAAAACTGGCTAGATTGTTGGGCTCAGTGGGTAGTGATCAATGGCTCAATGTCTAGTTGGCAGCAGGTATCAAGTGGAGTGCCCCAGGGGTCGGTCCTGGGGCCGGTTTTGCTCAACATCTTTATTAATGATCTGGATCATGGGATGAATTGTACCCTCAGCAAGTTCGCAGATGACACTAAGCTGGGCAGAGAGGTAGATACACTGGAGGGTAGGGATAGGGTCCAGAGTGATGTAGACAAACTGCAGGATTGGGCCAAAAGAAATCTAATGAAGTTCAACAAGGACAAGTGCAGAGTCCTGCACTTAGGACGGAAGAATCCCATGCACTGCTACAGGCTGGGGACTGACTGGCTAAGCAGAAGTTCTGAAGAAAAGGACCTGGGGATTACAGTGGACGAGAAGCTGGATATGAGTCAGCAGTGTGCCCTTGCCAAGAAGGCCAATGGCATATTGAGCTGTATTAGGAGCATTGCCAGCAGATCGAGGGAAGTGATTATTCCCCTGTATTCGGCACTGGTGAGGCCACACCTAGAGTATTGTGTCCAGTTTTGGTCCCCTCACTACAGAAGGGATGTGGACAAATTGGAGAGAGTCCAGGGGAGGGCAACGAAAATGATTAGGGGGCTGTGGCACATGACTTACCAGGAGGGCTGACGGAACTGGGGTTATTTAGTCTGCAGAAGAGAAGAGTGAGAGGGGATTTGATAGCAGACTTCAATGACCTGAAGAGGGGTTCCACAAAGGATGGAGCTAGGCTGTTCTGAGTGGTGGCAGATGAGAGAACAAGAAGCAATGGTCTCAAGTTGCAGTGGGGGAGGTCTAGGCTGGATATTAGGAAACACTATTTCATTAGACGAGTGGTGAAACACTGGAATGGGTTACCTAGGGAGGTGGTTGAATCTCCATCCTCAGAGGTTTTTAAGGCACAGCTTGATAAAGCCCTGGCTGGGATGATTTAGTTGGTGTTGGTCCTGCTTTGAGCAGTGGGTTGGACTAGATGACCTCCTGAGGTCTCTTCCAACCCTAATATTCTATGGTTCTAATGTTGTACCTGGCTTCCATTGCTATAAGTAGATTTCAGTCATGATTAATCAAAAATGGGACTATGATGTTATAACTGTTGAAATTTACTTTGATGCCTCCACACTGAGTATGCAAAATACTAACTGGCCTGTGTTAGGTGAAGTAAAATATGGATTATATAGGAAAATTAAATACAATCTCACTTCAACCTGTCTCCCTGAAAAGGTGTGAATATTTCATACAGTCCTCTGATCTAGGTATTTTGGTGTGAAATCAAAGTGTCAGCATATCTAGAGCATCTTTTTTATTATGTGACTGCTGTACACCCTTGTAAAAAAAGTTATTTATTAATATAAAGTAATTTCCAACTCCTTGTCTACTTCTTGTCCTTCATCAGGGCAAATCCCACGCTCAAAGGTAGCAGGACCTACTGCACTTATCTCCCAGACAGATGGGGACACAAGCATTTCTCCTGTCGCAAGCACAAAGTATATAGTTTCACATGAACAACAATCATCAATATGAGAATTTTACTGATCCTTTTCTGCTGTGCTTATTTTTTCCAATACTGTGAAAACCCTGTGCTGTGTCCTCAGCTCCTGCCTTAGTTATTTTATTTATTTAGAAGGTATAGCATGCATCTCACATTCTTGGCATTTCACAAAATTTAAAGCAACAATATTTGGTCCAAAAATTCTAACCAATATTTGTATTAAATTAACTTCCATATAAAATCCACAATACACGTTGACCATCCACTACTGTAGTAGCAGCCAATTCCTCTGTCTTGTGTCAAACTCAAGTAAATAACCTCAGTGCAGGAGAATTGCATGGGGTTTAAGGGAGTGGAGTCATAAAACAATTCCATGGCTGCTAATGAAGACTCAGGACTGCAGCAACATCCACCATTTTTCTACGGGGTTCTTAATGCAATGGATATATGTAATTCCAAATGCACTGCCTCTTCTCCTCCATCTAACCTGCACCTCTTCGGTTGCATGTACAGAGTCATGGGCACCATCGTTTCCGGGTGATGCTGATCACTGTGCAGACTGGTTGTATCCTTTCCTGCTGGCCCTTGTGCAGTGGAATCACTTTGCTTGTGCTGTACTTAGACCATTGAGAATCCATGGAGAGGGGAAGACAAAACGTGCCTTTAAATGACCTGTTGGGATTCCTCTACTTTTTTTCTTCCTGCCTCGAGTTAAACCCCACAGAGTGACTGGAGTGAGTCTGTGAACATTTTTCCAGTCATGACGTACTGATGCCATTCTCTTTATAGAATGTTTTCAATACAGATGACAGGTTCTGGTTCCCAGGAACTTAGTCTAATTCACACCTATGTGATATGAATGATAAAAGGATCCAGCACAAACTTGGAGCTGAAAACAAGAGGCTTGCAGAGCCAGTGCAACATTGCTTCACCAGGAAGCCTCATCCTGACCAGCAGGTGTCATCTCTATGATATTTCAGTCAATAGGCCCATTCACTGCAGTTTTTAATACCTACGCTAAGGAGATAAGATAATGAACACTTGGAGCAATCACACAGTAACTATTTGTTGTTGGTTTTGCTGTGGATTTAGATTATCTTGGGGTTTTTTCTCCCAAAGAGTCAAAAAGGACCATCATAAGATACCATTAAAAATATAGACACAAGTAAAATTCTCTGACACAAGTGAAAAGTGTTTTAAGCGATAGCTATTCTCTCTGCTCATCTGTATTATGTGAGTGTGGGTTTTGTTTATATCTTGTGACATTTATAACTCCATTTTCCATAGCTGTTATATTCTCCTGTGCATACTCTAAATATTAATGTATTTAAAAGAAGATTGATCATTGTGCTACTATGAAAAGATCAGGCATTATTATAACCACTTATCTGCTCTAGCCTCCACGTACTGATTATGTAATATTGGCTGGACTGTTTGGTTTGGATATACAATACACCTCAATAAAATTTTAGTTATAAAAAATGTGTCCCTACTTACGTATCTGTGTAGAGTAAGAGGACAAAAAATTAACCACTTTGCCCTTAGATAAAGTCATGGTATGGAAATAAATGACAACCTCTGCAATCCAGAGAGTGAAAATAGTCATTGGTAAACACATAACAGTCATTAACAGAATATCCAAAAGTTTCAATTTGCTTTTTATTTTATGCATTTTTAAAAATTGTTTTGATTTCACACTTCTGTGGTTAATTTAATGTCCATGAGTGAGCAGGAGCCAGGTACTGCTCAGGTGATGAGTTTCAGACACAGCTCTGCCAAACGCTCCTCAGTCTTGGCCTGCAGACCCACCTAATGGTTTTTATTTATTTTTTTATCAAGAGGAAAAAATAAATACAGGCAATTGACAGACCCCAGCATCTCACTGTTGAGATTTTTCAAAGCAGTCCAAAGGACTGCAAAATGACCCACACCTGACACAAATATATGTAAATTCCATGGTAGCACACGACTGAGACCAAAGCATGTACAAGGAGACAGCATCTCTCAGCAGAGTGAGAACCAGTAACTCTGTGGTTGTAATCCTAGCACTGTTATTGATTGGTGTATGGCCTTAAGCAAACAATGTTACTTCTTGTGGCCAACTCCATGGACTAGAGAGGGGTGGGTGCTGTGCACAACAGGGCAGTGAGCATACGGGCAACATGAAGAGGGCACAATGAAAAGCAGCACTAAAGAAAGAGTCTTGAACAGAGCCAAAAGGAATGCAGGGGGAGTAGGAAATAATGAAAGCACTGCTAAGTTTCCCCCACCCCCTCCCCCCATTCAGCAAAGCACTTAAACGTGGTTAATGCTGAAGTCTAAAGCCTGCGCTCTGCTAAATTGGGGCTAAAAGCAGTAACTTAGGCAGGGTTGGAATTGTACACAGGCTTGAATCATAAGCTCCACTTCTTCTTCAGTTCCTGATTGATACACCTTGTGTGAAATTCTGCTTCCGCTCCCCCCCCCCCCACACCAAAAAAAAAAAGGCAAAGCTCCCATTTACTTCAGGCCCAACCAGGATTTCACCCCTGCATTATTCTATTTTCTAATGATAGTGATTTTTTTAGGCAGCATACTGCATGCTGCTTCTAAGGGTGCCCTGAGCTATTCTTCCAAATCTCTGTAGCTCTTAATTGTATGAGCATCCCTTTCTTGCTTCAGTATTCTCCCATCGACCCAGCTACACTACTTGTGGAAACATCTTTCCCAGGCTGGTCTTCATGTAGCATTCAGTTAACCTTTTAAATTCCAATTCTTATTGAGATTGTGTCCAAGGGCTACTTTGGCCACCACTTGTGGAACGGAGCTCCCTGTACACTGAACCAAGGCAGTGTTCAGGTGTGTATGGACCTGGAAGCTTAAATAATTCATATGGAATTTCTTTTGTTTTTTAGTAAACTATTGCTAACCCTTTTAGTGGGAATCTGGTGGATTTTAACATCCTTTATTACTGGTTACAGCTTCTTGGAAGTAACCAGCCTTTTCAATATTCTTGAATGTGCCTGAAGAATTACTTCAGACTCTTTGCTTACCAATGACAAATATTCCATACGGCTCAGGCATGGAAGGATATGTTGTTGTAACAGTGTGAATGAGTCCAGGCCATTCCTAAACTGCTCTTTCCTACTGTGGGGACTGTAGGGTCATGAGTCTCTCCTGTGCTGGGCTCCAACCAATCTGCTAGCCAAGAACTTGTATTCCCACAGTATTCTTGCCAGCAAGTTGAAGTATGGGCTGGATGAATGGACTATAAGGTGGATAGAAAGTTGGCTAGATTGTCGGGCTCAACGGGTAGTGATCAATGGCTCCATGTCTAGCTGGCAGCCGGTATCAAGTGGAGTGCCCCAAGGGTCAGTCCTCGGGTCGGTTTTGTTTAATATCTTCATAAATGATCTGGAGGATGGTGTGGATTGCACCCTCAGCAAGTTTGCAGATGACACTAAACTGGGAGGAGAGGTAGATACACTGGAGGGTAGGGATAGGATACAAATTAGAGGATTGGGCCAAAAGAAATCCGATGAGGTTCAACAAGGACAAGTGCAGAGTCCTGCACTTAGGACGGAAGAATCCTATGCACCGCTACAGACTAGGGACCGAATGGCTAGGCAGCAGTTCTGCAGAAAAGGACCTAGGGGTTACAGTGGACGAGAAGCTGGATATGAGTCAACAGTGTGCTGTTGTTGCCAAGAAGGCTAATGGCATTTTGGGATGTATAAGTAGGGATATTGCCAGCAGATCGAGGGACGGGATTGTTCCCCTCTATTTGACATTGGTGAGGCCTCCTCTGGAGTACTGTGTCCAGTTTTGGGCCCCACACTACAAGAAGGATGTGGAAAAATTGGAAAACGTCCAGCAGAGGGCAACAAAAATGATTAGGGGACTGGAACACATGACTTATGAGGAGAGGCTGAGGGAACTGGGATTGTTTAGTCTGCGGAAGAGAAGAATGAGGGGGGATTTGATAGCTGCTTTCAACTACCTGAAAGGGGGTTCCAAAGAGGATGGATCTAGACTGTTCTCAGTGGTAGCAGATGACAGAACGAGGAGTAATGGTCTCAAGTTGCAGTGGGGGAGATTTAGGTTGGATATTAGGAAAACCTTTTTCACTAGGAGGGTGGTGAAACACTGGAATGCGTTACCTAGGGAGGTGGTGGAATCTCCTTCCTTAGAAGTTTTTAAGGTCAGGCTTGACAAAGCCCTGGCTGGGATGATTGAGTTGGGGATTGGTCCTGCTTTGAGCAGGGGGTTGGACTAGATGACCTCCTGAGGTCCTTTCCAACCCTGATATTCTATGATTCTAACTGGTCTGGTGACTCCCAGGGCAGGTATATAAGCCCAACAGGAGGAACAGCAGCTCAGTCTGCTCAACATCACTCCAGGCCTTGGAACTCAGTCCTGCCTGACAGTGGTAACAGACTCCCCAAGCCCTAGCCTACTCCAGCCCTGGTCTCTGTCCAGCCCTGTTCCTAGCCCTGCTCCAGCTTTGCTGTCACTCCAGCCCTGTTCTGGACTCCTGATTCCGGCCTGACCCTTGGCTCTGACCACTCAGCCTGACTGCCACAGTTTTGACAACTAGGCCTGACTACCCCATCATGAACTTTGATAGTTTGAGCAGACTGACCCTCAGTCAGGCTCAGTGGCTGAGATGCCTGCAGGTGCCCTCTACTATTGAAATTTAATCTCCAGGCACCCCCACCACTGAGATGGCGGACTAGTTCAAGGTCTCCAAAACCAAGTGGCCCAGCTACAATGGGAAAATGCTGTCTCACACGGGCAGATCCCAGCAGTGTTGGGTCCCCTCGCACATCAGCTATGATAGCCCAAGTTCTAGGCCCCATCAGTGAGAATTGACGGGAATTGTAAGAAGTTTGGGGGTTTCTCAATCAGCATCATTTACTATTCCTGTTGCACCCAGTGATGTACCTGAATGACCAAGTTAGGGGTCCTCATCACCTTATTGACAGGCGAAGCACTAGATTGGGCATCACCGCCCCTGGAGCAGGGAGATCCTATTCTCAATGACTTTGCTGAATTCATTCATGTCTTTTCATTCATGTTTGATGACCCACCTCATGCCCACTCCGCCGAAGTCGCCTGCAGTCACTCAAACAAGGCCCGCAGCCTGTTGCAACCTGTGCCACTTATGTCTGTCACCTGGTTGCAAACACAGCCTGGAATGAAGCTGCACAGATTTACTATTTCTATCTAGGCCTGAATGACGCAATCAAAGATGAATTGGCCCAGGTGGTTTCTTCACAACATTACTCCCCTACATCAAGTTGTGTATCCAAATTCACAATTGACTGTTTGATCCATGCTAGGAAAGAAGGAAGGAACATGCTCAGCCCCTGTCTAGCTCTGACCTATTCCCGTCTTCCCCATCCCCCAAGGCAAATGCTGGACCTGAACCCAGGTAGGTAGACATGGCACAATGGCGCCTCTCAGACTGAGATAAGGAATACCATGGTCTGAATGGCCTCTGCCTGTACTATGGGGAACAAGGCCACTTTGCCACCAGGTGTCCCTTAAAGTCCTGTTCAGTGGCTGGTCTGGGAAAACAGGCAAGTTCAGCCCCTACAGGGAATGTGACCACATGGAACAACTGGATCGGATTCCCCAAGCAAACACCCTCTACTGTCTAAGTAGGGACTGGCAAGAAGAAGTGCTAGAGAGAAGCCAGTGTTCCCCCCACAGTGTGCCCTAGCAGAGGTGAGGCTATGGTAAAGGAGCCACAGGAAGCTGGAAAGAGAAGTTGGTATAGCTCAATTCATACTGATCAAAGTCCTGCAAATATAAATGTCATCGTTTTTATTTAGTTGTATTTCTGCACACTGTTGCATTTCCAAAGAAGGAAAGGGGAGCTGAAAGAAGTATTGTATTTGTGAGAGTCAGAGCCCTAGAATAATTCTAATGGTAGAAATGCTTTGACGGTGCAAAGCATTGAATTTAAAGTGAATTAGGACTTCTGAAAATGTTTCTTTGTGTTTTTATTTTGGTTAAGGGACCCTGTTCCTTTAAGAAGAGGGAGGGGGCACATGATTGTAAGTTTTGCTGCTGTAGAATCAGTGCAGTGAGCTCCAAAAGGTCAGAATTCAATTTAATAAATATTTATATAAAGAAAACAAGCCTTATTCTGAAAGGTGTAACACAGTGAATATGCATCCTCTATAGGGCTCAGGCTACAGGAAAGTAGCCAGTATGGTCTGATTATTACGGCCTTGCTTGGATATCCACCTTCTGTGAAAAGCATACACATTAAAAAAGGTCAGCTGTCTAGGTTTAGTGAGAAGGGCTATACTAGCTTTAGAAGTGCTTCGTTTTGAGTAGTTCTCTTTTTGACTTTGTCGAGGTGCTGAGTTTGATTCAAGCTTGTTGTCAGAAGCCTTTTTTGGTCTGGTATTTAAATATTTTTGATGATTGCCAGTCTCAAGTGTTCAGGGTCACTTATTAAACAAACAAACCCAAATTTTAAAGTACTGATCAAAGACACTGCATTACTGCTATAGTAAGATATCGTGTTTCAGGCCCTTACCAATGATTACTGTCGTATTTCTTTTTACACAGCACATCATATCTTCTGGTGTGGCAATATGAAAATTCTTCAAGTAGTTTCTTTGGAATAAAATGTTGCAGCACCCAACCTTTAACAGAAGTCCATATGACTTGAGAAATGTAACTTTAAAAAAATCTAAACAGCATCAGCAACAGGAATGGTTTATGGATATTAATCTGAGTCATTAGGGAGGCCAACCCATTACAAAGAAAAGACTGATCTATGGGCAGAATGAAAGGACAGGGAATAGCATGGCAATAGTAATTCAGATGGTACAATACGTTCCTGCAACATTGTCATGCAATCTGGAGACCTTTAATAAAAGGCCACAAGAGCACAAGGCTTCCTGTTGACATAACCATTCAATTCAACTGAGAACAGCCATTACTTAAAGTACAGAAATACAATAGGAACCACTTGTGCTATATACACTGTTGACAAATAGGACAGTCACACAAAGCTGGCTTCACACTGTTTATTATGCTTCTCTAGGGGTTAAGCCAAGCAGCACTACTAGGACACAGATCCATAGCAGACATGTGTCTAAGAGACTAATTCCATACTTTACAGCATGAAATACAAAGATAAGCACAGAAGTCTTTCCTTTCCAGTCCTTCAGGCTGAATCCCTGCAAGAGCTCCTTACAATAAACTTTACAGTTAAACCAGAGCTATTGTGTGGATCAGCCCTGTGTGACTAGGGTCACGAGATAGCAAGTGTAAAAAATCAGGACACTTGGTTTTTTCAGGTGGAGGAGTGGGTACAGTTGTGTATTTAAGACAAAGCCCCTAAAATTGGGTCACCCTATGTGTGACACAGAGGCCCATTGGTGGTTCACTACTCTGTGTCAGCAACTCTTGTAAGGCCTGACAAATTCACTATACCTAACATATAGTATTTATCTATAAAGAATGTCATGTACGGTATCAAATAAAAATGTATGTCATACTGGTCATCATAGGCATGGTGAGATGTATGTGCAGGTGTCATGCAAGAAGCTGTAGGCATGTACTAAAATATGTTTAAACTATGTAACCAGGCAGGGTGGATTAAACAAGTTTTTCCTAGACAAAAGGGTGTTGACTTACCTGTCTGCCTAGATCACCGACGTAAAGTAAGCAAGATAAGCTAAATAGAGTGGGAGTTCATTTGCATGTGAAGCTACCAGAAAAGCAAATTAACAAGAGGATGAGAAAAGCAACATGGCACCAGCACTCTGGGGGACAAACAGTGAGAATACATTTCAAAGATTTACTGGGCTGTGAGGAGGAGGAAAAAGACATGTTGTTGTCAGTCAATGAGGGAGCAAAAAAGACAGTGCTCTTTGTATCCATGAAAGCTGGATCCTAGCCCTGGAGGCTGGTGATGCTGAGAGGTTGCTGGAGGTGAGATGCTTATCTGAAACAAAGATTTTAGCCTGCTAAAATTATGTTTAGTCTGTTAGAGGTCTGCTATAGTTTTGTTTTATTTGTAATGATTTTTGTTTCTGTTATCTTTGCTTAACATCACTTAAATCTCCATCTTTGTTAATAAACTTCTTTGTTTTATTGTAAATAGATCTCCATGTTGTAATTTTAAGCAAAGCATGAATTCTTAGTTGAATCAAACAAGCTGGAGTCTACGCTGTCTCTTTGGAGATAGCAAACTTTCATAATTTCTGTGGGGGTCCAGTGACAGGGGCTAGATTATCCAGTGGAAGACCCTTCCAGGGGGCTCAGGAATTGGGTCACACCAAGTGTTACCTGCAAGACAAAGTAAAGGCTGGCAGAGCTTTGGAAAAATTGGTTGGTTAGCTAATTGACTGAGAGTGTCATGGAACTGATACACAGCCTAAACAGCAAGTCTCTCATTTGCTAAGGCACAGGATAACAAGGTGCCTCATAGTTCTGAGAGCGTCACACCTGACATGGTGACACAATCATTAAAGTAGCCATGACATTCCATCAACACACACACACTAACAGGCATCCCCTAGCTGGCACACTCATCTGTACGCTATAAGGGTGCTTGATTGCTGTAAGGCCTTCATCTGGAAATCTCTAGGACTTTTAATTCTCTGTTAAACCCTGGCTTCAGTTACTATAACTTGTCCCAGTAGGTTTTAGCTTAGAATTGGGATGGAGAAAAGAAAATGTCAAAAGTGAGCAAATATAGTTAATAAATGAAGCAATTTGGTGGGTAAGAAGCAATAAAAGATTGGGCCTGAAGCAGCACTGATCTGCCTTATCAAAACTCAACTAGTAATAAAAGTGTCTAAAATATAAAGTGAAGATGGAAGCCCTTTGGAATAAAAGCCCAGGAATAATAACCTTTCACTCTAACTCATTCTTTTAATGGTAAGATCACTTTCATGAACATTCCAGAGAATTCTTTTGCAGAATCAGGTTTCCAAAGAATTGGATTAGGGGTGAGTCAACTATTTACTGTATATAGTTGTACAAAACTGGGAACTTTTCTTTAGAATCACGGACAATACAGATAGGGAAGCCTCTTAAGTCATCCAGTCCATGCCCTTATCAGCACAATGCCGTTTTACGGTATACTGTTGAATGATCTGTCCAGTCTAGATTTAAATATCTGTTAAAGGCCAGAGAGACTATTCACCCCATAGAATTTTTCCTGTGTGACCTCTTCTAAGAAAAGTCCATTAACTGAATTGTGCTAACTAACAAATGAAAAGGCCCTTTTAAAATCGGCACAATAGAGAAGTGAAACTTCAAAAGTAATTCCATTTAAGACTGCAAAGAATGTTAATCAAGGTGCCCGAGGAACAAGTCCAGTTCTTTTATGCACTATATCAGCCAGAAACCACTCTGCCTGAAATAACCTAAATAAGTATCCTTCTGGTATGTATCTGATATCAGGCTTTATTGCAGGGCTTCACAAATTGTGATTTGTGGACCAGGCGTTCTGATAGCATAGTTAGAAGAAGCTGTTAATACTGACCAGAGTATCCGGGTTATCTTCTAATCCTTTCAAAATGTGCAATGACATCTCAGTCCTTTATAAGGAGAATTGTCTCCAAAAGAAAGTGCTCCCTTATTACCGCACTCATGTGTTGGCAATGAATACGAGCCAGAGTATGTATGTGTGTCTCTTGAACGTTCACGTGGGCGCTTACAAATGAGACCTCATACAAAAAAATATATTGAACCATCATACGAAGCGAGAAGGTGATGACCACAAATAAGTGAAGGAGACCTGCTCTTCAGGGACCTGGAAAATAAGGAGAAAAAATCTAAAATGTCAAATTTCTTTTTCTGCATGTAATACCAAAGTTGTAAATGGTTTTTTAAATTTTATTTTTAAAATTCAGATGCTCACTCAGTAGTTGCACAGCTTTGCATACTGCAGAGATGGAGTCTGGAATATCCCCCTTCCACTTTGCATTCTCAAAGTGCAGTTAAGATCAGAAAAGTTACTTGAAGTAATTGTTTTTATACCTATAAGAATATGTACTGGCACATACATGTTGGCATGTGTATCTGTGACAGGACATGGGAGATTTCAGCCATGTATATATGAAAGAGCATATCTTCACTTGTGAAAGTATAAGCATGTGTATGCGTTGGAGAGCAGGTGCATATATGTGAATGAGTACATGTATCTATCTGCCAGTTATGAGAAGTTTTAAGTGTGAGTGAAGCTTCTAGTTTATTTACGGGCCAAATCCTACAGATAGAAGCAGTCACATCAGCAATTACAGGATTGTTTTAGAATAAAAAAGCCAAACAAATTTCTCAGTATTTCATAGTCCCGTCTTTTACCACTCCTATTCAATTAGATTTAGTGGCAGTATGCTACCAGCTTGGGGTAAGCAGATAGGGAGAGCCACAAGAACAAATGGTTGGAATACTGGATATTTTAGCTCTGTCCTTTATTTGCCTCCCTTACTTGCTCATCCGATGTCTAAGGAAACGCAGAAGATCTCAGACAGGAGAGGATCTTTAATAAAAAGTATGACCTTAAACATCATACATATTAATAAAAGTTCCATTTCTAAATGGTTCATAAAGGGTTATGAAATAGTTGCTAGGTATTTTATTAAATGGTTAATCAGTTGCTACAGTGTTCCACAAGGCAATAATCATGGCTTATAATCATCTATAACATTTGTAATTGACATGTAGATTTATTTGTAACATTCTATTCATATCTGTACCATGTTTATAACATCTTAACATCATGTTAATCATTTATTAATTCTTTATGAACTATTTAGAAATGGAACCTTAACATAAAGTGCGACCATATTCATTTCCTTTCCCCTAACTCATTTTATCTCATCTCATCATGCTTATCACTGTGGTATTTGAGTATCTAACAAATATTATTTCAGATTAACATATACTCAAACATATTTGATTTTCTTCTTTCCATTTGCATGTAGATGGACCCCCCCCTCCCCCGCCAATACTTTTCTTCTTCCTCTCTCTAACTCAGTGACTATCACAAAGGGATAGGATGGGATGGCTTTAGTGCCAAGTAATTGTGATGGGAGAAGGGGAAAGAGAGAGACTCCACATCATAGAGGCCGTGGATGATGTTCTGTTTCATGGTATTGCCTAACCTTTTTGCTCTCCAGTTTCTACTGGCAAGACTTGCTGTCCTGCCAGTAACAGTGTGGTCCTCTGAGACAAACCTGTGTAATTCACAAAAGTATTGGCAATGCCTTACCACGAGGGGGCGGGGGAGGGGAGGGGAGGAGAGGAGGGAGGTCGGTCATGCACTGTGGGAATTGTGTAGGGGGAGGGGCAGGTTTGGATATAAAATATCAGCCCAAATGTAACACCATTTTCTCTAACTAGTAGACCACACACTGTCACAACCACAAGACCACACAGATCCTTGTGCAATAAGTAACTTGACTCTGAGTTCCAGGGCCCATTGGTAAAGCAGCTCCAGTTTCTTTTGGTAACTTATTCAGAGGCATCTCACATTTGGAGCAAAAACCAGGCAACAGTAGATACTGACTGCATTTTAAATATTTGCCACACTAATCTAAATCATGTCATTCTGTGTGTATATATGTGCATTGCTCATGAGGATCTCAGTTGGTTTATAGAATATTCCCCAACTCTTACACCATTTATTGGTTTTATTTGTTCTCAAGCCACTTTATGGTCCCTTTGCAATTACTGTAAGATAGTATGACCACAATAAAACAGGATTTGATGTAGTGGGTCACACCATAGTTCCAACAAGTCTGGGACCCAGCCATCAGAAGTGGCTTTTGTAATGCTTAAGAGCAAGGCAAGATGATCCTCACTACTGGTGATCTGGTCCATTGTACAGTGCTGTACATAGTTAAGGTGTGTAGAAGGTGAATTCCTTCCTGTTCCCTGTGGTGATCAGCACATTCCCTGAAACATGATAGTAGGATATACTCCCTAAATAAGTGTTACCTTTTGCAAACCAGTCGGAGAACACTTCAATCTCTCCGGTCACTCGATTTCTGATCTCAAAGTGAGTATCCTTCAACAAAAAAACTTCAAAAACAGACTCCAAGGAGAGACAGCTGAATTGGAATTAATTTGCAAATTGGATACAATTAACTTAGGCTTGAATAGAGACTGAGAGTGGTTGAGTCATTATACTAAGTGAAACTATTTCCCCTTGTTTATTCCTCCCCTCCCCCCCCGCCCCAATGTTCCTCAGACGTTCTTGTTAACTCCAGGAAATGTGCTGGAAATGGCCCACCTTGATTATCACTTCAAAAGGTTTTCTCTCCCCCCCGCTCCACTCTCCTGCAGGTAATAGCTCTTACCCTAATCTTAAGTGATCACTCTCCTTACAATGTATATTTTTTCATGGTCTGTGTATATATATAAAATCTCCTCACTGTACTTTCCACTTTATGCATCCGATGAAGTGAGCTGTAGCTCACGAAAGCTTATGCTCAAATAAATTGGTTAGTCTCTAAGGTGCCACAAGTACTCCTTTTCTTTTTGCGAATACAGACTAACACGGTTGCTACTCTGAAACCTTTTGCAAGCAATATACAAATTCACTTGGAGCATTTGGAAGGTGAGCAATAGAACTGGTCTAACAACAGGGATGGCAAAAGGGGAATTGTAATATTTTCTTTCCCTTTTTCTCATTGAAATTTAGAATTTTGATGAAAAATTGTGAAGAGCTGAAGATTGTAAGTCTCAGATTATAAAACTCAGGATGTGAAAAAACAGAACATCTCAACCTTGGTCACTCTTCCTCATCCTGTAAACAATTTAAGAGAACAGTACCCAACTGATGACAGGCAATCAAATGCCTCTCTGCTTCCTGGCTCCACCACATCTGGAGGTGCAGCATGCAAAATGGTTAGGTCAGTCCTTAATACTTAGTGTCCTTTTTTATAATTTTAACCTTTACCGGTTAAAATATATTCTGCTCTTGTGTTTTTTTTAGAGAGAGCTCAGATTTATAATTCTGTTCAACAAAGAATGAGGAGAACTTCTGCATTTTTAAAACCCGCCAAAGTATCAGGGTATTGCAAATAGAGAAAACTAATTAGCCTGTGAATAAGAGCTCTGGTAGGCATTTCCTAGTGTGAGGGCGAGATTTACTTTGCTTTCATTTTTCAGTTTTATCCTTTGCTGCCTTTATTTCATTTAAAAGAAACAGACAGACTCTTGGGGCTATTTTTTCAGATGCAGCTGTCTAGTTCTGCCATAATACCCATTAGTCTGAATGACACTGAACAGAAAGTAGAACAAATGGATAAATACTTCAGAATATAAAACACGCTGAGTCGAAGCATAGACTGAGATAGGGTGGTGGGGGGAGGGAATAATCTGAAGGGAAGAAAGAAGTTGGCTTTGCACTTATTCAAATTATGTTTCAGATTTTTAACGAATGAGTGGGGAAGGAGATGGTAATAGACTCAAAATTAGGCCTGTGCACTACAAATTGCAGAGTGCTGGTGGCTGGCAATTATGGATTTTTATTTAAAATATTTCTACCATCTTTATTATCCCTTTTTACAGTGCTGAGCTGTAGACTTGTATGTCAGAAGTTGCAAAGTGAGAACACAGTTGAAGTGAGAATACTGTTGGTCCTGCTGTTGAAAAAGTTTGTTTAGAGACAGAGTTGGTCCAGGAAATGCACACTTTAAAATTTTTCATTCTTAAAACACCATATAAAAATCCTGTTTGCAAGGAGGAGCCTGTCAGCCCCTGGAAGTGATTGTGAAATGGACTGTTGGCATTTGGACATAGTTGATTAGTACGCAACCCTACTTGTGTGAAGGGGAAGTTTTTTTTCTATCTTTTTTTCCCTCTCCTGCTGAACAGCAGTCTTCTGCGCTTTCCTTCTCCTGCCATGTCCTTTCCCCTTATGAAATGATGTTAATACCCCCTCATACATGGAACACCTGCTGGCAGTTGCAGCAGCCCCAACAGAAATACTGACTCTCAGACTTGATCAGGGCTGGAATGCAGACATTGAGGTGCGCCCAACTTTGTGACTATTGCAGATGTATTCTTTTAAAGTTCAGACTGCAGCTTTCCTGGGCAAGTGGACTCCGGGCTATTAAGGCCAAGGTTTTTTTAAATAGGAGCCTACTCTTAAAATCCTGAATTCATATTTAGAGCCTTAAATAAGTGGCTTGATTTTCAAAAGTGATAAGCATCTGGTTTGTCCCAGTTAATTGAAATACCACCATTTCTTGAAATTAGGCCACTTATTTAGCTGCCTAAATATGGATTGAGGAGCCTAACTTCAGCCACCTGTTTCTGAAAATCCTGAGCCTCGACATTCTATTCTATTCAGGCTCTTATACTGCACTCATCACCACAGTATCTGAGTGTCTTGCAGTAGTTCATTAAGCAATGTGACTACACATCTGTCATCACACCACATCTGTGGTGTTTCTCTCATCCTCTTCCCAGGGAGAGAAGCACGTGCAGTGGAGTGTCTTATTTTGATAAGTTCTGGGTTTTTTTTAGGTATACATGTTGCTATGTGTTTTTTAGAGAAGGTAATGACAAGGAAAAGTGCCTTGCACTTGCACATCATATAAATGCTATAAACAGACACTGAATGAAAGGCAAAGGGACATGCCCTTCTAAGAGAAAACATTGTGAAAAATGTGTCTGTTGAAGAAAACACTCTTCCCCACCATATTCCTTTCCCTTAAGCACTGACATTGAGATTTTCAAAGGAGTCTACTAATTTTATTGGAAGTAATGTGTTTAATCCCCACCATTGGCCCTGCGTGACTTCTGGCTCCAAGCATGATCTAGGGCTTTCACAAAATATTTCTCATTGTCAGAAAGCTGCAAAAACTGTGATTTTTGTTAGAAGAGATTACATAGCATATGGTATGTTTTGCGCAGCTCCAACCAGGAGTACTGCCTGCTCCATAGTAATAGGTGAACAACTACATCTCCCAGACAACGAAAAGAGAAGTTTTCCAAGGTGTGAGGTAACACAATAAGGTCATTGAAGGTCATGCTTGATGAAGCTATTTAAAAATGTCTCCATCCCAACATGGGTGATCTTCAATCATCTACCTCAGGAGTTTGGCTTTTCTGAAGGATTGAGGAGTACTGGGGGGTTTTCACTTCCAATCCTGTGAAAGCATGAAAAAGTCACTTTCACACGAGATTTTTTGCTCACAAAATTTTGAACAGAGATAGGAGAGTGGCCAGATTGAAAATGTGGCGTTTGCTATGGGGAATGATTGGCAGCCTGGCATATTCTGGTGCTGGATCAAAATGTGAGCAGTATAGACTCATGTTCATCACTGAGCATGTGACCAGATCAGCCCTCCAGCTGATACACTGCCAGTCCTGTTTCTAAGCCTCTGAGGGCATGTCTACACAGCAAAGAAAAACCCTCAGCTGGCACCTGACTTGGGCTCACAGGGCTCAGGCTGTAGGGCTCTTTCATTGTTGTGTAGACTTCTGGGCTGGGGCTGGAGGCCGAGCTCTGGGACCCTTCCACTCCGCTGCGTCCTAGAGGTCAGACTCCAGCCTGAGCCTGGAAATCTATGCAGCAATGAAACAGCCCCTCAGCCCAAGCCCCGCGTCAGCTGGCATGGGCCAGCCTCTTTGCTGTGTAGACGTATCCTGAGACTTGACTTCTTGGGATTCCCCTAGAGTGGGTTAGTCTCTTACAGTGGCTGCCAGCAATACAGATAGCTCCTTGTTTTAGGTTTATCTAGCCAGTAAAATTGTGTGATCTATGTGATTTGGCTTCATGTAATGTCACAGTGTGGGTTGCTCTTACAGATTGTGTGTACTTGTACTGAATTCATTAAGCATTCTAACTAGGGGAGGACCTGCTAACAGAAATAGTGACTTCCCTTATCTATGCACATCATCCCAGTCATGTTATTCATAAATGAGGAAATGAAGCAGGATGCCAAATGGTGATATTAAACAGCAGCTTCTATCAGTGTTGGCTATAGGTTTCTTGTTTTTTCTCCAGCTACTCTAGGCGTATCACCCAGACAACCCTGGGTGCTAAAAGTGGATAGTCAGTGAATATTCTCAGAGAATACACAATTGTAGGAAAGCAATCAAAATGGTTCAGGGGAGTAGAGAGTCAGCCCAGGTTCACTATCAGCCACTGGGGAAGTGACACAGTCTGGGCAGTGAATGGGAAGACTGCCTGAGACAGTTTTTATGGAGAGACTTTGATACCCCAGAAGGGAGGAAACACATAATTGCCTGGCTGGGGGGCCAAGCCACAAAGAGCTGAGTCACAAACAAGAGCAGAGAGAGAGAGAGAGAAGAGGCAGGCTGTGGGACATGAGAACGAGTGATGGAAGGGGGTGTCGGATCTGGAAGGAGCTAATCCTCAGAGCAGTCAGCAAGAGGTGCCCTACTGGTGTGCAAACCCCAATACAGTAAGTAGCTGGGTTGCTGCCAGCTAACAATTAGACAACTATTAATACCTAAATATTATTAGACACCTAGAAGCTGCCAGTTAGCAATGTGTATATACTCCAGACTGATTTGTTAGTATTGTAGGGAAATGTTCTCATTCTTTCCTTTTTTGCTGAACTGTGTGAGTGAGATTATTTGTATAAATGTTTTATCATTTAAGTTTAAGGCCAGAAAGGGACCATTGGATCATCTAGTCTGACTTTCTGTATAGCACAGGTCATTAAATTTCTGACCACATTACCTCTACAGTGAGCCAAGTCACTTTTGGGTTTGGTTAAAGCATACCTTCCAGAAAGACATCTAGTCTTGATTTGCAAACATCAAAAGATAGAGAATCCACCACTTCCCTTGGTAGTTTGTTCCAATGGTTAATCACCCTCACTGTTAAAAATATGTGACATATCTAATTTGAATTTCTCTCCTTTCAGCTTCCAGCCATTGGTTCTTGTTATGCTTTCTCTGCTAGATTAAAGTCCTTTAGTACGCAGTATTTTTTCCCATCAAGATACTTATACACTGTAATCAAGTCACCTCTCAGTCTTCTTTCTGAGAAGATAATTATATTGAACTCTTAAGTCACTCTAGCTGTGAAGTCATTTTTGCGGTTCTTTTTACACCCTCTCTAGTTTTTTAACGTCTTAAAATGTGGACACCAGAACTATACACAGTGTTCCAGGGGATTCTTGGGTGCAGATTATCTAGACCCACTGATTTAAAAATGTTTATCCATAGTAGATGTTGTTTAACATCCTCCCTAGTTACTAATGCACTGGAAAGTACTTCATCAACCTCACGTGGTACGAGCACATCACACTGCTGCTTTTCAAATACAAAACAGAAATATTTATTGAACACCTCTCTCTTTCTCATCCTTATTAACAATTTTACCATCCCCATCTAGTAATGGAGTAATACAATGCTAGGATTTCTTTTGTCCATAATATATTTTTAAAACTTCTCCTTATTTTTGGATTTTTCCATGATGTCTTTAGCGTAATAGTACTAATACCTGGCTCTGACAGTACTTTTCATCAGTAGATCTCAAAGTAGATCTTCTACAGGGAGAAACTGAGGCACAGAGAAGTAAAGTGATTTTCCCAAGGTCACCTGACAGATGGGTGGCAGATCTAGGAACAGAATCTAGCTCTCCTGAGGCCTAGGCTACTTCCCCTACCAATTTTGTGCACTTTATAACTTCTGTTTATATTGATTGCTATCACTTTCTCCTTTTCCCCATTTGTTATATAGTGCTTTAGTTTATTTCTAATTTCTGCCTTCGCTTTGCCATGGAACCGGGATGGGCTTTTATCCATAGCTGTCCTCTTCCTTGATTGTGGAATCATGGCTTTTTAGCCATCTGATAAACTCTTCTTAAAGAGCTCCCAATCTTCATTCACATTTTTCTGTTTCCTCCCAATGAACTTCACTCAGTTTTCCTCAGCTTTGCATACTGAGTAATATTTGAGCTGTCTTCAACAAGATTCTTCAGCACTTCATGAGTTTCCTTAATCAAAGAGAGCTCTCAATGACAAAGTTTAGATCTAGACTCTGAACCAAACTTTTCCAAAGTCTGGGTGTTTTCAGATCTGGGATCTTTGGTGCTGCCCATTATAGATTTTGGCGGAAGATGAAAAGATCAGGTCCAGATCTGAATGGGAATGTCACCAAAATTTGCGTAGGTCCATCTCTGTTGTTATAATAATGAGTCATTATTATAGGGTTCTGTGGGAAAACTACAGCCCTCCAAATTGCAACTTTTTGAGAAAACATATGAAGGTTGTGGATGTTTATCTCTTTTAGTGATAGTAACAGTGCTTATGTAGCTCCATGCACAGAACAGTTAACACATGTCCAAGTAATGCATCCAAGGGCTCTATTAATTTACTTTCCTTTACTTGTGTTTTCCAGCCCATGACTGGTGCTACTGTGATCAAACACCTAACATCAGTAGATATGCCTCAAAGGCAATAATGTGATTATTTTATTTCTTGCCAGCAATTTCCATCAGTGTACGTGTTTTATTGAGGGCACCTACCTCACCAGTTTGGTGAGTAGCATTACATTTTCTGCTCTGGATCCAGAGTCCACTGTGTAATCCAGGGGTTCTCAAACTGGGGGGTCGGGACCCCTGAGAGGATCACCAGGTTCTGTCAGCCTCCACCCCCAAACCCACTTTGCCTCCAGCATTTATAATGGTGTTAAATATATTAAAAAGAGTTTTTAATTGATAAGGGGGTGAGTCACACTCAGAGGCTTGCTTTGTGAAAGGGTCAGCAGTACAAAAGTTTGAGAATCACTGGTGTAATCCTTCTGCTTTCTTCTCCCTGATTCAAGATTTTGCCCAACGATTGTAGCAGACTTTTAATCTTCAGGGCCCTGAGGTATTACGATCATTGCCTATCAATATTTCATTATTACTAGCAGATCATAATCGCCAGAACTTTGTTCATTTTAATGAGAGAACATAATCTTAAAATAATTTCCTTGACAAAGTACTGTGGCTGAAATATAAGGATGTGAGAAACTGAGCAGTTGCTGTGTTCTGTTTCGGAAATTAAACTTACAGTATAAGCCTTATGGAAATTCCCATAACTCTTTATGAACCACTTGGACTTTTGGGGTAAATGTATTCTTTTTTCTGGGAAAAAATGTGCAATAAAAATGTGTTTGGTCTGGCTAAATGGATTTGGAGGTATGGATAAATAAACAAACGAATGAATGAAGGATAACTATCCTTCTGACTTCTACATCTCTTAGCTGGCTAAATCCCCTTGAAGATTCATTCCTCTGATACTCCATTTCCTTAGCACAAGATTTGCCAAAGGACAGCTCATGCAGTGTTACAATGCAGCCACCGTGATTTCTAATGTGGAGGTGTGGTTGCCCCTGCATACTACAAGTCTTAGTGTGCTGCTCCCTAGTGATCCCGATCACATTTTTCAGCATTGCAGCATGGGTATTCACAGACCATGAGAACCTCTGAATTAAAAAAAAGAAAATAATAGATGGCTGCCATCTGCTCTCTATTATGCAGTTTAGATGTAGCCCTCTGGCTCCTGGTAAACTGCCAGTGGTTGGAAGTTTGGATTTTCCTGACTTAGCAGGTGTTGGGACAACTTTGCTTCTATATGGCTTGGAAGTTCTTAAGGTACTGGTTGCTGAGTCAGAGTCCATCCAGCAAGACAGAAACTCAGCAGGAGGCACAAGTTTAACAGAGCAAATCCTCTTTCCAAGATATCAGATTTATTCATAGGGGTTTTTTTAGTCTGCTTCCAGCCAAAGCCTATATCCTCCACATTCCCTTCAGACAACAGTCTGTAAACACCGGAACACAATAATCAGTCCACATGCTCTTTTTTTTTTTGTTTCTTAAGTCTCCAGAACTCAAGTCCTAGCTTCTAGGCAGAAAAAGTCTTTCAGTCCCCAGACCCTGAAAGTCATTTGATTCCTATTTAGGGCTCTAGGCTAACTATAAATCAGCTACATCTGACTAAATATGCTAAAAACAGGAAGAATAGGTCATCTCAGATGGGACTCTCTGAACACAGAGTAGAACAATGGCTAGGACTTAACTCCAAATCATCAGGCCAGCAGGCACCAGAGGACCAGTATGCCCAGTCTCCTGACTTTACACATTCATCTTGTTCTTAGTCTGAAGTCAGTCAATATGCTCTTTTAGTTTCTTTCCATCTCAGTATAGTCTACCCCAGGCACTCAACAGTCATGAGTCAGGTCTCACAAAATCATGAGATTGGCTTAAAATTCACAAGACTTTAAACAGAAGCCACAATTTTTTATGTTTTTGTTGCCATCTGATTCCTGAGCTTTTAGGGTTCACCCACTTCATGTTTTCAAGCCTTTTCCAGATTTGCCAATTTAGCTACTTTGTCACTAGATTTAGCAACTTTTGGGTTTCCCTAGCAAGGAAATAAGTGTCAAAGTGACAAGTGACAAAGCTCACGACTTTCACTGCTGATTACAGTGACATTCAGAGAAGTCACCAATATGTATAGTCACAAAATCATTCACAAGCAGCTCAATAGTGTTAATAAAATCCACTCCATGCTCTTCATACTACATTCTGTTGCATACCAAGTCAATGTCATCACATCTCAATTGAGCATGTCCTCGGAAGGAATCACAATCCAGGGCTTCTTGGGCTGAGATCCCACCCCACCTTCCATCCATGCGGTTCTCCTCTCTGGCTAACCTGCTTCCCGCACCCTGCCCGCTTCATTAGTCAGCTTTCCCTGCATCATAGGGTGCACTACCTACTACAAATCAGTGAGAACACATTTGGGTAAAAACAAACCCTGGCTAATGTGCTCTCCAAATGTGCTCTGGCTAATGCGCTCTCTCCAAAGTGTGCCTGGCTTTAGCAAAGTATTTATTAGTAGTTTAGTTTAATTAGCCTCCACAAATTTCTTTTCCTTGCCTGCAGATTATAGTGATCTCAGCCCAAGAAGCCCTGGAATGTGATTCCTTCCGAGGACATTCTCAATTGAGACGTAATGACATTGACTCGGTGTGCAGCAGAATGTAGTAAGAAGAGCATGGAATGGATTGGATTTTATTAACACTATTGAGCTGTTTGTGAATATTTTGTGACTATACTCACCTGGGTGCATATGTAAAATTCTCTGTTGAATTCTCTGGAAATCGTGTTTAGTGACATTTTTGACTCCTTTCAAGTACTTAAATAATTACGGCTAGCGACTTTTCAGGGTTTGTCTGGCGACTTCCTATATGGAGTTGGCAAAAGGTCCTTTTCCGACAACCAGGAGAGCTAAAAACTTGCCTTTAAAATCAATAATAGCTGAGATTCTCTTCTAATCACCAGCTTTAAGAAAAACACCAAATATAGCGAGAGTCACAATAATACTGCAAGAATTGGCAATGCTGCCTCCTTATCTGAAAGTTGGGGTTGGGATGCAACTCCTAAGCCTTTAACCAAATGTTTTAAAATAAAAATGTGTAATATGTTTTGAGATCCATGCAGGGTCTTCCTAATCTACTGTAAACTGAGATATTTGCATGCTCCTGTGGCACGTGAAGCAAGCAAAATCTTATGAGGATTTGTTTAGTCTTGTGATTTCCCTTCCCTGTTTTTTCCATTCAGGTTTCTATTGTCATTGAGAACTCCTTCTGGAGTCTTGTCCCTGACCCCAAGGCTAGGAGGCTACTTTCACCATTACATAACAGATTGCACAAACTAAGCTACATACTTGACTGTAATCATAAAGCTTAGTTTCCCCTTTATCTAGGTTGCTAGGTGTCAAGGGCCTAGCATGAGCCTCACCAGAAGCATTCATGCCTGGGTTAGCCAACTAAAATCTCACTCTCAATGTCTTAATATACATTCTTAGTTTCCACATCTACAGACGTTCCTAGATCTCTCTTCATGGCCCATATTTTCAGGTTCTTTCATTTTGCACTTATTTTACTCTCTTCCATTCTTTGGCAGGGATCCCATGGAAAAAAACCAGTATGAGATGATGTAACTGAAGTAGTAATTAATGACTCTCATAATACATACAAATATGGAGGGGACAAATTAAGCTTGCACAGGCAGCTCTAATTTGGTCACTTCCTAATTTTTCTCTGCTTGAGTTTGAAATCTTTGTTGTTTTAAAGCAGTTTGTGTTTCCCTCGGTTTTTAAAGGGCAAATTTTAAAAAATAGAAATTCCATCAGGTGGCATCATACTAACACCCAGTAGATCATCATCGGGTTTAGAACAGACCTCTGTCACGTGAGCTAACAGAGTGACTGATAGCAATATTAGGTTGTCTTCCTCTGTGTGGACCAGCACTACAGGGAATAAGACACACTTATTTCCTGGCAACAAAAGACTGGTGAGACTTGGGAATCTTCCCCCTGGCCTGGCTTTTGTTCTTTCTGCATGTTAATCAGATGGCTCCTTCCTTCAGTCAGATGGCTGCTTGGGCACCTTATAACCCAGGATAGACAGCTCCCTGCTCTCAGTTCCACCACCTGACTTAGAGCAGCTGGGAGCAGTCTGTCATGACCAGGACATGAGTGGTCAGAGCAGGAGTCAGGCCAGGTCAAATACCAGAGGTCAGATTCTGAGACAGGCCATAGGACAAACCATGGATTACATGTCTGGCATGGTCAGGTTACCACGAGATCAGCAGTAGGTACAGGTATTGGAGAGGAAGCAGTCCAGAGCAGGGAGAAACTGCCCGCATGGACAGCTTCCAGTTCCTGCACTTGGGTTAAGTAGAGGCTGAGGACCGACCAATCAGATCCCAGGACTGGAATCCTCTGTCAGAGTTCAGCTGCTCTTCACACAGTGGTTAGCGGCTCACTGGGTGGCAGGTTGGGACTTCCTGGGTTGCAAGAGTGTTGTGGACTAGGGTTCAAGACCTGCAGTCCTTGACGCACTCATTACAGAGAAAAATCTGGTTTTGCCATGTCGCCCTGGACTGGAGGGAGCATAGCCCATTGCTTTATTTTATGGGGTGGTGTATGCACAGTATCAGAAGCTATGGGGGGATGAAGTGTGCTTAGGAGCTTTGAGGGCATACAAAAAAGCACAATAAGAATGTTTTTTTGGAGATTTTTTTATCACTAAAATTGAATACTATCCACTGAGTATGTGCAAACTGCAGTTTTTTCCAAAGGCTTATAACCTGGCCAAATTTGAGCAAACTTTCATGGGATAGCAACAGGAACATCGCTGACAATAAGGCCACCCCCCTGCCCAATTTCAATCTCTGTTCCAAAGCAGAGGGGTGCTAGTGCTAATCAAGGAAAAGGTTGCCAGAATTTTGTAACATGGGCAAAACAACATATTTTTACCTCTCCTCATTCTTGGAATCAGCTGAACTGTTTTGGCTGAAATTTTTTAAACAAATTCAGCCTGAGGCAGACACCTGGCATAAAATTTCAGCCCAAGCAACTGAAAACAGGGTCTTATAATAGAAAGTGTTAGGCAATTACCAGTGACACTATCATTCTGGCCTATAATAATATATACCGGTGAATTATATATTTGTGTGTGTGTTGTATATTATGGATCTACAAGAATTGCCCTGTATCTAAGGTTGCCATTTAACTTCTACTATCAGCCTAATTAAATGACATCGAAAATGCCTTAGACTCCTCCAAAAAACTCAAGTCCCTCCCCCCAAACCCAAGAAAAACTTCAAAACTGGCAGTTTAGATATGGAATGAAAGTAGAGATTTTCTGTAGCCTTTGGAATAAATCAGAGTAGCAGTTCCTGAAGAAGGACTCCCTTAAAATGGAGGCGTTAAACTAATTCCCAAAGTTAACTGCTCCCCTCCTGCCCCACACCATTTTGGAGCAAACGAAACCAGAGAGAGAATCTACTTTAGTAGAAGCCTCTCACAGTGCCCAGGCCTAAAATTTAGTTGACAAAAAATAATTTTAAATAGTCATTAAAATTTGGGTAGGGCAGTAATATCACTAGAGACTGTTAGCTCTGGTGATTTTAATATAGTAATCAAAGGACTTCTGGAGACTTAAACTTTCTTTTTATTTAAAAAAAAAAATCTTTAGCCCTTTGCCAGAGAGAAAGCTCAAGACAATACCTCATTGCTAGGCCTATCTGTGGAAAGACAGATTATTTTTGATGGAAATTGCGTTCCCCCAATTTCCTTGCTCATCTGCGGACCTCCTGAGGTCCACAGGAAAAGATCCCTGCTGTAGACCTTAGTAAATCAGTAGTGAGGAAAGAGCTAGTTAAGGAGAGCAGGGGACTTGGGGAGGTAACATTGCCTATACAGATCTCCTCTGTAAAGATCATGAAGTTAAGAGTATTATCATGAAGACAGCAAAAAGTCACTGTGGTGACGAATCATTACTCTTATCATGAGACATTTATGGGAATTATAAAACCAGTGGTTTGTGGTGCACACTTTCAGTTGCAAAAAAGGGAAAATATTAGGCTGGCATTTCTACAAAGGCACAGTTAAGTAGTTTGAGAAAGTCAGCCTTAATTCTGAATCTCCTGAGTTTCTAACAAGAGGTTTTTTTTTAATTTCACTGTTCTTGAAAGGTAATATGCACTGTGATTACTGATATGTGCTTGCATCCTTAACTTCAACAGTAACATGTGATGGTATGTTATTTTTGTAACAATTTGTAAAACTCACAATAAAATAAAGATCTTGAAAATGGCCTTCATGTTGTCAAAAGCATCCACTTTGTTCTGTTGCAGATGCTGATTATAAAACAGGGAAGTAAATTTAAATAAATCTTTGTGTATGGATTACACACATTTTTGTGGTGCATGCTATAGCTTTACAGTTTCTTTAGGCTCAAAGTGTGCCCATTCCTACTGGAAATAGCACTCCAGAAATGGGAATTAATTGGTGGTTGTAGGCACAAAAGACCAAAGGGCATGGAAAATATGTACAATATACTATTGTCCTAGTAGGTTTAGAGTTGGATTTTAATTCAAAATTAAGAACCCTGGTTTACCAAGGATTTAAAAGGACCAAAGAGATAAGTCAGATTTTGATGTTTAAAAAGTCCCCTTTTTTGAGAGCAAAAATACTTTTGCAGATGTGAAACAGAACGTTTCTCAACAAATAAGCCTCATCCCAGAGGATTTAGAAGTGCTGTTTTACTAGCAACTTTATATGCATGATCAGGCTATAAAAGCAGTAAATATGTCTAGTGCTTCATTTTTCAAAAGGACTTTATTTTTTCACTCTCTCCCTTTGGATTGTTATGTTGGGAGAGAAAAGCGGATGTTGAAAACCCACCTTCCATGAATGGATGTTAAATTATCACTAAGCATTCAAAAACAGATGAGGCATCCCAGCTATAAAGCTGGCATATTTGCTGGGGACAGCTGGATGGATTTAGGGAGTGTTAATAGATGAAGAAGCACTGTAGCATTAGGTGTGGCTTTTGCAACAGTCTGAGTGGAAGAGTCAAAGGATAAATGGGGCAATCTGTTGGGACTGGACCTTTGCTTCACACATCTGCTGGTCTTAAAATTGTGTCTTTCCACCACAATCAGTTGTCTGGCTATATTTGGTGTCTTTTCAACAGTGTGATAGTTGAGTATATTGGTAATCCAAAAAGGCAGAAATGATTTAAACCATCCACACTTCTTGTCTAAGATTCCCAGCCTCTCAGTTCAGCTACTACTTAGTACCATGTATGTCAAATCAGGTTGGGTTTTTTTTTGGTGTGGTCTTGGTTAGATCTGTGGATGCAAACTTTCCAGAAAGCCACTAACAGAAACATGCCAGAGGTGGTTACAATTACATACAAATATAAATACCAACTACATCACCTTGTAGGGACATCCTGTAGGGAATTAGCTTCCACATCAGCTCAGCTGCACAGCGTTTGCAAAGTACTCTGAACAACCTCCCTGCAGCTTTGCTTGTTTTGAATACAGCCAGACATAATGATGTTAGTGACTGGAACCTGAGGCAAATTTTTCTCAAACCAGAACACCTAGTTAAGATATCTTCCTTGTATTGCTGTTGATATTCTGGGTCAGTGATCACACATGTTTTATAGCTTGATTACCTGCAGGTTTCAACTCATTCTGAAGCTTAAGACCAAAAATGTTAATTGAACTAATAAAATATACTCTGTATTTCACTTTTTAATTCTTGTTCGATATTTAGGATGCCACAAACCTGTCCTCAATGCTGATTCAATTTAGGGCCAGATTCTGTGGCTTTAGCTCCTCTTAAGTAGCACCTGAGCCTGTCAGTGGATACCAGTGGTTTCAACATAAGTAGGAGTACCAGACTGTCTAACTGAATTAAGTCACATTACCATCGTCACAGTATCAAATACTCTCCCAAAATATTGGATTTATGGATAAAAAGTGAGTCCAAGCCATAAAATTCAAACAGATTTGGTTCTTGCCATTATAGAAATGGGGCTAACTGTGAAACTTGGATCTGGGTTCTGTTTCTGACTCTCTTCAATCTCCTGAGAAAAGGTTTGGATTCATGGTTTTAACCCATATCTGGTCTATAGTAGTAAAAAAGGTTAAATTAGTCCTACCAATGACCCATGAGTCCAGTAATTTCCCAAAAGTTTGAGTTACAAAAGGAAATATTAAATAGTGGACAATATGAAGATCACTAATGCTTCCAAAAGTCACTTCTCTCTTTGAATCCCTTCATTGGCTCTTCCTCTACCCATCACATATAACATAAGCTATTTGTCTTCACTTCCTTTTATGGCCTATCCCCACCCTATCTCTCTTCTCATTCACTGTAGAGATCTTGACTCCACCTCCTGATCAGCCCATGCCAACCTCCATCTCTCATTTGTTAAATCAAACAAGCATCTTTTCCCCCGTGCTGCCACTCACACTTCATAGCAGCAACCTGTAAACATCTGTGAAGCTACCACTTCATCCTCCTTTTTAACCCCTCCTAAAAAACTTAGCCATGATGCTTAAAAAAAAAAAAAGCTTGACAATGGTTAAGCTCCCAGTGTGCTGAGACCACTGCTATCTTTCTGACCAATATTGTCTCAGTTTTCTATTTATCCTCCCCGACTGTCTGTTTCCATCTGTTGTCTTAGATTGTCAGCTCTCTGAGGCAGTGACTGACATTTTTGTTCTGTGCTTGTACAGCATCTAGCACAACAGGACCCTAGTCCATGACTAGGGCACCTGGGCAATACGGTAATACTAGCAAAAATACTAATTAAATAGTAATATGTAATCTGACAATACTTCAATTTTTAAATGGATACCAATTAATGATCTCAGAGTTCACAGTCAAACTGTCAGCTATCTGCACAGCTTGCTGCCAAGAACCCTGGGAATAACAGTACTCTGTCTATATGGTCCAGTTATACCAAAAGTGGGCAAACTTTTTGGCTGAAGGGCCACATCGGGGTTGCGAAACTGTATGGAAGGCTGGGTAGGGAAGGCTGTGCCTCCCCAAACAGCCTGGCCCCCACCCCCTATCTGCCCCCTCCCACTTCCCGTCCCCTGACTGCCCCCTCAGAACCCCCGACCCATCCAACCCCCCCTGCTCCCTCACTGCCCCCAGGACACCCTGCCCCTTATCCACCCCCCCACCCCCACTATGCTCCCCACCCCTCTTACCATGCAGCTCGGAGCAGCAGGAGCTTGCAGCCCTGCTGCCTGGCCAGAGCCTGCCATGCTGCCCGGCAGGAGCTGTGGGCCAGAGCGCTGACGGCGCGGCGTGCTGAGGCTGCAGGAGGGGAGCTAGCCTTCCTGGTCAGGAACTCAAGGGCGGGCAGGATGGTCCCGGGGGCCATAGTTTTCCCACCTCTGAATTATACACAATTATTGTACATGCTACATGAATGGTTCTGTTAAATCCACACTCACTGCTGTGCAGTTAAAAGAAAAGGAGTACTTGTGGCATCTTAGAGACAAACAAATTTATTAGAGCATAAGCTTTCGTGAGCTACAGTTCACTTCATCGGATGCATACAGTGGAAAATATAGTGGGGAGATTTTATATACCCAGAGAACAATGGATGTTACCATACAGACTGTATCAAGAGTGAAAGGTGAGCTATTACCAGCCGGAGGGGGAGGGGGGGACGACCTGTACATGGCAGAGGGGCATTGCTGGCACATATCACATTGGTAGATGCGCAGGTGAACGAGCCTCTGATAGTGTGGCTGATGTGATTAGGCCCCATGATGCTGTCCCCTGAATAGATATGTGGACACAGTTGGCAACGGGCTTTCTTGCAAGGATAGGTTCCTGGGTTAGTGTTTTTGTTGTGTGGTTGCTGGTGAGTATTTGCTTCAGGTTGGGGGGGCTGTCTGTAAGCAAGGACTGGCCTGTCTCCCAAGATCTGTGAGAGTGATGGGTCGTCCTTCAGGATAGGTTGTAGATCCTTGATGATGCGTTGGAGAAGTTTTAGTTGGGGGCTGAAGGTGGTGGCTAGTGGTGTTCTGTTATTTTCTTTGTTGGGCCTGTCCTGTAGTAGGTAACTTCTGGGTACTCTTCTGGCTCTGTCAATCTGTTTCTTCACTTCAGCAGGTGGGTATTGTAGTTGTAAGAACGCTTGATAGAGATCTTGTAGGTGTTTGTCTGAGGGGTTGGAGCAAATGCGGTTGTATTGTGCCACAAGTACTCCTTTTCTTTTTGCAAACTCTTATGGAAATCTAAGGCTGCCTGAATCAGTCTCACTCGTGTTCTAGAAGCTGTGTGTTTGGGCCTGTCATTCTCCAGTGTCCTAGGGATTGGGAGGAAATCTCCAAGACTCATCAACAGTACATGAGCAAACAGTCATGGTCTCACTTAATACCTACTTGGAGTTACATGAGAGATGAACTTGACCCCTTGGCCCAGATCATACAGACATACATAGGCACCTAACCCCCAGATTCAGGCACCTAAGTCATTACACAAAGTAAAACTATTTCACCTTGTTTATTTCCCCTCCTACTGTTCTTGTAAACTGCTGGAAATGGCCCACCTTGATTATCACTACAAAAGGTGTCTCCCCCCCCCCCACCCTGCCCGCTCTCCTGCTAGTAATAGCTCACCTTTCCTGATCACTCTTGTTACAGAACACCCATGTTCTCTATGTATATAAATCTCCCCACTGTATTTTCCACTGCATGCATCCGATGAAGTGAGCTGTAGCTCATGAAAGCTCATGCTCTAATAAATTTGTTAGTCTCTAAGGTGCGACAAGTACTCCTTTTCTTTTTATGGATACAGACTAACACGGCTGCTACTCTGAAACCTGCTGTGCAGTTAGTGGCCCCTTCATACAGACAATTTTAATACTTACAAGAAACATTCCTCTCACTCCAGAAAGCTCATTCAGGTGCTGTTTCTTTTTTTTTCCTTTTCCCCCTCCCTGTTTTTTTTTTTTTAAAAAAGATAGGAAATTAAATATACCCCGTCCCCATAGTAGTGCAGCATATATATCCCTAGTAGGACAAAAATAAGTTAGATAATGCACAAGTTAAGTTTTTGTCAGGAAGATTGTCTTGGCCAGGTTTCTCATGTCATATGTAGTCATTTCTTATTCATATTTATCTTGTTAAAAGTACATAAAATAAATTTTATACAAAACATATAGGCCAGAACCAAAGTTGGTATAAAATGGAATAACCCCATTGAAGTCACGAGGCTGATAGCCTTCTGCAATGGTAAAGTTGTAGAGTGAAGATAAGAACAAGGGGACAAGCAAAAGTTAAGGTTCCTATAGCAAGTTAGCACAGCTAGTCTATACATCCTGTGGATGAGGTCCTCAACTGATGTACTGTGCTCCTGATCCCTGACTGCAACTTCTACTTCATCATAATATAAATAATTTTATATTAGTGCATTTTTTTCTATGTAATAATACTGTAAGTAGGTGGTCATCTGTCAGAATGAAATGTACTATTTTATTTAGTTTGCAATATTTTTCCTATACAATTATTGTACTAGTATGTATATTGGGAAGAGTAAGCCTTTTTAATGTTTTGGTATCTTGGTTTTCAAAATACAGATAAAACCCCACTCTGTTATATACACATCATACACTTTGATGTAAAGATAAATGTTTTCATAATGTCAAATTAATGTTCCAATATGCATTAAATATTGCTTTAGAAGCATTTTTCTAATAATTTAAAGTATTGCCTACTTTATCTGAAGGACTGAAAAGAAACTGGGGAAAGAAAAAGGTTCAAGAAGGGGAAAGAGAAGAAATACATTGACTGTTTTTTCTGTACTGTTTTATCTCAGGGGTAGATTCTGATCTCATTTACAGCAATTCCACTGAAGCCAATGGGCCAGGGGCAGCAACAAAGACTAACACCAACTGAAGATATGGCAATGGATTTACTCCAGGTTTATATTACTGCAACTGAGATCAGAATCTGGCCCTCTGTGCTATTATAGTAATTCTAACTTTTATAGCACTGCAAAGATCAGCCAAAGAAATCATACATTTGGTATTTCTCTCATGCAGGAATAAGAGCACGTAGATGTGAGGGAATGGGTTGGCTCAAACGGGTGATGTAGCTGTCTCCTTGTAAAACCTTTCAGCACTTTCTGGTTTCAAACTGTTGGATTGCACCTGGTTTATATAAAATCCATCACTGTTTATTAAAAAGAAATTAGCTCAACTCCAAGCCTCAAAGACACATTTGTCTTTGAACATGTTACTGGAATGAGGTATACATTTTGTTTCATCTTAAATGTGTCCACTAATTCCCAAAATAACAGGGCCCTTAACAATATGCTACCAATGTAACACACACACACTAGATGGCAATGCCTACAGTTAGAGTAGGAATGTGAATACAAATAATAATTGTGCAAAGATAGATAAATTTTTTAAAAGTGGTTAAACAATGAAATAATGCCTTATTTTCAAATAGCTGAGCACCTGCAGCTCCCAGGAACTTTAATGAAACTTGTGGAAACTTCACCTCTGAAAATCAGGCCAAACAGCTTATTAATTTGAAAAAAGGAATGATTAGTCTTTGGAACCCCCAAAGACGTTATATCTCTTGGGAAGGAAGAGGCAGATTTGGTGAGTCCAATTAACAGTGACTTGAATTATTGGCTCTAAAAAAAAAAAGCGAGTGCAGGAGGAGCAGAGGATCCTTTCTGTAAGGAAAGTGTGGCGTGTGGGGGGAATGGTCCTGAACTAGGATGAAATGTCCAAACTGTGAAATTTTTCACAGAAAGGGGTTTTAAAGAAAAATTCCATTTTGGGAGAACTGAAATAGAATTTCTCAGCTTCTTGTCTTTCATGTGTGAAATTGACAAAGCCTCCCACTTGGGCTGGCAGAGACCGGGAGCTCAGGCACTGAGCCTGCCCTCACAGGTCCAGGAGTTGGAGCTACAGAGAGCTAGGGCACCTGGGCTCTTTGCCTCTCTGGCTCCCAGAACTCTCTGGGAAAGCTTTTAACACTTGCCAACAAAACATTTTTGACCAGCTCTAATTGGGTCCCGTTCTTCAGTGTGTTGTGCCCATTTTAAATAGGGATGTCCATGCACTTTAAGAAGTGAAACTAGAAGTCAAAAATGAATGCTGAATAGACTTGTTTAAAGGTTAACGCATTCCTTACAAAGTTTCATCTTCATTTGAACACTCAGGCCCTATCCTGCAGCCACTGACGTCAGTGGAGTTTCTTGATTCAGGAGAACAGGCCCAATGACAATGAAATAATCAAGACAATATTAACATAAACTCCACTTAATTGGACACACGCTGAGGACCACATCCAAAGCTGATTGATGTCAATGGAAAGACTCACATTGACTTAGTGGGATTTGGATCAGACCCAAAGCAAGTACAAAGGGATTAAGTGGTGCTTTACCAGCTGTTAAATAAGGATTCTATTATTATTGGTATTTGTAATGCAGTAAGGCCTAGGAACCCCGGTCATGGACTGGTTCTCCATTGCGCTAGGTGCTGTGCAAACTCAGAACAAAAAAAGCTGGTCCTGGCCCAAAGCACTTCTAAAACAAGGGACAACTGGTGGAGACAGGGGAAGCAAAAGCAAACAGTGAGACAGTGCTGCTCAGTGTGATAAGCTGTGGTCTCATCATACCAGCTGCCTAAACATTAACAAAGATTTTCGTAGGCAGCAAAGCAGATCAGAATCCCTATTTCTGGCTTTGATACCGAGCGTGCCTGTAACTGGGTGTAGACTCACCGGCGGTGTCTCCCGCTGGTCATCTCAAGGAATTAGCATTCCAGCCTTCGGCGCGCCCTCTTCAGGCGGTGTCTCGCCTTGCTGCTGGCTCCCATGTCCCTTTCAGTAGGTGCTGCCCCCTGGCAGTACCCCACAGTTGTGGGTCTCCCCCTCCCAGGGGAACCCTCCCACCCACTATCCCTACCTTGCCTCAGTCGTAGGCTCCTGCCAGTCACCAGCTAGCCCCCGCACCCTGGGGCAGACTGCAGTATGAGCCACTCATCACAGGCAAGGTAGGGTTTGGACCTGCTGCCTCTGTCTAACCTTGGGCTGTTCCCTGCAACCCCAGTACCTGTTGGGCCTCATGCTAGGCTGCAGCCTGAGACTTTCCTGGCTGGAGCTCCCCAGCCCTGCTCCAATCTAGGTACTCTGCTTAGGTCCCTGCAGCCAGGTCCTTCCCTCTCAGAGCTGGAGAGAGTATGCTTATAGAGGCTTTAACAGAATACTTTAGATAATCAGAGGCTTCACAGCTGTTATCTACCAGAAATTACTGGTGACAGATTAAAATCTTTTGGGATTTTTAAATACAGAACACACTTTAATGAGTATGTTTGAGACAGTATTTAGGTCTGTTTAAACCGGGGAACTTTCTTTCTAGTGGTTTCTCCCATGTGGACTTTAGGGTGCTCAAACACACATGCATGCTCCCAACTACACTTTCACAACCCTAAAATTAAAGAATACCAATAAGCTGAGTCACCTCCCAGCTAACAAAAACAAAACAGCCAAAAACAAAATAAAGGAAAGATAAAACACTTATTGTAATGCCTCCCACTCCTATTTGCTGTCTGAGTACGAGGCTGTCCAAGCTAGGGTAAGTCTGCCTCAAGGCTTTTTACACAACTTTGGGAAACTGGACCTGAGGTTCCTCGATGTGCTGTGCATTGTGTGCCAGTGTGTATTCACCTCAGACCAGACCCACTCAGACAAACATGAGGAACAACATTTTTTATTCTGTAAGGAAACATAGAACAGGATTACAGTCCAGCAGCCTCCTCCCTGCTTGCTTGCCTGTTGCCTTCTGCTCCCAGCTTCATTCAGTGCTAAAACTTCCTGCTGGGAAGACAGAGAATATTTCCTGGCAGGAACAAGGAAGTTCTCGCAACATGCAGCAGTTTGTAGTCCACAACTTGCTGTTATTGCTGCTGAAGTACACTGGACCTTGAGCTACATTATGATAACAGGGGGGTTGCAAACTCTTTGGCTCTCGCAGGCTTCTTGACTCTTATAAGGCAGGAGCTGAATTGTGGTCGAGGAGTCAGATGGTGATCTGCTGCAACAGGGCTTCTCACTAGTGATCTTTGTTCAGGTACAGTGATCCTGGTCAAAGGCAGGCATACCTTGTCCGTTGGTGCCTTGGCCTCCTTCCCCAAGTTGACCATGCCTTTTTGAGAAACTGGAACTTAGAGGTGGTCAGGAATTTTCCGTCAGAAGAGCATTCCAATGGAAAAAGCAGTTTCTGCAAAATTGAAATTTTCCAGAGAAAAAATTCAGTTTTGCTGAATGTGTTCAATTGTCTGTCAGGAAAATCAAAATGAAATACTTTGTTTTGGGTCTGTTTGACCCAAATCAGAATATTTCATTTTATTAAATGGATCCAAAATGTTTCTAATCAATTAAAAAAACAATTAAACTGCATTTCCCTAGTGAATTACCTTATGGGATTTGTGGTTTAGGCGCCCATTGTTTCCTGTGAGCCATTATTGCATTGTAGAATATGTAGCCCTTCTAGGAGACCAGGTCAGAGGAGACTTCATGGCCTGAACTACAAGTCCCATAAGATAATGCATTAGGGAAATGCTGTTTCATGTTGACCTAACTCTAAAAGGATGTCTAAATTTTTCATTTCAATTGAAAATGTTGAAACAAAACATTTTGGTATTTCCAATGACATTTTTTTTGGAATTTCCATTCCAGCAAAAAATTAGGAATTTCAACCTTTTGTCACTTTTCAGGATAAAAACTGTTCAAATCTTTGAATTTCCCTCTCGATGGAAATTCCAAATTTTGCTCAACTCTGCTGGAATGTCAGTCTTCCTTCAGGTGGCTTGTTGACCTGAAAGACAAAATCTCTCAGCTTTACTCTTGATTCATTGATTTGCAAACGTCAATTACTTTGCCTTGCAGCACCTCCCTACAAAACTTTTGGATGAATCTGGTGCAAGGCCTACCTTGGAGCCATACGACGTGGTCCAATCATGTTTGAGTTCAGTCATCCTTAGCTAGTGGCAAGTTTGGAAAATCACCAGTTAAAAAAATTATTCGGTGTTTTACACAATATAGAGATTGTAAGTATGTGAACTCCCCTTCCCCTCCCCCCCACACGCAAAAAATCAAAAATGCAGTGCAAGAGACCACTTTTGAGGAAGCTGACATGTTATCTGGGTGAAAAGGTCATGAGATGACATTATATCAATTGTTTACAGAAAGTTTGACACAAAAATCCTATAAAAATAGCCAATTGCTACGGTCACTCCACATTCATATGAGAGCAAAATTAAAAACAAGTTTGGACATTTTATGACCAGTGTCATCACTCTTCTTGCAAATGACAATTTACAGTAATTTCTCTATTTTGGCACTGGGTTATAAGTCAAATAACTGTATCTTCTGGAATGTTCACCCTGATAGGTTACTTTAAAACCTTTTTCTATCAAGATGAAACCATTTAAATATATATACATTACAATGTATATAAGGTTTGTATTCCAGCATAAGCTATTTCTCTCTCATCCATCTTCATGATCTACTTTCATTCCTCACTGCCTCCCTTGTCTTCTCCTGCTTCCTACTTCCTTTTCTTCTCTTTACTCTTAGCGTTGTATCCACTGATGTTTAAAAAGACATTTTATTTTTTTATTATTCTCCATTATTCTCCATGTCTAGTTGGCAGCCGGTGTCAAGTGGAGTGCCCCAGGGGTCGGTCCTGGGGCTGGTTTTGTTCAATATCTTCATAAATGATCTGGAGGATGGTGTGGATTGCACTCTCAGCAAATTTGCGGATGATACTAAACTGGGAGGAGTGGTAGATACGCTGGAGGGGAGGGATAGGATACAGAAGGACCTAGACAAATTGGAGGATTGGGCCAAAAGAAATCTGATGAGGTTCAATAAGGATAAGTGCAGGGTCCTGCACTTAGGATGGAAGAATCCAATGCACCGCTACAGACTAGGGACCGAATGGCTAGGCAGCAGTTCTGCGGAAAAGGACCTAGGGGTGACAGTGGACGAGAAGCTGGATATGAGTCAGCAGTGTGCCCTTGTTGCCAAGAAGGCCAATGGCATTTTGGGATGTATAAGTAGGGGCATAGCGAGCAGATCGAGGGACGTGATCGTTCCCCTCTATTCGACATTGGTGAGGCCTCATCTGGAGTACTGTGTCCAGTTTTGGGCCCCACACTACAAGAAGGATGTGGATAAATTGGAGAGAGTCCAGCGAAGGGCAACAAAAATGATTAGGGGTCTAGAGCACATGACTTATGAGGAGAGGCTGAGGGAGCTGGGATTGTTTAGTCTGCAGAAGAGAAGAATGAGGGGGGATTTGATAGCTGCTTTCAACTACCTGAAAGGGGGTTCCAAAGAGGATGGCTCTAGACTGTTCTCAATGGTAGCAGATGACAGAACGAGGAGTAATGGTCTCAAGTTGCAATGGGGGAGGTTTAGATTGGATATTAGGAAAAACTTTTTCACTAAGAGGGTGGTGAAACACTGGAATGCGTTACCTAGGGAGGTGGTAGAATCTCCTTCCTTAGAGGTTTTTAAGGTCAGGCTTGACAAAGCCCTGGCTGGGATGATTTAACTGGGAATTGGTCCTGCTTCGAGCAGGGGGTTGGACTAGATGACCTTCTGGGGTCCCTTCCAACCCTGATATTCTATGATTCTATGATTTCCCATGATATACAAGTGCCAAATCTCTTGTTCTTGAATTTAACTGTAGATTAACACTCTTAATGAGAAAGTAATGACTGTCTTTAGTGGAAGCAACCTTAAAAAATCTTGCCACCTTTTTACTCATATGAATAGTCCTCAAGCTTGAATAAAGATTCTTTTTTTTTGGCTGAGTAAAGGGTAGCAAGATTGTGCCCAGGTGTCTAATCTATCATCTGTTGTGCAGATAAAGGAATTGTCATTTTCATGTTTGTCAGCAGATGCCTTTCATAAGAATTAAATCCACTTCTTAAATATAGACAAAAATCAGATATCCTCTTTGGCAGGCTTTGTTTTTGTGTCATATTTTCCTTATCTAGCATTTCCTTACTGTAAATAACTGCCTTGATATTTAGCATTTGCTGCTAATACAATCTGGTTTTGCAATAACTTCTGTCGGCACAGACTAGGATAGTAATCCACAGGAACATCACTGTCAGCCTCATAGCAACAAACTGTGTTGTGGTAAACAGAGTGGCTTTCTTTTTGTTTGCATAAACAGAAGGAAAGGGAACTAAGCTGTTATGTGAAGGGAGGCAAGGGCAAGATAGAGGTGCTGAACTATCTATGATACTTCTATGGCTCCCATAGTATCTGGGCCCGTCACCATCATTAAAGTACTTATTCTAACAACTCCCCTTGAGGTAGGGAAGTATTATTCCCATTTAAGATATGGGGAACTGACACAGAGTCTTATGGGAGTTAGGTGCCTAAATGCCTTTGAGGCTCTGGGCTCAAGTGACTTGCCCAAGGCCACAGATAGAAAAGAGAACTGAACATTGGTCTCCTGAGACCAGCTGTTAACCAATGGACTGTCCTTCCATGGATGGGGAGAAGGACATTTCTGACTAATTCCCAGCCTGATAGAACTATAGTCTTCTGTTACACCTGGGCAAATCTGTTGGGATTGTGTAGGAGTAACAGTGTAGAAGGTGGCTCGGGGAATGGAAGATGGGTCAAAAGGAGGAAGAGAGGAGGAGACTGAAAACAGAGAGCGATAGAAACAAGGGTTAAAACATCACTGGGTAAGAGTCTGAAAGAACACTAGAGCTGCACAGAAGTGACCCTCTCACAGATTCCATTCCCTCCAATGCATGCTCCGTACTCTGATATCTTCATAATGGGCTCTCTGCTTTTCTGGAGCTGCTGCTTTTTTCTAATCTCCTGCACTTCCTGGTTTCTATCTGATCTTGTTTAGGTCCAAATTATGTCACTGAGGCACTGCAGAGATGTGCTGCCAAGTGGGGAGTTGGAGGAGGGATTATGCCTTTGGAACTGTGTAGCCTGCTCTGTGGACTGATGGAAAAGAGTGTGGGGCTAGTTGCCTTTCATTAATAGGTGACTTTAATATAGAGTTAGAGACGAATCTTGCAGTCCAGTGGGAGTTTTGCTTGAGTCAGGACTGCAGATTTAGGTCCTAAAATGATATTTTATAACCAGTGGGTTAATAACATTTTAAATCATGGCTTTGAATATAAAATTATGCATTGAGTTTTAAAGAATAATATTGAAACCATCTTATAAATAACTATAGGTTTATAGATATCGTGGGTGCATAAAGATTAGAATCTAAATATCTGGCCTGATTTTCAACAGTGCTTTGAATCAGAGCACCAACAATTCCTATTTACTTCAGTAAAATGTTGATTTCGGTATTGAAGGCCCAATCTTGTTCTTGGGGAAGGAGTTTTGTTGCTGACATAAAAGACCACAAAATTGGAATTGAGTGCTGAATGGACCAAATTCTGCTCTCGTTTACTGAGTTGAAAAATGAGAGGAAAAACTGATAAATATGAATTTAGATGCCTAGCTTTAGGCACCTACATTTGGAAATATTGGCCCCCTGAGAAATCATACAAAGCCTGGGGAAAATTAGTACTTTGTAGAATACTGAAATACTATTTCTGTACATAACAGTAAATCCACTTCAGAGTCCTGCTTTTTAAAGAGTGTCTGAGTTTTACTCAGTCTGCTGCTCTTTTAGAAACATGAAATAATCCTATCTGTATGACCTCTGGGGTTGAAACCTGATGTTTCCTTCTGTGATTAATTGTCAGGGTTCAGAAGCCATGTTTTTTAACAAATCCCATGTTGCCAATATAAACCTGTGATCCAGTCATTCTTCTCATTGGGATTTGCCACTATTTTTGGTGTGTCTGCTTTTACAAGTTTCAGAGTAGCAGTCGTGTTAGTCTGAATTCGCAAAAAGAAAAGAGCACTCCTTTTCTTTTTGCTTTTACAAGTGTCTCTGAGTCTCGAGTAAATCATGTCCAAGAACAGGAAAAGGAGAGAAGTCTGGGCAAAAAATGCACAGAAGTTATGAATCTGAACAAATAGACAATGGAAAGCAAGCAACATTTTTATTCCCTTAAACTGTTTTCTCATGTATCCAGTGCAGATGGAGAATGTTGAGAATTGAGAACATTGAAGAATTCCTTTAACTAGGCTTCCATACAATTAGACTTTGTTTGCTTCCTTTTCAGTTTAGGAGCATTTTTAAAGTATACTGTAGGTGTCAAATGTGCTAATTCCCTTTATATCAACCATCCAACCTCAATCTCTGGCCTCTACAGCTCTCACACCAGAAGCTGGGTTACATAAGGTTAGTACCTGAATGACAGACTCAAGGAGAAAAAACAGGTTCTGCAGAAAGTGCTGGTAGTGATTATTCAGCAGGTGGCACTCTTCCCTTTGAATAGCTGCTGAACCAGTGCTTCAGAGGCCAGGGTGGTATGAAGAAGCAAGATGCTGTCTTTTAAATGTGTCATAAAACTCAGGGTCTGGCCACTTGTGATCAGTTACAGATCCTGTAGTACTTTTTCCCACTAAAGAACTCCAGCATCCTGGCCAAACTCTAACTTGACCAATTACTTTCTGTTGACTAGATTCCCCAGTAGCTCCTGTTGGGTCACTATTTAATTCCTGTTCTGAACTGCTGTGCATTTTATGTTGCTGTGCATTCTGCATACAGTTCCTGTGTTTCACTCCATAGGCAGATTCGTTTTGTGTAGGAAAAGGGAGTGTTTAGGTTTGAACAAAGAGAAGGTGATACTTTTGCAGATCAGAGGAGAGGGGATTTCATGCATAGGGACCGTATGGAGATGATTGTGGGTGTGGGATACATGGACAGAGCACTGAGGCTGCTCTGAAATGCCTTGAGAATATCTGCCATCATCTAGAAACATAAATCCCCTTTTTAAAGGGTTCATGAAAGGGATTAAAATCTTTTACGGAGATGTCCTTAAAGAGACACTTGGAGTACACAGTAACACGTGCAGGGCCAGATTAAGGCAGGAGCTTTAGGGGCTCCAGCCCAGGGCCCCAGCTCAAGGGGGGCCTCGCAAAAATAAACCACAGGCAGAGATCTCCAACTGCAGGCGGCTAAAAGTCCCGCAGCACAGCGGGGCACTCACGCAGGCTGCCTGCATGCCATGGCCCCACGCCGCTCCCATTGGTATTTGTGTGACTGCTGCAGGAATATAGAATCTAGTTCTGGTGCCCACAATTCAAAACGGATGTTGATATATTGGAGAGAGCTCAGGGAAAAACCAAGAGAATGATTAAAGGATTAGAAAATATGCCTTACAGTGAGGGACTCAAAAGCTCAATCGATCTTAGTTTAACAAAGAGAAGGTTAAGGAGTGACTTGCTTTCAGTCTATAAGTACCTACATAGGAAACAAATATTTGATAATAGATCCTTCGGCCTAGCATAGAAAGATATAACATGATCCAATGTCTGGAAGTTGAAGCTAGACAAATTCAAACTGGAAATAAAGTGTAAAATTTTAACAGCTTGAGTAATTAAGTATTGGAACATCTTACAAAGGTAGTGGTGGATTCGCCAGCACTGGCAATTTTTAAATCAATTTTTTTTTTTAAAGACATGCTCCAGGACAGCGTTTCTCAAACTGGGGTCTGCGGACCCCTGGGGGTCCCCAAAGATACTCCAGGGGGTCTGCGGGCCACGCTGATCAACTCCTTCCCCCTCTCTCCCTCAACTCCTCCCCATCCCTCACAGCTGTTCCCCACGGTGAAGGAGGTGCTGGGAGGGAGGGGGAGGAGCGGGCACGCTAGGTCCATGCCATTCCTGGAAGCGGCCAGCACGTCCCTGTGGCCCGGGGGGGGGAAGAGGTCTCTGCGCGCTGCCCCCTGGCCCAAGCGCCGACTCCACAGCTCCCACTGGGTTGGAACTGCAGCCAATGGGAGCTGTGGGGGAAGTGCCTGTGAAAAGGGGCAGCGCACGGAGAACCCCTGACTCCCCTCCCCCCCCGCCTAGGAGCCACTGCCAGAGGGATGTGCCGGTCGCTTTCGGGAGCCACCCGAGATAAGTGCCGTCCCCCCCTTACTCCCTCCAGCACCCCAACACCCTGCCCCAGCCCAGAACCCGCACCCAAACTCCCTCCCAGAGCCTCCTGCACTGAAACTCCCTCCCTCACCCCTCACCCCCTGCCGCACTCTAACCCCAGCCCTGAGCCCCCTTCTGCACCCAAATTCCCTCCCACACCCCCTCCTGCACCCAAACTCCCTGCCAGAGCCCGCATCTCCTCTCGCACCCAAACTCCCTCCCGCACCCCTTACCCCCACCGACTCTCTACCCCCCTGCCCCAGCTCTGAGCCCCCTCCTGCACCTAAACTCCCTCCCCCACCCTCTCCTGCACCTAAACTCCCACCCCAGAGCCCACACCCCTCCCTCCCTCCTTCACCCAAACTCCCAGATCAGAGCCTGCACCCCCTAGTGAAAGTGAGTGAGGGTGGAGGAGAGTGAGTGATGGAGGGAGGGGGGATGGAGTGAGCAGGGGCTTGGCCTTGGGGAAGGGGGTGGGAAGGGGTGTGGCCTCAGGGAACAGGGAGGGGCAAGGGCTGAGTGGGGGAGCTTGGGGGTCCCCTGGCAATTTTAAAATCAAAATGGGGGTCCTTGGGTTGCTAAAGTTTGAGAACCACTGCTCTAGGAATTATTTTCTGGAAGTTCTAAGGCCTGTGCTATACATAAAATCAGTCTAGAGGATCACATTGGTCCTTTCCGGCTTTGGAATCTGTGAAATGACTCGAGAAGTCCCTTCCCACTACTTCCAGCTGCCGGGCTGGATTCCAGGCGGGAACTCTCTTGAGTATTTGGGTGATTGCCTAGCTAACGTACCAGTTGGAGCTTCATTGCCCCAAGCTTGTTCTGTGGGTTTGGGGACCCCCAGTCACACTGCATGTATGCTGTGGTAATGCATCAAGCACCAACCAGCACACGCTGCTCCTGTATGAAGCAGCAGGAAGGTGCACTGCAAGTGGGAGGGTGGATTGATTTAAATCAAAGCAATTTAAATCACTGCTTTTACTCATGATTTAAATCAGCAATCAGGAAATCTTGATTTAAATAATCTATTTTAATTATATTTTGCACATGTTCTCTTTAGTTATTTTCTTAAAGCTTGATTCTCATATTGATTTGCAACTAAATATAGCCTTCACATTAAATTTGGTGATTCTTTTTGCTAATCAGTAGGGTACACCATATCTGTAATTCTTTATTTAAGCAATTATACAGCTTAACTCACATTTATTGAGATTCTTAATTTTTACCTTTTTTATGTTAGAAAATGGTGAATGATGCATTTCTTGTTACAAATTATTATTAATTTTTTACTTCTGATTTGTGTCACGCTCTATTTGGATGGAAATTCAAATTCAATTAAAAAGGCACAAAGCCAGCATTTTTTATTTAAAACCCTTCTAACTTTGCTGAATAAAAAAGAAAAAAGAGTTTATCAAAGTTTATGAAAATATGTTTTGTATTTAAAATAACTGATTTATTAAACAAAGGAAGTATTATCTGTAGCTAGTGAATTGAACTGATTATTTCTCATCACTATGTCCTTCAAGATTTTGGAGACAGTAAATTTCATCCTCTCGCACCTAGTTTTTCTTCATAGATTGGAAGAGGAAATCAAGCCTACCTCCTTTTTTCAACTCCCAATCACTTTCTCAATTTTGAATAACTAGTAATTGAACTTAAATATTTGAATATGCCAAAATGAAGAAGCTATTCTCTCTGCACCTGCAGAGGAGGCTGCTGCTGTAAAAAGCTGGTTTAGCACTTCAACAAACTCTTGTTCCAGTTGCTTAGCTAGAGACTTTCACTAGTTCAGTGCTTTGATGTTTTTTAAAACTTGGCAGCAAACAAGTATGGTTTAAAATAATTTAAATTAAATAAAACATATTCATAGATTATAATAAGGTAAGGCCTTAGCATAGATTGTCAATTTCAAATTTAATTTGAAATTAGGTTTATTTTTAGAAAGTAAACCTGCAATTAGTTCAAATAAAAAAATCCTTTTTTAAAAAAACAAATTTTTATCTGCCCTGCCATGTGGCCTGATAGTGATTCGTTGATATTTTAGCTCATTTTTAAAAGAAATCTGAAGCCTCCAAATTGTAGTTAGCAAAGTAAGCACACAACTTTATGTTCTAATTACTGTTTCAGTGTTTACTCTTGTCTTCTGCATCCCCCAGCCCGATCTGATCTACAACCTATTGTGGTTATTGTCCTTATTTTGCTTGTAAGCTTTGTGGCAGGGGCTGATCTTCATCTGTTGTTTGTATAGTGCCCAGCACCATCAGACCCCAGTCCTGATGGGAGCTTCTGCATGCTTCTTTGATACAGAGAGTAATGAATAAGGTTAGTCCAATCTCCTAGCCACCTGGCATCATCCTGCTGGAGATTGGGGCTGACACTGCTGTTACCCATATAAAACTTCATTGACAGCAGTGGAGTTACAATGGTGTATGTGGCAGCAGAATGTAGGCCAGTGTGTGGTGTATGGCAATGTAATGACTTCCAACATACCTGTAGGGTCAATTACTCACATCTAGATGAAGTCTGCATCAGATATGTCTTGGGACAATAGAAATCTTTCATTACCAAAAATATATGGTTCTCATGTTGATTTGCCGCGGAATCTAAACAAAACAGAAAAGTGTTGCCAACACATATGATTTCTTTAAGTCTTACAGTCCTGAGTGTGAGATGATCAGCTTTTGTTTTTTTTTTTAAATAAAGTAAGTTTTGAGCATGGTTGTGGAGGGAAGTTTGAAAGCATGACCTGAGTGTGGTGCAAAGGCTCAAAAACGAGAAGGCGAATACAAAGAGACCTCAATGCATTATTTAAAAAAAAAACAAATAACAACAACAACAAAAACCCCACCATGATTTTTAAGCCAATCCCATGATTTCTGAACAACTACCTCAGTATTTTTGAATGTTTGTGGTTGCCACTATGGACAGAATGAAGTATATGATCCAACAAAGAGGTATTCTCATAACTAGTGCTTAACACTGGAGGGACACAATTAACCATTGTGGCTAGCATGGTTGGTTTATTGTGAATGCTAATAAAATCTTTAATATGAACTATTTTTAGTTGTAGAAAAAAATCTGGGATCTCCTGTGCCAAGTGGGGACTTTTCCATGATGAATTACACTCACATTTTTTTCCTTTTCTTTTCCATAAATTGTACTTTTGTGTTATTTGCAACACATTCTTCTATTGCTTACTATTATTCATCCAGTACTACTGGGCACAGTAACTGTTAACAGCCAAAGCCACTTTCCCATTTTCAGTAATAACAGTAAATACCTTTGAGGAAGGTTCTGGTAATAGCTAGAATCCACAAATTATAATGCCTTTCAAGTGGTAATTTGTGCTGCAACTTTTCTAGGGTCACTTTTTTTCAGTTATTTCTGAATAATGTTACATTTATCTGTTTTTTCGTTCAGTAACATTTTCCCAAGCCTCACAATGTGATTAATGTTGTGGTTGAACAAGTAGTAAAATTTCAGCCACAAAGAGTTAATTACTTGTAAATAGCTCTATTTTCTCCAGGCAGACATCTAAATTAAAACCTGTCTACAAAATAGGCTACTATTCTAATGTGTTTCTGTATCATCTGTTTCTATTCAACATATAAGTTGTCCAGGTCGTTGTTCTTTATATGGGGGTGTGTCTGTGTGTGCACATGCAAAGCACTCAGATGTTTTTAATTGTTCAGTATAATACCTAGGCAGTGAGATATACAATGGAGATGAAAACAGTATAAGAAAACAGGGCCAGATTCTCAAAGGTATTAAGATGTCTAACTCCCATTGGATCTGGGTCCTAGATCGTAAGCTTATGCTCAAATAAATTTGTTAGTCTCTAAGGTGCTACAAATACTCCTTTTCTTTTTGTGGATACAGACTAACACGGCTGCTACTCTGAAACCTGTCAATATAGAACATAAATTCTTAAACCATCCTTTTGCTGTTACTGGCTAGAAAAGACGACAATGTACTTGGTAGCTTGCTGAAATCTTATTGATTATTACTGTTAATTATTAATATCGTTTATTAATTTTAATTGCCATGGCATATGCAATGTGCCTTACAGAACCAAAAAAGATCTGGCCTTGGGGAATTCACATTCTAAAGCCCCAATCCTGATTAAAAACTTACACACATGTAATTGTACTATCATGAGTAGTCCTATTGACATTCATGGGCTGCTCATATTCATAAAGCTGAGCACATGTCAAAGTCTTTGCTGGATCAGGGCCTACATGCAGACGTGACAACTCGTCAGGATCATACATAAAAAGGTAAAAAGGGAGACGAGGATAAAGGTTACCATAGATCATGTTGTTTTCCACTAATGCATGTACATACAGTATCTTGAATGAAGTATTACATTATAATCATAGAATCATTGGACTGGAATGGACCTCAGGAGGTCATCTAGTCCAGTCCCCTGCACTCATGGCAGGACTAAGTATTATCTAGACCATCCCTGACAGGTGTTTGTCTAAGCTGCTCTAAAAAGTCTCCAGTGATGGAGATTCCTCAACCTCCCTAGGCAATTTATTCCAGTGCTTAACCACCCTGACAGGAAGTTTTTCCTAATGTCCAACCTAAACCGCCCTTATCTTCAGAGGTTAAGAAGAACAATTTTTTCCCCTCCTCCTTGTAACAACCTTTTATGTACTTGAAAACTGTTATCATGTCCCCTCTCAGTCTTCTCTTTTCCAGACTAAACAAATCCAATTTTTTCAATCTTCCTTCATAGGTCCTGTTTTCTAGACCTTTAATCATTATTGTTGCTCTTCTCTGGACTTTCTCCAATTTATCCACATCTTTCCTGAAATGTGATGTCCAGAACTGGACACTACTCCAGTTGAGGCCTAATCAGCGCGAAGTAGAGCGGAAGAATTACTTCTCGTGTCTTGCTTACAACACTCTTGCTAATACATCCCAGAATGATATTTGCTGTTTTTGCAACAGTGTTGCACTGTTGACTCATATTTAGCTTCTGGTCCACTATGATCTCCAGATCCCTTTCTGCAGTACTCCTTCATAGGAAGTCATTTCCCATTTTGTATGTGTGCAACTGATTGTTCCTTCCTAAGTGGAGTACTTTGCATTTGTCCTTATTGAATTTCATCCTATTTACTTCAGATCATTTCTCCAGTTTGTCCAGATCATTTTGAATTATAATCCTATCCTCCAAAGCACTTGCAACCCCTCCCAGCTTGGTATCATCCACAAACTTTATAAGTATACTCTCTATGCCATTATCTAAATAATTGATGAAGATATTGAACAGAACTGGACCTAGAACTGATCCCTGCAGGACCCCACTTGTTATGCCCTTCCAGCATGACTGTGAACTACTGATAACTACTCTCTGGGAATGGTTTTCCAACCAGTTATGCACCCACCTTATAGTAGCTCCATCTAGGGGTTGTATTTCCCTAATTTGTTTATGAGAAGGTCATATGAGACAGTCTCAAAAGCTTTACTAAAATCAAGATATACCACGTCTACTGCTTCCCCCCATCTACGAGGCTTATTATCCTGTCAAAGAAAGCTATCAGGTTGGTGTGACGTGATTTGTTCTTGACAAATCCATGGTGACTGTTACTTATCACTTTATTATCTTCTAGATGTTTGCAAACGGATTGCTTAATTATTTGCTCCATTATCTTTCCGGATACAGACGTTAAACTGACTGGTCTGTAATTCCCCGGGTTGTCCTTACTTCCCTTTTTATAGATGGGCACTATATTTGCCAATGTTAATATAAATGTTAATAACTATTAGTTATTAACTCGCCTCTCATAGGTGGCACAGCAGATGTGATTAAACAGTAGCAAAATTGTTGATTTAAGGTACTTGTATGTCCCCTATCACTGTGATGTCTGAGCACCTCATAATCTTTACAGGTATTTAGCTTTACAACACCACTCCTGTGATTATTGTCATCTTATAGAGGGGGAACTGAGGCACAGAGATAGACTAAGTGACTTGCCCAAGGGCAAATAGGAAGCATGTGGCAAAGCAGGGAATTGAAACAAGGTCTTCTAAGTCCTAGGCTAGGGCCTTAACCACTGAACTATCCTTTCTGTCTGGATGAGCATCATGCTAGTTTTCCCTGCATTTCTGGAGCAAAAACAGTTTGTCCTTATGGGCAGCAGGGAGATCAGCCTCCAGAAATATGTATAGAACTGTAATTACAGTATTTGCCCAGAAAAATCCTGTCAACTCACCATGATAAAAATGACCAGTACACGATATTAGATCAGTGTGTTCCAAAACATTCACTATTGGCTGGACTCTCGAACTGTTATTTTTATTATAAAAAGCACTTCGATCCAACCAAGGCCCCTCTCTATTTATTTAAAAGACAAGGGCCCAGATCCACAAAGGGATTGCAAAGAGTTGCAGCACTGAGTGTTACAGCACCTACAAAGCTACAGGGACAATACTCAACCCAGAAAGCCTGAATTAAGTGTGTAGGCTCCCTACACATTGAGGTAGACACCTAAGGATGCAATCCACAAAAGCCAGCATGCTAGGAGGTTGCTGCCTAAGCTAGTCAGTGGGAAATGCTGAGGAGAGGTGTATGTCCTAAGCCCATGGCCCCTACCCCCCTCATAGATGTGTAGAGCTTTCCCTGCAGCCCAGACTTAGGCATATATCTCTGCTACTGGTCCACAGCTGGGAACCCCTTCCCTGGAGTTAAGCAGCTTGGACTCCTAAGCAGCAGCCACCACTTTATAACTTTTAACCCAATTGTTAGGGCACTTATCTGGGACATGGGAGACCAAAGTTCTGTTCCCTTCTGTGTCCGAGGAGAGGGAGAGGATTTGATCAGGGGTCTCTCACACCTCTCAGGTACGTGCTCTAAGCCACTGAGATGTGAGATATTCTGATGTGCGGCTCCCTCACTCTGCCCTGTTGAAGCTGTTCCACTTTGGCTAAATTATTAAGGAGTCATTGGGCCAGAGAGCAGGAGACTCTGTAGGCCAGTGGTTAGAGCACCCATCTAGGAGATGGGAGACACAGTTCTTCGGCTCCCATGGCTCTTTAATTATGTGTACACAGTGAAACAGCTTCAATAGCAAAGAATGAAGAGCCCCACATCAGAATATCCCATGTCTCCTGAGAGATGTGGGCGCTCCGTGTTAAAATGAAGCTGTGAATGCTCTAACCCTTGGGATAAAAGTTAGAAGGTCATCACCTCCTCCAGCCAGCTTTTGAAAGGGACTGATCCAGCAAGCAGCCTCTAAGCACACCTATGGATCAGGCCCCACACAAGAGTTAGGTAGGTGAACACCTGTCTTCCCCGGTTTGTGGATCAGTCTGGGGCTTAGACAGGAAATAGATCTCTGGACACCTACAGGCTAGGGAGGCTGCAATGTACATACCAGGAACTTAGACACCTAGGGAACTTTTACTGAAAGTAAAAGCACCTACAGGGTTTGGCTATATTTGAGGGGGGTGTTTGTGGCTTGCAGCAGAGCCTACAACTGGGACTTAAGTGCCTGAATCTGGGGGTTAGATGCCTATGTATGTCTGTGTGATCTAGGCCAAGGGGTCAAGTTCATCTCTCATGTAACTCCAAGTAGGTATTAAGTGAGACCATGACTGTTTGCTCATGTACTGTTGATGAGTCTTGGAGATTTCCTCCCAATCCCTAGGACACTGGAGAATGACAGGCCCAAACACACAGCTTCTAGAACACAACAAGTGAGACTGATTCAGGCTGCCTTAGATTTCAATAAGAGTTTGCAAAAGGAAAAGGAGTACTTGTGGCACCTTAGGGACTAACAAATTTATTTGAGCATAAGCTTTCATGAGCTACAGCTCACTTCATCGGATGCATGCAGTGGAAAATACAGTGGGGAGATTTTATATACACAGAGAATATGAAACAATGGATGTTACCATACACACTGTAACGAGAGTGATCAGGTAAGGTGAGCTATTACCAGCAGGAGAGCTGGGGTGGGGGAACCTTTTGTAGTGATAATCAAGGTGGGCCATTTCCAGCAGTTGACAAGAACGTCTGAGGAACAGTGCCGGGTGGGGGGGAGGGAATAAACATGGGGAAATAGTTTTACTTTGTGTAATGACACATCCACTCCCAGTCTTTATTCAAGCCTAACTTAATTGTATCCAGTTTGCAAATTAATTCCAATTCAGCAGTCTCTCGTTGGAGTCTGTTTTGGAAGATTTTTGTTGAAGAATTGCCACTTTTAGGTCTGTAATCGAGTGACCAGGGAGATTGAAGTGTTCTCCAACTGGTTTTTGAATGTTATAATTCTTGACGTCTGATTTGTGTCCATTTATTCTTTTACGTAGAGACTGTCCAGTTTGGCCAATGTAAAACTTCAAAAACAGACTCCAACGAGAGACTGCTGAATTGGAATTAATTTGCAAACTGGATACAATTAACTTAGGCTTGAATAAAGACTGGGAGTGGATGTGTCATTACACAAAGTAAAACTATTTCCCCATGTTTATTCTCCCACCCCCTACCCCCTACTGTTCCTCGCACTTTCTTGTCAACTGCTGGAAATGGCCCATCTTGATTATCACTACAAAAGATTCCCCCACCCCAGCTCTCCTGCTGTTAATAGCTCACCTTACCTGATCACTCTCATTACAGTGTGTATGGTAACACCCATTGTTTCATGTTCTCTGTGTATATAAAATCTCCCCACTGTATTTTCCACTGCATGCATCCGATGAAGTGAGCTGTACCTCACGAAAATTTATGCTCAAATAAATTTGTTAGTCTCTAAGGTGACACAAGTACTCCTTTTCTTTTTGCGGATACAGACTAACACGGCTGCTACTCTGAAATAAGAGTTTGCTGACTCAGGATCAAGCTCTATATGTCAGGCAAAGAAGCAGAGGGAATTTATTTTGTTTACCAGTCTATCTGATTTACTGTTCCCTAAGACTTGAAGGCAGTGCATCAAGACGCCGTACCAGTCCAGACAACTGGCGTGGGTGGGTGTTTGCGTAGCAACATATTACAATGTGATGAGAGGCAGAGACAAGATGTACAATATGTTTTTAACATATGCTTCACAAACAGATGGTGAAACAAAAGCTTTATATAAAGCAGTTAGGTTGCTTTGGTATTCAAACCAATACGAATATGGCCATGCTAATTTATTACCCCCATCACAACAGTACTAGTGTTTTACTTAGAAGCTGGCAGATCATCCCATGTCTCTGCATACAACTCAAATTATCACTTTGAATTCTGAATAAACAAATCATAAATATTTCACAGGGCTATCTGGATCTGAAGTGCAAATTCAGGTTAGCCACTGCAATTAGGGAACAGTTACTTTAGTTACTGAACTAACTACAAATAAACCTGGATTGTTGAGACCTTATTGACACAACAACACTAGTGTGCTTGTTTAGCATTTGTTTTTTTCCACACAGAAATGTGTCCCATACCTGGAAAACAAATGGATCACTATATATTGTATATACATTGAAGCCGGTGGCCTTAACAAGTTTTTCCATTGAACAGGATCTGTGCTGCCAAGGCTATTTCAAGCTTGTTTAGAGAGTTTTCAACTCAAAGAACCTACCAGAGAAAAGAAATGTTCATTTAAGAGTAATGTTGCAGTTAATAAATATTTCTTGTGTTATGATGATCATATGATGATGTGGTAGCACCCCTAATTTGTTATATGATCTCACACAGGAAGGCACCGTCTGTGCCATAAAGAGCTAACAGTCTAACTAGCATAACCAAGAAGGAAACAATACAATCCAAATATATAACTTTGTATATATTTATTATTAATAATTATTTGTATTATGGAAGCACCCAGAAGCCCCAATTAAGGTCAGGGGCCCATTGTGTTTGGCTCTGTAAAACACATAGTTGCAAACAGTCCCAAATGTAAATAGGTAAGACATACAAAGAGTAAGAGGGGAAACAGAGGTAGGAAGTGATTTGCCTAAGGCCAGAAGTAGGTTAGTGGTGGAGCAGGGAAATAACCTAGGTCTCCTGGCTCCCACTGCAGGATCCTGTCTACTAGACCATGCTTTTCCCCTACACTTGCAAAGTACGTAATCTCTTTTTTGAAGTGCACAAATGCACATCAGCTGTACATGACTCCCCTCATACTATCTATTCTTTGTTGGCCAATTTTGGTAGATATCTGAGATGATGTGGTTTTGAGGAAAGGCTTTAATGCCCACACTTTTCTTTTTAAAGGCTTTGTAGCAGCACTAATATTCTCACTAATGGTTGGAAACCAGCACACACAGCCCTGGGAATATAAGAGATGGGGCAGCTAGCAGGGCATTCTCATTGAGGGCTGCAGGACTCAGGAATTTGCTCTCTCCCTTGGCCCAAAATTAGACTTAGTAACTTTACAGACGTGCTGCAAAAGACGCCGGTTTAATTGGGTTTCCGGAGAGAGCTGAGGGTGTGCTTGCCAGACTGATGAAAAGGTAGAAAGGAGATTGTGTAGGTGTCTGGCTGGCTGACAGCCTCTTGAAATGATTATTTTAATACCGATGGGATTTTACTGTATTATTAATGCTGCGTTAAGGCACCTAGAGCCTTCAATAGGCATCTTGCTTATGATTTAAATCTAAATAAATAATTAATTTGATATCCAGTCCTTCCTGGTACAAGGTGAGATATTATACCTACTGTACTTGTTAGCTCCTGATGTATTGAGGGAGGGCTTGAGTTATTAGTTTTCAGATAGCAGTTTGTATAATCTTATTAAGGCCCCAAATCCAACCCACTCAGCACAGTAATATCACCATACGTTCAAGCAACCAGTAGAATGGGAAGATGCAATATCATTTTCTCTTCTCATCCTGATTCCTCAAGATGGGTTCATGATGCCGTGACGTCACGGTATGATGCTTTAAATTTATACAAGGTTTTCTATTTCTTTTGCAAGTCAAATCTGGCAAGTGTGGAATAGACCCATCAAAGAGATTGTGCCATTAATTTCAAGATGGATGGCAATGCGGCAGCATTACTGCGGGCCAGTCATGTCTGTGGGTACTGTACATCTGGGCCATCTGGGCATGGAAATGGAAACATATCCCTCTGAGCAACTTTAACAACTAAAGGAAAAGCAAAATCTGTCTTGTATTGGTTTAACACTGAAGAATTCTCTATCATCAGATCAAAACTGAAGCAAAACAAATACTCCACCTGGTTCTCTCTAGTTTCCACCACATGTTATATGCATTCTGATAGTATATGGAGGAAACATTGGTTAGTTAATTCATATATGATCATATCGTTCATGATAGCGCGGCTGAAGTCTATTCTATGAATTTATGGACAGAATAGGTAATTCTTAGCTGATGCTTGGATTAATATATTTAAATAAATTTGAATGACTGTGAGAGTGTCTTAAGTAGAGCTAGCTGACATTTTCTGAATTTCAAGTTTTAGACATTTTCATCAAAAAATGATTTTTTTTATTAAAAAATAACAACTAAAACTTTTGAGTGTAGTTGTAGTCATGTCAGTTTCTGGTTATTCTCTCTCACAGAACTCTGGAGACATGCTCATATTTTTTAAAAACCAGTTGTATTTATAAGCCATTTTCATAGGCCATATATAGCACGGGGTTCGGAAACACTTCCATGTTTATAACTCTACTGGATTTCTGCATGGCTTCAGTAAGTTTTTTTTTATGCGAGTGTAAGTAAGAGTAATAAGATGTTTGACATCAGGTATAATAATTGCTCGCCTCCATTTATTTTCTTGACCATGTTATTTTGTCACCATGAGGCCCATGCTGAAAATGGCTTTTGCAAAGCGTGAAACCAGCCATTGCTTAGAACTGCACCTCTGAGTTGGCCTGAAAGGTTGCACTGTGTGGTTGACACTTAACTGTTATAACTATCTCTTCTCTCTCATTCAATCCTACACAACTCAGAGCTGAAAACAGCAGCACGGCCAGCAACAGTAAGCTGGTAATAATGTATGAGGGAAAGTTGAACTGGTGTCACTTATGACTACCTTAGTTCCGGGAAGGATGGCATCCTCACAGCTTTTCTTTCAGTTATACAAGCAATTTCTGTGCCAGTCAAGTCAGTGATCCTCATCCTCACTGCTGTCAGTATTGGTGCTTCAAATAACAAAGATCTCCGGGGTGTTGAGCTTTTGTCCTGGCAATATCTTTTGGATGCAGATTTTAAAACTCACGTTTTGCATCAAAGTGAAGGGTTTTTTATTCCTTTTATGCAACAATATTTGTTAGCAGTTAATATCATGCGTCAGGTTGTGCAAAGGTCAAATCAGGAACAGGAAAAACATCTGAGGGTCCCTCCTCATTATCATTCATTTGTACCATTTTAAAAATCCTTTTCTGCGCTCTTTCACAGAACCCCATATAATTTTGGAATGGGAGAGTGCTAAGTAAAGATGAATGTTTCTGAGTCTGATATCATGAGGACGTATAAAATAATAGTCTTGCTCCATAGGAGAATTTCAAAGGGTTTCCACAAACAAATCTAAATAATTATTTTGGTAATTTTAAAATGTAAGTGGTAGAATTCTGACTGCACTGAAGTCAATGGCAAAACTTCCATTGACTTCAGTGGGGCCAGGATTTCACCTAAAGTATTTTTTAAGTATGCAAAGTACTCATAGAACTCATAGCAAAAAAGATTATCTTAGACAACTGGAGTGATACTTGTATATCTATAATACAGTGTAGAATGGAAACACAGATGTTTCTCAGTTATAAGGGTGCTAGCGGTTGATGCTATAATATCATCCTAGGTTGCACAGATGAGCACTAATAAAACCTTTGTTTCCTTTTCTTATGGTTTGTTACTGTAGATGCCCTGCTGCAAGCTATTGCACAAACAAAATGAGAACATTCTTAATATTTCCAGTTCTGAAAGCTACAGTGAGATGATACATGACAGGTAAAATTTCAGGCTAGGAGTCTTGGCCAGGTGCACTATAGGATTTTTCATCTTTTGAAACATAAGGCATTGGCCACTCACAGAGACAAAATAGTGTACTGCAGGGATCAATGCTTTGGTGCAGAGACAGTTGATATGATCTGTATTAATGTTTCAGGTAAGATAGGAAATAATTACAATTTAAAACATAGATTAAAGATTAAACTAATTTTAGTGGTTATTTCTCACAATAATGAAAACCTATATAATTCTAGTATACAATGGTATTGTAGTCATGTTGGCCCACCTTAGAGAGACAAGGTGAGTGAGGTAATATCTTTTATTGAACCAACTTCTGTTGGGTAGAGAGACAAGCTTTTGAGCCTGCAGGGAATCCCACTTTTATTATAGTTAAATATAATTAAAATGGTCAGTTGTGTCTGCAACGGTACACTTATTACATATGGGGCGTACCAAAGGCAGGGATGCCAGTTGGGGACAGGGCCATCTGGTGGGAGGGGCAAAAGGGGCAGTTTGCTCCAGGCACCCCGTTTGAGAGGTCCCCCAAATGGAATGGCCATGGAGTGCCACTCAAGTCATGACAGAAGGGCTACAGGGCCAAATTGCAGTGAGTGGTATTACAACTCAGTGCCAGGCCAAACCTGAGTGGCACTGTGATGCCACACATAAGCACTCAGAGCTAGGAGCTGGGACTAGCCCCATGGGACAGGAGCCAAGTCACCACTGTGGGGTGAGTGTGGTGGTGCGTACCAGCTGAAAAATTTCTGGGGGATCCCTAAAAATGGTGCCAAGTATTGGAGGGGTAGCCATGTTAGTCTGTATCCACAAAAACAATGAGGAGTCCAGTGGCACCTTAAAGACTAACAGATTTATTTAGGCATAAGATTTTATGGGTAAAAAAACCCACTTCTTCAGATGCATGGAGTGAAAATTACAGATGCAGAGATAAATATACTGACACATGAAGAGAAGGGAGTTACCTCACAAGTGGAGAACCAGTGTGAACAAGGCCAATTCAGTCAGGGTGGATGTAGTCCACTCCCAATAATTGATGAGGGGTGTCAATACCCAGAGAGGGAAAATTGCTTTTGTAGTGAGCCACCCACTCCCAGTCACTGTTCAAGCCCAAATTAATGGTGTTAAATTTGCAAATGAACTATAGCTCTGCAGTTTCTCTTTGAACTCTGTTTTTGAAACTGCAGAGCTACAATCTTTAAGGTCCTCATTCTAAAAATGGTGGTAACATTTGAGGCCTGACATAAAAGAAGTATAATAGATGAGAAGACAGCTAGCTATCGAGATTAAATCTATGTTATATAATGTCTTTATACTATCATAGCACCTGCAATCTAAGATTTTCAACATACTTTGCAAATATCAATTAATTTAACTCCACAGCTCTGTATGTTAGGCGAGTATTTTTTCATCCCCATATTTTACTGAGCTTTCTGAGGCATAGAGAGATTAACACCTCTAATTATGCTTGCCTTAATTTCTGGGTGTCTAACTCTGATTTTCAGAGGTGCTGAGCACCCACAACTCGAACTTCCCCCATCCTTTGGGGAAATCTGGATTTGCTTCTGAAACTTGGGCCACAGTTGTCTGAACCAGACCCAGAAAGTTTCTGAACTTTTTGGAAAATTCAGATTCCCATCCAAACTTTGCAAACTGGGTCCATATCTGCAAAGGCTCAATCCTTTGCCAACTAAACAGTGGAAGTGGGATCAGCCTCCAAGTAAGCAGTTCTGCTTCTTCACAAAACATATTTTCGAGAGGCAAGCTTATAACAATCTAATTAGCCAAAAGATAACCAAAAAAAAAAAAAAAAGAAGAAAGAAAATGACCAGCAGCAAGTGACAAGTGACTTTAAAATAAAATGTTATTTTTTAAAAGATTTCTAGAGTTATAGCATCTGGGCTAAAAGCCAGCATCATATTGCTAAAAATTAACTTTAAAAGACTGTTCAAGTCATATTGTCAAATTAACACTGTGCACTTCACACACAAGGCACTTCTTTTGCCTATTACATTGAAGGATGAGGGTCTGACAAGAAGCTGAAGTGCTTAATGAAGTGCTTAATTAAGATGCTCTACTAATTGTTCTTCCATTCTTGGTGCAGAATGGTGCAGTTAGGAATTGCATAATCCTAGTAGAGAGCAATTTGTTTCTCTGAACATATTTCCATGCTAAGAAGGAAAGTGGGGTGTGTGTGTGTAATCTGAATCAATGCCTTTTGAAGATAATGGATGTCTTTCCATTCACTTCAGAAGGCATTTGATTAGACCCTTTGCTTCTGTTCCTTTTACTCCGTGTTTCTTTTGTTGCAGTTTAGTTGCAACCAACTTGTTAAAGAATCTTACTGCAAAATGTGTGCTGCTTTGATGTATTAGAATGATGTACTGATTAGATGGATGGTGGGGCAAAGGGTGATAGTAGCATGCAATGGAAGATGTAACACAAAGGGTAAAATTCATTAAAGAATTAAGCAGGAACAGCTCTATTAAATACACCCATTTTCACAATTTAATTGGACAATATCCAGAAGGGAAGGAGCCCCTGTTGGGAAACTTCTATTTAAGTAGAGCAAGGGGCACGCATGCACACACACACACACAATCACAATCACAATCACAACCAACCTTCCTTACAAGTTTCTTACTGAGAAAGAAAATCAGAATATTTGTGATTCATCTATTTTGACATGTCATTCTCTCTTGTGTAAGCTGCTAAGTTTCAAAGGCTGAAGGCTGGGTCCTTGGCTTCTGTTGCAGCTGCTCTATACTGTTGGTGCTGTACAACACAGCCAGAAAACGGCTCCAAAGGATAAGGATTCCCTGTTGTAGGGGAATTTTCTAGTGGAGTAAAGCCAGTGTAATCGGCCCAATACCACCAGCTCCTCTCCTCTCCCTGCTCTGTGTAGGGATCAGATCCAGAACACACACCATTATGTCTGATCTTTGGCTGTCTCAACTGTTATAATTTAGGGCAGCTCCTAGAGGAACCAAGGGCGAATAGTATTTTTGAGCTATTCTAGGGCAATGGACATCTTTTAGTATCTTTTCAGGGTATATGGTGGGAAAGGAGGTTGGGTAAACAAAGGAAAGCAGAATTTCAGGATCTATATAATTAGAAATATCTCATATCGTGAATAACTTGAAACAAAGGTACACATCACCCTCCAGGCAGGGAAGGTAGTGGAATACCCGTGTTTTTACCTATGCATAGAAGCACCACTTAGTCACTGTTTGTGACCCATGGACCTCTTGATGCAGAGGACACAGGAAACCCCAGTGTTCTCCAAAAGAATGACATGGAAGGTCTCTAAGGAAAGCCAATGTCACACTGGTCATCATAATAATTGCCTGTACAGAAAATGTCAGGAGTTACGTGTATATACTGAAAATTATGTTCTCTAGGCCTTGTAGTTAAAGGTCGGTCACTCAAAGGTAGCACGTCTTGAGACAAACTTCCCTAGACTGGAGGTGGGAGACACTTATTTCGCTGGTAGAGCATTGTGTATCTTACAATAGAAGTCTATTAGCATACTGAGTGTCAAATACTAATGAAGAGTTTGTGGTGACTTCAGAAGGAAAGTAACTGGAAGAGATAAACAGCCAGGGGTGGAGAATCTTGTTTTCAGGTGAAGATCAAAGGTCTGGTCTGGTGTATCTAGGGGCACAGAGAGACACTGTGGCATCCTTCAGTCTGTGAAGACAAGTTGTCAGAGGGCTTGCTCTTATGAAAGGGGGAATTTCAGCGATCCAAGCTGAAGACTCTGGGAAAATGACTTGGGGTTAACTATCCTGAAGGAGCTAGCAGAATGTATTGTGAATAAAGTTCAAACTCTAGAAAGCAAGTTATGGTTTTGTTTTATATGCAACCATTTGTTTCCAATATTCTTACATACTATCATTTACTCTCTGTTCTTTGATGATAAACTCCTCTTTGTTTTCATACACAATAGGAACATGCCCCTGCCCATATGCTGCTAGTTTGTGGGCAGATTCCACTAGGCCTTGTTTTAGGTGTGGCCCCTTAAATGTTTCTCATACTATCATAAGGGAAGAATGCATTGAGTAGAGGCTGCCCAATCTCAGAGGTTTGTGATCCAAGCTGTCATCGGCGCCTTTTAGAATAACATTCCCCATTTTAGCTCTGCCCATTTCCTGATGGTGCCCAAAATGGTTATGCCCCAGACGACCCATTCCAAACAGAAAGAAAATATTCCAGTGGTTGGTTATTTATTCCCACTGTTAAAAAAAGAAAATAAACTGTTTAAACAAATTACAAATGACGGAAAGTTAACTATGTATATATGTACAGTGTCTCAACATATTTTGATATCACCAACCTAACTTGATTTGTATTCCTACCTGAACCACTGGGAGATTTGAACTAGCTATTCTGAAGCTAGCTCAAGTAAGAGTAGCAGTGAAGCTGCAGCAGTGGACAGGCGATGGCTGCTGGGGTATATACCCCGGGCCCTGGGTGGGCAGGGCTAAGCTATGCGGCTGCCCATGCTGCTGCAGCTTCACCAATATTGTCACTAGACACCTAGCTTTCATTGGGTATGTCAAAAGTGCTGGTATCACTCCCAGTTGCAGTGTGGGCATACCATAAGTCAAAAATTATTTTCATATGACCCCTCCTTATGGCCAAGGACATCTGACTTTTAAAAATTCATGGGTCTGTGAAAACTGGGGGCTGCAGAGACTGGTACATCAGCCATTCACCTATGGGCACTTCAGCTCCTAACTCCACTTAGACACATGTTCTAAAATTAACTGTACCGTTCAGGATGAATGGCAGCCTCTACTCAAGACAGGTCCAATAGTACAACTGAAAGAGTTTTGCAGCTGCACAGGAGTAAGATACACTATCACAGCTACAAGGGAAAAGGCGCACACAGCTCCTACCTGCATTGCATTTGGCTCAAGCCCCTGCTGCCGTCACTAATTCTATAAATGTTCAACCTCCAACGTTTTACAAAGAAAAACTGCATCATGCACGTAGCATCGGCTTGTACTGGGAAAGCACTGCTATGAGAACTCAAGGGCTATAGAACAGCATGTTACGCTATAATACTAATTATTACTACCCAGGGCTAAGAGATCAAAAGGAGAAAAGGATGTGGAGGTCAATGTGGTGGCGGGGCCGGGGGGGAGAAGGGAGACATTTTTGCTATATTTTTATTAGATACAACATTTTTCATGCATTATTAACGTTGTGTTTTCCTGGGATAAAGGACACAAATGTAGACAGGTAAAGTCTAGGTAGCATGTTTATACTCACTTGCAGCGGTGTTTGATTTTGTCATATCAAAAAGCTTGAGAAATTGGCTCAGAGTCAAATAAGTAGTACACACAGAAGAAAAGCAGTTGGAACCACTGGATATGAGTCAGGCTGAATCGGTTAATCAGCAGGCCTGGGAAGAGGGAAATGATTTGTAGTATAAAACAGGAGACCTCAAGTCAGTGGAGCAAAGCACTATGGTATGAGTAAATGTTAAGAATTCCTGTAATTTCAAGTGTTTTGTTGTGTGAAGACTATTTTGAACATGAAATAATACCAGGAAAGGATTTCAGGGCAAGGCAGAGAGAATACCATCAGAGACTAGAGTGGAATGAATATTGCATTCTCATATTGTTAGAAAATGACAGGGTAAATCAGATCCACTTGCAACAACCTATGTTTTGGAGACAAAAATGTTTGTGCATTATACAAAGCCTCAAACAAAACAAGTTCAGTGAACATTCATGTGACAAACTAAAATTCTGGACTATCAGCCAGTCTAATGAATACAACATAATATTGAGAGAGATTATTTTATGGTTAAAAGTACACTGCAATGTGAAAGCTATACACAAACACACACACAGAGTAGCTGAAAATATTAATATAGGGCTAGTACAGTCAGTCTTACTCTTGTGTAGCAGCACTTTACTTCACAATTTGTCCTTTTATGATCAATGGGATATTCATGGAGTAAGGTACTCATTAATGGGAGTAAGATCGGCAGAATACAATAAATATTGAAGTACTAACTACAGCTCTAGAAATAGCTGTTTCAGAAATACAGAGTTGTTCTAAAAGGCAATTATTGATGCTTCACTTAGAATGCTGTAGAAAAGTGGATGGATACCTAATGGACTGATCTGTTATGATTAGGCATTCAAATCAATGTATTGAAACACTGTATTGAAAGCATTTGTCACATGATGTGCTTTCAAAGGACAGTGAATAATGCAATGTGGTTTGCAGTAAATGCTGTGATAAGGTAATACAATCAGCATGTTAAGTTTCATATTGGTGGCAGTGTGACTCTTAATGCTACATTAATGCTTTCAGTTTACATACTATATCTCAAGATAAACTACTTGTACGTCATAGTATTGCTAATAAGCTAGAACTGGGCAATCTTGGAATCATTCTGAATCTCCTTCAGGTCAATTTAGCCTTTAGACCAGTGCCAGGTTACTACCAGATCTGTAGTAACATATTCAACAAAGCAGCAGCCAATTTAAAACAAATACCTTCAAGGTTAATTTGACAACTGTCAGTATCTGTTGCTTGTACGATAGGTTTGTTCTTCATCATGAACTTGAATATAACTATAAACAGTGGCCTGAAAAGAGGGGAAACAACCACAGTAAACTGTGCTACTCAGTGAAAGGAGAACCCAAACTTCTCCAATAAATGGACCCATAGAGCCAGCCAGAGCTGGTAAAAAGAAAGGTAAATCTACATGATATAATCACTGCAACAGAAGAGTGTGATTTTTACTGGTGTTTGTAAAGTAATTCCAGGCCAGACTGTAGACAAAAGGGGAGAATAAGGGGGAGAAATTGATCACATTAGTGATGAGTGAATGAATCTGTGCCATATAGAAGTGGATCCAATCCTTTCTTCCAAATTCCAACTAAGCCTGGACTGAAACCTTCCTTAAAGTACAAACAAGTTCTCTTAAGCTTAAAAAATATATTTTATTTTCATATGTCTGAGTTATCTGGTTCAAGCATTATTTATTTAAGTGGATCCTGCAACTGCCACTCATGCTGAGTGGTATGTACATGTGTAAATTGTCCCATTAAGCTAAATGGTGTTGCTTACATGAGCAAATACTGCTCAATGTGAGTAAGGATTACAGAATCAGGTGTTCATTTATTTCAATTTTCATCAATTACAAGGCCAAAAGAGATCATCTATTCGAGGCATGTCAAACTCATTTTATACGGCAGGCCTGATTCAATACTTGGCCACATGGCATGGGCCATATTCAGTAAAAGTTATTAAAATAGAAATAAAAATAAACCATGCTGGTTATTACTTACATATATTTTATATTTTAGTAACTGTTACTGATGCTCCCCAATACCTGGAATCATTTAGGCCATTTCTACACTACTGGCTAAATTGACACTGCTGCGATCAATGCAGCAGTGTCGATTTAGTGGGTCTGGTGAAGACACACTAAGACGATGGGAGAGCGCGCTTCTGTTGACATCTGTACTCCACCTTCCCAAGAAGTGGAAGCTATTTTGACCGGAGACACTGTCCCGTCGACATAGCTTGGTGTTGACACAGCTTTAAGTTGACCTAAGTTATGTCGACTTCAGTTACGTAACGTACGTAACTTATGTAACTGAACTAGCATAGATCGTCTTACAGCACTAGTGTAGACCAGCCCTTAGCCTCAGCACAGTCATTTGCTCCTAATGTTGATGCAGTGGTTCAAGCTATCTTGACTATTGAGTTCAGGTTGAGAATGTTGTTTAGATTTCTTGATATTTGTGATGGAGAATACTTATTCAAACATGTGAATGCTCCCAAACATGAAAAGAATTCTTGATGCAAAGGACTTCAGTTTGGGATAATTTGATCCTAGACACTGATAAAACTTGAGAAAATCACTATCAGAAAATTTGCCCTTTGAGTGTTGCACTGCAGTTCACTAAGTTCCATTTGGAGCACTTCTGGTACATCATGTATAGGAAATGGGTGTGCTGAAAATTTCAAACTCCCCTACATGGTTCCTGAAGTCAGAGAATCGTTCTTGAAATTCCTTTCTCAGTTCAGCAATTTTGCCCACATACCTTTTTGTGGCATCATTACGCTGAGTCCCAACAGTGATTTCAAGTTGGGAAAATGTACCAAGTTACACTGGGAAAGTTGCTTCTCCCACAGCTGAAAATTTATTTCAGACACAAATGTTGCCATAGTATTCTGCACTACTTGATTGCACCCTTGCATTCTTGTGTTGAATGGGGACAAGTGTTCTTTAATATCTGCCATGAAAGGCAGGTCTTGAAGCCATTTATTGTCCCATAATTCAGAGAGATTTTTTCCTTTCTAATCTATGAAAAAATTGATCTTACTCCACAATTCAAAAAAGTGCTTCCACACAGCTCCCTGACTTAGCCACTGAACCTCAGTGTGATATGGCAGTCCACAATGAATGTCCAAAAGCTTTCCATTTATTTGACTTGTTAGGTTGGGGAATGTACTCTTCTGTTGCCAGGTATGTGCCCTTCAGTACTATTTTCCTTGCCCAGACCCATACCAGCTTCCATCAGACATGTACCTTATACCCAGTGCCTCTTAACCATGATTATGTGGTTCTACACATGTACGAGAGGTTTTGCTGAGCCAGAGTCTGGACCAGAGGGGTCTGATTTGTAGCATGCACCAGTGTGTAGTACTCTACCTTCCTTTGTGTACCTTGCTGGTATGCACAAAATGTTCCTTGTGTACAGTGATGTCATCCTGTTTCAGACAGGACAACATCAGTGTGCACTAGCAGATTCAACATGGGAGTTTTAGAGTGAAACACACTGGTGCGCTCTAAAAATTATACCCCCATAATGCGGTATTGGGAGTTGTGTAGACAAGCCTGAAGATTCACGGGCAGTCCACGGGCTGGATCCAGTTCACAGGCTGCATGTTTGTCACCCCAATGTAGTCTGATTTCCTACAGAACCTAGACCATGGGATATCCTTGAATTAATTCCTGTTTGAGCTAGAGTCCTTTAGAAAAACATCCAGTCTTGATTTAAAATTAAATTTATCAAAAAGCACCTGTTTAAAGAAAATTCATATAGCAAAACCTACATTTAATCAGGACTCTCTCAACTTAACTAAACATAAAATAAATAAATAATCCAGTCAACTCACATGTTGTGGGAAAGCATGGGAAAAATAGAGCTGGCAGAGTGCCCTGAAACTCAACATAGTTGGGCTCTATCAGGATGGATGGTGGGAAGGGAGTCCCTAAAACAAGAAATGCCAAAATACTGTTCTTTTATGCTCTTTACCATGAAATTAGTTCAAATGAACATGACACTTGTACTTTCAGTCTCTCTTCTGTGCAAAATACCTAGTTTCTACTGCATTTACTGGGGCAACTTTTTTTTCTCTGTCATGGTTCTTCCACAACATTTTTGGGGTATTTCTTTCTCCTCGATGCTCCTCAGAGTAGAGGATGAGATTCAAAACCAAAGCACTCAATTAAGGGTCATACTCTGCCCTTACACTATGTGCAACCCTATTAGAGTCAAGGCCCTAACTGATTAAAATCCCTCTCTCGCTGTTTTATCTTTCTCCCCATCCAACAAAGCTCTTCATCTGAGACCTTGGACAAGTCACTTCAGCTCTGTGTCTGTTTTTCCATCTTTAAAATGAAGATAATGATCTTTACCCTCCTTTTGTAAACTGCTTTAAGGTCTACAGATAAAAAGAATCACTCTAGATGTGTATTATTATTGCTCTCTTTATTGTCTGCTTCTCTTAAAGGTGCATTACAAAAATGTTAAACAATTTGTAATGTTGTCTTGGCCACTTTGACAATAGAAAAAGCTATGGAAGGAGGGGGGAGGAACGTACATTTTTTAGGTTGCACAAGAGCAATGCTTAGCAATGCAGTGATTGCTATCCTAGATCAGACCAGTTTTCAGAGTAGCAGCCATGTTGGTCTGTATTCGCAAAAAGAAAAGGAGGACTTGTGGCACCTTAGAGACTAACCAATTTATTTGAGCATAAGCTTTCGTGAGCTACAGCTCACTTCATCGGATGCATAAAAGTGGAAAATGCAGAGAGGATGTTTTTATACACACAGATCATGAAAAAATGGGTGTTTATTACTTCAAAAGGTTTTCTCTCCCCCCCACCCCACACTCCTGCTGGTAATAGCTTATCTAAAGTGATCACTCTCCTTACAATGTGTATGATAATCAAGGTGGGCCATTTCCAGCACAAATCCAGGGTTTAACAGGAATGTCTGAGGAACAGGGGAGCTGGGGGGGTAGGAAAAAACAAGGGGAAATAGGTTACCTTGCGTAATGACTTAGCCACTCCCAGTCTCTATTCATGCCTGAGTTAATTGTATCCAATTTGCAAATGAATTCCAATTCAGCAGTCTCTCGCTGGAGTCTGGTTTTGAAGTTTTTCTGTTGTAATATCGCAACTTTCATGTCTGTAATCGCGTGACTAGAGAGATTGAAGTGTTCTCCGACTGGTTTATGAATGTTATAATTCTTGACATCTGATTTGTGTCCATTTATTCTTTTATAAAAGACCACCTAGTCCACTGTTCTGTTTGTAACAGTGGCAAGTAACAGATGCGTCAGAGGAAAGCACAAAAATTCCTGTAATGGACAAATATGGAAGAAGCTGAACATCAAGGAAGTTTCTTCTTTGCACAGGCAAAGAGTGGGGCATGCGGGTTGATATCCCGTATCTTTTTTATACTATCACATCTAAATGAGAATTTTCTCTTTATGCAGCTTCAAATCCTGAATGCAAGTGCTCTTTCAGAATGAATCTAAAGATACACCCACATGGTAGTGCGTGTAGGCATATCTGCACTAGCTTTAAGCTGTCTAGCACAGCTAACACTAATAGCGAAAACATGGTGGCGCAGGCTTCTGTGCAGGCTAGCTACCCCAGTGCAAGTCCACTGGGAATCCTGTATATGTACTCATGTTGCTAGCCTGTACTGAAGTCTCTGCGGCTGTGTCTTCATTACTGTTATCTATGCTAGCTAGATAAAGAGCTAGCACAGTTGTGCCTACCTGAGCTATAATCACACCTTCACTTGCAGTGTAGCTATATCCAAGAGGCCAATAGAGCAGGGAAAAGAGGAGCCCAAGGTCTCCGTTCCCAAAACATCAGGGAGTTTGAAGGAACAGGGATTGTTGTTTACAATAGACTATTTAAATGTTAAGGTGGTTGTAATAGGGTGACCTACCCCTTTAAGGGCCAGGAGGCCTAAGGCCAATTAGCCCTGTTCACCTACATCTGTGCAGGGTGCTGGACTGAAGAGGGGGAAAGCCCCACGGATAAGGCCTAACAACTTTTTTTTTTTTTAAATGGAAGTTGATATTCTGGCACACAAGATAGCACCTTGAAAAAGACAGGGTGGCAGGTCATACTACTGCGTACCACCCCATATGGAGCCTGTTCCAATTCTGTCCTTTGATACCTAGGTGCAACCCCCATTGAGATAATACAGGCTAGAGCTTGCACATACTGTTTCCATTGAACTCAGTATTACCTAGCTATTTCCTACTGAACTCAAAGGGTATTGAGGGCAGAATTAGGCTCCATGGGTGAAATCGTAACCCCATGGAAGTCAATAGCAAATCTCTCCATTCAGTTAAGAGGGTCCAGGACTTCATAGCATGTGCTTTCTTTTATCCTTTTAATAATATTCTAGAAGACTCTTTTATAGTATTTTATGTATTGCTGCTCAAACTATATGCTTACATTGCTACAGGAGAGAGAAACAGATTTGAGAAATAGCCTCAGTCATTGATCACACACAAGGCCCAACTTTGCTTTCTTTCTGAGATTCTCAGATCATCCATCATGAAATGACCCTTTCTCTTTAAACACTATCATTAGGAGGGACATGAATTTTCATTACCATGTTCTGTAAGACCTTCTAGCCTCCAATTTATTATCTGTCCTGAACTCCCTTAGGGTCATCTCAAGTGATCTCTTCCCACCCATCTTTCTGAATACGGCCTCTTTGTTGTGATCAACAGCCTCCTTGCTGCTTTCCATTATACCATCCATGACTTTGCTTCCAGTGACTTCCTTGATGAATAAAATCATACTCCTCCCTACACGTAGCAGACTACAGATCTCATGTTTTCAATGACCCTTTCAAATATTCTCTATTGACTTTTCCTTCTCTGACATCAATATATAGTACTTGTAAGCAATGGCTTTAATCAGCTGTGAAGATTTATATTCTTCTGAATACATGATACTAAACAAAAATAAACCACACTGTAGGGTATAGTTATATTCTTTGCTTTGAAAAAAAGGAGAACATTTTGATTTTAAGTTAGGGCCTTGGCCGCTGGTTAGCTGATTTTGTTTGCAACTGAACGCTGTAACTGTGGTTACACTTCTGTTGTCAGCGGATGTTGTGAGAGACTTTAACCATCACGGCAGGAGCTGAATGCAGCACAGCTATTTATACAGAGATGCCAATTAAGGATGGTTCTGCTGCTTCCTCAAATTCACACTAGAGCACGCTTGGTTAAAAAACATTTATAGAAATAAAATTTCCCTTGGGCAGTATTTTTCCATGGAGCTTTTGTTCTATTTGAGGCCCAGATTGTGCCACTGAGCCACAGGTCTATGTTGAGGATGGTGCTAAATCACCCTGGCCCAGGGGAAGTTCTGGAAGGCACATGGGAAGTTGTCCCATTGCTTTACCTCTTAGGAGACTGCATTGTGCATTCTCGTGCCCAGACAGCACCTCTGCATGGGGCTCATCTCCTCCTCACTTCTCCCTAACTTGGTACTGCCTGTGGCTGGCCTGCCACCTCCTCACCTCTTTTAGGGTGACAAGTGACCCAGTGGATTCTAGCAGGAGACAGTCTCTGCACTCAAGTGAGCACAGACTAAAGTTGTAGCTAGCCTCTTGGTGAGGTGTGCAAGGAGTGGGGAGGGGAAATGTGATGGGGTATACGAATCCCACACTGGCCAAGAAAGAGTTAAGAAGCTGCTGTGGGCTCAGTCAGTCCCATCCTGCTGCGCCTGGAGTAGGTGCCAGACTTGGTGAGAGGGATTTAAAGGGGAGTGCACAGATCAGTTGGGGTTCGTTTGGGAAGGAAAGCAGATCTCCAGCTCTTAGGCCTGGTTTACACCTAAAACTTAGGTTGACCTATCTACATCACTCTGGAGTATGAACAGTTCACACCCCTGAGAGGCAAAGTTAAACCAACCTAGGCCCCTGTATAGACACCTCTGGGTCAGCCTAGCTACCACCTCTCAAGGGGGGAGATTTGCTGCAGTGATGGGGGAAAAAACCCTTCTGACACTGTAGGAAGTGTCTATAATACAGGGCTATGTGCCAAAGCTGCAGTGCGGCAGCTGTGCCGCTGTAGCGCTTGTAGGGTAGACATACCCTCCCTCTGTGAGAGAAGCCTGGCTGGGTGCAGGAAAGGCTTGGAGACTGTTGCCTGCCAGAGCCTCTCCGAGGGAAGGTTGGCCTGTTGTGGGACTATTGTTTGATTTGTCACCAGTGACACCCCTGCTGGTGCTGAGTGTGTCTACTGCAGCCAGTGCCCTGCTGAACGAACCAATAGTTTAATAAAAGACCTTTTCGTCTCCTTACAGCCAACTGGCAATGGTTGGTTCTTAACACAGATGTGACCTGGCTCTCTGCAGTTCCTGTTGTGCTTGCATACACTGCAGGGCTAGTAACAGTTTGGTCTTTAAGGGAACTCTCCCTCACAGCCCAGTTTGATACTGCAGCTAAGGCACAATGGGTCAGACTCAGGCTGACCATTCGATTGAAGTGACTGGAGTTATGAGGGTTGAATTTGCCCCAGTGGGAGATGGACTGTAAGAGAGGTGCTTTAAATACCAGTAACTAGGAATGCACAAGCAAAGTAATAAACATGTTGAAAAACACAGGAAAAATAACTAGGAAAGGAAGCTTTCAGTCAGATTCTGCTACTAGAAGTTTTCACCACTGGGAGAGCCCATCTTACCATTTTTTCTCTGTGGCATCAGCTCCCCCGTCACAACTTCTCAATGCATAGTTGAGTCTTGAAAATACCTGAGTCTTCAATAGATACTGAACAAAACAGGATACCTAACCAAATTTGGGAGCCCGATCTTATACCTGTTGATGGGGATGGATTGAAGAATATGCTTAAGTGCTTTCCTAAAATAGAGCCTAAAGCTGGTGTAATTCTAATTCCAGGAGGCCTGCTGGGGTGAAAGCTTTACTGCAGTTATGACTGTAGAAATATCAGCCCATCAGCCATGCAGCACATTGATTTTTTTTTTTAGTACCAAATAAGTGAAAATAAATAAATTCTAGTCTGGAGTCAAATCTGGGTTATGTTGTTTTTATACATTTACAACATTTTGTAAAGATCTTCAGCTACATCCAAACACAGATACCGTTATGGTCACCTAAATTGTTATACCCCAAGGCGGTGAGTATTGCTCATCATCTTTTATTCCCCAAACAGGCCTCTTGTTCCAGCAGTTCCAGTAATTCACTCGGTAAAGAGAATTAATAAACAGTTGTACAGACCTAATACAGTTTCTTTCCAGAATATTAAGACAGTGATGAATATACAAACAAGTCAGTCTATCACAATGACCCTGGACATCTGGGAAAGGTTTCAGCTCATCTTTTTTTTAACAAAAATTATAAGACAGAGCTCTCATATTTCACTAATAGATTTTAACCCAAAATTAAAGTGCACCTTTGTGAAATGATAAAGTCTTCAGATTCTTTCATTTCTTTATGTCACTGTTACCTCTTTTCTGCAAGCCTCCTGTTTAACCCTGTGTTCCTGTCTAGTCAAAGTAAACAGGAAAGTTATTTAATCTCCCTTTTGAAGATCTGGATTGGTCCAGCGGAACATTTCATTCCCTGTGCCCCTTGCCCTTCTGAATTGAATTCAGCTAGCTGCGTCACCCACGCAGTTCATGGGTCTTAATAAGAAACCTTTGGAAAATGGGTTACTTGAAACAAAATGCCTTCTCCATTATATTAAAGCCATATCTCAGTTTGAGAAGAACTCAGTATTGTTTTATCGTTCTAAAGTGTAGAGGCTTTGGCTATGATTCTAATAGACATCCGGACCATTTTAGGTACAACAGTTACTCTTGGGGTGGATCTAAGTTTAAATCTTACAAACCATGAATCTTCCACTCCAACGTTGTTTCCATCTTAAGGTGTAGTTGGGAAGTATACCAGAGGTACAGACAGACCTCTAAATGCCTTCAAAAATACTAAGTATATACACATACATGGACATACATTAGCCAGCAGAGCACCTTATTAATTCCTGCAGCTCTACTTGTTGTTGGTGCAGTAGTCCCACCTACAATATCTTAATAATATTCTTGGACATGAAGAAGAATCTTATGAATTGGGATGCTCAAGTGGATGCTCTTTTGGTCATGTCTACACTACAGCCATAAGTTGGCCTAATTACTGTGGTGGCTGATTTCTACACTGTCCTCCTTCTGTCGGCAGAGTGCGTCCTCACCAGAAGTGTTTCCACTGACTGAAGAGGGGCAGTGTGGGGGGCTGAGAGCCAGGGCTCTCAGCTCTGTGCAGCTCCCTGCTGGGAGCCCAGCTGCCTCCCTGTGTTCTCGGCTCCCCATTCCTAGTCAGGAGTTGGGGGCAGCTGCCTGGGGTTCTTGGCTCTTTGAGTGGGAAATGGAGAGCAGGGAGCCTCCCTGCAGCAGCCCAGCTGGAAGTAGGGAGCTGGAGCAGCTGGGCTCTAGCTGCCTGGCTTTCTTGTCAATTTCAATGCTGGAGCTGTGAAATTGACAAGACAGCCAACAGCAGATGTAAGTAATGCATTGTCTACACAGATACTGCATCACCCTAACGACACGGACATAAGTGCTACGCATCTCACGGAGGAGGAATTATTATGTCAGTTTAGTAGGGCACTTACATTGGCAGGACAAGGTTGTATTGTGTACACTGACGTATATAGGTTGAAATAAGCTGCTTTATGTTGACCTAACTGTGTAGTGTAGACCAGGCCTTTGTCTCCAATATGAGGAATTCCTGATTAACAGAAGATTCATTTTCAGTGTCAGTTAAGCAGTGGCATTGGAACAATTTGTATAATGGGGGTGCTGAAAGCCATTGAACCAAACTGTAAACCCTGTATATGATGGAAACCACTTCAATTCAGGGGATGTGACAGCACCCCCACTGCCCTTAATTTCTGCACCCATGCAATTAAGCCCAATATGCCAGAAAACAAGATGAAGAACTTGGAAGGAGGTGCATTCTATCTCAGGATATTGGCTGAATGGCTGCTTGCCAGGGGAAAGATGCGAAACACATGCGGTGCTCGCTGAGCATGTGTAGCTGGTGTAAAAAAAAAAAAAGAAGAAATTGTCTGTCAGGAACAGAACAGTGAAGCAGTTCCTATGCTCTCTGCATGTAGTACAGCTAGACCAGGGATTAAAACAATTTGTCAAAGGAGCAGAGAAAACTAACGTGAGAGACACAGCCTGATTTCTCTTGTCCTGGTCACATAGAAATGCCAGGAGAGATTTTTGAGTCACTTTGTGTCAGCAGTGTGTCAGCTCTACATCACCTTCACATTGGGGGCAAACAGCACCTCTTCAAATCTCTACAATGGCATGGCCAAGATCACCAATTGAATGAAAAATATGGAATTCACTTCCCAGAGAGATTAGACTAACTATGAACCTCAGGACTTCTGAGCAAAATTCACCTTTTAATCCAACCTTTCTTCTGTAACCGAACCCCAGTCACAATCCTCTTCCCCTCCCAAAAAATCCTACAGAATGGGGGAAGAAAGAGAAACCTTCTTGTGTGTCCTTCAGTAAGGATACTAAATGAGGCAGCAAGACACTTCAGTGGTGAGTGTGTTAGAAGAACCTAGATGGAGAGTTGGATGCACAGAAGATATAAGCACCACTAAATCACCTGCAGCTGGCCATATTAATTAGAGTTAACATCCCTATTAAGCAACAGTCATCAAAGCTTAATTCATTTGATGTCATTAAATGAGCTGTTCACTGAAAATGATCCCAATTAAGTGGAATATACAAGACCTTTACATAGTGTGTTCATAAAAGTATGCATGATACATCACCATAAGGGTAAGTACTGTATAAGGTATGATGCTTTCTATAATAAGTCAAAACTGAAGTCTGTCCAATGCATTGCTTTTTGTGCCCAGCAATTCTATGAAGAGTGAGTTCTCATGTCCACCTTTGAGATTTTGATTATTCCCTTTGTTTTAGGACCAGCACAATGAGTTTTGATTGTGAAATTTACTGTCCTAATAGTATGTCAAAGTCTTTATACTTGATCATGTGCCTGTGAGTTGAAATGAAGTGTTCCTCTGCTACAATGTCTGAGCAGAAACCATAATAGAGAAGAAGGCTGCAGCTGTTAAAGATAGACATTTTTTAATAGGCAGGTCCAGATAACTTGTATCCAAGAGTTATTTTAAAAAGCTGTCCTAGGAGCTCTCTGGATCACTAATGTTGATTTTTCAATAAGTCTTGGAACACTGCTGACGTTCCAGAGGACTGGAAGCATTAAAATATTGACACAACATTTTTTAAGGGTAAATGGGATGACTTGGGTAATTATCAGCCTGTCATCCTGATATCTATCCTGGGCAAAATAACAGAATAGATAATAAAGAACTACAGGAGAGTAATATAATGCCAGTCACCGTGGGTTATGGAAAATAGAACTTGTCAAACAAAAAATTATCTTTTTTCCCCTTGATATTACAAGTTTTTATTGGTAAAAGAAACAGTGTTGATGTAATATACTTAGACTTCTGTGAGAAGTTTGACTTACTACTGCATAACATTTTCATTAAGAAACTAGAATGATAAAAAAAATCAACGTCTTGACATGAAATGGATTAAAAACTGACTGATAGGTCTGAAAATGTAATTTTGTATGGGAGTGGTTCCAGTGTGATCATGCTGGGACTGGTTCTACACTTATTTAATATTTTTAGCAATGACCTGAAGGAAAACATATTCATTACTGATAAAGTTTACAGGTCAGACAAAGATTGAGGGAGTGATAAATAAGGAAGCGGACAGGTTCCTCATACAGGGTGATTTGGATTGCTTGGTAAGCTGGGTGTAAGCAAACAGCATGTGTTTTCATATGGCCAAATGAAAATGTAGGATCCAAGAGGGTAGGTCATACTTACAGGATGGGGGATTCTATCCTGGGAAGCAACGACTCTGAAAAGGACTTAGGGGTCATGGTGGATAATCGTTTGAACATGAGCTCCCAGTGTAACACCATAGCCAAAAGGGCTAATGCAGTCCTTAGATGTATAAACGTGGGACTCTCAAGTAGAAGTAAGAGATATTCTCTCTGCATTTGTCTCTGGTGTGACTGCTAGTGGAATGTCCAGTTCTGGTGTCAAGAGTTTAAGAAGGCTGCTGATAAATTTGCACAGGGTTCAGAGAAGACCCACGGGAATTAAAGGATTAGAAAACATGCCTTATAGTGATAGACTCAAACAGCTCAAAATATTTAGTTTAACAAAGAGAAGGTTAAGGGGTGATTTTATCACAGGTTATAAGTATCTGTTTCAGAAACAGAAATTCGATAATAATGGATCTTTAAGGTATAACATGATCCAATGGCCAGAAGTTGAAGCTGGATAAATTCAGACTAGAAATAAAGCATAAATTTTTAACAGTGGAAATAAATAACCAACCACTGGAATATTTTACCAATGTTTGTGGTGGATTCTCTGTCACAGGAAATGTTTAAATCAAGACTGGATATTTTTCTAACATATGCTCTAGATCAAATAGGAATTAATTCAGGGAAGTCCCATGGCCCATATAATACAGGAGGCCAGACTAGATGATCACAGCAGCCCCTTCTGGCCTAATCTATGAATTAAACCAGTGGACTGGGACTTCCTCTTTCACAGACTTACTGTGTGATCTTGGGCAAATCACTCACATTCTCTTTGCCTCTGTCCCTAATCTATAAAACAAGAATACCTGCCTCCTGCCCTTTGTCTGTGTTTGTTTAGACTGTAAGTTCTTTGAGGCGGGGTCTGCGCGTGTATGTGTGTACAGGTTTATAGTACCTAGCATAATGGGTCTTTAATCTTGATTGGGGTCTTTCAATGCTACCATTCTACATTAATAATAATAATTCTAGCTACATTTTATAGATATTTTGAGATGTCTTTGCTATTTGCTTTACCTTAAAGTGTTTCAAAATCGGATATATGTAAGATATTGTTTTTATAGCTACTGTAGTATCCAGAAAACTGGATCACTTGCAAAGTTTAGTACAATAAGTTATGTACAATTTAATGTTATTAATCCTTTTGCACATGTATATAACATAATAACATAAGAATGTCCATATTTGTTCAGACCAATGTTCCATCTAGCCCAGCATCTTGTATTCCAGCAGTGGCCAGTGCCAAATACTTCAGAGGGAATGAACACAACAGTGCAATTATCAAGTGATCTATCCCCTGTCATCCAGTCGCAGATTCTGGCAGTCAGAATTTATGGACACCCGGAGCATGGGGTTGCATTCCTGACCATCTTGACTAATAGCCATTGTTGGACCTAACCTCCATGAACTTATCTAATTCTTTTTTGAACTCATTTATACTTTTGGAGTTCACAACATACCCTGGCAATGAGTTCCACAGGTTGACTGTGTGTTGTATGAAGAAGTACTTTATGTTTGTATTCAGTCTGCTGCCTATTAATTTCATTGGGTGAATCCTAATTCTTGTATTATGTGAAGGGGTAAATAACACTTCTCTATTCACTTTCTCCACACCATTCATTATTGTATAGACCTCTCTCATATCCCCCCCCCCCCCAGTCATCTCTTTTCTAAGCAGGACAGTCCCAGTCTTTTTAATCTCTCCTCATATGGAAACTGTTCCATTATCTCCGAACAGACAAGAAATGTAATTTATAAGTAGAAGAAAGGCCAGTTAAACTCTTAAAACCTTATTAATTTCAGATCTCTAACTATGGCAGAATTATTTATATTATGATCACCAACTTTAAAATTGGCCCGGTGTCATGGGACAACCATGAGAAATTCCAAACTGGGTTTACTTTAAACAATGGATGTCACTGTTGTTCCATAACACACCTGAAACAGCATTTATCTGGCAGTATAAAACAAAAAATGTATTTTAAAGAAAGCAGCATAAGAATCAAAGTCACAAGTAGTTCACTCTCTCTCTAAGAGAATGACAATGAAATGTTTTAAGAAGAGGGCTTAGAACATTTGAGCACACTTGGCAGGTAGTTGCTTATGGCTTGTTTAAAAGAGTCTCTGTACCATAGTACACAAGATGAAGAGAAGGGTTGAGTAAAACTCAAGCAATTTAATATAAAGTTACATTATTTTAATTGTATTAAAGATTCACACATTTCACAGATGATTGTAGTGCTGAGGAAAAGAGACAATACAAATACATTAAACTAGGTTCTATTAGTAACAGCACAAATATTTAAATAGGATGAGCCTGAATATTGTGCTCTTAGTAACAGTTTCTAATTCCAAGTTGTTCAAAACATTTCATTCCATTCAGCCTCACTTCCCAGCTGTTTATGAACACTTCAGATGCTTCCCGTTCTCATACTGCAACCAGGTTCTGGTGAGTTTCCTCCTTTGCTCTGTCAGACTAAGAAATTTGGCAGCCTCCCTTCCTAAATCCATCCTTAAGCTCATAAGTGCCTCAATTTTCAGAGCTGCTGAGCACAAGAAACTCCCATTTAGTCAATGATTTTAAGTTGACAAGAAGTCTCTTAGTGAAAGTGACTGGGCCAGATCCAAAGCTGGTGTTAAACAGTGTAGCTCCATTGAAGTCAATGAAGCTGAGCCAATTTAATCAGTGAGGATCTGGCCCATTTTCTGTATTTGCCTTTAAAAATGTGACTTATAGCAAACATGGGCACAGTCATTATATATTAACTCCTTTTCAGGCATTTAAGCAGAGTTTGATCCTGGATCTTGAGTGAACTTTGCACCATCCATCAGTTCAAAGCACCTTCAACCTGGTGGATCAAACCCCGGAGGGTTTCCTTTTGTATAGGAGGAGCCTCAGGTGATATAGAGCCATCCAAGCAGCTCCTAACACCCTCCTCTTTGCCCTCCCCCACTCAGGTCTAGTGGTCCCTTAGGACTGTTGGTAGTTGGTGCAGCTGCTCTCACTTGTGTATGAGGACTGACCCCACACAATAGCCTCAATATTAGGGGAGTATGAAAGGCACCTTTGCACCACTCTTTGCTCTTCTGGGCTGAGTATTACCAGGTTGCAGCCAAGGATTTGGCCCTTAGTGCTTCTTGTCTCATCTATGTCTGATATACCAGCAGAGATGATAGTATCCTATTCATTGGATTCATGCTACAAGACCTTTAAGAATGGGACCCACTACTGTACAGTTCTGTATCTAAATACCCTTTTGTGAGGTTTTCCATTATGTTTGAGTCTGAAATAGCTTGTTGTAGGTTAGTGGTTTATTGCTGTTGCTTAGGAGATGAGACTTCCTTGAGCTTACGGATGATACATAAAAGAAAAGAGTGTGAAGACAAATAACATGAAATGGTTGCACTGGCCATTGTTTTTATTTATCATTTGAGCACCTTCGTTAGCACAGTGCCCCATAGCATCATGCTGTGGCATTGGGTCTGTACTGACTCTGTGCAAGGAAGCTGCCTATTGAATCACCAACATCACATTTTCCCTGGAGACCTTCTTACAAGTGCTGATCCAGCCAGAACATGCAGAGCGGAGATAAACTAACACAATTGTTCTATAGCTCAGAGTGGTTTCATGAAATACTGAGAAGTCATAAACAACTCTTATGTAAATGATTTCTTAGAAAATGGGAAGCCTTTGGCTATGTTAGATTCCTATAGGACTGATCTGGGTTGGTAATTCTATACCACGCTGTTGGCACAGAATTTAGAAAAACAGAAAAAAATTAACTCTAGGTATAGTGGTGTATACATCAGATATTTGTATATACCCAAGGGTAAAGATGATAGTTCCATTCATTTTACACATGGCCACATTTTGATTCAGTGTGATATCTAATAAAATCGTCATAATACTGACCTCTTGAAATGCTAAACATGAAAAGCCAAGTATTACTATCCCCATTTTACAGCAGGCAAACTAAGGCATAAAGAGTTTTAAGAACTTGCTCAAGGTCATAGCCAGACCCAAGAATAGAACCTAGATCTCCTGATGCAGTAGGCTACTGGCTAAAACACTGTAATCTTGGAAATACTTAAGTAGGTTTTAAATGTTTAGCCGATGGTCAGACATACTCCCAGAGAACAGAAAGATATCATTTGCATTTGAAAAAAACCTCCCTCCTCCTATGTTATGTCAGGTTAAACCATAAAGTAATCTCACTCTGGGTTCTTTGAATGGAAAAAGAATCTGCTCTGACGTAGCCAGGTAACCAACTGCAGTGAGATGCAATTTGGTGCTAGTAAGTCACACAATGTCTTGAGAAGCCCATGTTCTCTCCTTCTAGAGACATTTCAGAACCCTTGGGTATATCTCTACTTCTGAGTCGTCACTGCTAAGGTGACTTATACTGTGAATCGCATTCTGTTGCTTGTTAGTGATATGGGGCAGGTGCCTTTCATGGACTCATGTATGGAGGTGAAAATAGCTTTGAAGGTGGATTTTAGAAGTGTTGCATTGCTCATTTGCAAGAATGGTGAGAACTCAAACAATATTTTGTAGAAAGAAGATTAGAAAAATAATTTAATTTCCCCTCTTCCTCTCCATGTAGGAGCCACCTAAGAGACTTGTGGTGTCTTAGTGGTGGCCTGGATTCTACAGGGAGTCTCTCCGAAATAAAATCAATTATTTTATATAAGTTATATTGCTATTTCCTTTTCTGCCTGGGACAGCAGCATGTGTTTCCTTTAGAGAAATCAGAATAGTATCAGAGAACTTGATGGCGCCTCTGTTGCACTGTCATTAGAAATGAGAAAACCTATTCAAATGTTGATGTTATTTTTGATTCTCCTTTTTAAATATTTTTAATTTTGTTCCAAAAGCACATGGTAACTGGCCTAGGCAGAAGCACACTAGGGCTTTTCAGTCAGCAAGTCAACCTATTATACTTAGGGCTTGTCTACACAACAAAGTTAAGTCGTCTTTATCTAATTCGACTTCGAGCCTCTGAATTAATTAAGTCGATTGTGTGTGGCGACACCATGCTCATTGTCTTGATGGAGTGCGTCCTCACTAGTTGTGCCTGCATTGATGCACAAAGCCGTGCATCATGGGTAGCTATCCCAAAGTGCAACTTGCTGCATTGTGTTTTGGGAAGTTTGTGCAATGCCTCATGGGAACAAAATATTGCAGGGGAGAATGGGAACATTGCATTGGGCATCCCATGACACTGTCCTCCCTCCCTCATATCAATGGCAAACAACCCAGTGGTTTTCATGCCTTAAAACCGCCACGCGTATGCCATAACCCCAGAAGCATGGAGCCTGCTCAGTTGTGCACTCTTGCTGTGAGCATCTCAAACACCTTGCACCTTCTCCTGCAGTATTTCCAGAGCCAAAGTAGGGTCTGCCGCGTGGAACATAGTGATGTCCTGCAAGCAGCCCTGCTGCAAGTCATTGAAAAAAACAATTCATAGTTGCTGGACCGTTTCTGGTCCCATGAAACAAGCACTGACTGGTGCGACCGCACTGTTTTGCAGGTATGGGATGATGAGCAGTGGCTGCAGAACTTTCGAATGCAGAAGGCCACCTTACAGAAACTTTGTGCAGAGCTTTTCCCTGCCCTTCAGTTCAGCAACACAAAAATAAGAGCTTCTCTGACAGTAGAAAAGTGAGTGGCAATCGCTATTTGGAAATATGCAATGCCAGTTACTGGTCATTGGGAATTCATTTGGAGTAGGTAAATCAATCATGGGAGCTACTGTGCTCCAAGTGTGCAGGGCCATTAATCGACTTCTGCTACAAAGCTGAGTGAGTCTGGGAAATGTGCAGGACATAGTGGATGGTTTTGCTGGGATGGGGTTCCCTAATTGCGGTGGGGCGATAGCTAGAACACATATTCCCATCTTGGCAACAGACCACCTTGCCAAAAGTACATAAACTGAAAGGGATACTTTTTAGTGGTGTTGCAAGTGCTGGTGGATCATGGGGCATTTCACCGACATCAACGTAGGATGGTCTGGAAAGGTTCATGACATGCACATCTTTAGGAACTTGGGTCTGTTCAAAAAGCTGCAATCAGGGACTTTCTTTCCAGACCACAAAATGAACATTGATGACGTTGAGATGCCAGTCATTATTGTGGAAGACTCAGCCTACCCCTTGCTCCCATGGTGCATGAAGCCATACACTGGCCATCTGCACAGCAGTAAGGAACGGTTCGATTTTAGGCTCAGCAAGTGCAGAATGGTGGTTGAATGTGCCTTTGGTCGTTTAAAAGGGCGCTGGAGAAGTTTACTAACAAGGTTGGACCTTAGTGAAAAGATGGTTATAGCTGTCTGCTGTGTGCTCCATAATATCTGTGGGGAAAAAAGGTGGAAAATTTTCCACAGGGGTGGACAGTTGAGGCAGATCCCATGCAGCCATTTTTGAGCTGCCAGACACCAGGGCAATAAGAAGAGCACAGGAAGAGGCACTGCGTATCTGCGAGGCTTTGAAAAGCCATTTCAATAATGAGTGACAGTAATGTGAGCTGCTTGTCTGCATTATGCTTTCCCAAACCTTCACCTGGCTTGTATCACTGTCCCTGTAAAGCTAACCCCCCACCCCAGCCCACTGCTTCTACTCAATGAAGAACATTTATTTCTCAAATCCATTTATTTTATTTAACAAACATAAGTAAAGAGGGAGAACAGAAAAAAAAGTTAGCCTTGGGGAAAAGGGGTTGTAAACTGGGAAGGGGATAAACATTTTCAACTGTGTAACATAACACTGCATTCTTGACCATCAGAGGTCTGTGAATGGGTGCCTTCTGTACCCTCCCCCTGAGTTAAGTGAAAGGGATAGTGGACTTTTCTCCCACGCTTCATGGAATACTTTGGGGGGAGAGTTATTCTACGCCCAGCAATGCTGGCTGGCTGTCCACCAGGGTCTGCAGAGGGACTCTCCTGCTTCTGTTCCTGCAGTTCAACCAGACACCTCAACGTGTCTGCTTGGTCTCTCAGAATCTGAAGCATCTCATCCTGAGCCGCATGCTCATGGGAAGCTTTTCTGCTCTCCATGTCCATGTCTAATTTCTCAGACAGTGAAATCCTCCATGCTCTCAGTTTTGTGTCAGCTATCCCGGAGCCATTCATTATCTTGGTAAACATGTCCTCCCCCCTTCTCTTTCTTATCAGATGTTGATGACATGCTGAAGGACACATTTCCAGTTGTCAGTCATGGGGAAAAAAGAAAGGAACCATTGTAAATGCATAAAATGTTTCCAAAGCAAGGCCATTTTCATAAAAAAACCCTCTTATTACACTAGGTGCAAGCCATAACATAATCAGAATCTGTAACCCTCCACTGTGCCATTTTGCTGCTCCAGCAATGGTGAGTAGCCACACCTCACACCCCCACCCCTCCTCGAGTCATGGGTGAGTGCACTTTTAATAAAGTTTATGGCAGGCTCATGTTGGGAGCATAGGTAGCTAGTTGAACAATCACCCTTGCCCACAATCACGGGAAGTCGTTTACGAATGGGGCGTGGGGAACATTTTCACTCCCAAATTGCAGAATCTCAAATGTGGGGCCCCAGTCCTCTATCAGCCACTTGAACGACTTGCCGACCCATGCCGAGCACAGTAAAGGCACATTAGCGGCTGTATGGTTTGGCGAGCCAGAATGTGTGTGTGGGGAGGTGTCTATATTCTCTTTTTCTTGTAAGAGCACTTTTAATGAGAACTTCCCCCATTTCCCCTAGGCGACCCTATGTAATATTAGTCTCCGGAGGGTAACAGGCGGCAAGGGAGCAAATGCTGCAAGTGTCTGGGTTTAGACCTGGTCCTTATGCTACTATGCTGTGTACTGCAATGATGACAGCAGAATTAATTCAGGAGTTGTGTGGGAAAGGGTCCTACCATGGTGGAAGAAATAAGACTGCCCTGCCCACAAACCTTCTGCAAAGGATTGCAGAGTACCTCCATGAAAGTTTCCTAGAGATATCCATGGAGGATTCCCGGGCTATCCCAGTCCACATAAATAGTCTTTACCAGGGGCCACCCTCTGCGTAGCTGGAGTGACCTCTTGTAAGCAGAGAACAACAGCACCTCACTTTTTCTTCACAGTAAACATGCAATACCACCGAATGTGTGTGCCTGCTAAAGTTTAACTGGACTTTGATTGTAACTGTACAATCACCAGAGTTTCCTTCCTCGGCATCACGGTTGGCCACTGTGATGTCCTGTGACCCACAGGGCTCCACGGTTAAAAATATTTCCTTGCTCTCAGGGAGAATGGATCCACTGCTCACTCGTCTCCCATTCTCCTCCTCCTTCTCTTCCTCATTCACCATACCATCCTTCTTGTTGTCCCTAGACTCTCACACCTGAAAGGTGTCCATGTTGCTTGTGGGGGTACTGTTAGGGTCACCCCCGAGAATCGCATGCAGCTCATTGTAAAACCGGCATGTGTGGGGTTCAGCACCAGAACAACTGTTCGCCTCCCTTGCCTTCTGGTATGCTTGGCGAAGTTTTTTATTTTCACACAACACTGCTGTGTGTCCCTTGTGTAGCCCTTTTCCCCCATTCTACAAGCAATCTTTGCATAGATGTCAGCGTTTCTTCTGCTGGATTGGAGCTCTGCGTGCACAGACTCGTCTCCCCAAACAGCAATGAGATCCACCACCTCCTGTGCAGACGAGGCTGGAGGCCATTTGGGGCTTGTAGTCTCCATGATCACCTGTGCTCAAGCTGGCATGCTCCCAATGCTGATCAAACAGGAAATGGGAATTCAGACATTTCTGGGGCTTTAGCAGGGGAGAGGCTGTTTCCTGTGTACCTGGCTGCAGTGTAGCAGAACTGAGAATGATCTCGAGAGCAGTCACAGATGAGCATTGTGGGACACCATCTGGAGGCCAATTAAGTTGAATTAAGTGGTTCGGGACTATTTAGAAAAACTGGATGTGCACAAGTCCATGGGGCCGGATGCGTTGCATCCGAGAGTGCTAAAGGAATTGGCGGATGTGATTGCAGAGCCATTGGCCATTATCTTTGAAACTCATGGCGATCGGGGGAAGTCCCAGAAGACTGGAAAAAGGTTAATGTAGTGCCAATCTTTAAAAAAGGGAAGAAGGCGGATCCTGGGAACTACAGGCCAGTCAGCCTCACCTCAGTCCCCGGAAAAATCATGGAGCATGTCCTCAAGGAATCAATTCTGAAGCACTTAGAGGAGAGGAAAGTGATCAGGAACAGTCAGCATGGATTCACCAAGGGCAAGTCATGCCTGACTAATCTAATTGCCTTCTATGACGAGATAACTGGCTCTGTGGATGAGGGGAAAGCAGTGGACGTGTTGTTCCTTGACTTTAGCAAAGCTTTTGACACGGTCTCCCACAGTATTCTTGTCAGCAAGTTAAAGAAGTATGGGCTGGATGGATGCACTACAAGGTGGGTAGAAAGTTGGCTAGATTGTCGGGCTCAATGGGTAGTGATCAATGGCTCCATGTCTAGTTGGCAGCCGGTATCAAGTGGAGTGCCCCAAGGGTCGATCCTGGGGCCGGTTTTGTTCAATATCTTCATTAATGATCTGGAGGATGGTGTGGATTGCACCCTCAGCAAGTTTGCGGATGACACTAAACTGGGAGGAGTGGTAGATACGCTGGAGGGTAGGGATAGGATACAGAGGGCCCTAGACAAATTAGAGGATTGGGCCAAAAGAAATCTGATGAGGTTCAACAAGGACAAGTGCAGAGTCCTGCACTTAGGACGGAAGAATCCAATGCACCGCTACAGACTAGGGACTGAATGGCTTGGCAGCAGTTCTGCAGAGAAGGACCTAGGGGTGACAGTGGATGAGAAGCTGGATATGAGTCAACAGTGTGCCGTTGTTGCCAAGAAGGCCAATGGCATTTTGGGGTGTATAAGTAGGGACATTGCCAGCAGATCGAGGGACGTAATCGTTCCCCTCTATTCGACATTGGTGAGGCCTCATCTGGAGTACTGTGTCCAGTTTTGGGCCCCACACTACAAGAAGGATGTGGAGAAATTGGAGAGAGTCCAGCGAAGGGCAACAAAAATGATTAGGGGTCTGGAACACATGACTTATGAGGAGAGGCTGAGGGAACTGAGATTGTTTGGTCTACGGAAGAGAAGAATGAGGGGGGGATTTGATAGCTGCTTTTAACTACCTGAAAGGTGGCTCCAAAGAGGATGGATCTAGACTATTCTCAGTGATAGCAGATGACAGGACAAGGAGTAATGGTCTCAAATTGCAGTGGGAGAGATTTAAGTTGGATATTAGGAAAACCTTTTTCACTAGGAGGGTGGTGAAACACTGGAATGCGTTACCTAGGGAGGTGGTGGAATCCCCTTCCTTGGAAGTTTTTAAGGTCAGGCTTGACAAAACCCTGGCTGGGATGATTTAGTTGGGATTGGTCCTGCTCTGGGCAGGGGGTTGGACTAGATGGCCTCCAGAGGTCCCTTCCAACTCTGTTATTCTGTGAATTACACAACGCTGCATCTGCACTACCTCGCAGTTGACCCATGAAAATCGAATTAAGTGCTACGCCTCTTGCAGAGGTGGAGTACAGAAGTCAACATTAGAGGTAGTGTAGACACATACGGTAACAGCTCAACTTAAGGCAGCTTCCATCAACCTAACTCTGTAGTGTAGACCGCGCCTTAGCAAAGTAGAGAAGGAAGTTTTTCTCTTCTTTGTAAAACAGTTTTCTGTGGGACCTAATCTGTCGATCTCCTTAACCACCTTCTCTTATACAGGCACCAATAGAGGTGACTGCAGGGGAGGGGATTTAAATTACAATAGAAAAGAATCACTTTGCGTGATGCTAAGAAAGAGTAGTGATATCTGAGGATTTATCAGGGGTGTTGCTAATACTGAGAAACTTGTACTCAACTGGCTGATTCAGTCACACACTGGCCATTCATTGCTTTAGTATGCCCCTTCTGAGTATTCTTTAACTAAACAGAAGAGTAACACCCATCAGCTAAGCTGAGTCCTCATCTGATGCTTGGACTCACTGGGCTTCATTCTCTGCTGCCTTGTCCCTCAGGCAGTCATTTACAAAGTGGGTGTGAAAAGGGGATAGAAATTGCTACCATTCAGAGGTGCAAACATTTCATGCCCACTTTGCACAGGTGCAAATCGGTAGAGAACCTGATCCTATATTTGTGCACCTTGTCTTTGCTAAGAAAAAAGTTGTGTTTTAATATGTATTACATTTTTTCTCCCTTCCATTCTCTTCCTTTTCTCAGTCTCCATTTCACTCTGTCTAAACTCTGCTCCTTTTCCCCACTCTATTATTTCTTCTGGCTCTTTTTTCTGTGTGCCCCTCTTTTGCAATCTCTCCTCTGTGAAATGCCAACCCAATTTTTATGCCTGAGTAGAACTTTTGATCCAGTGTTCACCTACTGCTTTCAGTAACAGTTTTTACTATGTCACAATAGAGAATCTTAATCTGTCTTAAACAAGAACATTTATTAAAGAAAATAACTACAGAGAAAACAGCCTTCTAACACAGTTTGAGTTCCAACTTTGTCTCCTTAACTTGACCATGGACCGCACCATGTCTAGAATTATATATACTGAGACATCTAGTGGCTGAATACCATACTGTAATCCAACATATTACACTACCTATGCTGTTTAGAGGTCTATGTAAAAGTAATGGGTGATCTCAGTCTTCTTCCTGTTGGGTTATAGTTAGCTCTCTAACACAGTTACAGTTGGTACCATCTGACAAACTGTTATATCAGGAAGGCCAAAGACCTGAACTGTTCTGTTGCCATAAAAATGGTCTCACCACACCAGAGTTTAGGCACATTAGCAGATGCTAGCACATTGGTGGGAAACTTACACTACTGAGTCCTGTGTTGTATCTGTTTTAACAGATGCCTTCACAGGCCAGTACAGACAATCCGTTACCTCTGAGCAAAAATTCATTTAAAAAGATCAAATGGCATCTAACTCATCTCAAGCATATAGGGCTAAATTCATTTATGATGTAATTCCATAGACTTCAGGGTGTTTTTTTTTTAAATGGGATGAATTTGGCCTGTAAGATTTGGCATTCTGGAAGTGATCACCTGACTTGGGCAAAACTGGGACATCAATTAACAAGCATTCCATAAAGCAGGTTTTCTAGAAGACCTATGGATTGACGTGATTATCCATTCCACTGAGAAATCAGCTACACAAGATATTGACAATTCAGTCAGGCGGAAACCTTTCAAATGTCTGGAACAATTTCTACCTAAAAATGGCATTCCTAGATGAGCAGCAGCACGTTCTAAATCTCAGACCTAGTCCAGAAGCAGAAATGTATATACTTCCAAGATTTATGCCATAATTCACATCTTGATGATGACTTGAGACCCAGATGTGAGTGCCTCCCAGATTATTTTTGTACCTTTTCCCAAATACCTGGTGAAACGAACTCTATTCACTGTGGAATCTGGGCACCTTTAAAGCCAGTGCAAACTATCAGTTTTTCCTCTAGTTCTGTCCATCCTGTGCCATGTGGTAAGATTATTTTTGTCCCGCAGCATAATCTATTATTTTAGTATGTTTCTTTTCTATATCTTGCCTCACATCAGAAAGTTTGCCAGTTTCATTGTCGCTCTCATCTCTTGTGGCAGGGTATTTCTATAGACATAGGCCAGCTGCCAAGAAAGCTCTTTCCCAACTCTTACACTCATCACTGACCACCCCGTTGTCCCTCATGAACAGAATTGCTATAGTAGCTTCTGGTCCTGAAGAAAGTGTTGTTCCCTTATATATTTGCACAGAAACTTTGACTGTAATCTGGAATTTGAGCTAATCAGATGTCAGGAGCACTGGAGTGATGTGTTTTATCTGTAAAAAGATATTACACATAGAGACTGATTTCAGTGAGACACTGATTTCTATTTCCTAGCTCCATGAATGAGGCTTACAAAGGGTTAATACATCTGTCACTTGGTAGGTGTCAGTACCCATTGACTTCAGTGGCTGTTACACCATCAACATTTGCTGTTTATCAGGCAGGCCACTGCAGACTGTGCCAACTATAAGTTTTGGAGGCCACCATATTCATTCTCACATTACAGTTATTTTAGCAGCTCTTTTTATGATTTTGAATGAAAACAAACAAGTAATTTTTTTATAATAAGCAAAATATTAATTTTTTAGGTCTTACTGATGGAAAATGTATTTTCACACTTTTAATGTGAACACAAAGCCATTTATTTTAAAAAGAAGCCTATGGTCAAAACACAAATGGCTAGTTAGGTGTCTGTCTAGCATTTGGGTGTATAGTTATTGCAACTGTGTGCATAAGTGTAGCCATGTAATTGACAGCATTTTTAAGCACAATCCTCAGGTGTCCTATAAAAATATAGTCCAAAAAGATGAACAGTATGAGAGTAAGTTTTCTTGTTGTTCATAAATGAAGGACCCAATACTGGAAGGCTCAGAATACTCAATTCCCATTTAAATCAATGGATCCTAGATTAATAGATGCAAGTTAATAGATTTCAAGGTCAGAAAGGATGATTATAACCATCTAGTCAGACCTCCTACATAACACAGGCCAAATAGTTTCACCTGGTTATTCCTGCATCAAACCTCAATAACTTGTGGTGGAATTAAAGCACATCTTTTAGAAACGAAGGTTTTCAGCATGTTAGGAAGTGCTCAGAATGTTGATGGGTCAGGCCCCCAACAATACATACACTTTCTCAGGCCCTTCATAATAGAGACTATCAGGCAGTAATTATAAATCCTTGATTTATGGTTGTCCCATGCTAAGGTGCAATCCAGACCAGTGAGGGGTTGTGTCCATACTTGCCCTGTAAACCTGGGTGCCTTAAATGCTCCACTGCTGTGGCTCACAGCCTGGACATCAACAGCCAGCAGACAAGCACTCAGTGAGTATCTGTGTGTAAGCAGCTCTGACTCAGCACTCTGATTCCAGCAGCCTGCTTGTTACATCCCAGTCACACTCTGGTATGTACCAGCTCTGGTTACAATGGCAAGATGACCCCCACCACACTGCTTAGTTCTGAATTTGCCCACAACCATGCGCTCTGAGATGCCCGACCCTTTTCTGGCCTATTTAGAGGAATAATAAGGCTTGTTCGATCCCCTAGACACACAAAATGAGCAGCTTATCACTTTAGCTGGAATTAGACCCACATCCATTTAAATGCAGCACCAGGTTGATGTAGACTAAAAGTAAAACAAGTTTATGAACAAAAGGAGCTAGGATTTTCAGTGAGCTCAAGTATAAAGGACAGTCTTAGAGATGGTTACAAGCAAATAAAAGAGAAAAACACTTTCTAGAGGCCGACTTAACAAAATGAGCAAGAGCCTTTGTTCAGTGTAGTTTCTTTACCAATCTACCTTCCACCAAAATGGCTGACCACCCTTCTGGTCATAATCTCCCACAAAGTCCAAAGTGTTCAGGTCACTTGTCTTCCTAGATGAAAGATCGTTTGAGGTTCTTTGCCCCTCTCTTTGATAGTCCAGTGAACTTTTGAAATGGATTCTTCTGAAGGTTATGCTCCCCAAAGTAAAGTTTATTCGAGCTGTGAGGAAGGAGCCCTGGCGTCTTGTGATGAGCGAAGTTTCAGGCGGGTTTCTTTCTCTGCTGGTGTTTGCTAAAATGGAATCTGTTTCCTGCAATCTCCTCCCCTTGTTGCCCTGATGGTTCTGTTATCCTTCTGTGTTATTTGTATTCCCATTGTCTCAATGTACCTTGGAAGTACTTTCAAGGTGGCAGAACCACGTTTGTCCAGGGTGGTGTAACTTCATCCCTGCCTAGCACACATACTTTAAGAACATGATTCCCAATGTTTGTGATTTTGAATTTGTCCTCGCTACATACCTCACACAATAGTATTAATAAGTATGTTATTAGCTGTCTATTGACATCTTACATGACACCTTTTAGATATAGGTTCTGATGTCAGTGAGTTGGGATACACTGAACTGGTCAGGCTAGCTGAAACTCATTACCAGATGCTAGTTAGACCCCTGCTGTCTTGCATTGGGATGCTATTAGTGACACAATATTACTAAACTACCCTAATTAACTTTATATTAAAGTTGCCACGAGACAAGGAATTTAAATGAGGCATGATTGCTTAAGAAGCCTATACCACAACCATCCATAAAATTCCTCAACCCACATTTTCAGTTTTCTATTCCCAAAGAACTATCCTGTGGTTTTCCACATGATTTTCTTCAATTTCATGCAAATTATACAGAGTTAAAGGTTAGAGACACCAAAAACTTAGTCTTGCCAAGGATTGTTTTTTTCAGATGTTCTGTATGGATATTGTACATTGAAAGTTGGCCTAGTGCCATATGATCCATCAAAATATTTAATGTTTTGGACGTAAGAGATAATTCTGCTATAATTTCAAAATGCAAACACCAGCAACATTTCTGCCATGTTAAGTTGTATATCAGTTAGCTGGGCATGGCTTAGTGGTCTGTGCATCAGGTATGAAATACCGATGTCTCCTTGAAGTACAGTGGAGCAACTTAAAATTTCATTTTTGAGTGGCAGATAAACCAAGTATTATGCAACATAGTATGTGTGTGTGAGAGAGAGAGACTGGTTTCCAGTTCACCCTTAAACTGAGGGCCTGTCTGAGCTGGCTTGATGTTAAAACTCCTATGTCCGTTTTTATTATATTGTCCTGGTATCTTGGTCAAAATTTCCCCACGCTGTTTGCTAATTCTTATTGCTATCCATTTTAGATGGGACTGCATTTCAGTGATGTCACGTATTGTAGGCCGGGCTGGTAGCAAAATGGTTAAGGATTCCTGTCAATTCTCATTACAAGACCATGTTTTCAGTTGCTTATAACTTTGCCAAACTTTAACTATTTGGGCTATTTTCCATGTTGGGTGTCTGCCTAAGCACAAATATTTTTTTTGAAAGTTTCACAAAAACAAGAGTTTCTGAGAAGTTGGGGAAGTGAAAAGAAAACCTCAACAAACCAAAGCAGAAAAAACACCCGTGTTTTTGCCCATGGTAACCTTTTCTTTGAGAAGCTCCAGCACCCCCATGCTTTGGTGCAGGGAGTTGAAATCTGGCAGCGATGTGCCTTTTGCTGTTCCTGTGAAAATCTTTGACTAAATTATAATCCTTTGGGGGGGGGGGGGGAAATCACAATTCACAAATGCTCAGTAGAGACTTAAAATTTAGCAGCTAAAAAAACAAAACAAAAACCCTCACAAAAACTCTATCCTCACTAACCATGGTCTAGCCCCTTACTGCTCCCAGTGCTGACCAAATGGCAAATCCACCATCCTCACATACCAACTGAGTATGTTCCTTCCTCTCACTGCTTTTACATGTCCTGAGACTGCACATGCACCATCCCTGGGCTGCAGAGAAAAACTGGACTTTCCCTGTAATTGCTGCTCCAGGCAGAGTGGGGCCACTCAGTAGAACTGAGGGAAGGGAGTGTGTCTCTTCCATTTACTCCAAGATCCCCCTGTTGGCACCTGTAGCATGGAGGAGGAAACCACCATACTCTAATACAGAGGGGACAAGAGCAAGACTGGCAGTGAGGGGGCGGGAAAGGAGCAGAGTGGGAAAAGGAGCCTCATGAGACTGGAACTGGAGGAAGTTAGGGGAAGAGAAACTGTGGCAGGGGTTTGGAGGAGGGGAGGCTGGAAGTGGGAGCAGGAAAAAAGGAGGCCGTGCCTGGCTGGGCAAGGAGGCTGGAACTGGGAGGAGGGGGAAAGGGAGGCAGTGAGGGAAATGGGCGCCGTAGAGCAGAAGCTATGAAGTTAAATGAGAAGCTGGGAAGGGGAGAGACTGGGACTGGATGGGCAAGGAGATGGGACAGGGAACCAGTGCGGGAGGAGAGACAGATCATAGAATCATAGAATATCAGGGTTGGAAGGGACCCCAGAAGGTCATCTAGTCCAACCCCCTGCTCAAAGCAGGACCAATCCCCAATCAAATCATCCCAGCCAGGGCTTTGTCAAGCCTGACCTTAAAAACTTCCAAGGAAGGAGATTCTACCACCTCCCTAGGTAACGCATTCCAGTGTTTCACCACCCTCCTAGTGAAAAAGTTTTTCCTAATATCCAACCTAAACCTCCCCCACTGCAACTTGAGACCATTACTCCTTGTCCTGTCCTCTTCTACCACTGAGAATAGTCTAGAACCATCCTCTCTGGAACCACCTCTCAGGTAGTTGAAAGCAGCTATGAAATCCCCCCTCCTTCTTCTCTTCTGCAGACTAAACAATCCCAGTTCCCTCAGCCTCTCCTCATAAGTCATGTGTTCCAGACCCCTAATCATTTTTGTTGCCCTTCGCTGGACTCTCTCCAATTTCTCCACATCCTTCTTGCAGTGTGGGGCCCAAAATTGGACACAGTACTCCAGATGAGGCCTCACCAATGTCGAATAGAGGGGAACGATTACGTCCCTCGATCTGCTGGCTATGCCCCTACTTATACATCCCAAAATGCCATTGGCCTTCTTGGCAACAAGGGCACACTGCTGACTCATATCCAGCTTCTCGTCCACTGTAACCCCTAGGTCCTTTTCCGCAGAATTGCTGCCTAGCGATTCGGTCCCTAGTCTCTAGATCTGACAAGGAGCTGGGGAGTGGGGGGAGTATTGGGACTAGCTGGGCAGAGAGACTGGGAAAAGGAGACAGGGTCAAGAAATCAGGGAGGAGACCCAGATTACCTGAGAAGCCTCGGAAGGGAAACTGGGAGTGGGACCAGGGGAAATGGAGCCTGTCTATGGCATTGACTGCAGGCCCAGGGCGCAGGGTAGAAAGATCAGATGATGGCAGGGAGAAACTGAGACTTGCTGGGCAAGGACTCTTGGGACAAGGAATTGGAGCAGGAGAGACTGGGATTAGGTTGGCCACAGCGATTTGGACATGGATGGGAAGCTTGGAGTGTGAGACTATAACTGGATGGGCAAGGAGACAGACTGGGGCAAGGAGCCAGCAGTGGGGAAGAGACTGGTCTGGGGCCAGTTGGAGGGGATGAGGCAGAAAAGGTCAAGTTTGAAGGAAAGGGGCAGAAAGCACACTCCCCTCCACCCTGTCCAAACATAAAACAAAAAGACAGTGTCTGCCCCAAAGAGCTTGCAATGCAAATGTCTTTGTAATAGATTCCAAAGTAAATACTAGAACTGCTTGAAAATTTTTGTTTAAAATGTTGTGTTAAAGACCAAAAAGACAGTTTTGTAAATGAGTATTTTTGTGGGAAAATAATCATTGTCCAGATGTTCTGGTTTTTCATTGAAATGAAATGTTTTCTTCATTTATGGTCTGCCTCTTCTTTCCCCTCCCTTTTCAGGGGCAAAGGGAAAAAGGGAGGGGAAAAAAGGGGAAGTTAAGAAGAAAAGGGGAGGAAAATAAAGAAAACAAATGGGAAAATAATCAGTTTGTAGATTTTCAAAAATAAATTTTCTTTTCATTTAATGAAATTTTCAAAAAAATTTAATTTTCATTTAATTTTCAAAAAAATGAAAATGGAAAAATTGTTCCTTTAGAACAAAACCCATCAAATGCAAATTTTGCAATTTTCATGTTTTTGGAAAAATTAACATTTTTCAATCAGTTCTAGTAGATTCTCTACTGTTAACACAGGAATGCTGATGATGCACAGTACAATAAGAATGTGCATACATAGTGTCTAAAAATACTAAAAACAGGATTTTTTTAAAGTTAAAAAGTCAGAGGTTCCTGATGGGGGAAACCAAGCAATTTTGTGTCCTTTCCAATCTCTAAGTTTGGATCAGGATCCAGATTTTTCCAAAATTCAGAATTGTTTGGATCTGAAGCTTTGGTTTGGGCTCATCTTTGCTTTCCCTGACAAAGATAGCTAGAGAAGGGGATGGGTTATTTTCCTTTTAACTTTAGATATAAATTCATTTGTTTGATTCCTTGGGAATTTAAGTCATGAAACATCCATTCACTTAATGAACACAATTAAAGAACATTCTGTACCAACTTCTACCTTCAGATGCATATGGCTCTCTTTGACTTCCTTTACATATCCTTGATAACAATTTGGCATGGTTAGGAGACAAATGTATGAAAGCCATGAACTTCACAGCTAAAATTCCACTATCTAAATCCAACAGATCATAGTAAGCAAATATGAAGACAGTGTCCTGTTATTTGGATTAGACAGTCAGCAGTTCAATTTTTTTGTTTAATTATGTTCATATATTTTACATTCTTGTGTGATTTGTCTCCACTTTTAAAACATTGAGTCAATGATTGCATATTTATATATAATTATCCTAACTACATCTAATCCACTGAGTTGTGTAAACATGTATAATTATATAACTGAGGTACACAGTGACTTCAAAATAATTTCTTTTGTCTATATCAAAAGTCTCTCTTTGTGCAAAGTATCTATAGATATATAGAGCACTGCAAGAATATTTCATATTCTCTTGCTTATCTGCACACTTAGTCCCTTGTTCTTTAGGGACAAGAAAAAATCTGAAAGATGCATTTTCCCTCACCTTGGTCTAAATCTTAATCCTGTAGCCAAGAATTTGAGCTGGAACAGCACAGACTTGTCAAGTATTCAGCATCTCAGACAGCATGACAGAACATCTTTCAAAATCTTTAGATAGCTACTCCATGTAAGCATGTTAGTGGAATTGTGTCCGGACAGGTTTCATTTTGATCATGAAAGGTTTCTTACCACTTTTAAAATGAAGGCTGTTAGCAAATAAAACAGCAGATTCTCAGATGGGTAGTCAAGCACCTTTAAGCTTTGGATCTATGGGTTTGTTTGAAATTTCAGACGTGCACATCAGCATCACCCAAATACCTCAATCTTCTGAGCAGGTAAGGCACTTGATAAAAATCCTGTGTAAGGGCTTGATCCTGTCATGCACCAAATGCTCTCTGGCCCAAGTGTTCAGTCATATTCTGAACATGTTAATTGATTGTGAGTTACACCTGTGTCAACACACACAAGTGTAAGTTCCATTGTAGACTCTTCACTGTCAAAGGGCATGCCTTCCCTGTAGCACCCCCTTTTGGGCAAGTGTGGCTCTCCTGAGGTCTGCCTCAGTTTTCCTTAACTCAGAGTCCACACAGGAGAGAGATTTAAAACATTGTCCCTTCTGGCATCCAATTTATTACATCCACAAAAAATCTTCTGAAAGAAAACCCAGATCTTTAAAGTTTTCCTGCCAGTTTCAGGTGGGTCCAGCCCATCCTCCCTGAGGGTCTGTATTCCTCTCTCCCAACACCTCTTGCCTGGAGTTTGGCTTTCTCCACAAGCCTTCCCCCTACTGACTGTGGCTCCTGCAGGACCCCTTTCTCCCTGCAATGTCTGCAAGCAGCTACCAACTACCTGCAGCTGTGTCCCCTTTTATAAGGCCCTGGTCCCTTCCCGTGGGCCCAATTGGAAAGTGGCTAATCCGTCCATGTGCATTGGACCCTTCACCCTTTCTTGCAGGGGCCAGTGGACCTGTGCTAGACATCAGAGTTTGTTCTTAGGGTACGTATGCATTTCCAACTGGGAGTGCGATTCCCAGCTCCAGGAGACATACCCATGCTAGCTCTGATCAAGCTAGCTCTCTAAAACTAGAATGTAACCATGGTGATGCAGGGGGGAGCTAGCCACATTGAGTACATGCCAAGAGCCTTGGATGGGTACATACTTGGGTTAGCAAGCCCCTCCTGTGATATTTAGACCCAACAGCAAAGGAGATAGACACAGGGGAAGCTTACTGTGACACAGCTATTTGCTGTTGGCGACTTTATTGTTCTGGCAATAAATGGGAATGAACTAAAGTGAGGCTCTGCACTGGATGAGTACAGCACTCCCAACCATTTAAAGGGGCAAAACATCACAGCTCCCACCGCCTGTGGATACATTCTATTTTTAGCATGTGAGCTTGATCAGAACTAAGGTGGCTCTGTCTCCTCAAGCTGGAATTACACTCCTAGCTTGAAGTACAGAAATACTCTTGGTCATGTTCAACATGTCACAAGATCAGGCTCTTTCATGTTAATCAGTGCAGGGTAGGGACTATGGGCCTGCTTTGGGCAAATGTGTGTTGTGCAGCAGCGAGAGCACAGCTGCAGCTTAACAAATAAATAATAATAAAAATGTTAAAATACTCAAATTGTCACAGGCAGCGAGTCCCTTTTAGTTTTTAATAAGGAATCAATTAAATGGGAATCTACATTCATTATTAGTTAGATGTTGGAGTAACATAGTAAATACATCCTTAAAAGTAGATGGGAATGCACACCCATTGGAAGTGTCTCCCAAGGTTAGATTTATTCTCATTATGAGAAAAATACCAGTCAAGATGAAAAAAAAATACTTCAATAAATGCACAATCATTTATCATTTCTTGGCAGAAGATACGACTGCCAGTTGCTCAAAAACTGGGGTCAAAGTGAAAAGCTTGGTCCCTCGAGAATAGATTAACTGTGGTTGGTTCCCAGGATAGTTTTGCAAGGTTTTCCAGTCTAAGAAATTGGCACAAAATATTATCTACGTCCACAAACCCCACTCCACCCCCCAAAAAACAGACATAGATGTTCTCATATGGGCAGAATTCAATGAATTATGCAATGTCTTCTTTGTACACTTTGGAGTCCATGGATAATAATTGTAATTTGTAACCAATAAATTATTCTATTAATTTTACTATTTTTTTGTCTGAACAGGTTGTGAAACTCTCACATGAATTTATTGTTGAAATTATTTGTAAATGTCTCCAATGAATAATTGTTGCTCTGCAGGTCTCTGTGGCTGAGGAATGTCTCAGTTCTCAACCTTCACCGTCTATTACAACAAGCACAAAGCTAGATAGGGTTCCAGTGAGAACTTGTCATCCACCAAGCGTGTGTGGTATTGTCTTGAAGTGCAAATGAATTGCCTTTTTGGCATTTCAGATAGTATGAGCTAAATCTTGGCAGTGGTGAGCACCAAACACAGATTATGGGGATCTGGCAGGGGGTGAGCACCAAGCACAGCCTATGAAGCTCAGGAAGGGGTACCTGAGGAGCACAGGCCTCCTGGCCTAAGGAGTGGGAGTACTGCTACCCCAGGTGTGGGATGGCAAGGGTAGGGGGACATGGACCCACCCAACTCCACCACATCCCAGCCCAGGGTCCTAGCAGTGGCAGAGTGGTCTGTCACTGGGTCAGCAGGGAATCCACCCACAAATGATCATGTTTCCGGCAGTACCACAGCCAGATGGTAGACTGGTTTCACTGGGCTTCTTTCTACTCTCCCCCTCGGATGTACCTGTGTCCAGGGGTCATCATCAGTCTCCCGGGGATACACTGCCAAGGGTAACAGTAGCAGCTCCTCAGCGTCGGGGTGGCAGGCCTCTCTAGAAGCTTGTGCAGGTCCTCAGGGCAGCAGCGGTTCTCCTTGGCATCCTGCTCTGGGGAAGAAGTGTCTGTCTCCCTCAGCAGCTCTTCCTCAAATGAGCTCCTGGGCCAGCCTTTTATACTTCCTCTTCCCTATTCTGCCCCTCTGCTTCCGGCATGTGGGGCGTGGCCCTCCTGTTTCTGCCCACCAGGTGGCTTGCAGCGTTCCCTCTGCATCCGCCTATGGGGGAGGCCATGCCTCCTTGCTATACTGGCCTTGCTCTTTTGCAGCCTGGTATGAATCTTGTAATGAGTGCTGTGTGTGTAGGAATATAATATTGCCAATGCACCTATTAATATTGTTTGTGAATGATATTATGGGTTCTGTGACAAAATGAAGTAATAGGAAATTGGTGGGTGTCAGACATGCTCAGCACTAGATAGCATATGTTGTGAACTAATAAAGATGAGTTTTGTTCCAGAAAATAGAATTGTGTTCTGTAACATGAGCCAGAATATAAATTAAATATATTAAAATATATTAAATATATTAAAAACTTAATAAATTAAAGAAACATAACTTATGATGGGGAAAGAATAGTCCTTTTCATTTCAGGTACACATACACTAACCTGTGGAAGACACTGTTGGTGTTTGTGAAGCTGTTATTTTCTTTAATGTCTTATGGGGTGGAGTGGTAGGGGTAGTTCATCGACTCCTGATGCCACATAGAATGTTGAGGGGGATGTAGGGAGGTCCCAATATGCAATTCTCTATGGGATGCAAAGGGAGGCAAATACGGGATTGTTGAACCTACAGGTCCACCAGAGTCTGCAGCATCTCTGTTTGCTGTCAGAGAAGTGCAAGCATCTCCTGTTGCATGTCCCTCTCCTTTTCCTTTGCCTTTCTCCTCTCCACTCTATCCTTGTCCATGCTATCTGCAAGGGTGATCCTCCAAGCTCTGTGCTCGTTCTCTGATACAGCACTGGCTTGCAGGATCTCCTAGAATATGTCATTCATTGATGGACCTATCCTCCATGAACTTCAATGGCTATTAGCCAATGGACAGGGATGCAAAACCATGCTCTGGAGTCTCCCAAGCCCTGTTTTCCAGAAGTTGGGAATGGGCAATGGAGGATGGATCACTGGATGATCACTGTTTTGTTTATTCCCTGTGAAGCATCTGGTATTGGCCACTGTCAGAAGACAGGATACTGGGCTAGATGGACCATTGGTCTGACCCAGTATGGCTGTTCTTATGTTTATATAGATTCAGCAACTGGAACTTTGTAAATAATTCTACTGATGATGCATGAGTCAGAATGGAATCAAGATCACTCTTCCATAGTGATATTTAGTATTTCAGAAGCAGGAAGCCTGCCAGTCAGTGGGGTCACTGGACAATGAGGGGGGGCCACATCTAGAGGCAGTACATAATTGTTGATAGTGGGGGGGGAACAATTTAAAGGTTCGGGGGGGGGCATGTGACCACCCCACAGAGGTTTTCAAATTGTGGTGCACAGCCCCCTTGGGTGCAGAGGAACGTTTAGGGGGGCGAACGGTGATGCCAGGTGGCTCAAGCTTGGTTGGGCCAGCCCCACATGGTGGGGCTTGGGGAGGGAGAGCCACCTCCATGCCCTGACTCACCTCAGTGGGCCACCCAGCCTGTCTGGGTTGCGGGGGTGCAACCAAAAATTCGGGGGAAGGGTCATGTGCCCCGCCTGTCCCCCATCACCTCTGGCTACATCAACTGAATCTAAAGTACCATATAACTTGATTTAAAAAGTAAGTATTCGCCAACCATCTCCACACAGTTACTACAGATATCACCCATTTTAAGGACAGGATAGAGAGATTCAGGTAATCTTAGATTTCAAATGCTGATTTTTCATGATGGCAACTGTTGAACTGAGCTCTGCAACTGCGATACACTTTAGCTGGGCCAAGATTACTGGAGACAAGCGAGAAATAATACTACTTGGCTTTTAGGAATAAGATTGAGCTTCCAGGAGCATCAGTTGGACAAGCTAATTCTGTGAATTGAGAAAGTGTGATCAGGAAGTGTGAAGGACAAACTGAAGCCTATAGGTGGGATTGTCTAGGTCAGTGATACTCCGACTGAGGCTCGCGAACCACAACTGGCTCTGCAATGTGTCTCCTGCAGCTCTTTGCAGCACATGCTATTAAAACACTGTGTCATTTAATTATTAACCAATCTAAGTTATTAAGGAATCAAGATGTTTTTACTATGTTATTAACCAATTGTAGTTGATAATAATACTTTGTCAGTGATTTTGCTGTAAGAATACATATATATATATACTCACAGCAAAATGACTGACAAAGTATTCAGAGTAGCAGCCATGTTAGTCTGTATTCGCAAAAAGAAAAGGAGTAGTACTTGTGGCACCTTAGAGAATAAATTTGTTAGTCTCTAAGGTGCCACAAGTACTCCTTTTCTTTTTGACAAAGTGTTATTATATAAACTAAATATTTATCCTGTCATACTGTTTAAATATAACTATGCAGTACTATAGTAAATGAAACAATGAATTTACACTATTGTGGCTCTTTTGGGTAACGTTGATTGATAATTTGGCTCCTGAACCACTGAGGTCTGACTATCACTGGTCTAGGGTGTAATGAAGGAGGCCATGGCACACTCTAGGGCTGGGCTACATAAACAGGAAGAAGAAGAACCTGAGTTAGGGAGAATGGAAGCTATGCGGGTGCAGTGGATGATGGTTTCTCTCAGATTCCAGGAGACCAGTGTATTTGGACTTGGAGTTAAGTCTGAGCACTCTGAACAGGGTCCTGAGATGAGGACCTTGTGAGCTGTTTCTTAAAATTAAAAGGAGTACTTGTGGCACCTTAGAGACTAACCAATTTATTTGAGCATAAGCTTTCGTGAGCTACAGCTCATTTCATCGGATGCATCGGATGCATGAAGTGAGCTGTAGCTCACGAAAGCTTATGCTCAAATAAATTGGTTAGTCTCTAAGGTGCCACAAGTACTCCTTTTCTTTTTGCGAATACAGACTAACACGGCTGTTACTCTGAAATTTGTTAAAATTGTTCCTGTTCTGAATCTTATTAAAAAGGCGACATTCTGTTTTGTTAATGTGTGTTGGCTTCTCCTTGCCTTGGGCTGTTAACATTGCTGCCAATTAGGGGAAAGCCCCATACTGGACTGTAAGGGGGTGTGTGGGGACCACCCCATCTTTACAGGAAGGAAATGGGAAATACTATTTTTTAAAACTTACTTTTCAGTGTCAGATCTCAGTTTGGGCTTTATCTTTCTCCACCTCCAGTTGGAGTCAATGGCAAAATTACAACTGACTTTATTTGAAGAAAATACAGCCTGTAACTATGCACAGACTTCTTGCATAGCCCCTTGGGAAGAGAGTGTCCAGTAAACTTCTGAAGCAGGGTTAAACCAACAAATGTTGTCCATGCCAATAATGTAACTTCGGGGATTTAAGTATTCTGCTGAGAAGAGAAGTGCGCATTAAAACTCATGCTGGTGCCCTGGCTTTTGGCTGCTGTCCATAGGCTATGCTGGCCAAGAGTAACAGTATTTTGTAGCTGTGATCCAGCATTATCCTGCCTGACAGAAAATAGATTGTTTTAGGTGGGAGAATGACTCGCTTCAAAGGTTTGAATCTAGATTTCCAGGTCATAGTTAAGCTGCACGTTATGATTTAGATAAAATTGTGGAAAAACTGCTACATATCCAGAGCGACCAGTGCTTAAAGCAGTTGTATGTGCTTAAAGCAGTCTTCATGGCTTATTTTTCACTGCGTATTTTTTATTAGTAGAGTGTTGTGACTTATGTGCTTTACTGTCATTTTGGATTTCAGTTTTTCCTTTGTCTTTATTACTACTAGCATGGAAAGACTACAGATGGTACAGAATATTCTGGATAAGATTATGCTTACCATGTCATTTTATCAAGAATGGCATTTTCAAAAGCACTGAGTGTTGACCTAACTCTGCATCTATTGAAACCAATGGTAAAACCCCATATCCCAAATAGATACTAGTCCCACCTGGAAGTATTTTTAAAGCTTATGTAGCTGTCCTGTTGTTTCATTACAAATCTAACAAATCAGCTGTTTAAGAACATGCATATACTTTTGATGCTTGAACCTTTCTAATATTTCCATTATTATTTTACCAGAAAATATCTCTACATTGCAGTGTGGTTATCAAAGAAAGATCCAATAAACAGAACTGTGGAATCAATACATATAGGGAAACTCTTGCCAGTTCTGCACAACTTAGCTGCATGCGTTTCCGCTGCAATGAGTAACACAAATACAAACAATCTTCACCCCACATTGTTGGCTAGTTTATACGTTATCTAAATAGTGCTGAGTGAACCTCCAAAGAAGGGGGCGCCACTTTATGCTCTCTAATGTGGCTGCTTTAAACTGATGGCTCGACTAATCCAACGGGGGAGCAAGCGGCTCTCCCGCTGACATAGCGCTGTCGACACCGGCGCTTATGTTGGTGTAACTAATGTCCCTCAGTGGGGTGATTTATCCACTAAGCGACTGAGGTATGCCAACGTAAGCTGTGGTGTAGACATGACCTCAGTTAAACTGCTGTCACTACAAGCTCTCCTGTGAACAATATGTCTTTTACTGTATCTGTCATGTCAAGGTTAAAAATATATCTTGGGTAAATAAATGTATTGTTAGTTTTGAAGTCTGCAGCTGAACAGTTAATCTACAGTAAAGCTGACTTATGTGTTCAGAGCTTTAAGACACTGACAATGATCAAGGCTATGCACTGCCATACTTATATTGCATGTAAGTGATGCTCTTGAGCTGTTAGGGTAAAGGATGGGAATTTTCCTATCCATCTATGTATAAACACATAAATATTGGCTGGTTAATTATCAACATTACATCAATTGACATAATGGGCCACATCCACCCAGGGTTTAATGCTGTTGAAGTCAAGGGTGTTATACCAGGTATGAATGTGGCCCAATATATTTATTCCTAGCAAACAGTTCACTGTAGCTTTGTTTGACATATTTCATTTTAAAGACAAGGGAGAAGATGGTTCTTTGAAAACTTACAGTATGTTATGTGAAATTTTTTATGAAGTTAGGCCTTGATCCAACTCCCACTTAAATCAGTGGGAGCCTTTCACATGGGGAGTTGGATCAGGCCTTCAGTGAATTCACCTGTTATACTAAGAAGTTTATTGCCCTAAGCCCATGGATTTTTATGGGGGGGGCGGGATTGTGTGGGGGGGGAGAATGCAGACTGTGACAATAGGCAAGATTTTTTTCTACTTTGAAAAAGTCTTTACATCCTCACATTACATTTAATTTCTTCTATCCCTGAGGTTATTTTTAAATGTAATATCTAACACCATTGACAATGAGTGAAACTCTCACAGCTTAATCGCTTTTGCGTTTCTCTATGAAAAATATATACATCTCTCTCTCACACACACTCTCTTGCATTCACACAGGAAAAATGTACTCCCTTTAATCTATCAATGCAATCTAAGGTACCACCCAGTTTTGCTGAAAATCTGCTCAGTGGTTCAATGTACTGTGGATGCAGTGTACAATTTCACAATATCTTCAAAGAATCATAAAGCTAAAGACAAACAAACCCAGTTGCCTGACTCAGTAGCCAGGATCATGCAGAAATATTTGAAAGAAAGCCCAAAGAAAATTTATGATAAACAGAATATTTTATAGTTTTAATGTTCAGAACGATTCTTAACCTCATAAGACCACGGGTGTGAACAAGCTCAAGTTTTGTGGGTGAATTTGTTTCTCATGAAGCTAAGAGACTTAGAGAGAGGTACTGTATAGGATGTGCACTCTGGGTCTGAGCCTGCGCTCCCAATTCAGGCTACTGTCCCATTCACTTAAGTGGGAGTTACACCTGAGTAAGCAGTGCAAAAGCAGGTCCTGTGCTTCCTTGGCCTACATCATTTTGCCAGCCCCAGTCCTGACTTGCTATATACCTGATATTTTTATCCCTGGACTTTTCTTAAGCAGAGAAGCTTAATTGTGCCAGACTGTGTGTCAATGACGTGATGTGAACAAATGACCACAGGTAATTTGGATGAACCTGCAAAAACTATGTCACTTATGCTTCACAAGTGGACAAGACAGCATGGTCTAGTGGACAACACACTGGCCTGGGACATGGGAGACCTGGGTCCTAATTTCTGTCTTTATCACTGGGTTGCTGTGTGTCCTTCAGCTACTACTTTCATCTCTCTGTAGCTCTGTTTCCCCTCCCACCAGTTCTCTGCCTTGTCAATTTAGACTGCAAGCTCCTCTGGGCAGGGACTGTCTCTTAGCGTGTTTTTGTACAGTGGGACACTGATCTTGGTTGTGGCCTCTAAGTACTATTGTAATACAAATCATTAATAACAATCAGGATCCAAATTTAGGTCTGTAGCAGGGGCAGTTCAGTGCAGTAATCCATTTTATGGTATCTCTTAGTATCTATTATTTGATTCTAAAGTTTCTGGGCACAGGCACAACTTTAATTAAAATGCACAGCAAAATCTCCAAGAAGAAAAGGCTATTCCCATGTTAACAAATAATTGGATTCTCTTCTAATTACAGTCTTGTCCCCTAATGTCAATCACATCTACAAACAAATGCATCTTTAGCAACCCCCTCCAAAGAACACTGCTGGACTGAATTTAATTGGAAAACAGCTTACACGTATAAGAGCTGCTTACTGACATGAGTAGGAAAGCAGAAAGCTGTAATGATTCAGAAAACTTTAAAGTGGCATTTTCATTAGCTTGGGCAACAGGGCTGGAGACAGTATGAAGTATAAACATCTCACAGCTAGGAAGTCACCCCAATATTTGGAGTTATGCTAGTCTATGTGCTCTTTTAATTCTCCCTTCAACCCATATATAAAACACTACTTGGAGCCCCTTATGTGCAAGAGGCTGAGAGTACTGAATGATTAGTTTCCTATACTATACTTAATTCAGCAGCAGGTAAGTATATTGCCAAAGGCAAATTAAGTGTGCACATCATTAGATGAGATTCAGCTTTAAAGATGGGAGTGAGCAAAGAAGTGCTGTGGCTGCCCTTTCCCTTCACTCACATGACAAACACTATTTCAATCTTTTGTTTTTCTGGAAGAGGAAATAGTTTGTCATCATTTCACTTGCTGACAAGTTGCAGCTGGAGTTGAAATGTTGTGTACCATGCCAATCAGCAGATCAGTACTTGATCATTTACTAGAAGGTATATTCATCATGTACACAAAGGGCTTGTCTACACAATGAGTTACTGCACGACAAGCCAGGGTGTGAATCTGCAGTGCATCAGCTTGCTGTGCAATAACTCGCCGTGTGGACTCTGTCCCAGCGCAATGAAAATCCTGGAGCGTGGCTTGGCATACAGGGATTTGAAAGCATAGCATGCAAATAGCACTCCAGGACTTTCATTGTGCTGTAGCAGTGTCCACACTGAGTTACTGTGTGGAAAACTGGGGTGCCACAGTTTCACACCCTGGCTTGCTACCCAATAACTTGCCATGTAGACAAGTCCAAAAAGAAGCTTTATTAAGCCTGGCATTACAATTATCAACAGTAGCTTTCCTTGACCTCTTAGACCTTGTCTGTGCTAGAGAAATCAATGAGTTATATATCAATTTATTGTTTGCCATTATACCCATGTTAGGGCTTCCTTACAAACTTCTGCTGTGATGGCTGCTGCCCCTGACAGCTGTCATTTTTAATATTAGTATTTGTATTACATTAGCACGTAGCATCCAAGATCAAGGCATCTTTGTGATAGTCCCAGCCCTGAAGTGCTTACAAACTAAACTGACAGAGTGAGAGGGGAGAAGGGACTTACCCAAAGTCCCACACCTAGTTGGTGGCAGAGCTGGGAATAGAACTGTGGTCTCCTGCTTCTGCATTTAGTAGACCACACTGTCTGTCACCTTGACAGCTCCCACAGCCACTGAATCTCCTTTTTAAGCTGGCTAAAGGTCTTCTGTCTGCCCCCACCATGCCACCAACAGAAATACCCCCTTTATGAAGAACTCACCCCAGCCATGCACCCCTCTGTACTTCCCTAGTCCCATTCTGTGGCTCCTGGGCTGGTGATCCAGAACGGTGTAAGAGTCCCCTCCTTTTTAATCTTCCTTTCGCTGTTCAGATACTGGATTCACACACTAGCTCTGCCAGGATCTCCTATTTATCAGCATATTGAACTAATTATACAACGGGATAGGGTTGAAGTAGGGGCCTTCAGCTGACTCTCATTCTATCCCATCTTTCTTTAAACAAAATCTAGATAATAAATTATCAGCTTGTTTTCTGGGCCTGTGATTAGCATCTCACAAAGACATCAACCAATTGCAAGCATAGAAACTGATCTTTTTTCCAAGCTCTAGCTATTTTTTTGGCTGGGAAAGAATAATTAGGCATGTTGCAAGCTGTTGTTACAGAGCTAAGTATTTAGGATGGCAGCTGGAAGATAAAATCTTGACAGATAGCAACTTTGTCGTGGGAGAGAGAGTCAAATGGTAAAGGCAAAACCCGTAACATCCAGGTTTAAAGCAAAAAAAAGAAGAGTCCAGTGGCACCTTAAAGACACAGATTGATTTGGGCAAAAGCTTTTGTGGGTAAAAAACTTCTTCAGATGCATGGAGTGAAAATTACAGATACAAGCGTAACTATACTGGCCCATGAAGAGAAGAGAGTTACCTTACAGATGGAGAACCAGTGATGACAAGGTCAATTCAGTCAGGATGGATGTAGTCCACCCCCAACAATAGATGAGGAGGTGTCAATTCCAGGAGAGACAAAGCTGCTTTTGTAATGAGCCAGCCACTCCCAGTCCTTATTCAAGCCCAAATTAATGGTATTAAGTTTGCAAATGAATTGCAGCTCTGCAGTTTCTCCTTGAAGTCTGTTTTTGAAGTTTTTTTGTTGCAGGATGGCTACTTTTAAATCTGTTACTGAGTGTCCAGGGAGACTGAAGTGTTCTCCTACTGGCTTTTGTATGTTACCATTCCTGACGTCTGATTTGTGTCCATTTATCCTTTTACGTAGAGACTGTCCAGTTTGGCCAATGTACATGGCAGAGGGGCATTGCTGGCACACGATGGCATATATCAGATTGGTAGATGTGCAGGTGAATGAGCCCCTGATGGTGTGGCTGATGTGTTTGTGTCCTCTAATGGTGTCGCTAGAGTAGATATGGGGACAGAATAGGCAACGGGATTTGTTACAAGGATTGGTTCCTGGGTTAGTGTTTCTGTGGTGTGTAGTTGCTGGTGAGTATTTGCTTCAGGTTGCGGAGCTTTCTGTAAGTGAGGACTGGCCTGTCTCCCAGGTTTTAAAAGTGTCCCTTTGATTACAGTGATGACATGTTAATGTAGCCATTAGCAAAAGGTAACATGATACTGTAACATTAAACAACTCATGTGTAATAGTGTCATCAGCTGGCAGAAATCCCACAACATTACATGATAGTGGCACGTAAAAGTTTCAGGGCTATTTTCTGGGCCCATCCTACTATCCTATAATGAAAGCATCTAGCTGGCAACATTTTTTCCATCTGAAATCCAAGACATGGCACTATATTCACAGCACTTATACTTGCAATGCCCAGTCCCTACCTAGTGCCAGACTAGGCTCCTCTATTGTGCTTTAATTAAGAAAAAGAAAGATGACATGGTTCATTGAAATCTGTGGTTCAGAAACAGGAATTTCCATAAAAGTGCTTTTATAGAACACACATATTTTAGAGAAAGCTTTAAAATGTTATTTATATGCCTACCACTGGCCTACTTTTGGGTACAAATCAACACACTACTTAGTAAGATGTGGGTACAATGGGTCCAGAACAACTTTTATTAATGCATCCCAGTTGTGAATTTCTATTATATAGAAAAGAATGGCTTCTCAGCAAATGGCTTTTTGGAGTTCAGGCTCAGGTTCATCCAAGGTTCAGACGCTGCATTAACTCCAGGCAGGAAATGAGTAAATTATGCTTCAGTCCAATATTATCCTGAAGTATAGCAGGAGAATTTGCTGAGTCACATCTGAAATCTGTGATTCATCATATATAATTAGCTAGATAGACTAATAGACTGCTACAGAACTGTAAATAGCAGCCGTAAATATTTCAGTCATAGGGTATAGATACCTCACTCAGGTACACAGTGCGAGCAAAGGTACAGATAGGGAGAGATGGGGAGGCAGTGAAAAATAGAGGACATTCATAAGTCACATAATAATGAATAATTTTGTATTATCTCAGCTATTATTATATACCGTTATTACATGTTTACATTATGGTGGTGCCATGAGACCCAATCAGGACTGAGATCCAACTGTGCTGGGTGCTGTACACACCTCATGTTGACAGGGTCCCTGCCTCAGAGAGATTACTTACAAACACAACTGAACAGATGAGTTTTCTTAACACCTGACTCATGATGTAATCTCTAACCATTTGGCACCTTACCTTTCACTAAATTTGAACTCGATGACTACGTGGTTTCTGGCCTAATCTGATTAAAGTAACATCACAAGGACAGGAGATAGAATCATAATTTTCAAAGGTGCTAGTAATAAGCAAGAGATTGATATTAAGTTGTTTCTACCATGGGGAGCGGACAAAGATTGACTTGGCTGTTGATTTATCGTTTAGTCTGTAAAATTAGTTGAGCCAGGTTATGTTTGTCCGTGGCCTGTTACATAGCACTATACACAAAATTCGTTTTGAAAATCTGGACATTTCATTGGTGAATATCTAAACTCATTCATATAAGCCACAGTTTATTATTGAACAAAATTAAGAATTTTTAAGCAATTAAGAATAGGTAGTACTTTATTAATTTCTTATTCCTATACCTTCTACAATATGATACAGATTTTTTTAAAGATAAATACTTATCTACAGTAAGTCATCTTTATTCTATATTCATTGGCCTGGAACAAATTCTAGTTGTGTTAAATCTTCCATGTCTTTCAAGGTATTGTGTATTTTGATTGCATTCATTCATGTAGTCTATCATCTGTTTCTAACTGTTAAATTACCTTTGCTCTTTGAGATGAGTTCAATCTTAACTAAAGCTTTCAGCCTGTGCCTTCATTCATGGGAGTGGGGATTTATTTAGTTAGTTATTGAAGATTACAAGTTTGGTTGACAAAGGTAGTAGTGTTGAAGTAATATACTTAGACTTCCGTAAGGTGTTTGACTTGTTACCACATGACATTTTGATTTTAAAAAGTAGAACACAATAAAATTAACATGATACATGTTAAATAGATTAAAGTTTGGCTAACTGATAGGTCTCAAAATATAACTGTAAACAGGGAATAGTCATCAAGTGGGTGTGTTTCCAGCATAATCCCATAGACATCGGTTCTTGGCTCTACACTATTTAACATTTATATCATTGACCGGAGGCGGGGGGGAATCACACAGATAAAATAGTCACTAATAATGTTTGCAGATGACAGAAAAATTGGGAGACTGGTAAATGATAAAAAGGACAGGTCACTGATACAGAGCGATCTGAAACACTTAAGCTGGGGGCAAACAGACAATATGTGTTTTAATACAGCTAAAGGTATACATCTAGGAAAGAAGAATGAAGGCCATGCTTCCAGGTTGGGACACTATCTTGGGAAGCAGTTTCTCTGAAAAAGATTTGGGGATCATAGTGAATAACCAGCTGAGCATGATCTCCCAGTGTGGTGCTGTAGCCTAAAGAGCTTGTGAGATCCTGGGAAGCATAAACAGGGGAATCTCAAGTATCAGTAGAGAGTTTGTTTTACCCTGTATTTGGTGCTGGTGCCACCACTGCTGGAATACTGACAAATTGGAGAGGCGTCAGAGAAGAGTCATGAGAATAGTTAAAACACTGGAAAACATGACTTATTGTAACAGACTCAAGGAGCGCAATCCATTTAGCTTAACAAATAAAAGGTGAAGAGGCGACTTGATTACAGTATATAAATACCTACATGGGGAACAAATATATAAATATGGGATCTTCAATCTATCAGAGAAAAGTATAACACAATTCAATGGCTGGAAGTTGGAACTTGACAAATTCAGACTGGAAATAAGGCACAGATTTGACCGTGAGAGTAATTAATCAAGGGAACAATTTACCCAGGGTCATGGTGGGTTCTCCATCACTGACAATATTTAAGTCAAGGTTGGATGGTTGAATTATTTGGAGAAAGTTCTATGGAATCAGACCACATGATCACAAAGATACCAAGAGTCAATGAGATCAGTGGGGCTATGCACAGGTAAAGGGATCCATCCTGGCAGGTGCAGAACTGGGACTTTAGTCAACTGAGTTTTACTTGCTTATATCAAGTTGGAATTTGCCTGTAGTCCCAATTAGTAAGATCAGTACCACAGGGACGGTATTAAAACTAAGAGAGAAAAAATTAGAGTACACATAGCTGTGGAAGAATAATCATATTATTATCCAAGAATAATATACATAATTTATTCTGCATTACTTTTACTAAGACTGGGCTTAAGCTACCTTTGGATCTAGATCTGGGTTTTGAACATCCTGAATCTGGAGTTCTTTGGATCTTGGGTTGGACCCATATCCATTTATAATCCCAATCAAAAGGGGCTTGAATGGTAATTATTAATGAGGAGCAACTCTGGCTTTTATGCAGCTGTAAAATCATGCTCCTTATAAACTTGCTTGCCTGAAGATATATCCTGCCTAATACCCCAAGTGCTGCAAGTGACCTGTGTGGATCCCTAAACCCCAGTGGAGCCAGAAGGATCTCTTCATGTTAAATAGCTTGCAGGATCTTGGTCTAAAAGAGCAAGTGTAACAGCTCACTTCCTGGTTTGATAGTTGGTGTTGGTCCTGCTTTGAGCAGGGGATTGGACTAGACTTTCTGAGGTCTCTTCCAGCCCTAATATTCTATGATAGAAATATATTCCCCCTCCAACACGCAACTTCCTTTCATGCACAGTTTGATAGCATCAGAGGTGACCGCATTTCAGTGCTGAGCAAAGTGGTTCATATACACATATGCACAAAAAATCTACAATGAGGTAGCAAAGTTTATAAATTATTTTGGTTCCAGTTTATTCCATATGTATTATATAAATGCAGGTTCCTGTCATTCTTATTGCATGATGCTCGTCAATGCAATAACTAACTAGTAACATTACTGGAAATATAGGAGGAACATAAATTTCCTCCACAAACTGTAGCAGGATGTGGTTTGAGGTATTACCAAGCAACACGCTCAGGAAAGTGCTGAAAGCTGGCAGTCAACATGTAGTTAATTACTGGTTGTTAAAGCAGGGCTCACTCTTTATTGTTTCTCTAGCTTCATTCTGCATAGCATCAGAATGAAACACTACTAGGAAGTAGACATTGCTGGGGGGGGGGGGGGGGAAGGGCACAGAAAGCACGCTATGAAAAGATGCCAAAATGCAATCCACCACAAGCTTTAGATTTTAGTTAGCCTGGGAACTGACATGACTGGAAGCAGCATTTCATTTCCAGGCCTGCTGGAGTTTGGAGTATGTTCTGGGAAGAGAATTACAAAGATATTTAATGACAGGTTTCAGAGTAGGAGCCGTGTTAGTCTATATTCGCAAAGAGAACAGGAGTACTAGTGGCACCTTAGAGACTAACCAATTTATTTGAGCATAAGCTTTCGATGCAGTGAGCTGTAGCTCACGAAAGCTTATGCTCAAATAAATTGGTTAGTCTCTAAGGTGCCACTAGTACTCCTTTTCTTTTTAAAGATATTTAAATCTTCCTCATTTGAAAGTGAAGGTGAAGGAAATTATAAAATAGTCATAGAAAAGTTGGATGAATATTTTATTCCCATGAAAAACAAAGTTCAAGGGAGAGTCTGTTTCTGCCAGAGAAATATTAGACGCATTTATATAGTTAGGGCCTGATTGTACTCCTACTGTACTCTGTGGGAAGTCTCCCAACAGTTTCAGTGGAACAGCATCAAATCCTCATTCTGTAGTTAAATGGATTTGTAAAAATGGATCTAATCAGTGCTCCGGGTACATAGAGAGTGGTGAGTTCTGAGAGTCAGTGGGGTCCTACTCACCTAGCTGCCACAGTTAGCGTCTGGCCTGACTTTGGAGAGTGTTCAGGCAGCATGTATTTTTCACAAAAAATCCATGTGAATAATCAAGGAGCCAGGAAAAGCTGATATGAGGCAGCATAGACATTTCAATCCTTTTGGGAAAAATCATCACAATTTCAAAAGCCAGGTCCTAAGTACACTAAGCCTGGTACAAGGTGCTGATTGACCAAATGCTAAAAGTGCAAGAAGGCTGGTCATTTCCCGGTTGTGTTTCACAAGGGCAGCAAGAGAAGTTAAGGCAGAGGCGGGCAGGGAGGGAAATCACAGTGCACCACTATTGGTGAGCCATAGGGGTGAATGCTGATCTCTCTGTTGTTCCAGTTAAGATTCAAGTTGACAAAGAGACAGGCACATGTGTAAACTCGGAATCAGTACATTAGAATCCAAACAACCCTCCTCAATAAATGATATCATCTTTCTTAAACAGTCCAAAAGGGAAATGTCTCTGTAATTTTTCCAACAAAAATTAAATACCCAAGTACCAACTGCCAGTTTGATAGGTATGTCATCAATGGTCTTTTATTGACAAGGTTAAGCTGTAGGCAGGTTGGCAGGAACAGATCCATAACAATTTATGAGGAGAAGTAAGACTGTTGCAGCGTGCCCAGTGAAGAGTAAACTAAAAGGTGCTGACAGTGCGCACACTGGGAAGTGGTTACAATCTAATGCTCCCTAAAACAAAGTGGGAAATTGGGACTCGATAAAAAAAGTTTGCGGTGCTCCCTGAGTGGTGTACACTTGGGGCTACAGAGCCCAAGCACAATAATTGGCATGTGAGTTGCAATAACTAAAGGAAGCAGTTCAAAGGAAGTAGTAATTATGATCCCCATTGAACGGCACCCTTTTCAAAGCCAGGGGTTTTTGTCAGATTCCCCTTTACACTGACAGTGCCAAAGTGGCTATTTTTAATCACATTATTTGGATGATGATATTTTCAAACATTTCTCTTTTCAATTACTAGTGTACCCAAGAACTGCAGCAGCACCTGAAAAAGGTAGTTGATCATATATAGAGGCCATCCTGGCATATGAGATGGAAGTCTTTTTCATTTTTTTTAATCGTGTCCTAGCTGGTGTATAGGAAACAATCAAATTTGCTGACTTGCAAACAAGCAGGGCTACTGCTTAATAAGATAGAAGGCCCATGCCACACAGCCTTCCCCACCCAACACCCCCCAACTCCCTATACCCAGCATCCCCCGGACCCGCTATGCCAAGCGCCCCCCCACCCACAGCCCCACCACAACTGCCCAGCACCCTGCACACCACCATCCCTGCCCAGCACCCCAACACACACTGGCCGCCCCCACTGCCCAACACCCTCCAACAATCCCCCCCACTGCCTAGCATTCCAACATACAAACCTCCCCCACTGCCCAGGCTCCCCTTTCCCCTCACAGCCCAGCACCCCCACACAGACCCCCCCCCCCCAGAGACCCACTCCTCCATGCTCTGCCTGCTGGCCGCCAGCCCTGCTGAGCCAGCACAGAGCAAGGATCCCCCTCCCAGCACAGTCCTCGGGGGCAGAACAGCTGAAGCTTGGGAGCACAGAGCGGTCCCATCCCCTGCGGGCCTATCGAGCCCTATCTGCCTGGCGCTGGTGCCCATGGTGGAGAGGCGACGTTTCCTTGCAGCCGACTTCCCCAGCCCACTGCTTCTGCAGAGTGGGCCCTTTGGCCCGCCTGGGCAATTTAAAAAGGCCCAGAGTTCCTGACTGCAGCTGCCGCTACCACAGTGGCCAGCCCCTCCCCCCTCCCCCGCCCCGTGCCCTTTAAAATTGCCCCGGCCCCTGGGCAATTGCCCCCTTTGTTCCCCACCTTCCCCATCGGCGAGTCTGGGCAGGAGAAAGTAAAAGCCATTAAGAAAATGAAACCTGATTCCATTATAGAATTGTAAAGAATCTGAGGCATAGTATAATCCATTTCTAAACCAACTAGTAAGAAATATTATGTGCTAGGAAGGAACTCCTGAAAAGTGAAAGCAGCTGGTATTGGAATAGGCATTCAATGTGATGTAACAGTTTCTCTCTGAAGCACGAGTTCATCTTCTACAATGCCAGTAGGCCAACCATTAGGCATGTGAATGCAGTAACTGGATTACAAGGAGTGTTATTGGCTAAAGAATGGTTTAGTGGAAAGGACTGAGGTTGGAGGCTAAGTTCTTCTTTTCAAGTGCCAGGTGGGACAAGCCCCACTTTTGTAACATTGTTTTGTCATTCCTCCCAGAAATACCAACCAAGAACAGGTATGCTCAGCAGCTGTATTGTCTGGAAGATGGGATGCGTTTATTCACCTTATATTTTCCCTCATTACTTTCTTATCTTTTACAGTTACATCTCATCTCTAGCATCAGTAATAACTTGGTTCAGGCATGCCTAGCTTCTACGGGACCATTTTCAAGAAATAATTGTGTTTTATGTTATTCCGTCCTGTTCTGTTTTTTCTAAGTTATAAATTCTTCATCACTAGCTCTGAGAAAGTTTAATTAAAATTTTTGTTTTTAAATGTAAGCATGGTGTTTGTGTAGCATTTCCAGGTATTCAAAAACCATGTGGCACTGGAGTTTCCTGAATAAAAGACAGGGCAATGAGTCATCTCAAGTACCTGAAATTATAAAAGGTCTGTCAAAACCAACACATTTCTCATAAAGAGGTTTTTCGGAAAGTCCCTTCCACAAACTGTGTTTTAGTGAAGTAATTCAAGAAGAAAATGCTCCATGCAACTCAACTGCCTTGATGTTTAAGCAATACCAAAATAGTTTGTATGTTTGGAAACATCAAGAGGTTTATGGTCTAGGATCTGGAAACTATCAGTGCAGATTAGAGAAGTACACAGAAAGCCTAGTCCTCTGCACCACTTCCTATGCTTGGACCAACTGACCTGTGCAGAAGCAGTGTGCTTACACGTCTCATGCAAAGTAGTTGCAGGAGAAAGCATGTAGGTGGGGAGGTTGGGGAAAGAAGGAAGTTCTTGGCACCCTCTGGCCTAGCTATATAAGACTGGTCATAATTAAGTTCCAAGTTAGGTGAAGATATTAGGCTAAATTTCAAACTCAGTTATACTACTGTAAAACCAAGGTAACTCTATTGATCCCAATGGGGTTACTTTTTCCCCCACCAAAGTAGCAGAGTGCAGAATTTAGCTTGTTGGCTGCAAGACCTACAAAACAAAGCTTCATTAAAAGTGTGCATAGTCTGTCTGTCATTTTCAGCTGCTTATCATTTTGATTAGCAAACCAATTTCCATCAAATGTGAGGGAGAAGTTGTCCTCATTGAGAACTACGACCATGCCATGCCTGAAATTCACAAGCTAAGGGCCTAGTCCTTACGTATAAAATAAGATTCAAGGATTGTAACCCTGAAGCCTAAAAGGCCAGTTGGGTCAGTGTGAAACACTGAAACAGCTACAAGCATGGCTGAGAGCACATTTTGTTTGGAATATCACCAGGTGCAATCATCACTGGGTTTTGCAGTCTGTTAACATCTAATTTTTATGTTTTCAGATGTTTTGTCTTTACAAATGTCACCCGTGTGTTGTAGCCATGTATCTTTGCCAGGCCAAGAGTCTTAGACCATTGTGATATCACCACTCTTACTTTGCAGCTAATTTCCATTCAACAGTTTCAGTGGTTGTATGAGAGAGACTGCACAGATGGTAGATTTCTTGGCCCAACTGCCACACCCATGTATGCAGCTGCCACCTGTACAAATCAACACACATCCCTCAGCACAATCCCTGGAGATATAAATCAACACAGCTACCCATGCAATTTCAAGTACACATAGCCCTTCACTGCAGCACACCCACCTTCATCTTCCATCCCCATAATTCTCCCTGTGCAACACAACCCACAATTATCAACACAACTCCAAAGACACATAGGAAAGGAAGAAGTGAGAGCAATAAAAAGCCATTCAGTATAGCTGCTAGTTGCTCAAAGAGTTTGCAGTTGTGCCCTTTAATATTGTAATATAATACCTCAATGCAAAGGAAAGATAGGAAGAATAGCAAGAGAGCAGTATGGCTCCCTTAACAGCTCTTTAGCGGTCTAAAAATAAAAAAAAAATTCCTAAAAAGTGGAACCATGGACAAATTACAAAAAATGAGCACAAAAGATAGCATAAGCATGTAGGAACAAAATCAGAAAGGCTAAAGCACAAAATGAGTTGTAAAACAGACAGGAAAGGCAACAAGAAGAGGATCTATATATACAGTAGGAGCAAGAGAAAGACAAAGATAAGTGTAGGTCCACTATGTAATGGGGAAGGAGAACTAATAATTGATGGCATCAAGGAGGCTGAGTGTTTAATACCTATTTTACTTCAGCCTTCACTAAAAAGGCTGTGACCAGATTGTGACCAGATGCTTAACAGTTAATATCAGCAGGCAGGAAGGAACTCAAGCCAGAATAAAGAAGAGCAGGTTAAATATTATTTAGATGTATTGAAGTCAGCAGGGCCAATGAAATTCACCCTATGGTGCTTAAGGAACTAGCTGAAGCAATATTGGAACCATTAGCTATGATCTTTGAGAACTCTTGGAGGATGGGTGAGGTCACACAGGACTGGAAAAGAGCAAACATAGCATCTATCGTTAAAGAGGTGAACAAAGAGGACCCAGGAAATTATAGACCAGTCAGCTGCACTTTGATACCTGGAAAGATACTGGAACATATTATTAAACACTCAATTTTTAAACACTAGAGGGCAATAGGGTAATAAGTAATAGCCAGCATGGATTTATCAAGAAGAAAACTTGTGACACAAACCTAGTTTCCTTCTTTAACAGAGTGACTGTCCTAGTGAATAGGGGGGAAGCTGTAGATGTGATATCTAGATTACAGTAAGGCTTTTGACACAGTCAGATGAGACATTCTCATAATGAAACTAGGGAAATGTGGTCTAGCTGAAACTATGGTAAGGTGAGTGCAAAACTGGTTGAAAGATCATAATCAAAGAATAAAGAAAAGGAGTACTTGTGGCAGCTTAGAGACTAACAAATTTATTTGAGCATAAGCTTTCGTGAGCTACAGCTCAACTTCATCAGATGCATAAGCTTTCGTGAGCTACAGCTCACTTCATCGGATGCATTGGAATGCATCCGATGAAGTGAGCTGTAGCTCACGAAAGCTTATGCTCAAATAAACTTGTTAGTTTCTAAGGTGCCACAAGTACTCCTTTTCTTTTTGCGAATACAGACTAACACGGGTGCTACTCTGAAACCAATCAAAGAATAGTTATCAGTGATTCACTGTCAAACTGAGGGGATGTACCGAGTGAAGTCCTGATCCAGAAATATTCAATATTTTTATTAATGACATAATAGGGTGGAAAATATGGTTATAAAATTTGTGGATTACACCAGTCTAGAAGGGGTTGCAAGCACTTTGGAGGACAGGATTAGAATTCAAAATGGCCTTGATAAATTGGTCTGAAATCAATAAAGTATATTCAATAAAGACAAGTGCAAAGTACTTTACTTAGGAAAGAAAAAAAATCAAATGCACAAATACAAAATGGGGAAAACTGGTTAGGCAGTAGTACTTTTCTGCAGAAAAGGATCACAAATTGAATGTGAGCCAACAATGTTATGAAAAAGGCTAATATTATTCTGGATTGTATTAACTGGAATAGTGTATGTAAGACATGGGAGGTGATTGTTTTGCTCTACCTAGCACTGGTGAGGCCTCAGCTGGAGTACTGTGTCCAGTTTTGTCTCCACATCTTAGGAAAGATGTGGATGAATTGGAGAGTGTCCAGAGGAGAGCAATAAAAATGATAAAAGGTTTAGAAAACCTGACCTATGAGGAAAGGTTAAAGAAAACCTGTACATGTTTATCCCTCACTGAGTCTTCTGGGTCTCAGCCCACTGGCCAAATCATGCAACAGTTCACTTTCCTTCTAGGGGTCAGCTCTAAACCGGAGGCCATTTACCCCCCCTACGTGCAACTCCACAAACAAAAAGTCTTTCACCCCTATAGGCTCAACTTCAATTCCCTCCCCGTAGAGTCTTCAACTCCAGGCTTCTCCATGGGAGAAGACCCTGTGGGTCTCTCAGCCTGATTTCTTTAGGCTCTTCCCAGAGGACAATTCCCCTTGTTCTCCCTTCCAGGGTCTCTTTCCCTCTCCTAAGTCCCCAGCTATGTTTAAATAGCGCTTCACCACCACAGGTGGGGTCAATCTTTCTAATTAAGCCATGGTATGTGAAGCTGGGAGGTCACTAATTAGCCCAGGGATCTCAAACTCAAATCACCACGAGGGCCACATGAGGATGAGTACATTGGCCCAAGAGCCGCATCACTGACACACCCCTCCCGCTGCCCCCGGCCCTGCCCCCACTCCACCCCTTCCATGAGGCCCCACCCCCGACCCACAACTTCCCACCCCTTCTCGACCCCATTCCAACTCCTTTCCCAAAGTCCCCGCCCCAACTCCATCCTCTCCCTGCCGCTATTCCAACCCCCGCCCCTGCCCCACCTCTTCTCTGCCTCCTCCCCTGAGTGCACGGCTCCTTGCTCCTCCCCTCTCCCTCTTGGAAAGCGCTAAGTGCCTCCAAACAGCTGTTTGGCGGCGGGAAGCGCCTGGAGGTAGGCAGAGGAGCGGGGACACGGCGTGCTGGGGGAGGGGGAGCTGGGGGAGGGGGAGTTTGGAGGCCTGCAGGAAATAACTCCGGGGGTGCGGGGGAGGGAGGGAGGGGAGCTTGGCGGGCCACAGGAAATAACCCCACAGGCCGCATGTTTGAGAACCCTGAATTAGCCCTTATATTGCTAGCTCATCAGTGAGATTGAGGGATAGCTGCTAAACCATGGGCAAGGCTGAGCCCAGCTTGCCTCATACAATGAGCCAGCCCGCGACAACAGATTTTCTGGTACTAGTTAAATCAGTAAAGTTCATGGGCAGAATTCAGAAGTGATGTGTTAAATGGTATACATTGCAAGACTTTTTTTGCAGACGCAAAGCCTGATTAGCTTTTTCACTCAGGATACCAATTCAGCCATTCTCATGACAGATTCTACCTGTTTGTCTGGCATTCAAAGAGGGACAGGGGATTATAGTTACAGGAATGCTCTATAAAAGAGAGATGTGTGTATGTATATGTAAATAGTTAATTAATAGTAAAGGTGCCAGTAGTTGGCACTCAAGATTACGCAGCATTGTTCCTGGGTTTTGTAGACTAATAAAACATCTTCTTGTTGTGTACTGCCAGTGGCTTCTGCACTCAGCTCTTTATGTGTCTCTCTCTTAACAATTATGATCTCAAATATATAACAAGGACAGTTACATTTCACTTCCCTATTACAGATTCTGTCTAAAGGGTATTAATTCAATTTCATTTTTCTATATACTATTACAGTTCATAACATGCTGCATTATTTTGACATTCTCAGTACTCTCCCCTTTGGCTGACTGATCCCTTTACCACTGATTTGGGATGCGAGAAAAAGAATGAAATGGAGACCATCTAGCCAAAGGTTATAGAAGATAGAAATGATGAGAGCTACATTACATTTTATTATTTTCAGATATAATGAAGCAATAAAACATGAATTTCATGCCTCATCCTTCTCAGGTAGCAATACCAATAAAGTAAAAGACTTGATCAGGTAAATCTAAACCTTTGCCCGACTGGTATTTGCAGACTTTTGAATTTTGTAGCACAATAATAAAATACAAATATTGTGCATTAATCATAACTTACATTTTATTGCCTGCATAGGGCAAAAGTCCTGAGGCCCTTGATCAGTTCTCACCTGGTCAAACTCCCTCTGCTGGGTAAGAACTAAGTAAAGACTTCAAGATTTGGTGTGTAATGAGAGAAATGTACATGACACAGTACCAAGAGAGATCCTTTAAACAAGTGGTTTTTCAACCTTTTTACACTTGCAGACCCCTAAAAAATTTCAAATGGAGGTGTGGACCCTTTTGGAAACCACTTGTCTGTGGTAACAACAACCTTTCGTGGACCCCTTAGACATAGTCTGCGAACGCCCAGGAGTCTACAGCTTGAAAATCACTGCTTTAAACCAACAGCAGAATCCAGTGCCTCAAAAACTTCTGAGCAAAGTAGAGATATTATTATTTTAATTAAGGCATACTTTGTGTTTAGGTAAGCGAAAGACTTTGGTGAAATGATTCAGAAATATTTGTTTAGAGATAAATGTCTGATGTGAGCACCAACCTTTAACGCATGTGAGGCAAGAGTACTGATATGTATGTAAGTGATGAGAATGAATTGGAAATAGAATAGGACTGCTCATAGAGTAGCTTAGAGAAAGCCTGGAGTACACTATTACCCATTGCCAAAGTTGGCATATTCTGCCACAGCCAGTGACTGGGGACAAATTAAAGCAGAATATTTCTGACAGTACCAGATACAACATGAATTATGGGCTTAATCCTACTGCACTGAACTCAATGGCAAGACCTCCACTGTCTCCAAGGAGAGCAGTAAAGTGTTATCATTTCGGAGAAAAATCACTCTGAAGACCTCTTCTTGTTTCTTAATACCCTAGTTCTAGATCCACTATCCATCAATAGAAGTGGGTATTTTGTTTTCTTTACTCTTAGGTTTACTTTTGAAAAGGAGCCAGTGCTTGTGTAAAAACAATGAAGGACAGATCCTTCTCTGACTGGAATCCATGTTTAAGTTCCTATTACTTTCTTTGGGAGTATGGTAGCCCCTCCAATTTCCACAGCACAGCAATACTCAAGGCTCAGTAAAATGCAGCTGTGAACATTTCCATGCCTTCAAACTCTGACCATTAATATAGTTTAGTCATGCTCAATCTATGGAGAATTATCAAATACTAAAATTCCTGATTTCCACCTTTACATTTCATATTCATTCACCAACTCATACAAAGTTCAGGAACTTTTTTCAGGAGGTTTAGCTAAGCAATGTTATACATTGTATAACATAGAATAAAATTTAATTTGTTAAGTCTGTTGAACGCCACACCAAGGTAAAAACATTGGCCCAGATCCTCAAATACTATGGGTATCCACAGAGTGGAAGGTACACAAAGCAAGCCAGCCATTCAGCTGCTAGTTACATGCTCCACATCCTAGTCTCCATCCATGCCAGAACTACACCACTGCATTTTCCAGTTCTGAGTCTGAAACATGGGCAAGCTCTGTCTTTGCAGCTGAGCCACCTCTGCCACGCATGGAACAAAGTGGCAAGCATGCTCATGTGTATTGTGGTAAGGAGCCACTGTTCAGTCAGTGACATTTGAACTCTCTGCTGTGGTAATGGTGACTGAAAGGTCACCAACCAGGTGATTTGTGATTGCATCCTCAGCACTCATTACAATGTAACATAGAGTTTGATTGGCCATGCCCCCTTTTCTGCTAATACTGCTACTTCAAGTCACCTCAGGATCACAGGAGGCAACATATTAATGTTTTTCAACTGGAAAATGTCAACCATATATCTGCCATAGTTCAGCTAACAGGCTGCAAGGAGCTGAGTCTTGAATCAATGTATTAGGCATAAAGTCATTGTATGAAAAATCTCAAACTAAGTGTTATTCACACATTGGACTCAGAATGACAAGCAACCTACAAACCACCAGTATGCAATACAGGTGCACCTGACTACATTGTTTTTTCTAATGTCGATGCTTTGTGTCGCAAAGAGAGGGAGAAAATGCTTGTTAACCAAAAAAACCCAGAAGAATTGAATAAATTATTTCTGTGCCTATAAAGTTGAAAGCTTTTAAGAAAGGGGATTGTATTTGGGTTTCTCCAGGTGCTTGCAATTAGAAGTATATTGGTTTACTCAAATTGACCGCAATGAATTCTGCTGATACTAAAATACCAAAAAACCAAGACACTATTTTACTCATTCAACAGTTAAATCTCTTCAACAATCGTCAGCCAAGAGGTATGTCACATGCAGTATATCACACAGTGTAAACACCATGCAGATTTCCCCACTGTAGTGTTTGTGTTGGCAAAAACTAATGGGTGGTGTGATCTTCAAGTATTGAATTACTTTTCAGGTACAAGACTGATTTTACAGATAAAAATCCTAGCTATGCATTCATTTCTGATTCAAATAGTGCAGCACATCTCTGGAAAAAAGAATTTGAATGTGTTTTATTTTAACTATTTAAACTTTTGTTTATTTGTAAATCTCTTGCATAACAACAAGGCCAAGATTCTGCACTGTGCCTAAGCTGGACTTGGTGTAGCTTGAGAGAAGCAGAGATGGCTGTACCCTACCTTTGTGGCCTCCAGATTTGGAGACCTGCCAAGAATCAATCCAGCCTACTTAGTAAATTAGGCTGGCTCAAAGACTGCTTTGACTTATGCTCAGTTGCCAGGGGGCTGTTCCAGCACCCAGAAATACTAACCTTAACAGAGTGGTGTCCTTTTTTCTTGACCATAGCTCCTACTCCACTCAGCAACTGCCCTTCCCTCAACCTTGACCCCTGGATCTCCCCTACCCTGCACCACCACACACACTGTCCGTTGCACCAGTAGTGGTTCTCTTTCCTCCTCCCCCTCATACGCTAAACACCAGGCAATTCCCCTCAGGTAGCTGCTTTGTGCTGCCAGAGTTGTGTAAAGCAGCCAGCAGGTAGTAAAGCAGCCAGCACAGGGGCCAGAATCTTCATGTACAGAGATTAGAAGAGGAAAGGTATCAAATTCACACAGGCAGAGGTTGATTTGGGCTAGTTCAAAAAGGCAATGCTTTTCTGTAGCATCTGCCATGTTATGCATGAGATCTCACTGTGTGTGGGGTGGGAGGGGAATCATCTGTAGTCCACATGGTTGTGAAGATCTTCCAACATGAGCTAAATGTAAACTGACTCAATGTCCATCTACAAACAGTGTGAAATAATAGTTATGAGACAAGAGTAAATTGTCTCTGTTTATTTCAGTGTGATGTTCAATCCAAAGCCTTGTGACAATTTAAATTTCAATATTAACTATTTTACTTCTGAACAAAGCATAAAAGAGAGGAGAGAAATGATCATATTATGCAGATCTGCACACTCTAATGTGAAAGACATCTCATTTGAGCATCATGACTAGGCAGAACATGGGTTGTGGACATTATTTAGGGGGAGGTACTATCACTTTTTTTCTAGTTGTTCCTTTCACAGAAGTATTTATTGTTGGAGTACTACAGAGTGGAAAACCTGTAACAGTTTATAGAGGAAAATGCACATTGCAGGGCATCATATCTCACATTTGTATCTCATTATGAGGTGTGTTACTCATTTCCAAATCCAATCTAAACTAAAATATCTCACTTTTTATTCCTAGGAATTGACATCCAAAATGGAAAATCTTACAAGAGACAAGCTTTTCGCACTGATTTTATGATGTAACTCATAATGTTTCCTTGCCAGACTTTAATTAATATGTTTAGGTCTTGGCGGTAGACATCATGCATTATGATGTCTGAAAATATTAAGGAAAGGGCTGATTTGAAATGCTTTGAGACATGTAAAGCAGGTATGTGATAGGATGTTGTGACTTTCAACAGGGAGTTTTTGGAGACTCCTTGTATAACAATAACCACTGGAGTTAGTGGACCCTGACTCCTGTCATATGATAGAGGTATCACTTTCTCTAACCCTGGCCCACGTAATGTGTTTGAAACAAGGGAATAATGATCAATCTATTACCAGTTCTCCTGTGCATCACACTTTTACTACATAGCAAAAGGGGTAGATTAAGTATGTGGTGTGTGTAACTGAAAGGAGAGGTTGACATTCAGTGCGTTTCAAACTGCGGCTTAACTCTCCCACTCCTGCATGCATTCCTAGAGATATTGTGGCTAAATCAATCAGAATTCCTGCAAAGACTCTGGCCACAGGATGAAGCTCCTCCTCATTCATTTTACAACATACCTAGTAGCTTTACATCACAATATGACCCTTATTCTGTATAAAGGAATTAATATAGATGCTTTTGAAAATCCCAAACTAAGTGATTTAGAAGCACAAATCTCATTGAAAGTCAATGGGACTTGTGTTCCCAAATCATGAAGGCATGTTTGAAAACCCGCCCAAAACCTACTTTCTGACAAGATTTATAGTATTTAATAATATAGAAGAGTGGTTGTAGATATAAACATCAAGGATATGATAATTACAGAAAACAGCAGCCCAAAGACACTATTATGAATCAGTACCCGTTATAATAATAAGACTGGGCATTAATATACTTCAGCACTAACAACTGAGCCATAACATTAGCAAATCCTAATTCATCTTACATTTGTATTCTTCCATCCTTCTTCTGGTACAGTGTTTTATGCTTTAAATAAGACTTAGCACTCCAGAAATGCCAACAGGAATTTTTGTGGCTCCCCAAAGAACAGCCTTCTCTGAAGGAAGTTTTGCTGTCCCCATTAATAAAGCATTGTAAAACCAGAAGTGTTGTTCTACTGACCGTTTGTTTTGTCTTCTGTGATAACTGCTGCCTATGTTTCTCTAGACCTATCGATAGGAGGCTCCCTATCTCTCTGGTATGGTATGTGTTGTACCAGAATATCATAAACAACTTTTATGCATTTAATTAATCTAATTTAGTTAATCCTGCTACCCAAGAAAATGTAGTGAGCAATTTTGAAAGAAGTTTCTTTCTCAGTTTCTGAAAATTAATTACCTATTTACATAAAATTTTATCTAATGAGATGTTCAAGAATCCACTTTGGCTTTTTTGTTTGTTTTGTTGCAGCTAGTAGTTCTTATTACCATCCACATTATATTAAACCAAGGTTTTCAGGGGATGAAGGGAAAGAGGGCCAAATTCATCCCTCTTGTTAGCTGCCTGAAAACAATCCAGGGAGGAATTTGGTCCACTGACTGTGTATGGGATATTTCACTGTCCTTTTCTCTTCTCAAATCCCCCACCCCCAGCCCCCAAAGCAAGACTGGGATGTTTTCAGGTCAGAGTGGTATCCATCCACATCTTTTTGCAGTAAAAAGGGAATATGTCAGAAATGCAAGTTTAACTGTGCACTGAAAGGGTAGCTCCCTGAATTGTAGTAGGCCAGATCAACTTTTCCTATAGGCAGGGGCTAGGAAAACCCACTGGCAGGGCAGAAAGCAGAACACAGAGTTTCTCCTTATTGAGCTTTCCATAGATTGTTCCATCAGCAGTACAGGTTCTGCCCATATGTGGAAATGGCAAAGGATCCAGCATCCAGAATGTGCAGGGCACACCTACACAGAGATAAAAGACCCGCTGCATGGCCGTGGCTGGCTAGGGTCAGATGAGTTGGGCTTACGGGGTTTGGACTGTGGGGCTAAAAATTGCTGTGCAGATGCTCAGGCTTGGGGCTGGAGCCTAAGCTCTTGGACCCTCCATGCTCATGGGCTCCCAGAGCTCTGGCTCCAGCCTAAGCCTGAGCATTTATACAACGATATGTTTCTACTCCCAGAGATTGAGCCCAAGTCAGCTGATATGGGCCAGCCACAGGCTTTTTATCTCTGTATAGACATAGCCTTAGTGACCTGGCTGGAGGGCTCAGTCACACAGGGGAAGCTACAGCTCCTGGAGTGAGAGAGAGGCCACAGAATGAGAGAAAGGACAGTGGGTTGAAAAACTGCAAGAGGAAGTTTGAACATGGAAGAGAGCTATTCCCCAGAGAAGCCAGAGCACCACCTGTGGTGAATGTGTACTCTGAGACATCCACTAGACCCATATTTCTCAATCTTTTCAGGTTGGAGGCTCCTTTGAAATAAAAAATTTGTGCGCCCCCCCTAACATTTACTATAAAAGTAAGAACAAAAATATGTATCTGTGATAAGACTATATAATGTACTTGTGTTGAGAGGTTGACAGAGAATATTTGACCTCAAAGGGTGATGGTGGGAGGAGAGCCATGGAGTGAAATTTTCTTCGCTTTCGATTGTAATAAAATTTTCAGTGCCTTGTGACTGAGAGCTGCCACCCACCAATTGAGAAACACTGCACTATACCAAAACATTTTAGTACCTGACTCAGGAGGGTCCTGGAAGCCGGCACTGGAAATTGTTTTTGTCAGCTTCTCACTTAGCTTGTTTCAAAAAGGAAGATTAGATTTTGGGCAGTAATTTTACTATTTAGTCCACACCAGGAGGTAGAGATGTACTAGAGGTGTGGTGAAAAGAGGAAGCACAATGTGTGTCAGTTTGGTAGCTAAAGGGGTAGGGAGAACTACACCATCTGTCTGTGACCAGTACACTCAATAAAGAATTCCCTTTGCTTTCAGTGTAACTGAGTCCTATTTCTTCTCAACCATAAGTGAGGCCACCATGCTCTTTCACATGAAGACCATTAAAAGTAGTGATTTTTTTAAATAGATCTTAATGCTTCTTAAAGGTACTCTTTATATGTGTAGTATTCATAAAACTTTATTCCAAACAAGCAGAAAGCAGTTTAGATTCTCCCTTCATTTACACCAGATGGTCAGTGAAAACCCTGACTAACCCTACTGTAGTCAATGGAATTACATCAGCATAAACCTGGTTTAAATTAGAGGAGATTTTGATTTTTACAATGGAAAAAGGTCTTCACTGTAACTTTTTAATACAAAAAAATTCATGCCTTCATTTGTATGTAAATATAAAATATCATTTCAGAAACAGGAGGTCAGGGAGCCCCAACTGCTAAGGAGGTGGTTAGCCCTGTGAACCTGGGATCCCACTGAACCTGCCAGCCACACGGTGGGGGAGCTGGGTAAACCTGGGAACCCAGGAGACCAGGGAGCCAAGCAGCTTCCTGCCTGCCAGGTTTCTGTTGAAAGTTTCAATGGAACTGACATGTTCCCACAGTCTGTTCTGATTTCTTTGAATCTTCATTTTCCAATAAAAAAAAACTGTTCCTTTGGAAAATTTATATTTCTAGCCAGATCTTAATCCAGGGCAGACCTATTTTCCACTTGGATTGTGGCTGATTGTGTGAGGCTTCTGTCACATTGTCCTGGGCCTGTGCATTTTGGTATGCTCATGGTAGACAGAATTAGGGTTTTTTGAGGTAAATGGGGAAAAACACTGTTTCTCAAGCTCATCCAAGAGCACTGAGGCCAGTTCTGATGGTTCTGCTTTTGCTGATGCCCTGTGAGAATAATTAAGCAAAAGAGGAACATTCCTTTCTTCAGTTTCTCTGGGATTGCCAGACCACAGGGGATGAGAAACAGTGGTCTAAGGAATATTCAATATTAGCAGAAGTACTTACAAAAAAACAGGACATTGCAGCTCTTATTTAGAGTAGCCAGTTTAATCTAGCCAACCTTTACCTGAGCCCAAAAATCCTTTAAAACAATGAAAAAAAAATCTGTGTGACTATGTAGATAAGGGTAAGATAATGAAAACCCCTGGTAGACTGGAAATCAGTTGCCAGTATAATTGCTTTTCCTGCTTGATGAAATCATGAAGGACCCTCAAGATATTACAGGGAGTCTGCTTCTTGCAGATTACTCAGCAAAAAGAAGAGAGGGTTTTTCTCTTCTCCTTGCTCTTTCTCTGGCCAATCCTCATCCTATGTCAAAGGGATAGATGTTAATATATTTTGAGGCTGCTGTAAATTGTGCCTTCTGGAACAGAGGGTTGAAAGGTGCCAGAAAACACCTATGTCGAGTGATATTCTATGTCCCCCTCCTTACCTAGGTGCACTAAGAATTCTTCTGCGGTACCTGGGGATCTAACCCAGCTATTATTACACCTTTATTCACAGTCTGAGCATAGTTCATTAGCACTGGTTTGAGAGGTTTAACACATCCATGTAATGGAACACTTATTTAATTGTAACTAAAACTTGTGTACAGAATCATATTATAGATCAGGGATCGGCAACCTTTGGCACGCGGCCTGTCAGGGAAATCCGCTGGCGGGCCGGGACGGTTTGTTTACCTGCAGCTTCCACAGGTTTGGCCAATTTCAGCTCCCACTGGCTGCAGTTCGCTGTTCCAGGCCAATGAGGGCTGCGGAAGCCGCATGGGCTGAGGGATGTGCAGGTTAGGGCTATGTCTTCACTAGAAGCACTGCAGAGGCACAGCTGTAGCACTTCAGTGTAGTCACTCACTATAAGGATGGGAGGGGTTCTCCCATCGCTGTCGTTAATCCACCTCCCCAAGAGGTGGTAGTTACATCAATGGAACTATTCTGTTGATTTAGCACTGTCTACACCAGAGTTAGGCCGGCTTAACTACGTGGCTCAGGAGGGTGGATTTTTCACACCTCTGAGCAATGTTGCGGGGTTGTCCTAACTTTTTAGTGTAGACCAGGCTTTATTTACTCAGGAGTCAGTAGGACTAATTTTGTGAATAATTGTTTGTTGAGATAATAAAGTAGTTCACAGTCTAGCCCTATGTAATTCTTATTTTGTTAGCTTTATAGGTAAAGTCCCTCCTTCCTAGTCATTAGCTTGGTTGCCTAAATCTGTATTTTGTTCATCTTGCCTATGCGCCGGTGGAACTACGCTGATTTACACCAGCTGACATTCTGCCTATATATCTTCAAATGAGGTGACCAACAATGGCCACTGCACGCAGTGCCATGAATTCTCCAATTCTATATGACGTTATTTAGCTTTAACCACTGTACATACTAAATGGAACTCTAAAATGCAGCTACCTTACTTTTCAAAGAATCCTTCTATAAGATGAACAAGCAATACTTGCAGTGAACCAGAAAACAGTCTGTGTTTGCCCACGGTTTTTATTTCTTGCCTTAAGACAATAAACAAGGCACACACTCTGAGCTGCTAACACTAGAATACACACACAGCACTCAAGTTGACAGGGCAAGTAGACTTATTGATAAGAAGAGTGAAAGCCTAGCATTTACATAGCTGTGGAATGAATCAAAGGAAAAGCAAATGAACGAAGTGTTCCTGACCACAAGGAACTGATATAAAAATAAATAAAGTTCTGTGTAGCTAGCAACCTGTTTGAAAATCTAAACAAAGAGTGCATTTACCATATCAGACAGGGTTACGGCAGAATTTGGCTCAGGAACATGGATATCACAATGATGAGCATGATCTAAAATGATGGTTCTGGAGTTCATCACCCTCGATTTAAAAGCTTTAAATAAATATAGTTGCGGTCAAGTTGTACTCGCCAGCTGAGAAATGTATTGAGATTTAGTATCCTGGAGATTCCGTGAAGTTCACTGTGTGGAATTTCCTTGGAATTCTTTTCTCAAGCAGACAGTGTTTTCTCATTGCAGAAATGATTAAGGAGAATTAAGAATTAAGAAATTAAGAATTTCTTCTTCCTAGCAATCGAATCAGAATTGTGTTGAAATGTGTAGCTACAGTAAAGTACAATAAAACAAGTCCCACTGTTTACTGAATGGAGATATATAAATTAATAGATACAATAGAATCTGTTGAAAAGTAATTTGGCTATTTCAGTAGAACCAATGCTTGTTGCCATGTTGTTACGTGTTTATGATATGTTTTATGATTTACAGTGCACAAGGGTCAGTTAATTATAAACCTGATGAAAAGTCTAGATCCTTTGCTGAAGTGGGATAAACTGTGTGACCCTGGAATTTGGAATTTCAAGTCACACAGTGACAAAGCTTGTGTCAAGAAATGTTTGAAGAGTGATAAAGCCTGACAGCAATTTGCTATCTGCAAAGTGTAAACCACCCACATAAAGTAGTTAAACAAGGAAGTAGGCATTTAAAGAGATTAGTTTAATGGTGTGTTGGCCTCATTTTTAATCCATATGAAAATGTGAAATAAAGTATAAATAAATACATATATTCTTCAAAAAGTTATTCTATTGGTGAGTCTTCCATGATAGGTTGAAGCACTGAGGGAGAAAAGCTAGAAATCACTGTTGCAAATTGTAGGTAACATTTGTGTCAGGTATTTTGAGGCCTTGGACTAGTTGAGCTCTGCAATGTAATTTGGAGATCATTTGGCAAAGATTTTGGTTCAATCCCTGACTTTCCCAGTAAATAACTGTATTGCTATCTATCTTTGAGCGTTTAAAAAAATCTACTCATAACTTTGTATTGATTTCTCTGACGGATGTCACTTGTAGATAATGCATTCTGATAGTACAGAAGCTGGCTAGTGAGCAAGCTCTACTGCAATGTAAGTAAATAATAATACAGAGAGAGAAGGAGACAACATGAGTGTTCAGGTAGTAGCTGACCAGAGGAAAAAAGAAGACGGGAGAAAGTGGAAATGAAGAAAAAAGGAAATTTTCCAGAAGAGGTGATGTGGAAGTCAAGGAATATTAGGTGTTAGACGTTTGAGAGGAAAATCCTAATCTGGCCTTCACTGACATGAACAGGAATGGAATTTGGGCTGTCTCTTGCCTAGGAATCAGCAATGTGACAGAAGTGACAGAAAACATCTAACACCCCCTCCCCCCCCCAAAAAAAGTCCACTGACTATTGACAAAGCTGAGAAGGAGGTAGCAGTGTCATTCTGCAAATTCTGTCTGGAGTCTCAAGGCAGACAGATTGAAATCTTGAGAAGGAGAATCAAAGTGCTGGTAAAGGGGGAAGTTGCTCAAGGTCTGGAAAACTCATCCTGGAAGCTGTCACACTAACACAGTCTGAAATGTAGCCTTAGGAGCAGGGAAAGTCAAGGTTAACAGTGGATATTAATGAAGGCTCGGACCCTGATAGGTTTGTCCAGACTGACATTCTTTGCTTGTTTGTTTATTATTTTTTCATGGTTTTTGAATTAAGAGATAGACTTGTTTGGGAAAATAACTCACACATGGGGCAAATTTTGCTCTGTTGCACTGGTGTAAATCCAGAATAATTTCAAGGAAATCAGTGGATTTACTCTGGATTTATAGTGCTGTAGCTGAGAGCATGTTTTTTCATTTTGCAAGATTTGTTTTCTTATGGCAAATTATTAGTGCCTGTATGAAAAATATAGGGCTGGGGATATTTTCAGTTCTCTCAACTGTGTTGTATTTAATGAAGTTAAGCCTGTGAGACTGAATTAAATATTTTGACAAGTTTTATTCTGTTGCACCGCTATGGTATTCTATTTGCAGCAATACAGGTGGAAATTTTAGGTACAAATTGTTCAGTAATTCATGTTTATCCTATCGTTGAGGGAGAAAAATCCACAAAAACATATGGAAGGAATAAACCCAGCAGCAGTAATCAACTTGAGTGTCAGTTCATTAACAAAAGGAGTACTTGTGGCACCTTAGAGACTAACCAGTTTATTTGAGCATAAGCTTTCGTGAGCTACAGCTCACTTCATCGGATGCATAAAGTGGAAAATACAGTGAGGAGATTTATATACACACAGACCATGAAAAAATGGGTGTTTATCATACACATTGTAAGAAGAGTTTCAGAGTAACAGCCGTGTAAACTGGTTAGTCTCTAAGGTGCCACAAGTACTCCTTTTCTTTTTACGAATACAGACTAACACGGCTGTTACTCTGAAACAGTTCATTAACAGCTAATCCTACCCAGATGATGTATAATTCTAGACCAAATACAATCCTGATGTAAATGAATGCAAATCTCATTGAAATTAATGGGAATTGCCCCTGCTTACAAAAAGAGTGGAATTTTGTCATTTAGTTTTACAGAAGTAAGCAATCAGAGTGGTTTTTAGCTTAGCAGTGCTATTCCATTGACCAGGTAGGTTAGCTGCTGTCTGATTTCATGGTGCTGTTCAGATGTTTACAATTTCCAGGATTTACAAGTAACACTGGCGAGAAAACTGCTAGCAGGGATATGGTGAAGTATTGAAAACCCCACTAACATTTGCCCATTTATAGAACTGAGCATGAGACGAACTATTTTCAAAGCTGGGCTGTGTTTAAACAAGAGCTTCATGTTTGAACCCAGACTAGGTTCTTCAATGCAGTGTTGATCACAGTGTGCTCAGTTCTGAAGTCAAAACAGGAGTACGTCAGGGGTGTCTCATATCTGCAATCCTCCTCAACATTGCCATTGACTGGATAATGCAGCGTACAACAGAAGACATGCCAAGAGGCATTAAATGGACATTCTTCTCATCCCTGGACACCCTTCTCACCCTTGAAGATCTTGCTCTCCTATCACATACTCAATGCCATATACAAGAAAAAACAACTCGACTCAACACATGCAGCCAGCAAATTGGATTGAAAATCAACCGCAATAAGGCAGCTATCATGACCTTAAATATTGCCTCACCATGACCAGTATGGATAGATGATTATGTTCTCACCGGTGTAGAAACATTCACATACTTGGGCAGCACCATCAGCCAGGATGGTGGAACAAGCCAGGTCATCTGGAACAAAATCAGTAAAGCCAGGAACACCTTCAGGAGCTTAAATACAGTCTGGAAATCGTCAACAAACAAAACCAAAACCAAACTCAAGATTTATCAGGGCTGCATACTTTCAATATTGATTTATAGTTCAGAATGCTGGGGAATGAGAAAGTATGACATGTCCAAACTATCTTCAGTCCATACAACCTGCCTCACAAAACTCCTCCATATCTTTTGGCCCAGAACAATCTTAACCAAGATCTATTGACACAGTGCAGCAAAGAGGATATGAGTACCATCATTGCCAGGAGGAGTTGGAAATGGATTGGCCATGTGCTTCATATGGAAACTGATTCCATCACCAGAGTAGCAATGAGATGGATACCTGAAGGCAAGAGAAAATGAGGCCACCCAAAAACACCAGGGTGAAGAGCTGTGGAAGCCGAACTGAAAAACCTGGAGCACAGCTGGGGAACCATTGAAAGACTTGCCATAAACAGACAGGAGTGGAGGAGCTTCATCTCTGCCCTAAAGGCCAGAGGTATAATGGGAACATGATGATGATGAAGTGGCAAATTATTACAAAAGGACTGTTCTTGTAATATTTTCCTACCGGGGCAGGAAATAGAAATTCTGGCAATCTTGTATGAAAGTCTTTTTAGAGAAAGTCTTCAAATCTCTCCTCTGCTCCATGTACCTTTACTGATGTTGGCAGGGGATAACCAAATGGGCTCCCCACTCCACCCCGAATCCTAGATCTTTGAAATCCAGGGTTGAGTTTGTTAGGGTACTTTCTAGGGTTGGGGAAGGGAAGCTATAGACTCTTACCTACATTGATACATCCCTTACCTTCCCAACAACTATGCTGGAAACACAGGCAATACGTCTTGCTGCTGCTGCTGTCATCTCTCCTCATTGTTTTATGTCTCTAGAGCCTGTGATGCCTCAGGGTGAACTGAGGTCTGTAGGATTCCCCACAGGGCCAGACATAAGAAGCAATTAAAAGGTGGGGGAATGTAACAGAACTAGTCATTGTATATATTTATTGGTCCAACTGGTGCTTCAGCATCAGAGGTGCAGGTGAATGGGCATGCATTCATCCCCTGACAAGATATCCTGGGTAACCGAGGGCCTAATTTTTCCCTCACACCTGCAATCTAGAATAGAGAAGCAGATCACTGGTCCCACCAGTGCAGACATAGGATGAGAAGACTAAAAGCCAAAATGGTTATAAGTGGTTCTCTCTGTGGTTCTCTCTCGCGAGTGGGTATGAGATAGACTTCTAGCCTTTTTCAGCTGGGACAAGAGATGAAGGCTTATGGGAGGTTCTTTTTTCCCCCACCAGAGGGCTTGGGTTATTTTCTTCCTCCACAAGAGCCACTGGAGTCTGATGGATTCCCTTATCTCCCAATTCTCTGAAGTGTTCATCAGAGGGGAATTTAGGGGTCATTATTCCCTTCCCACATCTTCCACATGATTTTGAAGAAAGATAGCTGACCAGTCCCACACACACACATACGGAAAGGAGGAATCGGTAAGGAGGGGACTAGTGTGTCCCTATATTAATAAATAGAAATGGTCTTTAAAGGTCAAATTCAAATTCTGTGTAATTCATTTAAAAGAACAGCTCTGAAATGTGCATAATAAAATCTTATTAGCAACATTTATATTTGTCACAGGAAGTTTTACTGACGTACCAAAAAGAGTCAGACTGAAGCATTGATTAAAAACTGCTTACAGGGATGTTATTGATTTTTTTTTTTACTGTGACATTAGTGAACGAAAGGATTATGTCAGGGCTTTTCTGTTTTAGTCTTTCACAACAATGCTGTTTTACCTCAGGGTTTTACACTAAAATTCAACAGAAGATCAGAAGAAAATGCCTTCATCCTGATTTCATCTATCACAAACATGGCATCTAAAATATACAGAAAGAGTTTCTTCAATATCACAAAGTATTTGTTGTATCTCCCATCTAGTGCACCAGTCAGCCTTTATATCCCTCCTTAAAACAGAATTCTTCCATGGGGCATTTAAAAAATGATAACTGTGAGATTCCTACAGTACATCCAACATGTACCAGTTTACCATATGCTTCGTGTATCTGAACTGGTTTGTCTTTCTTCTGAATTAGATTGTAAACCCATTGAAAAAGAGTGCATGTCCCCTTGACTCTAACAGGGTTCAAAAAAGAACTAGATAAGTTCATGGAGAATAGGTCCATCAATGGCTATTGGCCAGGATGGGCTGGGATGGTGTCCCTAGCCTCTGTTTGCCAGAAGCTGGGAATGGGTGACAGGGGATGGTTCATTTGATGATTACCTGTTCTGTTAATTCCCTCTGGGACACCTGGCATTGGCCACTGTTGGAAGACAGGATACTGGGCTAGATGGACCTTTGGTCTGACCCAGTATGGCCATTCTTATTTGTCATGGATGTGCCAAACACACTGCTGGCACTCAAATACTGTGTATTTATAAACTTCTTCTCATTAGAGGATCTCAAAGCACTGTTCAAAGTTGGGCAAAACGTTGTCATCCCCATCTTACCACTGGAGAAACTGAGGCACGAGATCATCATAGTTGATCACTCTAACACCATAGTCAAGAGCTGGTGTTGTCACTTATCTCAAATAGTTCCTTGGGAGTATCGGATACTGACAAGGGCACTGCATTAGGCAGTGTTCAATTGTTTTCCTAGGCTCTCTGTATTCACATTTAGGGTCACTCCTCAGCTTTCAATTGGTCATATTGTCACCAGTCTTTGCCACCATTTGGAGTATACCCATGTTTTCATTTGAGGCTAGTGCCTGGAAGGAGATGTTATGAAGTAAACAGTAGTAGGTTGGGGTAAGGGATCCTTCTGTCAGAGATCCTTCTGGATTCAGCCTGTTGGGTATTGGAATGTGTCTATACAGTAGATGTCTTGGATCATGGACCTGTTTTTGTCTCTTTTTACTGAAGCCATCCCACTTGCCGGATGGTTGTGCAATCCCCAAGAGGCAGTGTGGCAACAGTGTGGCAGCTGGTTTCAAAGTCCCTGTAATTATCCTCCAAGATTGATTGAGCTCAGTATCAATTTTGTGTGCATGACTCAAGTGTGACCATTCTGGAGCACAGTACTGTGCAGCTGAGTAACACAGGGTAAGAGACGGATTGCTAGGAGCGTTTTGGAGTCAGCTCCCATTCTGTGTTGGCCAGTTTCTGGAGTACACAATTCCTAGGGTTCATTTTCTTTATCAGCTTCTTGATGTACTTTTTGAATGTTAGTATACAGTCTAATGTGACCCCAAGATACACCAGTGTTCATAGTACTCAAGGACTGTACTGTCCCATGATATCTGGAGTTTTTGCTTTGCCTGATGGTGTTTCAGGTAGAAGGTGCACATTTGTATTTTGCTAGGATAGGCACCAGGAACCCTGTGCAATAGTAGTTTTCAAGTACACCCAGGGAGCCAGTTAAAATGCAGTCAGTGTCTTCAAATCTTTCTGATTAGGAGGCAATGCAAAGATTATGTGCATAAACATATCTTAGCCTGTTGGGGAATTCTGGTTGGTCTGATGTAGACATTAAACACCAAAGGTGATAGCATGGAACTTTTGGGCAATTCTTTCCTTTCACTTTTCTGACCACCTATCTCAACAAAGAAATGATTTTCAAGCAGGGAGATGACCTCTTGATATTTCTCAAAATTATTGCTAGTTTCTGGATAAGTACATGATGGTTCACAAGTGTCATAAGTTGCTGACAGATCAACAAACTTGTAATTTTGCTGGTTTCAAAGCCATCTTCGATGTATTGAGTTAGATTTGCAACTTGGCCACAGTATAAACATCCTGGGTGGAAAGCCAGGTCATCAGCTGCCCTTCCTTTACTGCTGCTATTCTATGCATTATAATCTGCTCATATAACTTGTAGGTTGAGTAGTGTAAGAATATTTGGTGGTACCTCTTTGCAGAGTTTGGGTCTTTATGTGATTTGAATACTGCAACCACTTTGGCCTGTCTTCACAACCTGGGAATCTGCATTGTCTCTATGCAATAGTTACAGAAATCAAGCAGCCACTTCTGTGCTCTCATCCCAAAGCGCAGTAATAGTTCATTAGACATACCATTGAGTCCCACTGCCTTCCCACATTTTCAGGATTTTCATGGCTATTGTCAGCTCCTCAACAGTGAGCTGCTCACTGGGGACTTTGCTGTCTCTGAGCCACGAGCAAAGTTCCTGCTTGACTTGTGTTGTTCTGCACTTTGATTTGTGAACTGGTTTACTATTTAGGATAAGTTGGTGTGGAACTTGATTGGAAGAGACTGTGCTGATATACTTTGGTAGTTGTCCAGCAGGGATCAGCTTGTGAATGCTGACCCATTCTTTTTTAGCTATTATGGCTTGGCTTTATTGTTTCAATCAGTTCCCTCCACCTATTGGCTCCCTCCAGCCCTCCCTTTCCTATCTGTCTCAAAGCATTTCCCCAAGCCCAGTAGTTTTTGTCACCAAAGGGATCCGGTTCAAACAGTTCAGAATATCTCTTATACTGTTGACTTGTCTGTTCTGAAAGCCAAAGTACATATAGTATCCAGTGTTGCCTGAGATGTGCTTTTGGTCAATCTTCCACACCAGGGAGATAAATTCTCCAAAGTGCTCCTGTCTCAGAATAATATTACAAATGGATTCATCTAATTCAAAGGTAAAACCTTCCCACTCAGCCTTTCTGAAGTCAAATATCAGAGGGTATTGTTTTTCTGGGTTGTACTGCAGCCTCTGTTGTCACTTGCACTAGTCCAAGGTAAGACTTGCTCAGGGTCATAGAGTGCCATAGAGTGAACAGAAACCTGAGTTTTTAACTCCTTGCTTTGGAGTCACTACTGAAGTGCTGCCACTTTTATTGAAAGTCTTGTGATACTTGGTGTTTTTCTTAACGATCCCACTTTTGGACTCATGTTATAATGTGAGAATCTAATGATATTTTTATATGAAGGAAGTTTCTAGCCCTCATGGTTGTGGAGCAGAGCTTGAAATCTTGATCCCTAAAAGCTCAAAAACCAGAGGGCAAATAAAAAGAACCCCAAATATATTCTTTTTACATCTCAATTTTGAAGGTGATTTCATTATCTTTTTGGGACAGACTCATTATTTTTAAATGGTTGGGATAGCAATATTGCTACAGTAGTAATCAGCTATCAAGAAGCCATACTTACCATATAAACAATTATTTGAAAATAAACATCTTGACTTATCTGGCATCAGCCCAAACATCAATACAATTTGTGTTATGTCAAAATAAAATGTGATGTGTACACTTCAGGGCACTACCTAGTCCCCAGTACACAACGGGTTAACTCCAGCTTCCCTTCATCTGCACCTATGGTGACTAGATGTCCTGATATTATCGAGACCATCCCAATATTAAGGGCTTTGTGTTATATACACAACTATACACTTCCCCTCTTCCCCCCAAAAAGTGTCCCAATTTTTCACACTTGCTATCTGGTCACCCTATCTGCACAGATGCAGGGCTATAAACAGGGCTGCTGGCGAGCCTTTGGCTGGGGCCATTTTTGTTAGTGTCTCTTTGCTTATATTGCTTTGTGTTTGAGACTCTCTCTTGCTGAGCTGACCTATTGTCGTGTTTAGCTTCTGCCCAGCCTTCCCATCAGCTTGCAAGTATGAGAAAGAGGAAATATTTAGTGACACAAAACATCTCCCTTAAGTTGAAATTTAATTAAGTTTAGTCTCCTGGACATCTTAAAGTTAACAGTCATAGTGGATTGGTATAATACATTTTTTTGTTTTTAGAACGGTGGCGGTACCAATCCCCAAATAGCAGTTTCTATAATTAGATAATTTTATGACTCATTAAAAAGGGAAATTCCATCTTCACCTCCTCTTCATTTCCCTTATTCCACAAATAGTTTCTAAAACACAAGGTCATAATTCAAGCTGAGCAAAACTGACAAATGTGCTTTCAAATGGACTGAAGAAACCTTGGCCATTTTTAGATTAAAATGCTCTTTTTACATCCCTTCACTCACAGACCTGCAACCAAAACCAACCCACTAACTCCCTCTTCGCCTAACACACGGAGCGAGCACTTGGAGCTGGTGCCCCTTGATTTATTGGAAGACCCCTGCCTGGCATGAAGGGAGATGAAGACACATGCTCCTTCAGTGTTTGGACTCCATCACCTTCTGATTGTTTTGGAGGTGAACAGAGGATTGAGGGGAAGAGACACTTCCAGTCCCCTCTCCCAGTCAGGCAGCAGGAAGGGCAGTTAGAATGCAGAAGGAAGGGAACATTTTTTCCAGTCAGTGGGGGGCAAGTAAAAGACATAAATCAATGGGGGTTAGGGCCATGAGCTGACCTCTGACACTTTGTGATTGCAAAGGTCTGGGAGTGCATGCATTAGATAAATTCTATCTATTTAGGGTACTTATATGGTCCCAATCACCATAGATTGTGAGCCTCTCTCAATCTTCAATGTATTTACTCTCACAACTTAGGCAAACAACTTACTTCCTCTTCCTGTAAACTGACCCGCCCTAATGAGCTGAGCTGAGAAGCCTCTTTTTAGAAGCCAGTGGGCATAGCAACATCTCTTTGGTGGAGCTGGCCCTCTGCCTGGTTACCTTTGAAGTCAGTTAAACCTGTGAGTGCCTGGCTCCATGTGAGGTATGGACAGGCCACTGGTGATATACTGATTTTACACCAGCATAAGTGAGATTTGAATCTGCCAACCATGTTTCTTCAAACTGAAGAACAGTATTGTTGAAAAAAAAATCATAGGAATTAAACAGCGAAGATTAAGGAAGCACAATACAATGGCAAAACACTTTCCTCCCATTTTAAACAAGACTGTTCATGCAAGTAGGAGAAAATTAGTAATGCATCTCATGTGTTTAATTCAGCTCCCGGGCAAAAATTCTATTCAACATACAAAGTTTGCTTCTCTTAGTTGACTTTTTAATATTTTCCTCTCTATATTATCTCAAAAGCAGTAACTTCCCAGCACAGGGCACTGGGCTTGGAGATGCTTGGCTTCCCTAAGAAGAAAGGGGTCTGCACCTCTGAGCTTCTCTGCAAGACCTTGAAAAATTATTGTTAAAAGGCTAGCAAATTAGCTGCTGCTCCCCATAAACAGAGAGTTTATTTTCAGCCGCCTTGTCAAGTTGGGAATTGTAACCACTGAAGTAGCAGTAAGTTTTCAGATCTTGTTCCAAAGACATGTAAATGAAGAAATGCCAGTTGTGACACATGCCTTACCATCCTGCTAAATATGATTGCCATGTTACTGGAGGCTACAGGACCAATGAAGGGATATGCTCCTCCTAAACAGATTGTGGTATCTCTGCTTTAAATAGGAAGGCACTTACAATGAAGAGCAATCCATGAAATAGGATAGTTTGTTTTTCTAATGTATCCTTTCTAAATATATAAATATAAAGAGACTCTGGAGGTCTCTTCAATGTATATTATGGGTGTATAGAAAATTCCTTCAGTAAGTTGCTTAGGTTTTTTTATTCTGTATAAGGTGATTTAAAGAGTTTTATACTGTCATACCCAGTAATGGGTGGCAGCTGAAATAGGAGGATTTGTAGTAGGAATTACAATTCAGTATCAACGCAGAGCCTAAAAGGCTTTACAGTGGACTCATTCATTTTTCATACATCCATTTAGGTTGGCATCACATTTTCCCCACTCTTAATTAGCCACTCTGTAAGTATCCATTCTTAATAGAGAGCCTGTCCACTGAATTGAAAATTATCGAAGGATATGAAAATTAATATTTCAAATATTTGTTTCACAAAGTATAAAATGCTGGAAACTTTCCTGAGGTTGGGGTATGTTTGCAATGTTTCCTGAATCATACTTCAGCCCAAGCATTCTTTCCACACAGAAACCCTCTCTGTGTAGAGTTATTAAAAAGATCACTGCAGTATTACTGCTATTATTACTACTCTTTTATGGAAGCTATTCTATATCAAACACATTGATGCTCCTAAAATCTGTTTAGTTGCATGACTTTACCATCTATTCTGCATAGATCCATGTTCTATGGTAGTATAGACCCTCTCCTAGCCTGCCTTCTATATTGTACAGTTTTCTGTGATTACCTTTGTCAATAGTGCATGAAATCTTGAGGAGACAATTAGCCAGAGAACTACAAAATCCTGGGACTAAGAAACAGAGTATTTCCTGTAAACAGATATTTGGCAAGTAGACTTGTATGCTCAGAGATTCTAGTTTCCATTAAGTTTTTAACTTGAGTGACACAGTATAATTAAAATGAGAACATCAAAGTTGGGGATACAAATCTTTAATTATCACTAAACTTGTTCTCCTTTATAAGGCTAAATTTCTGCATTTGCCTAGGTCAGAGTTTTCAAACTTTTTTCATCTGTGGACTCCTAAAAATTTTTGAATGGAGGTGTAGACTTCTTCGTAAATCTTAGGCATAGTCTCCAGACCCCCGGGGTCCATGGACAGCAGGTTGAACACCACTGCCCTAGGTTTTTAAAAATATCCTATAGCATATATGACTTATTCTAGGGTCTAATAAAAACAAAATTGTAAGTATGTGCTATGAGTGATCAAGAATGTGGTCTAATATCATATCATATTAATATTTGGTCTTGTTTGTATGGTTAGACTTCCAGATTGCCCTAGGTACTTATGGAAAAGCAGGAGTTCACAGAACAGCAAGCACCTTCTTTCTGCAGGTACTTAACATAAGAACATAAGAGCTGTCATACCAGGTCAGACCATGATCCATCTTGCCTAGTATCTGGTCTCTGGCAGTGGTCCATACCAGAGCTTACGGGGGAGTGTACAAAGAAGGGAAATTATGAAGTGATCCACCCCTGCCTTCCACTCCCGCCTTCTGGTAGCCAGAGGTCTAGCATTGCCCCGAGCATGGGATTGTGTTACTGACCATCATGGCTTATAGCCACTGATAGACCTGTCCTTCATGAACTTATCCAGTTCTTGTTTTGAATCGAGTTATACTTTTGGACATCACAGAACTGCATGGCAATGAGTTCCATAGGTTAGTTGTGCATTGTGTGAAAAAGTTCTTCCTCTTGTTTCTATTAAACCTGCTACCTATTAATTTCATTGGGTGACCCCTGAATTTTGTATGCAAAAGAGTTAATAACACTTTCTGTTCCATTTCATATTCACTTTTTCCACATCATTCATGATTGTATTGACATCTATCATATCTCCCGTCTCAGCCATTTCCTTTCCAAGCTCAACAGCTCTAATATTCTTAGTCTCTCCTTATATGAAGCCCTTCTTTACTCTTGACCAGCTTTGTTGCCCTTCTCTGAACATTTTCTGGTTCCACTGTGTAGTTTTTGAGATGGAGTGACAAGAACTGGATACAGTGTTCAAGGTGTGGGGGACACCTAGATTTATATAATGGCACTATGATATTTTCTGTTTTATTTTCTTTCCCTTTTTAGGCTTTTTGACTGCTGCTGTACAGTAAGCAGAAGTTTTCAAAGAACTATCCATGGTGACTCCAAGATCTTTCTTAGGTGGTAACAGCTAATTTAAAATCCATCATTATATATGTATGGTTGGGATTATTTTTTCCAGTGTGCATTACTTTACACTTATCAGCATTGAATTTTATCTGTCATTTTGTTGCCCAGTCACCCAGTTTTTTGTGTAGCTCCTTGCAGTCTGCTTTGGATTTAGCTATCTTGAATAAATTTGTATTTTCTGCAAACATTGCCATCTCACTGTTAATTCCATTTTCCAGATTTTTAAAGAAATGTTGAACAGCACAGGTCCTTGGGGGACCCTGCTGTTCTCATGCCTCTGTCCATTTATTCCTACCCTTTGTTTCCTACTTTTCAACCATAAGAGGACCTTACCTCTTATCCCATGATTATTTAGTTTCCTTAGGAGGCATGCCTGGACGAGTTCTTAGACACCAGCAAGCATAAGCTGTGTGGAGGCTACGTCGTTTCCCCCAGCACACAAGAAATATATCTTATATAGACATAATGCCTTCCTCTGCTGCACACAGATACTGGAGCCTCCCTCCTCTCCAACTGTATTCCACTGGCTCTCAAGAACTGTAATGTATCCCTAAAACGCATTTCTTCAGTGAAGCTTCCACATAAATGTATACCTCTAACTTGGTTCTAAAAGCTTAAACCAGACTCTTCTAATAAACATGGGATTATTTGAAATCTGGTTAATACAATTGCTCTTTTGCCAGAAGACTAATGTAAGAAAAATGAGTTATAGTGTGTGCTGTTTAAATGGTGTATCCATTAGCATCCTTGCCAAAGCAAAAGCTATTTCACAGACAGCACTCAGCCCAAAGCAAGCTGGTGGCCTGAATTTACTTGAGCCAGAAAAACATCTTCAAGCTGATGTTTGATTGGCTTTTAGGAGCAAAAGTGGATGCTGGATGTTTACATCATGATAATTATATGCAAAAAAAGATGCGAAGCTGGCAGGGGTTGTGCTTCATTCTCTGTTACAGTACGTTTTAATGAACGGGAAAGGTGCTTGGACATCTTCCGCTAGGAAAATAACGATCTCTAAATGTGGGTACTTAAAAGTGGGATGCTACACCATTACAAAGTGCAAATGACTTTGAGAGTGTTCAAGAACATTTCTTGCTTTCATTGCTACGTCAGTGTTCAAGACAGGAAAATCTCAACGAATGGAAATTGTTCAGTGCATAAAGTTACTCCTTTTCAGTTTCAGCATACAAAGACAACTACTGTTATAGTAGCCTATGCATTTCCATTCTAAAAGACCTTCTTTCAGTTGCTTAGAATCTTAAACTTTCACCTATTGGGGTGAATTTTCTAGGTTTGGTCTATGCCCAAGATTTTATTATGGTAGTGCCTAAGGATCATCCAACTACTAGCCTTTATTTGGCAAGGCACTCCACAAATACGGAACAATAAACAGTTCATGAGTAAGGATAACTTAGGTAGGGTTTGATCAAAAATGTTCTTCTGGTTTTGATGTGAAGGTAGTGGAGCATAAATTTTGTTCTTACACACTTTTGTCTATTGTTAAGTTCTAGCCCCATAATGGAAGGGGATAGAAAGTTGAAATTTGCGATTGTCTAACTTTCCTGCAGGGACTTGTGCCTGTCTTATGAAAATCTGTTTAGATTTGTCTGGAGCGTTTATAAACATTTTCTATGTACACTAATATTTTTATTAACATTTAGTCACAAATTTTCACCAAAAATGTAACTTAAAAAAAAAAAAGAACATTCACAATTCTTTTACTATTTTCCAGCCCGCTTTACTAATAAATGTTTAAAAATAACCATCTCCCAGTGTTTCAGAGTAACAGCCGTGTTAGTCTGTATTCGTAAAAAGAAAAGGAGTACTTGTGGCACCTTAGAGACTAACCAGTTTATTTGAGCATGAGCTTTCGTGAGCTACAGCTCACTTCATCGGATGCATAGCATATCGTGGAAACTGCAGAAGACATTATATACACTCAGAGACCATGAAACAAAACTTCCTCCCACCTCACTCCCCCGCTGGCAACAGCTTATCTAAAGTGATCCTCAAGTAGAGCCATTTCCAGCACAAATCCAGGTTTTCTCACCCTTCCCCCCCCCCCACACACACACATACAAACTCACTCTCCTGCTGTGAGTTTGTATGTGTGTGTGGGGGGGGGGGGGAAGGGTGAGAAAACCTGGATTTGTGCTGGAAATGGCTCTACTTGAGGATCACTTTAGATAAGCTGTTGCCAGCGGGGGAGTGAGGTGGGAGGAAGTTTTGTTTCATGGTCTCTGTGTGTATATAATGTCTTCTGCAGTTTCCACGATATGCTATGCATCCGATGAAGTGAGCTGTAGCTCACGAAAGCTCATGCTCAAATAAACTGGTTAGTCTCTAAGGTGCCACAAGTACTCCTTTTCTTTTTTCATCTCCCAGTGTTCTGCTGGCACTGCACATGCATACGTGTGTAAGCAGAGTGGAATCTTCAGTGCTGGAGGCTGTCTATGAAATATGTAAAACTGAATGTGAAAGGAAAGAGGGCTTGTCCATGTAACACCAGAAGGTGCTAGACTCTGGGGTAGGAGGTCAGGGAGAATGAGAGGTAGACTGACCGAGGTCAGGAGAATTTGGGGAACTGCCAGGGAGATTATGAGAGAGTGAAGAAAGTGTATGACAGGGTGGTGTGCCATGACATTTTTAGTCAGGCATACAATTCAAAATGCATGCACAATGGCATCATCCATGCAGGGTGACCTCGAACATATGGTGCATGTGAGGTCATGCTGTGCGAGGAGGCTTTCTTGTTCTACACAATGGTGTCTTCCAGGAGCAACCGAGAGCCAGAAGGAATTGTTCTGAGGCGCAGCCAGTCCAGGATATGCAATGCATGCTTTGCACACACAGACAGCACACCACTGGTGACAGGGAGGGAGAGTTGGCGGCAAGGGACTATGGCAGTTTGGTTTATTAATTTAGAACTACTGTCTGGATTTCTATTAAATATAAAAACAGTTCTCTTGATTAAACTTTTAACTTATTTTTCTTTTTAATACAAACCTCACAATAGACAACAAAAATGAAAATTATAAACTTAAAATCACTATCAATAACATACATCACAGTGTTAACATATATGCAAAAAACATTTTGAACATCCTTAATATTAAGTTATAAAATTAAACAAATACTTTAGAACTAATGGGGGGACTATAGAGTTAGGCATGGGACGTGTAAAAGTGATGGAGTGGGGGGAGAAGTGGGGAAAGAATGAACAGGGAAGAGGAAGGGAAAGAGGGAAGGAGGTCTGGACTCACCACTGAATGTGTGGGTTTTCCTTAGTCAAACATTTCTCAAAATGGAGCCCAGATTTCTTCAAACCGATGTTGTTGATCCCTGTGTCAGAAAATGACCCTTTCTTTGGCCACTAGATCAGAGGGATCCATACCATAGTTCTGCTCTGTGCTTTTCCACATCTGTAAAATCTACTTTTCCACATCTGTAAAGTCATTTGCTTCCAGATCATGGCTGCTCTCAGAAGCAATGTACACTATACTGATGAAAGACATAGCTATGCTGAGAGATATCCTAATATCTAGTATTTAACTCCTGTTTGATTTTTAAATCACAAAATCATTTTAATTTTAGTGTCAGCATCTTAACATAAATGTTTAACTGAAGGACACAGTCAATATGTGAAGAGGTATGCCCTCATCTTTACCAGAGCACCAGCATATGGCCAAAGGAAGGACTTTAATCTTATGTAGCTTTTGCAGTATCCAATCATTGTAAACTTTTTTGCTGAATTAAACATAAATCTATAGAAGCCTGGTTTGCATTGCATAATACAATTGACTATTGGGGAACCTATAAAGGATGCTCTAATTCTTTATCCCAGGTTTTAGTAATATCTTCAGGACGTCGGTTGTACGTGAATGACATGGGTCTGGGGAGTTTGTGGAGCATGTCTGCTACAAGACATACTTCAGAGGTGGGTGAGGTAATGTCTTTTATTGGATGAACTTCTGTTGGTGAGAGAGACAAGCTTTTGAGCTACTCAGAGCTCTTCCTCAGACCTATGTAAACTCAAAGGATTGTCTTTCTCACCAACAGAAGTTAGTCCAATAAAAGATACTACCTCATCCACCTTGTCTCTCTAATATCCTGGGACTTTACCTGATTTCATGAATTTCAGGATGTTGGCAAGCTCTAAAGTTAATGGGGCATCTAAACTCTCCTGCTTGGTGACAGAGTTGGACCATATGTATTTAAACAAAGAAAGTTTCCAGAGACTCCTGTGAAGTGGCTCACCACTGCTGCTGAGCCCCCCAGGTGGTACCAACATATTGCATAGTGTGCATGTTTTGGCTTCTGGAGTGGAAGGGGTCACCCAGTGCTATATTTGGGGGCAGGGGGCAATGCTGGTAGATTGCCTGGAGCACTCAAGAGGTCACTCTTACATGTTCTGCACCTCCCTGATGTTTCCTTGTGCAGAAACACTTCTAATGGGCTCCAAATTTTATAAAATTTTATTACAAAATTTAAATTGTGGGTTAAATTAAAGGTCAGGCAGAGTTTATAGTGAATTTTGTAATGGCCATTTAAATTTGAATGTAGTAAGAGTGAAAGGATTTGAAGTATGAAAAGAAGGTGGACTGTAAACAAAACATGTAAAGCCATAAGGGTAGCAACTGATGAGTTTTCAGAACTGATACTAAAAATTGAAGCTACCATCACATGAGGTAAAATGCAGCTCACCTTATTCATGACAATTGTCACAATTGTCAGGATTTGGCTTCTTGCTTTGGCTACTTCAGCCTGAATGCAGTAAGGAGCTGGTACTGGGCCTGACTGTGCGACCTAGGTCCCCTCTGTTGCAGTGCCCTTTACCTTCCTCAGATGCTGCCCAGGGTAAGTGCAGTGAGGGTGGAGGGAGAGATGGTTCTGTTTGGTGTGGAGTGGGCAGGCAGGAGAAGCTAGATGAGAGGCAGGCACAGTCCCCGTCAACAGGCTCCATGGAGATTCTGTTGGGCATGTTTAATATACCCTGAGGCTTTATTACATTTGTAGGACCACCTCTGTCCTTTAATGAAGGCCTGGGGTCCATTGCAGCATTCCTAGCAGCACTGGATAGGTGCATGTTACTATGGAGTCATTTGGGCACTGTTAGGGACCTGGAGACATGGGGGACCTTCATGAATGGCTCTGCCACAGGCTGATCCCTGAGATCCCAGGGTGTTCTTGGAGTGCCTCAAAAGGGAGCAATCAGGCTTGCTGTATCTATTGTACTTCAAACAGCACTAGATCTTAGTTTTCTCAATGTCAAGCTGAAATTAGCATCTGAACAATGAGCTACATGGATAAAGCTAATCTAAAGCTGACTCAAGGCAAGAATGAGATGACTGCTAAGTAGAAGGAAGAGCTGTAAAGAACTTAACTCCTATAACTGCTCCAACAATTGAGGGGTTGTGAGCTAAAGTTCCATTAGTCCAAACCTTCGGGAGATTATGGACTCCTCAATCCTATGCTATACCCAAATAAATATAAAAGCCAAAAATGTGCACTTCCCTCAGCAACTGACCAGAAGTCAGCATCCCGTCTGATACAATTGTGGCCATGGTAATCCACATAACATGATCGCCCAATTGAAATAATGAAACTCATCAAATCTAGAAATCAAGCCATGTACTCTGAAAAGCTCCAATTCGTGCATAACAGAACAGCTGGTTTGGTTAGCAGCATGCATTGCTGTGAAAACCTCATGCTGAGGCTTGCTTCTCTGTCCTGGCTCCCTGTTTAATAGAATGCAGTTCAAGGTCTCTTTCCTGATATCCCAAACCCTCCATAGGATTGGCCCTCGCTACCTGAGAGAGAACACCTTTCCTTCAGGACCATGATCTCCCATGCCTGCTACATGCCATTGATATAAAGTAGGTGTAAAGTCAATAAACTGCTGCAAACCCAAATAAAATAATTTTTAGACAATAACTACAAATTGTAATTAGGCTATAAATCAGATGTTCTAGCAAAATGTTCTTAAAGTTGGCAGGCTTAACTAAAAATTCAGAACAACATGGTCTGGACAGTGTGGTACATGTTTAGTTTAAGTTGAATAATGTTATAGGGGGTTTACAATAACCTTTTGAAATGGTAATAAATATCTTTAAAGGAAATACATATATAAATATCAGCTGTGCTTCAGCCAAGCTGTGACTCTGGAAAACTAAATGTACAAAAGGATTAAAAAACTTGCAGAACAGCATCTCTCTAGCTGTTTGCTGTAATCTCACACATTCCACACTGAATGGAACTTTCCTTCACATCAAGAAGGATGTTGATAAATTGGAAAGGGTTCAGGGAAGAGCCATGAGAAAGGATTAGAAAACATCTTAGAGTGATAGACTCAAGGAGTTCAAAATATTTAGCTTAACAAAGAGAAGGTTAAGGGGTGACTCAATTAGTCTATAAATACCTACATGGGGAACAAATATTTAATGATGGGCTCTTCAACTTAACAGAGAAATGTATAACATGATCCAATAACTGGAAGTCTTAATCACTGACAATTTTTAAATCAAGATAGGATGTTTTTATAAAAGGTATGCTCTAGGAATTATTTTGGGGAAGTTCTATGGCCCGTGTTATAAAGGAGGTCAGACTAGATCACAATTGTCCCTTCTGGGCTTAGACTCTATGAAATGAATGTAATTAAGTTCCCGGGGTAAGCAGGACACCCCAAGCATACTGTGCAGAATATTTGTATTCCACTCATTGCATTGGAGTGATACGTACAGATGTGCTTATTAAATATCTTTGTTTGTCCTGCTAATCTTCAATAAATAATTCCTCCTCCATGCCCTTCTGGGATCTATCATTTAAATGCAATGCAGACTTAGGGCTAGTCTACACTGGCAATGCTAAAGCGCTGTTGTGGCAGTGCTGTAAGGTGGCTTGCGTAGTCACGGCAGAGTGCTGGGAGAGAGCTCTCTCAGCACTCTAAAAAAAACACCTCTATGAGAGGCGTAGCTCCCAGCGCTGGTGCACTGTTTACGTTGATGCTTTACAGCACTGAAACTTGCTGCACTCGGGAGGTTGTTTTTTCACACCCTCGAGCGAGAAAGTTGCAGCGCTGTAAATTGCCAAAGTAGACAAGCCCCTAGAAAGGAGAGGTGGAAGTAAGTCACCTATATTCTAACTTGTAATGTTTTATATTAATGTTTCAAATCACCGAAATAATTTCTTTCACAAAATTGGCCATAATGCATTGATTCACTATGTCTTTTATCATATTTCACCATGAAATATTGTGCAATGCTATCTAAAACAGGCAGGAGGAGTTTGCAAAGGTCAATAAAGTACTAAATTGCAGCACTTTTTGTCCTATGTTGGAAGGGTGTTCCTGCTGGGAGAGTTCATGCCACATTGTTTTGACTGATTCACACTAATGTGAAAAATCTGTTGGAATTGTGGTGCCTGCTTGCTTACTGCCTAGCCTGACTTCCTAGCAGCTTGCTAAAAATAGCAGGACTTGGCTTTATTTATGGAAATACAAATTGTCTTGATGGTGGGAAATCTTTCAGGATTTGTATTGTTACTTTTAACAGATTATTTAACTAGTGTTTTCATCATAGCATAAACCGAAAGGAGACTCTGACTTCTATTATATCTGAAGAAATAAATGGAAAATAATTGGTGATACCATCTAAAACTACGTCAAGCTGTTTGTTAGAGGTTGAGGCCAAAACTGTTGAACTCAGGACTCAAGTGAGGGACCTAATTACAGTTTTAGTAAGCAGCTTGGTCACCCAATTGTATGGTGCACCTGTAACTCCCATCGAGGTAAAGAGAAGCTGCACTTCTGAAAATCGAGACCAGTATGTAGATGACTAAATATGTACATCCACACTTGTTCTGGCTATAGGCAGACGCCTATTTTATGGTGACTAGTCCCATGGCATCTACTAGGGAAAAAAAATTAGGTAATCTAAGTATTGGTTTATAGTCAATCAGCTGAATAGATCCTGCACTTATATATGTACACATAGATAGATAGATAGATAGATATGTGTGTGTGTACACATGCAGACACGCACTTTTGCACAGAAGTCTAGAGAATCATTTTTTCTTTCCATGTGTATGATAACGTTAGCATCCAAAACAAACGGGAAAGAAGTTTAGGATTGTGTCCACAGAGTGCAAATTATATCTCCCTTAATCTTAGACAAATTCTAGTGGAGAAAAAAATTACAAGGCAGCCACACAGGATCTCTAGCACCAAAGTATGGTCAGTTGCTGCTTCCTTAGGAAATGAGATGACGATTAGTTACAGATCAAGGATCTTTACAGTACATTAAACCAGGTAACAACAAGCAACATCATCCTGTAAAACACCCTATGTCTCCACTAACATCCATAAGTCCCTTAAAATATCCTTTTGGAGAAAGCTGTTAACAACAGATTCCACAGTTGTCATCATATTGCACAACATAGCCATCCAGTTGGCTGCTCAGTGAGTACCCATACTCTCCTGATCCTAAAGTGTAAGGCCCTACCACTTAAACTAAAGGATAATCTCTGATATCCTCAGCAGTGTTTGACCCCACGCAGTAGAACACAGTGGTACACAAATACACAAGCCACTTCATTTCAATATTCCTCAAGGCTCCCAGGCATGAAAAATGACCTCTTTGGACACCCACATTTCCTGGCTTGTGGCGTACCACAGATAGGTCTCATATTTTTACCTCATTATGCCAGTTTTCATGCTTGGGCACCTCAGTCAGTATTTAGGAGTCTATATTGTTAATTAGAGGCCTACATTGCTTCTCCTAGGATTGCTGGAAATTAGCAAACTTAAACATAATGTAAAGTCTGTTGTTGTTGTATACGTCTCTTTGGGAAGCATTTGAGTAGTTAAGAGAAAGAGGGAAACCCTTATTTGGGGGTAGGAAATGGGAGTTTCCTTGTGAGTTTGAGTTTAAACATCAATCTCCAAGCAAAATATGAAGGGATTGGTTCACTGACAGTTCCTATGCCAGACTCTACAGGGGTTTAGTTAACAATGGTGCTTGCAACTAGAACCCTGCAAACACAGCTCAGCCATAGAAAATACCCACACACAAAAATGTGGAGTAAAGTGAAAGATGTTTTTCAATGCCTTTTTTATGCAGTTCCTCCCTCCTACCATGCGACTGTTATCAAGTTTCACACAGGATATCTTTTTTGAAATATAGTGGCATATTTTATTTTTTATGAAACCTCATATTCACTGTATGCACATGCTGAGAAAATAGGCATTAAAAGCAACCTTTTGACTTTTCAGACCAGTTCTTCCACTGTATCTTAACAAACTAATAAATTATTGTTTAGTGGGCAATTGTTTTTTTGTCTCGAAAACAATGACCTCTAGAACCACTCTATATAAATTACAAATTAGGAACAGAGGTTTCAAACCTAATCCTCCGCGGTGCCCTATTTTATACCTTCTGATGATAAGATAACAGAAGACTGTTTCAGGCCAGTGTAAGCACAGTGAAGATGTCTGTGAGCAGTTCAGTAGTAGCTCATTGTGCTGCTTTGTGAAATAACCAGGTTCATTTCATGGTAAGATGAGTAAGGATGTGCTTGCGAGGGGTACTGACCCAGGATGCTGGATGAGCCCCCAGAATATAACCCTTCTCCCAGTTGGAGATGGAAGCAACAAGGGCCAGGTTCAATATCTAGGGGTTCCTTATCAACAATACAACACAAAACTGGCTCGAGCCCCCACCCAGTAACCTGGGACAATTACATACCACCCACTGGGCACCTCTAAGAGACCATACTACCCCTCTTGCAAGCACAGAATCTGAGTGTAGAAAAGAAACTTTTAATAAAAGGAGGGAAGTAACCCGGCATTTATTTGGGGAAATGCAGCAAGCATAAACATAAAACCATGAGCAAAAGACCCACCCCAGAGTACGTTGGGCAGTGTCCTTAAAATTCATACGAGAGTGAAACTGGAGGTGTCACTAGAATGCTAAGGTAGGGCACAGGCATGCTGAAGGTATCAGAGTGACATATGCAGTGTAAGATCCCAGACACTGGTAGATAGATAAGACTGTAAGCACAGTTTTATCATAGCAGTTGCTGGTAGCTATCACTATACATAAGACTGCAAAATACATAACTTTCTGAAATATTCTCATTTGGGCTGGATTTTTCCATGCTTGGTCTCTGCATTCCTTTATGAAGGTTTTTTATTTATTTCTTTTGGACACAATTTTTGAGCTGCTATGAGACCGAATGCAATACTTCTGGGAGTATGAGGGGAATACACAAAGCAGAATCCACTGAAGTTTCAGGATGTAGTGTGCACTACCTGGTTCCCAGTACCACCTCAGATCCACTGACTGTTCTGAGTGTCACCAGGCCATTGCCTTTCCATGCCTGTGCTTGGTAATTGACGGTGTCAAATGCTGGAGAAAGGGAAAGCAGGACGAATGTGGTGTATTTTCCTGTCCTATAGACCAGAGGAGGCTATCCATCAGAGCAACGAGAGCAGTCTCAGTATAATGTGGTGTCCTGAAGTCTGGTTGTATCCAGGATACTAGCAGCTGAAAGTTGGTATAAGAGACATTTTTTGCTGGCTTCCAAATATGCTTGCTCATAAAAGGGAGGTTACATGCTTAAGCGGGAATTTTCGGGGGTTTTAGTGTCAATTGAAGCCTTCTTCTTTAAGTTCCCGTTTATGAATACTTCTTTTATAGTTTTCAATGACTGTAGAATGTCTTCTCTACACATAGTAAGGAAGGGAATAGAAAAATATACCTTTTGAACACAGTAGCTTATTCAATAGGCTGATTATTAATTATATTAATTAATTAATTATTATTATTTTATTTTATTATATTTGTTATTTGGTGAATTTCTTCATACCACATATGTTCTATCTTGTAGTCTAAATGTGATGCTGTTGTACACACATCAAGACAGAACTGCTTCGTAGCTTAGAATTACTTTTGTATTTATTCTGTTGTTATACATTGACAAGTTGCTGGGTGTCACCATGGAATTTTATTTCTTTTCTTTTCTTTTACAGATAGTCATCCCCTGAGGGAAAGAATATAAAGGAGCCATTGGCACAGAAAATACATGAATATATTCAGGCCCGCCGACAGCACTTCCAGGCCTCAGGGCAGAACAGTGCTGCCGGCTGTGCTGCTGGGCACGCTCTTCTGACACGGCCAGGGCTTCCACATGCCTCCCCGGCTGCCTTTGCCACTGCTGGTACCGCCCCGTAGACGGCTAGGAGCATAGGCGCCGACTTCCAGATTTCAACCCCCCCGCTCCATCCTAGGCCCCTTCCCCCAATGCCCCACCCCCGCCCCACCTCTTTCCATCCCTGTTCTGCCCCCTCCACCAAGGGCGCCCCATATACAACCGGTGCCTCCCCATAGTGGGGGTCATGATCTGAAGGAGAGGTCCTGTGTGCCCCCCTGCCCAGCCCAGGGTTGCCGCGCTCTCCCCTCCCCATGTTACCTGCAAGGGGGCGCTTTGTCCTCCCACTGCTCCTGCCCCCTCCCACAGCATGTTCCGCTGCTCTCCCTGGAGGGCAGGAGCCCAGGCGGGCAGCAGGAGGGAGCCCCTTTTAACGCTAGCCCCTCCCGGTCACTCTGCAGCCCTGCCCGGCAGCTCCCTGACCCCAGCACCCGAGCATGGGCAGGGAGCAAAAGTCACCTCCCCAGCAAGGCTCTCTCAGGCAGCCGCTGTGCAGGGCTGCAGAGACCAAATGCAATACCTCTCAGCGGCTGGAAGGGGCTGGGCCCACCCCTTCCACTCCCGGCATCTGGCCCGCCCCCGCCCTGCCTCTTCCCACCCCCCTCTTCTCTCCCTCTCCCCAGTGCCTCTGGCATGCCGCCAAACAGCTGACGGCGGCGGGCAGGAGGCGGTGAGCTGGATGGGGACGAGCTGATCGGTGAGGCCTCCTGCTGACAGGAGGCACCGGGGCGGGAGGAGGGGCCTGCCAGTGGGTGCTCAGCACCCACTCGGCACCTATGCCTAGGAGCCCTGCGTCCCGCCCAGGTGATTTAAAAGGGCCTGGGGCTCTCAGCTGCCGCTACCATGGCAGTAGCGACAGCCATGGGCCTGGGCCCTTTTCAATCTCCTGGATCCCTAGGCAATTGCTGCCTTTGCCACCCCCATCAGCAGGCCTGAATGTATTACCAACTTCATCCAATAGCATTCTGGAAATGATCATAACTTATGGAAAATTAGAGTACAAGCTGCCAATTGCCAGGACTTGTATGAAGTTTCACCTTGAGGATTTTTTTTTTTATTTTTTAAGATTGAAAATGATTTTCCCTCTTGTTTTTTAGGATGAATCTGGTGTTTATGGTAGCAACTAGGTAACTCAGGTAGTTCCTTGACTAGTGACAAGAGGTCAAATTCTGTGGTCCTTAACTGAACAAAACTCCCATTGAAAAGAGCATGCCAATTTACCAGCTTGCTCTGTAACAAATCAGTGGAATATTTGTTCAATTCGGAACCAGAGAGTTTATTTAAAAATGAACTCATCAGGGAACTGCCTGATCTACTTGAGTTACTAGGTAACTACCCATCTCAATCAAGTTGGGAGTTTTGCTCAATTAAGAACCCAACATCTGATATGAAAGAAACTGTGGGCCAGATTTTCAGATAGAATAAAACAGTGTTGCTCCACTGACTTCAACAGAGCTATGCTGATTTACACCAGCTGTGAAATAATGTCTTCTATTTTCATAATGGTATGGGGGAACTGGTTCAGATAAAGTAGGAACCAATTCTTAAACTACCGCCAAAAGTTCACCTGAAATCCTTAAGCTGTCCCTGATGTTTGAAAATACCAGATTAAAGTTTTTCTTTTTGATTTTCTTATAGCTCTGCACTTCTGGTTTCATCTAGTTCAAAAAGTAGAAGCACCAAGATACCCTGGAATGCTAAACTTAGTACAGATGTGAAATCCTGCAAGAATGCCTGCTCTCACAAGCTTTCTAAACTAAAGAGGTCTGGATAAATTCCCATAACTTTTGAATGTATCCAAATTTGAGGATCACAAACAAGCTGTATCTCCAAATATTTTGATGTGTGCCCATCACAATAATACAGTCCTGACCTACAAGGAACATTGTTTCAGCAAGAATTGTGCCAATTTCCCTACTGTTCATCATTCTATAATTGCATCTCTAGTGGCTTTCTTGTGAATACCAGGGAGGACAGAAACAAGGGGGCCTACAGTAGAGAGGTAGACATACCATACAGGATGGTAAGAAATGAGGGCCCAATCCAACAAACTCATGATTATTTTTACACTGGGGCTGATTGGGCGAAATTTTTTTATTGGTGCTGATTTTTAACAGAAAATTGTTTTGACTAAACAAAATTTTCACAGGAAATGTCTTCCTTCCACAGAAAACTTTAACTATGTTGAAAACCAAAACCCCTTTCACCCAAAAATATTTAAATCTTTCATTGAAAATTCAACATTTTCCACAGGGAGGAAACCCATCTTCTGACCAGCTCTATTTTACACATATAAGCAGTCCCATTGCATAAAGTTAAGTATATGCATAAGGTGTTTCTTAAGCATCAGAGGCTTAGATTGTAAACTCCTGGGGTAGGGATTATAATTTGCATAGCTCCCAGCATAATGGGGACACAACCTGGTTTCTTCCTTTGGATACTACTGTGATGTAAATAATATAATAAACCTACCTTGGCAAGGGGACAGAGGAGATGACCTAAGGATCTCTTCGATCTCAATTTTCTGATTTAATATCTTTATTTACATTAGAATTTACAAGGCACTCAAGTGGCTCACGAAATGTCTCTTAACACAAGCCAAAAGCTAGAGAAGAAGAGGCTGAGCCATTAATTAGCCAATAATTAGCTGCATAATAGTAAGTCTCTGTTCACAGTATTCCAATTTATGAGGGGTTCTGCATAGATATGACACAAGCATTTTCTTCATAATTAGCTGTAATGCTCAGGGTTTCTTGCCCTTTAAATATTATTTGGCAAGTTGTTTTTTCATTTTCAGCAGGAAGGCATGCCAGTGACATAAATTAATCTGACAAGTTTGGTATTTTACATTAAGATATGTAAATACACCAATATTTCTGTCACACTAAATGGGCTCCATAAGGGGATGTTTAATAGATCTCATTTCATAATGCACAACACAATAAACTAGTCTAGACTGGAGTTTAATTCACTAAGCCATCGTCTTTCATGGGGAAAGATTAAATAATTCTTCACAGACCTGGCTCAGGCTTTCTTTAGGCAATCAACAACAATGGATCCACCACAACATTACATACAATCCTTCAGATGAATTATAGGATTGTCTGCCAAATGGGAATAACATGGACAGAGTTCTAAATGATCCCTAGACACTAAATATAAAAGCAGTTTTGTTATGAGCTTAATTGACCCAAATAGAAAAATGGAAGGAGATTCAGAGTCAGTGCTTCCACATCCTCCTGTGCTTGCATCATTAAACTTTCATTGAAGGGGTCTCTGAACAATGGATGATCTTGTGTGCTGAAATATTTAAATATAATGAGGTAAATGAAAGATGGAGGTGGAAGTTGGTAGCATTTCTTTGGAATCTCCTTGCTTTTGTTAGTTTAAGTCAGTCCGATACCTGCACAAACTCAAAGCATTGTGTAAGATTTTAGCCTTGCACCTCCCTCTGAAGTCAATGCATTTAATGTCTATTACCTATAGCCTTGCTGGTGCCCTGTTCCTGCTTCTATTGATGTTGATGGAGTTTTGACACTGATTTAAATGGGAATTGGATTGGGCCCAATATAATAAATAATTAATTACTAACTCCTGAGTTTGAACCCAAATTAATAAATCCACTCATTTACAGAAAGCAAACTAGAGTTGGCAACAAGAATGAGCTCAGATCAATAGAAAATAGTTCTAAAAACAAACAAAAATGACCCAGCATCTGTATGTCTACTGTGCCAGTAAACAGAGTTCAGAAGGCAAATTCTTCTGGTTCCTCAAATGTAACTCAAAAAGAATCTGGGCATGATCCAAAGCTCTTTTGAAATCAGTGGGATTCTTTCCATTAACTTTAATGGGCTGTAAATCTCGGAAGAACAGACTTTTTTCTGTGTAAGCTGGCATGTCAGCTTGCCTTCATAACTGGAGCTCGGAACATCTAGATAGGCAAAACTTTAAGAGAGACAGACAGAAAGGTGCATTAAATATTTTCAGACCCCTGAAGAGGTTTATTTCAGACTCTAGCTGAGTAGTTGGTGAAGATTTGTGGAGGAAGCAGGTGCTTATATTACTTGAGCCCTTACGCCTAGTTCTGGGACTGCTACAATGTCAATGGACCTTGTGTGATGTGACTCTTCTCATATAAAGCTCAAAATCCTCTTCACCTTGTCCATACAAGGAATCCCATCAATTCCAGTGGGACTGCTCATGTGAGTAAGGTGAGCAGGATTTACCTATATGAGGGAAGGGTAGATGCAAATAAAAAGCTGTGATCCGGGGGCATTCACCTGTAGTATCAAAACACACTGATGAGTATGTGATACAGATCCCTCTCTGTGCTCAATCCACAGGGAATGTGAGTATCTTATAGTCCCAGTTAGGGAGGCTTGTTTCTTTAGCTCAAGCTATACCGGCTCAGATTTTTAGCTATGAAGGCTACCCAATTCCGTCCCCGGTGCATTATCCAAAATGGCAGTCATCTCAGTCACACGCCAGGGAGGTGCCGAGACTGGGGGTGAAGTAAGGACGCAACAGGTATGTGACCAATAGATCTGCAATTTCATAGATTGGTTTGTATGGGAGAGTGGCTACTTCAAACCTTAAGGCCCCCCTGCCTCAGACCATGGGGAAACCTTCCTGTGCAATGCTTGGTTATCTGGGTTTTTATGTCTCCCAGAGGATTTAGCCCACAGAGACTGAAAAGCCACGACAGATGTTCTTTGTGTCCTGCACATTGAGTCTTGCCAAAACATAAGGATACTGTTGGGAAGCACAAGTACTATTGTCACACGATTTTATGATAGTAAAAACTAGCAGCACAGATGCATAAACTATCCCTGAACATGCCCTACTATATTTAGTGAACTCGTACTGTTAGATACGTAAAATTTTCGGGGGGATATGATATATCATGTTCTTTAGAAGGAAGATGTTAGAAAGGTCTTTTGAGCTTCTTCTGGACGTTTTCTTTGCTTTCTGAAACTTAGGTTTGCTTTTTATTGAAACTGATGGGCATCTCCCTATTAGCCATAGCTGCAGAAGCTAAATTAAACACTAAATACTGAACATATGTATTACAATAGAAGCTTAGAAAACTGTAGCAGGTATTTTAATATTTTTGTTTTTCTTTTAGAAAAAAACTGTTTAATCCCAATCTGTTTCAAAATATGATTTTTAAAAAGCCTAAAATAGTTTTAAAGTGACTTCAAACAAATTTTGTTTTAAAACGAAGAAGGAAAAAAATGAGCTTCTTTAAATTTGGGCTGAGATGTTGTTAGGCTCTAGTCCAATGTGAACAAAACCAGCTTTTCAGAAAGAGGCTTAATAACAAAAATACTGACAAAGCCAGGCATCATTATAATTCACTCTAAGGCATTATAGAACATCAAAAGCAATATCTGGATCCCCAAGTTTTGTTTTCAGTAATTTTTTTAGGATGATCTTTTACAATTTCTCAAGAACACAGATTTGGCCTCAGAAATTTTTGGCAGGGGGTTTTGTTATCAGTTTAAACAAATGCATAACTGACATAAATTAGTTTGATAAATGTTCGCATAATTTCCCCTTTGGGTAGAGAGAAAAGAGCCAATCTTTTGTTACGGCGTTGTTACATAAGAAAGTTGGTGTCCTTTAACGGGTTATAAATTTGAAACTGGTATTTTAATATTTTGAAATGACAGTGCTACAACTTTCATAGCTAGACCCTGCATGTGCAGTCCTTTCACATTCAAAACTTCCACTGGCTTCAGCACAAGGCTTGGGCTCACAAGGAATGCAAGATAGGTCCCATATTAACTTTTCCCTGTAATCAATGATCCACGAGTTGATCTCTAACCAACCTGATTACATAGTGGATGTTCTAAATGGCAGTGCTGATTTGCAGCTTGATTCTGCATGATTCTGACCACTCTGGTCCTGATCCAGCAAAGTATTTAAGCATGTGCTTAAAGATTAGCACAGAAGTAGACTTGGTTCCTTCAGTTTAAGAATTTTGCTGGATTAGGCCCAAAGTGCTAAGCAACTGAGAAGATTGAGACCATGGTAACTGGATGAAACAAACGAAAGGAGCAATTAGGATAAAAGTTCATTTAGGGCACAGGTAATAGGGTCGAGGTCACAGAGGAGATGCGGAGTGGTTCAGAGGTGAACACATGAAGCTTGAACTGTATGCAGAAGAATTGGGGGCAGTGCAGTTATTTGTGAAGAGGGTAAATGTGGTCTGATGGGAAAGGAAGAGGAATGACTGTTGTAGACACTGTGATATCAATGTGCCACTTTCATAGATCCTAGACCCTACCAATTTGGGGAGTAAGGGAGCAATTATTACTAAAGAATTAGCCTATATTAAACTAGGTTTTAATTGTGATGGCACTTTTGAGGCAAAGCCAAGCTGTTCCCCTTCTCCTTTAATAATCTGATCACTTATGTCTGTGTTTCACTAGAAGAGAATGCTGTTAGAGTAGAAAAACATATTTATAGCTCCTTTTATAGAACACTAACATTATAAAAATTAGTGAGATCAAAACTTGAGAATTCACTTCACCAGTTGTCATGAACCCTTTTATGTCTGGAGTTTTGGGTGAAGGAACTCCAACTTCACAAGAATGTAAGTAGAAAGCAAAAGTACCTTGAATAATAGTGTGAGCAAATGTTCACAAGAGATTTGCACTACATGTACTCTCATGGCTATCTTGAAAGTCCCATTTATTATTTTCACAATAAATTCACTTCTTCTTAGCATATGTGCAACTTGCCTCAGTGGCACGTGACCAGGATTCATCACTGAATTTTGTCCGCAGGTTGGATCGTTAGCTTCCCCGGCTTGGGCCAGATACTCATGTGGAATGCAACATGAATGCTAAGCCATGCCCCGCAAAGAGTCAATGAAAAGTTATAAGTGTTCTTATTTGGAAAAAGAAAAATGTATATATAAATCATAGGTTCTCAGAGAACAGAAACAATATCATGTAATGTAGATAACATGATATATGGCGTGAACAGCAAACATTTAAAGCACCATGCAACCTTTTTAATTACTAAACGGACTAACGTAATAGGACACATTCTCCACAATTAATAATTCAACCTGCTCTACATGCATTGTACTTGAAATTACAGAAGAATGTACACATTATTGTACACCTCACTGTTAGCACTATATAGAGGAAAATGTGGTGTTTATTTGGATTCTACGATCAGTTAACTTCTTATAAACAGGTTTCAGAGTAGGTGACTTCTGGGTACTCTTCTGGTTCTGTCAGTCTGTTTCTTCACTTCAGCAGGTGGGTATTGTAGTTGTAAGAATGCTTGATAGAGATCTTGTAGGTGTTTGTCTCTGTCTGAGGGGTTGCGGTTGTATTGTAGATGAAGTGAGCTGTAGCTCACGAAAGCTTATGCTCAAATAAATTGATTAGTCTCTAAGGTGCCATAAGTACTCCTTTTCTTTTTTCTTATAAACACTCAGTGTTAGAGCAGGACAGAAAATGGAACTTCCATTCTGTAAGCAATTCTGACTTTTTAAAAAAAAATCATTCTGAATTAGAACAAAAAAGAAATTTTCCACAAAAGACAAATTCAGAAGCATGAAAGTATTTCATTTTGACTCTGTTGAATTGTTTCATTTTGATAATATCAATACATATATATAGTACTATGATAGTTAAAACAAAAGTAATGGAAACAATAAGAACAAAATGAAATGTTTTTACCTTGAAAATGAAACTTTCCTGTTAAAAAAATTGTCAAAATTGACACATTCCTGTGAAACATTTCAGTTTTAATGAAACTGTATTTTCTGAGAGAAAAACTGTTCCATCAAAAATTTCTCAACCAGCTCTACTTTGTACAAAGTCTTGTTGTATTAATTTAGAGATAATATATGGGTCTACAGAGTCAAAGGTGTTAACAGGTTTCAGAGTAACAGCCGTGTTAGTCTGTATTCGCAAAAAGAAAAGGAGGACTTGTGGCACCTTAGAGACTAACCAATTTATTTGAGCATGAGCTTTCGTGAGCTACAGCTCACTTCATCGAATGCACAAGACCCAGTCATTGCCCAACATTAAACAGTGTTAAACAAGGTTTGAGATTTGGTATACAGAATCATAGAATCATAGAATATTAGGGTGGAAGAGACCTCAGGTGGTCATCTAGTCCAACGCCCTGCTCAAAGCAGGACCAACCCCAACTAAATCATCCCAGCCAGGGCTTTTTCCAGCTGGCCTTAAAAACCTCTAAGGAAGGAGATTTCACCACCACCCTAGGTGACCCATTCCAGTGCTTCACCACCCTCCTAATTTTTCCTAATATCCAAGAAACAGTTTTTCCTAATATCCAACCTAGACCTCCCCCACTGCAACTTGAGACCATTGCTCCTTGTTCTGCCATCTGCCACCACTGAGAACAGCTGAGCTCCATCCTCTTTGGAATCCCCCTTCAGATAGTTGAAGGCTGCTATCAAATCCCCCCTCACTCTTCTCTTCTGCAGACTAAATAAGCCCAGTTCCCTCAGCCTCTGCTCATAAGTCACGTGACCTCAGTCTGTTTAGTGCCATGTGACGCGGCAAACACCATTAACAATCTTTTAAACCCTGTTTTAAAGAACCAGAAAAAGAAGGAAAAACAGTTAAAGCATTTGAAATGTCAAGTATTAAGCAAATCTTTAATTTTAACAACATATTTTGTTCCTTAGCTGGAGAGAGTTTTTAAAAGGAAAGAGACCTTTGTTTAACAGTCTCTTTTATGGCAATAATTGTCCCTTTGGGGGAAAAGAGAAAAAGTTAGTTGAGATGTGATGGACCTTTTGTTAAAATTCAATCCCATTTCTTAGAAGACAAAAGAAGAAAGGAGAGAGGAAAGACAGAAAATGCAGCTTCTGTCTCTAGTGTGGATTTTCACTTGCAGCCTCACTGCTGGAAAACATAGGCACAGCACATGGGCTTATGAGCCACTCTGAGACCTGTCACTTGTAGCAGTGTTGAGCAGTTTAGGGCATTGCTTTTAACTGCCTCTTTCTAGTCACAGGTGTACGGCAGTGTTACAAAATATACATTCTTGCCTTGCTAGTCCAGACTATTATAAACAGAAGGCAAAAGGAGTGAGAGAGGAAAGAGAAGAAAAAAGGTAGAGATGTTTTATTATTTTCTTTCACCTCTTTTGTTAGATTTCAGAGTAACAGCCGTGTTAGTCTGTATTCGCGAAAAGAAAAGGAGTACTTGTGGCACCTTAGAGACCTTAGAGACAAATAAATTGGTTAGTCTCTAAGGTGCCACAAATACTCCTTTTCTTTTGTTAGATAAAAGCATGTTCCTCTTGCTTTTATCCATGGTCAAGACCATGAATCCTCAGTAAAAACAGAAAGCAGTGAGACAGAGGGCTATCTTTCAAAATTCATACAATTACTTTGCCTTCAAAAATTGGGAAGATGTAAGTGGGAATTCAGAAATCGGTGGGAGTCCTGATCATGATCCAGAATACATTTGCTTAAAGCTGTGAGTGGAGAGAGAGAAAACTGAAGATGATACTGAGACTTCCTAGGCCTATCATCTCTGCAGCCAAATTAGGTGACCATCATGATTGTTTTAGAACTGACAGTGGGCTGGTAATATTCACATATAGAGGAAAGCATGGTCCCTGCCCTTAAGGGTTCCATGATTTGATTCAGACCTGATTGTTCAGTCTAATCACAAATGGAGCACAGCCTTAGGACATAATCTCATTGTGAACAGTTAATTGTTTTAATATAATTGTTCTGCTGATTGATTTGGAATGATCACTGACAGGCTCAATGGACGTGGGAGAGTTTGTTTAGCTCACATGGGTGGGTGTTCTGAGCATAAGGACACAAGAAGAAGAGTGGTAGCGGGGAGATTTGTGAGGCACACAAGCAGCAAGGGACAGGAGCAGGAGAAACTGAAAGCAGAGGCAGAGCTGTGCAGGCCATTGAAGGAAAGAAGAAGCTTAGATTTTGCTATGAAAAGGGAGAAGAACCCAGTCAAGTGATTCAAGCAGAATGACATGATCAGTTTAGCTGCAGCATTTTGTACAGGATCGTGGGGTGAGATTTTGTGGAGGATGAAATTTGACCTTGAAGTGACTGGCATGGGAGACCAGCAGGATAGTGGTGCTGTCAGTGAAAATGATGAAAGAGAAGGGAGAGGTTGCCCCATACTGTACAGTGCTCACATGCACATTCCAGAAGTGGGAACTAAAGCAGAAGCAGTGGGCCTTCACTGGTTGCCACTGAAAGGCATATTGAGTATGCCTGTAATTAATGTCCATTTGCAGCCAAGGTGAGTCAGTGCGCCAGCTAAAACTTTGACTCAGAGCAGCTAGTGGAGTAACCTCACTACAGATCAAGAGATGGGGCCAAGGTTACCAACTCTTACAGGATGTTTCCCTCCATTCCTTTCTAGTAGAGAATTTCTCTTCAGGAGATTGGTCAAACATTGATGTGACTGACCCCAAAACTGGGAAATTGTGGCAAATGATTTTTTAAAAAAATATTCGCTTGGAAGTTAAAATGTGGATTTGCCTCTTAGCATGTCCCAGAATTCCTGTTTCAAAAAAACAAGTGCTGGGTTCATCAGAACAGGTCTTTGTGTATTTGGGGCATTTTCATGAAATATCTGTACAGGAATATTCTACAATAAATGAGCAGCTTAGGTTCCTAAACTGGCAAGAATTAATAGTGTGCCACTCCTGACCCCTCAGGATATGTCATCAGACTGTCAGTCAGGAGACCTGGGTTCTACGTCTGACTCCACCATTGGCTCTAACCGTGATCTAGGCAACTCAGTTAACGTCTCTGCTTCAGTCTGTAGCTCCTTTTGTTAATTCCTCTGTGACTCAGATCTACAAAATGGGGATAATAAAGCCAACCTGTATCAATTGCTTTAAGATTTACAAACAAAAGCACAGTATAGATTTTACTGCTATTGTTTTATGTACAACTCCTTTTAATATTAGTGGAAGGTACTGCAGACAGACATAAAGGGAAGCATGTATTCCATTCTGCTTTAAATTAAACACAGCCACCAGCCAGGCTTAGAGCTTCTGTTCAAACCTGAACAACCCAATTTACAGACCATATTAAAAACCATAAGTATTGATGTGGAGAGTGAAAGCCAGTTCTTCTGCTGGTGCAAATTGGTATAGCTCCATGTCCAGAGAAAGCTGTTTTTGATTATTGACTAGGATATCTATGTCAGGACAGCTTATAGTACAGTAAAGGGAGCTGGATGCTTATGTTATAAATACCTTGGAAGAAATTGCTAGAATCATTCAGACATGTTCTCGGAAGGTTGGCTATCGATCCAGGAATGGTAGTGAACATTGATCATTACGTTGTGATAACTATGAATAAGTGCCAAATAAAGCATAGTCTTATTCCTATAAACTCTCCTGTCTTTGTGCCAGTTCTTTTGAAATGAGTGAACAAAGAAACCATGCCAAAGACAGAAATCCAAGGGCATGTAGAGGCACAATAGAGAGAGTAAGGTCTTCAACAGCACCAAGAATAAGTACCTTGATATATCCCTGAAATCTGTTCAATACATATGTGAGGATGGGTGGTGGTGGTCAGGGACTCCCTCCTAAGGGGAACAGAGTCATCCATCTGCTGTCCAGACTGGGGAACTCCAGAAGTGTGCTGCTTGCCTGGAGCTAGAATTTAGGATCTGATGGAGTGTCTGCCAAGACTGATCAAGCCCTTGGACTGCTATCCCTTCCTACTTCTCCATGTGGGAACCAGTGATACTGCCAAGAATGACCTTGAGGGGGTCACTGCAGACTATGTGGCTCTGGGAAGAAGGATAAAGGAGTTTGAGGCTCAAGTCGTGTTCTCGTCCATCCTCCCTGTTGGAGGAAAAAGCCCAGGTAGAGACCATCGAATTGTAGAGGTAAATGCGTGGTTGAGCAGATGGTGTCGGAGAGAGGGCTTTAGATTCTTTGACCATGGGATGTTGTTCCAGGAAGAACAAGTGCTAGGAAGAGATGGGATCCACCTAACGAAGAGAGGGAAGAGCATCTTCGCAGGCAGGCTTGCTAACCTAGAGAGGAAGGCTTTAAACTAGGTTCGCCCGGGGAGGGAGACCTAAGCTTTGAGGTAAGAGGGGAAGTGGGATACCGGAAGGAAACACAAGGAAGAGGGTGCAACGGTGAGGCCTCCTGAGTCATACTGAGAAAGTAGAGCAATCGGCTAGTTTTCTTAGGTGCCCGTACACAAACGCAAGAAGCCTGGGAAACAAACAGGAAGAATTGGAAGTCTTGGCACAGTCAAGGAACTATGATGTGATTGGAATAACAGAATCTTGGTGGGGTAACTTATATGACTGGAGCACTGCCATAGATGGGTATAAACTTTTAAGGAAGGACAGGCGGGGGAGATAAGGTGGAGGAGTTGCACTGTATGTAAGAGAGCAGTATGATTGCTCAGAGCTTCAGTATGAAACTGGAGAAAAGCCTGTTGAGAGTCTTTGCGTTAAGTTTAGAGGCAAGAGCAACAAGGGTGATGTCACACCAGACCAGGAGGATGAGGTAGATGAGGCTGTCTTCGGACAACTAACAGAAGTTTCCAGATCACAGGCCCTGTTTCTCATGGGAGACTTCAATCACCCTGACATCTGCTGGGAGAGCAATACAGCAGTGCACAGACAATCCAGAAAGTTTTTGGAGAGTGTTGGGGACAACTTCCTGGTTCAAGTGCTGGAGGAAACAACCAGGGGCCATGCTCCTCTTCACCTCCTGCTCACAAACAGGGAAGAATTGGTAGGGGTAGTAGAGGTGGGTGACAACCTGGGCATCAGTGCCCATGAGATGGTCGAGTTCAGGATCCTGAGAAAAGGAAGAAAGGAGAGCAGCAGAATACGGACCCTGGACTTCAGAAAAGCAGACTTTGACTCCCTCAGGAAACTGATGGGCAGGATCCCTTGGGAGGCTAATATGAGGGGAAAAGAAGGCCAGGAGAGCTGGCTGTATTTTAAAGAAGCCTTATTGAGGGCACAGGAACAAACCATCCTGATGTGCAGAAAGAATAGCAAATATGGCAGGCAACCAGCTTGGCTTAACAGAGAAATCTTCGGTGAGCTTAAATACAAAAAGGAAGCTTACAAGAAGTGGAAACTTGGACAGATAACTAGGGAGGAGTATAAAAATATTGCTCCAGCATGCAGGGGTGTAATCAGGAAGGCCAAAGCACAATTGGAGGTGCAGCTAGCAAGGGATGTAAAGGGTAACAAGAAGGGTTTCTACAGGTATGTTAGCAACAAGAAGAAGGTCAGGGGAAGTGTGGGACCCTTACTGAATGAGGGAGGGAACCTAGTGACAGATGATTTGAAAAAAGCTGAAGTACTCAATGCTTTTTTGCCTTGGTCTTCACAGATGAGGTCAGCACCCAGACTGCTGCACTGGGCAGCACAGTATAGGGAGGAAGTGAGTAGCCCTCAGTGGTGAAAGAACAGATTAAGGACTATTTAGAAAAGCTGGACATGCACAAGTCCATGGGACCGGATGCAATGCATCCAAGAGTGCTAAGGGAGTTGGCAGATGTGATTGCAGAGCCATTGGCCATTATCTTTGAAAACTCATGGCAATTGGGGGAGGTCCTGGATGATTAGAAAAAGGCAAATATAGGGCCCCTCTTTAAAAAAGGGAAGAAGGAGAATCTGGTCAGCCTCACCTCAGCCCCAAAAAATCATGGAGTAGGTCCTCAAGGAATCCATTTTGAAGCACTTGGAGGAGAGGAAGGTGATCAGGAACAGTCAACATGGATTCACTAATGGCAAGTCGTGCCTGACCAACCTGATTGCCTTCTATGATGAGATAATTGGCTCTGTAGATTTGGGGAAAGCTGTGGATGTGCTATATCTTGACTTTAGCAAAGCTTTTGATACGGTCTCCCACAGTATTCTTGCCAGCAGGTTAAAGAAGTATGGATTGGACGAATGGACTATAGGGTGGATAGAAAGCTGGCTAGATCGTTGGGCTCAATGGGTAGTGATCAACGGCTTGATGTCTCGTTGGCAGCCGGTATCAAGCGGAGTGCCCCAGTGGGGCCGGTTTTGTTCAATATCTTCATTAATGATCTGGATGATGGATGGATTGCACCCCCATCAAGTTTGCAGGTGACACTAAGGTGGGGGGAGAGTAGATACGCTGGAGGGTAGGGATAGGGTCCAAAGTGACCTAGACAAATTGGAGGATTGGGCCAAAAGAAATCTGATGAGGTTCAACAAGGACAAGTGCAGAGTCCTGCACTTATGACAGAAGTATCCCATGCACTGCTACAAGCTCGGGACCGACTGGCTAACTGGCAGTTCTGCAGAAAAGGACTTGGGGATTACAGTGGGCGAGAAGCTGGATATGAGTCAACAGTGTGCCTTGTTGTCAAGAAGGCTAACAGCATATTGGGCTGCATTAGTAGGAGCGTTGCCAGCTGATGGAGGGAAGTAATTATTCCCCGTACCCGGCACTGGTGAGGCCACATCTGGAGTACTGCGTCCAGTTTTGGGGCCCCCACTACAGAAAGGATGTGGACAAATTGGAGACAGTCCAGCGGAGGACAACAAAAATGATTAGGGAGCTGGGGCATATGATTGAAGGGGGGTCCCAAAGAGGATGGAGCTAGGCTGTTCTCAGTGGTGGCAGATCAGAGCAAGGAGCAATGGTCTCAAGTTGCAGTGGGAGAGATCTAGGTTGGATATTAGGAAACACTATTTCAGTAGGAGGGTGGTGAAGCACTGGAATGGGTTACCTAGGGAGGTAATGGAATCTCCATCCTTAGAGATTTTTAAGACCCGGCTTGACAAAGCCCTGGCTGGGATGCGTTGGTGCTGCTTTGAGGAGGGGGTTGGACTCGATGACCTCCTGAGGTCTCTTCCAACCATAATTGTCTATGATTCTATCTTGGTTTAATAAATGATCACCTGCTCCCTAAGCAATAAGAGTTAAATCTTAGCCAATGTGAATAGGCTGTGCAGAATTAGGTGGTATAATCCAGTTTCCCATTAAGGAGGCAGGATTCTAAGCATCCAAGCAGTCCCACTGCAGTTGCTATTGCAACATGAGGGCTGCAGTGGGATTTACTGACTACTTTACATAGGTTTAACCCCAACAGTCTGCAGAGTTGCAGCCATCACCCAACTATTCTGTCTCAAGATCTGTTGCCATGCCATGTAGAGAGTCCCCGCATGGCTTCCAACCCACTCTTTATGCAACTGAACGCAAACAGTCCCTCTGCATTCAGGCCTTTTCATTGCCTTTAGCTGGGCTCAAGGATAATCAGGAAGAATAACTAAATGTGTTATTTCTGTGTATTAATTGAGTTCCTGCTTGTAAAATCCAGCTTTTTTCCAGCTACTTTATTAACCAATTACAGTTACATTTAGAAGTTCAGCCTTAATTTAATCTCCTTGTCTGTATTAAATAAACATTACTTCCTGTTTCTATCACGCCTTCAGTCTGGAGCAGGTGATGATTCTCTACAGGGAGTCAGAGCCTACAATAATTCTTTGTTTTTTTCCAACTGGAACAAGTATCTGCTTTAATTTGAAATAATTCACACACAGCTTGAGGCAGTTCTTCTGATGTACAGGATCTGAACATTGTCTGGTTTTTGGCTGATACTAATTATTTTTTCTATTATTCTGGCATATTGCTCAGGATAATAAGGTGTTTACCTTGAATTCCCCATTAGCTATGCTAAGAAAGGAGTAGGCACACAGACAGAGACACAGCAGTGGCCAAAGAAACCTGTCCATTCAACTACTCATAGAATCATAGAATATCAGGGTTGGAAGGGACCTCAGGAGGTCATCTAGTCCAACCCCCTGCTCAAAGCAGGACCAATCCCCAATCAAATCATCCCAGCCAGGGCTTTGTCAAGCCTGACCTTAAAAACTTCCAAGGAAGGAGATTCTACCACCGCCCTACTTGTCATCAGTGTCTTTCATTAGCATATTGAAATTACTATGACTCAAGCAGAGATGGGCCTAAGCTATAGAATTTGGATCTGGGTTTTAAAACTCAAAAATTTGTGGTCGTTCGGAACCAAATTTTTGGTTCAGCCCATTCATAGAAGCCAAATGTGGAACCCAGAGCAGAACCTTGTTCGAAACTCCCTATGTACCCAGGTTTAAGTGGTATCCAGATTTGGGGTTCTGGTTTTGGGAACATCTTACTTTGTTTATGAAAAGAAACAGTATTTTGCATGCATATGAATTACTCCATAGGGTGATCATATTTCCCAAAGGGAAAACAGGACAGTGTGCGGGAAGTCCCAAGCTCTACCCCCAGGGCTGATCCAACCTCCTCGCCTGAGCCCCTCCAAGGACTTGGCCCAAGCCAGTTGCCGCTCATCCCCCCTCCATCGCGGGGCTGGCCCGAGCTCCCCTTTCCCCCGCGGGGCTGACGCTGGCATCACTGCTCACTTGAGCCCTGCCTACCCCCCCACCCAACCCCTGCCTACCCCTGCATGTTCCTCCAACCCCACTTTTTTGACAGAAGTGGGCATTTGTCCCATTTGCTCTTGCCAACTGATTGAGTTGACTGCAATAACGATATCTTTATTCAAACAGATTATTACATCCATAAAAACATTCATTTTCAAATAAATTTTTTCAGTTGCCCCCAGTATTTCAGAATTAAGCATGAAAAATAACAATACAAATTTAAAAGTACAGCAACTCTTTTGTTCTTTTGTTCTTTGTTCTTGGTTTCTCTTCAATGCCTGGCTTTCTCTTTGTTCTTTTGTACTCTGTTTTGCTAAGCACACCTATGTATCCAATTTCCCTCTATCTTCATATGGCTACATCAATTTCTAATACAATTGAAAAGTTAGAACTATTGACATCAGGATGAAGAGTGGCAAAACTGTAATTATAAATAGGGCCCTACCAAATTCATGGCCATGAAAAATGCATCATGGACCATGAAATCTGGTCTCATATCGTGAAATCTGGTCTTTTGTGTGCTTTTACCCAATACTATGCAAATTTCACAGAGGAGACCAGTGTTTTTCAAATTGGGGGTCCTGACCCAAAAGGGCGTTGCAGGGAGGTTGCAAGGTTATTTTGGGGGGGGCCTCAGTATTGCCACCTTTACTTCTGCACTGGCTTCTGTGGAGGCAGGAGAGTGACAGCTGGTAGCCGGAGAGCAGCAGCTGGTGGCCAGGCATCCAGCTCTGAAGGTGGTGCCCCACCAGCAGTAGTGCAGAAGTAAGGGTGGCAATACCATACCATGCCACTCTTACTTCTGTGCTGCTGCCTTCAGAGCTCGGCGGCGGAGTGTGGTGGCTGCTGATTGAGGGCCCAGCTCTGCAGGCAGAAGCGCAGAATTAAGGGTGGCAAACCATACCATGCCATCCTTATTTCTGTGCTGTTGCTGGCAGCAACTCTGCCTTCAGAGCTGGGCAGCCGCCGCTCTCCAGGTGCCCAGCTCTGAAGGCAGTGCCTCCACCACCAGCAGCTCAGAAGTAAGGGTAGCAGTACTGCAACCCTCCCTACAATAACCTCGTGACACCCACGCACAACTGCTTTTTGGATCAGGACCCCTACAATTACAACACTGTGAAATTTCAGATTTAAATAGCTGAAATCATGAAATTTATTATTTTTCAAATCCTATGACCATGAAATTGACCAAAATGGACCATGAATTTGGTAGGGCCCTAATTATAAAAGCTATGGAAGTATTTCCTTGTGCAAACAACTTTATGAAGATGTCATAAATATAAAGGGAAGGGTAAACCCCTTTAAAATCCCTCCTGGCCAGAGGAAAAATCCTCTCACCTGTAAAGGATTAAGAAGCTAAAGGTAACCTCGCTGGCACCTGACCAAAATGACCAATGAGGAGACAAGATACTTTCAAAAGCTGGGAGGAGGGAGAGAAACAAAGGGTCTGTGTCTGTCTGTATGCTGCTTTTGCCGGGGATAGAACAGGAATGGAGTCTTAGAACTTTTAGTAAGTAATCTAGCTAGGTATGTGTTAGATTATGATTTCTTTAAATGGCTGAGAAAAGAACTGTGCTGAATAGAATGACTATTCCTGTATGTGTGTCTTTTTTGTAACTTAAGGTTTTGCCTAGAGGGATTCTCTATGTTTTGAATCTAATTACCCTGTAAGGTATCCACCATCCTGATTTTACAGAGATGATTCCTTTACTTCTATTAAAAGTCTTCTTGTAAGAAAACTGAATGCTTTTTCATTGTTCTCAGATCCAAGGGTTTGGGTCTGTGGTCACTTATGCAAATTGGTGAGGATTTTTACCAAACCTTTCCCAGGAAGTGGGGTGCAAGAGTTGGGAGTATTTTGGGGGGAAAGACGTGTCCAAACTACGTTTCCCAGTAAACCCAGTTAGAGTTTGGTGGTGGCAGTGGAGATCCAGGGACAAAGGATAAAATTAATTTGTACCTTGGGGAAGTTTTAACCTAAGCTGTTGAAAGTAAGTTTAGAAGGTTTTCATGCAGGTCCCCACATCTGTACCCTAGAGTTCAGAGTGGGGGAAGAACCTTGACAGAAGACAATAATAATATTTAGGGCTCTCAAGTGATTTAAAAAATCATTGATTAATCGCACAATTAATTGCACTGTTAAACCATAATAGAATATCATTTATTTAAATATTTTTGGATGTTTTCTACATTTTCAAATATATTGATTTCAGTTACAACACAGAATACAAAGTGTACGGTGCTCACTTTATATTTATTTTTATTACAAATATTAGTGCTGTAAAAACAAAAGAAATAGTATTTTTCAATTCATCTCATACAAGTACTGTAATGCAATCTCTTTATCATGAAATTTGAACTTACAAAAGTAAACTCCAAACCTACAAAATTAGTTGAACTATGAAAGTGCCATGTGAATGCCTGTTGTCATTTTCAGGTGACATTGTAAATAAGAAGCCATCAGCATTATCTCCCGTAAATGTAAACAAACTTGTTTGTCATAGTGATTGGCTGAATAAGAAGTAGGACTGAGTGGACTTGTAGGCTGTAAAGTTTTGCATTGTTTTGTTTTTGAGTGCAGTTATGTAACCAAAAAAATCTACATTTGTAAATTGCACTTTCATGATAAAGAGATTGCACTATGGTACTTGTATTAGGTGAATTGAAAAATACTATTTTTGTTTATCATTTTTACAGCACAAGTATTTGTAATAAAAATAATATAAAGCGAGCACTGTACATTTTGTATTGTGTTGTAATTTAAATCAATATATTTGAAAATGTAGAAAAACATCCAAAAATAGTTAATACGTTTCAATTGGTATTCTGTTGTTTAACAGTGCAATTAAAACTGCGATTAATCACGATTATTTTTTTAATTGTGATTAATTTTTTTGAGTTAATCGCATGAGTTAACTGTGATTAATCAACAGCCCTAATAATATTTTACAATGGCTCTCTGCACCTTCAATCCAAAAGGCTCTTAAAACACTTCACAAAGAATATACTTAGTTTACCTTGTGCACAATGGAGCCTCAGTCCTCACTGAGTTATAGTGCTACCACTATATAAATTACAATAGTCACACTGAAACACAGATTATATAAATTTCTCTCTACCCCACAAAAATGAATCTTCAGTCATTTTACTACTTTTTATTCAGTTACAGATTTATGAAAAATAACTCCCCAATAACATTCCCACTTTGCAGTGATCTAGCCAAGGTAACACAGTGAGCAGGTGACAGAACCAGTGCTGGAATCCAGGAGTGAACTCCTGGCTCCACTGAGACCAATGGGAGCCTGTGACGGGGCGTCTGCCCCACATTGGCCTGTAAGGGGTTAATGGAATCCTAGGGAGGATGCATCTAGAGCAGCCAATAGGAGAGGGACTTCGAGGAGCAGCCAATCAGGCCCTGGCAGGCCCATGTAAGAACAGCTGCAGGGCAGAGAAGGTTCAGTTGCTCCCTGGAGGTAGGACTGGCTGCCTTGCAGATGGCAGAAAGCTAATGCCCTGGATAGAGCAGTGCTGGACAGGAACAGGGGAGTGAGAGAGTGGTCCTGGCTGACTGCTAAGACTGGCATGCTGAGGTCCTGAGGTAAGGATGAAGAAGGTTGGAGGGGGCGCAGCACATGGCTGCCATCTACAGTGTCCCTGGGCTGGGACCCAGAGTAGTGGGCAGCCCTGGAATTCCCCCCCCCACCCACATACACACACTCACCACTGAGGAAGTGGCTGGACAGTTGGACTGCAGTACTGGCCCCCGGAAGGGGGAGCGCAGAGTGGGGCATGGCCAGGGGGCTGTGTCATGAAGAGGGTGCCATGGTCCTTGGAGTGATGTGGGTCCAGGAGCAGGAGTGACAGCGGGTGAGACACCACTGGGAGTGGGTATACTAACCTGTGGAGCTGATCCCCAGGATGACCAGAAAGAGGCGCTCGTGTGGTGAGTGGACCTTTGTCACAGAGCCCTTGACTTCAATAAGACCAGGATTGTACCCTATGTCCCCTGATTTCAGGGCTAGTGCCCTATACACTAAGCTATTCATTAGCCTATGAAGGTGACATTAGACTATATTCTAATTATGTGACAAAGTGTCATTATGGTGTCTATACAAATCTGTCAAGTTCGAAAATCATCTACATTGTATCCAAAAATTTCACCTGATAGGATTTTGAAAGGAAAATAACAACCTGCTCAACCCCCAAATTAATAATACTCTTTCACTTAAACACAATGGATTTAATGAATTTGGCCCTATATATTTAATCCTACCAAACACCTTGATGAGGTAGGCAATTAAATATTATTAACCTCCATTTTTAACAAGGTGGAATCTAAGGCAGAGCAGGGCGTTATCCAATGCCTCAGAGGGAGTTGGTATCAGAACCAGAACTAGTCACTGTCTCCTAATCCTGTGCTCAGACCCCTTGGTTACAGCCTCTTCTTCTCTTCCTGGAGTCAACATTGGAAGCTGAAGAACATGTTTACTGGAAAAAAATAACCCACAAAAGGTAAAAGAGAGTCAGATTCTACGCCATGGTGCAAAGTTCACCTCGCAGCATATATCCCAAAATACTGCTCTGCTGGTTGCTCCCATACAAGCAATGAGATATGTGGTGATAGCCATTGCACAATTGGAGAGCTAATAATCTACAACATTACTGATCATCAGTCAGCGATAATGAAATGGAGGCAATGGGGGAAAGAGAATGTTAAATATACTGGTTTATTTATTAGAAGATTCCCTTCAGCATGACTCAGGTGGAAAAACTCTCCCTATAAAAATTGTTGTATGCCTAAGCAGGGGTAGTGAGCTCACTGTAAGAAAAAAAACTCTGCTTTTCTCATTAAATAATGCAAAGGGATTGTGCTGTCAATATGGCAAAAATATGCTTTTTACAAGGTTTCTTCCCAGGCTGAATTTTTCTAATTATCACATTCACAGGAACACCTGCATTAAGAAGCTAGAGCCCATCTATTGTGTAATTTTTTGCTTTGTCAGGTAGTGCCCCATTTGTTACCTTTGGTGATCTATCAGCTCTTTGATCAATGCTACAGTATAGTAAAAATGTACGTATTGGTGTAAGAATAAAAAAATTTACAAATTAAACAGCAATTGAAATAGTGTTTGACAGAAAAGGGATGGCAAAATGTTTTTTAAAAAATCTAGGTGAAGGATTTTAAAAAATCTAGTAAGGTTGGGAAGGGGACTCCACTTGAGGGAACAAAGGTAATTCACAATTAGGCCTGGTCTACACTACAAACTTAGGTTGACATAAGCTGCATTAAGTCCATCTAAAAATGTATGTGTCTACACTACCGAGTCCCTTCCGCCGACCTAAGTGGCCTGTAAAGTCAACTCCTGTACTCCACCTCTGCGTGAGGTGTAGTGCTTGATTTGATATCCCTGGGTTGACATGGGGATAGTGTAGACACTACGTTGTGTAATTCGAATGACTTGGCCTCCAGGAGGTGCCCCATAGTGCTCCGCTGTGACCGCTCTGGAGAGCACTTTCAATTCCACTGCATATCAGCCAGCTACACAGGAAACAGCTGATCCCCTGTTAAAGCCCTGGGAACTTATGAATTTGCATTTCCTGTTTGATCAGTGTGGAGAGCTTGCCAGAACAGCTCATCATGGAGGCTGAAGGCTACAAATGCACTCCAGCATGAAGTACACAGGAGGGGATGGATCTTATTGCTGTGTGGGGAGAAGTGTCTGTGGAGGTACAGCTCCAGTCCAGCAGAAGAAATGCTGACATCTGTGCCAAGATCACGCAGGACATGGGGGAGAGAGGCTACACCAGGGACACACAGCAGTGCCGCATGAAAATAAAGGAGCTTCAGCAAGTGTACCTGAAGACAAGGGAGGTGAGCAGTCATTCTGGTTCTGCCCCAGACATGCCACTGTTCTGAGGAGCTGCATGTGGTTCTCAGCGGCGACCACACCACTACCCCAAAACACTCCATGGATACCTCCCAGGAGCCCCAGGTGACCTTGAGCAACAATGAGGAGGACATTGTTGATGCTCAAAATTGGCTGCCAAGCAATCTGCCTCAACCCCTCCACCCCGCTGGAAACTATTATCCCTTTGTTTCACAGATATTATGGAGCACAAAGCAGGCAGCAATATCAATGGGGATATTGCTTTCACTCAGGTCTAACCTAGTAAGCAAACAACACCAGCAACCTTTTAAACATCCAAAGGCACATTCCACCACCATTCTGCACTTGCTCAGCCTATGGTTGAACCGGTCCTCACTGCTGTACAGGCTGCTGGTGTATGGCTTCATGAGCCATGGGAGCAAGGATAGGCTGGGTCTCCCAGGATCATGATTGGCATTTCAACAACACCTGTGTTTTTTTTGCAGTCTGGAAAGAAAGTCTCTGCCTGCACCTTTCTGAACAGACCTGTGTTCCTAAAGATGCACACATCATGCAGCTTTCCCAACCATTCCACGTTGATGTCAGTGAAATGGCTCCTGTGATCCACCTGCGCTTGCAACAACATTGAGAGGTACCCCTTTCAGTTTATGTACTCTTTGGCAAGGTGATCTGGTGCCAAAATAGGGATATGCATTCCATCTATTGCCCCATCGCAGTTAGGGACCCCATCGCGGCAAAACTATCCACTATGTCCTGCACGTTGCCCAGAATCACTACCTTTCTTAGCAGAAGTCTGTTTATTTCCCTGTAAACTTGGATCACAACAGATCCCATGGTAGATTTACGCACTCAAAATTGATGCCCCACTGACTGGTAGCAGTCTGGTGTTGCAAGCTTCCACAGAGCTATCACCACTCGCTTCTCCACTATCAGAGCAGCTCTCATTTTAGTGTTGCTGCACTTCAGAGCTGGGGAAAGCTCTTCACACAGTTCCAGAAAGTGGCTTTACACATTTGAAGGTTCTGCAGCCACTGCTCTTCATACCATAGCTGCATAATGATGCGGTCCCACGAGTCAGTGCTTGTTTCCTGGGCCGAGAAATGGCGCTCAACTGTGTCAAGGTGATGCGTGACTGTTGCCAGCAACTGCAAATTGCTCCGCTCTATATCTTCCATCAGGGCTACTTGTGTAGCATCACATTGTTCCATGCAGCAGCTCCTGTATTGTCTATGTAAATACTGCAAGATAAGGTGCAAGGTGTTTGTAATCCACACAACAGTGTACAGACAACAGTGTACAGCTGAGCAGGGTCCATGCTTATTGTTCGTTAGTAAGCCTGTGCGGGTAACCCAGGCTTACAGAAAAAAGCGCAAAAAAGGCTTGGTTTGTTTGCTGTTGATTTCAGGGAGGGAGAGAGGCAGGGAGGTAAGTGCATCATGGGAGACTAACACCATGTTCCCATAAACACCCGCGCCAATGTTTTGGTCCCATAAGGCATTGCAAACCCAACCCAAAATTCCACTTGGCTATGTGTACTGTGGGATAGCTACCCATAGTGCAGTGTTCCATGAGTCGATGCAAACCCTGATAGTGAGGATGCACTCCACTGACACCATGAGGGTAGTGTAGACATGCAAGACCAACTTGCCTAAGTTGGAGGGTCGATATTGACTTACATAAAGTCAACTTAACTTTGTAATGTAGACATGGCCTTAGTCTCCTGCACTAGTGGTTCTCCAGCAATGCTTCTGAATACACCTTCTGAGGTGCTTTTTCACACTGCCCTTCTGGGAGCCTGAATGTTAATGATAAAATCTAGTCCTAACTCTGGAGAACATTAAGCCAATGGTATGATCTAGTCCTAACTATGAAGGTCATTCTGCAGGGACAGTGCATGACTGGACTAAGAACCATTAAAAGCATTCTCATTCTGCTTTTGCCTCTTGATGCCATGTTGGATTGTGCTTCATTTTTCCTGGCTTCCCCAGGTATTTCTCCAATGATTATAAGTAAATGTTTCCTCTAGTGCTCTATTCATAGTGGTTGGTTCCAGATGTGTATAGTTGCATCCAGAACTTCCTAGGTTTTATAGGGAAGGTTCCATGGAGAGACCCCTTTAAGGCTGCTACTCTAAATTATTCAGTAGGCACTGGCTGGGGTGAAAAGAGACAGCATGCGAGGAGAGCCATCACAATAAGAGAAGCAACAATATATTAAGTGCGAGAGAACTTAGAAACATAATAAATATAACATACACATGCTGCATAGTGAAAACATTTTTTTTCAGGGATACCCTGGAGCTTTTTAAATCAGCTATTTATGCTGTATTTTGAGTTCAGATGTAATTTGTTGTGATCGGTCACATGAGATTTTCCTCTGCCACTGATTGGATAAGTCTATACTATATTTTCAGGGACATCAAACCAGCTTAAGAGAAGCCATTTTCACTTGTTTTTTCCAAAGAAAGCTTCTCTAATTTCGTTGAGCTCTCTCATCTAGCTGGAAAAGTCTGAGGGATGGAAAAAAAACACCCACCATTTTCTCCCAGCCCTTAGATCTCTTTGACTTTAGCAGGCAGTGGCAGGATCAGTTAATTACCTTCTGTAATTTTTTCACCTACTGGGAACTCTTCCCTTATTACATTGGGTAATTGATAGTGCCTCCTATAGTTATTATAAAACAGTTTCCATCAAAACTCCTCTTTCTATACATTCATAGTTTTCCAAAAACTCATCTTTTGGGCTGAAATGTTCCATGCTCGATGTCTTCATGGAGGAGTAAATCAGCTACAAAGCTTGGAAAAGATGGTTGAAAAAAGTTTGAAGGATTGAAATTGGGCTATTACACCTTTGCGGTAGAATATTTGATTTAGTTTGAGGGCACACTTAGAAAGATGCATGTGTATACCTCTTGAAAATGCAAAGTTCAATGTTGTCAATAGAAACTGGTTGGGATTAAGGGTTAGCCTGCCACCCTGCTTCCCATCCCCTTTTCTCTCTGCCTATAGCATTGTGTCTTGGAAGATTGTTTTGTTATCTCAGCTGTCTAGATTGTGAATTCTTTGGACTTGCAGTGTTGTTGTAGCCATGTGGGTCCCATCCATTTCAGCTGCAATGTCGGAAGGGAGTCATACTGAATATACTGCCTTCCGTCCTACTAATGCATAGACTTGGTAATGGCAGGCTGCTTGCCAGGCTCTATGCCAGCTGCAGTGAGTCTCTTTTGCTTTTTTTTTGTTGAGACTCCCTGTATGTGTTTCACTCCCTGCCACCCTCTCCATTGATCATCTTTTTGATCACTTTTTAAAATCATTCATCACCTTCTCCATTTATCATCTTCCTCCAAACCTTCCAACCCTCCCAAAGCCTCCCCCGAGGAGGACATAAGCTCTATAATATTTGAGGTTAAGCTGAACTTTTCGACCCACAGTATTTTTAAGTGGGTTCAAAATTGGGCCCATCCCTGTTAACTACCCAAATAGAAATTCATCAGGGCTTGGAGATTTACTACCCTGTTTTTCTGAAAGCTACTATAGGATCTTTAATGACTACAGCTTGACACCACCCTATGTTTTGTATCTGAATAACTCCAGCAGCACAGTGTCCCCTATCAGCAAATTAGGGCAGTGCTGGTTGTAAGTTCTCTGAGGAGGGACTCTTCTTTTTTTCTGCCTAGCACAATGGTGTCCTGGTCCATGACTGGGGCTCCTAGGTGCTAAGGAAATGTTGTTGTTGTTATTAATAATAATCTTTATGTATTCATAATTTATTTTTGTTATTATTAATAATAATAAAGTCTTAGATGGAAGGATACCTCATAATGAATTGCCAATATCGCATGTTTTGCATTAATTTTTATAACAAATTCCTGTAACATATTTATGTAGAATTAAAAACAGTTTTATTCTCATTATATTCAATAGCATGTATTGCTATTTTACTATTCTTGTACATTATAAAAGCTATGTATATTTAAAATTGTTTTGTTTGGAACTGGTAGTGGAAAGACATTTCAAAAGATAGCTAAAAATCTATTTTATTAGCTGTATGGAGTGATCCAAAAAGACAACCTATTAAAAATAAGTCTTTTAAGTTGTGCCAGGGATGTAACTGGGCTCCCTGCCATTTATAGATATTGAATAATTCAGCATTTATATAGGAGAGCAACATCCAGGAAACTACCTGGCAAATTACATTCCTTGCACACAAAGTATTTTACATAAAAATATATTATTGAGCAACTTTTCTTAAACTTTTCCCAAAACATAAACCCCCCCCAATATTAGAACTTGTTCACCTAAAAGATAATGGGATAGATATATCACAAATAACATGTGTCTGTGAATCACAGAGCAATAATCCCATCAAAAGGTTTTGATAGCGTCATAAAACACATGAATCTTGAGTGCTTGGTGCACTTACTCCTCAATGGAATTATAGCTCCATAATTCAAATTTTCATTTGTTTTTAATTTTATATAATACACAGATCTATCCAGTCAGGGGGATTATTTTATTTGTTCTCCCTTGTGATTTAAATGAGTGTTAAATCAAAATCCATTTTTCTTACTGTATTTCTTTTGCCATCAAATGCATTTTCCCTTCTCCTTACTTGTTGCTAAGTGAAAATGCCTTACCTTCTCCCAGTCAAAGTATCAGTTCTGTGGGTAGGTGTAAGACTGCTATTGCTAAGAATGCTAAGATTGCTAATAGATGGTCAACCGCTCAGTGGGGGCAACACTAGGGTATGCTGGGATTCAACTCCTTTTGCACTGGAGGATTACCCCATGAGAGATCACTTCCTTTAATTTCCAAGAACCCCTTGATATATCACTGAGATAGGAGGGATTTCTTTTGGAAATGGTTGCAGCATATCTAATACTACAGTGCACGTATAATTTTATATGAAACAAAAGGGAACAGAGAAGCATGAACAGAATATTTTTCACAATATGCGGTGTTAGGATATAGATATTCAGGCCTGTCTGTAAAGGCCTGTACTTTAAGAATTTAGGGGTATTCTTATTACTTGGCTAGTTCTAGAGGTATAAAAGAAAGAATCAAAATCACTGTCTGCTGGTGTAAGGGCCTTCTCTTACTGTGACAGTTTGAGGCCCTGTTCTTAGGCTAAGGCCTTTGGCTAAGCAGCAGAGGCAGCCATAAGCCAGGAAGCGAACAGTCACATCCTCACATTCCAAACTAGCTACATTGAAAGAAGGTGCTATTGGGCTGTTAGGAATACAATCCTGTCCTGAATACAATCCTGTCCTGATAATTCCTATCACCTCCAAAGAAAGGGAAGTGCCTAGAAAATGTAAAAGGAAACTTAGTTTGATAGCATCCTGTCTGGCAAGAACTCACTTATCAATAGCTGGGATGTGAAATCCTCACTTCTGTATTGTTTTCCCACTTTGCTATTGTTTGTCTGTATAATCTCTGTCTGGTCCTGTGATTGTTTCTGTCTGCTGTATAATTAATTTTGCTGGGTGTAATCTAATTAAGGTGGTGGGATATAATTGGTTAGCTAATCATGTTACAATATGTTAGGATTGGTTAGTTAAATTTCAGTAGAATGATTGGTTAAGGTATAGCTAAGAATATTACTATATAAATTAGGGGCAAACAGGAAGTAAGTTGGGATTCGAAAATAAGGAAAAAGGAACTTGTATTTAAGCTTGCTGGAAGTTCACCCCAATAAACATCGAATTGTTTGCACCTTCGGACTTCGGGTATTGTTGCTCTCTGTTCATGCGAGAAGGACCAGGGAAGTGGGAGAGTGAAGGAATAAGCTCTCTAACATGCGGTTTTATATTTGAAAATCATTTGGGCAGGATATGTGACAAAGTTCCTCCTCTACCTTGGTGGGTCTTGCACTTATTAGCAGATTCGCTTGCTTTGGAGATTCATGGCAGCCCTCAGTTTGGCCATTTTTGTGAACCCACAGTCCAGGTCAACTTCTCCTGTGTTTGACCAGGAGTTGGGAGATTTGGGGGGAACCCGGGCCCGCTCTCTATTCCAGGTTCCAGCCCAGGGCCCTGTGGAATGCAGCTGTCTAGAGTGCCTCCTGGAACAGCTGTGTGACAGCTACAACTCCCTGGGCTACTTCCCCATGGCCTCCTCCCAACACCTTCTTTATTCTCACCATAGGACCTTTCTCCTGGTGTCTGATAATGCTTGTACTCCTCAGTCCTCCGACAGTATGCATTCTCACTCTCAGCTCCGAGCGCCTCTTGCTCCCAGCTCCTCATACACACACCACAAACTGAAGTGAGCTCCTTTTTAAACCCAGGTGCCCTGATTAGCCTGCATTAATTTATTCTAGCAGCTTCTTGATTGGCTGCAGGTATTCTAATCAGCCTGTCTGTCTTAATTGTCTCCAGAAGGCTCCTGATTGTTCTGAAACCTTCCCCGTTACCTTACCCAGGGAAAAGGGACCTACTTAGCCTGCTCTCCTGCTGCTGCCCTCTGGCCTGGGCTTTCATTGCTTTTTGCCCCTGCTCTCGGCTTCCCCTCGGACCGGGCCAGATGCTCTCCCGCCTTTCTTTTCTTTTTGTTGGTTTTTTTTCTTTCTCTGCTGTTGCTAGAGTGCTGGCTGGCTGCTGGCCGGCTGTTAGCCCCCACCCCGCCCGCCCGCCCTAGGACGCTGCTGCCGCTCCAGCTGAAACACCCCCGCCCCCGAGAGAGGGGGGGCCTGCAGGCCTGCTTCCCCGGAGGGGGGGAGTGGAAGGACCCAGCCCCCAGACCCAGCCGCTTGCTGTTTGTCTGCGGACCCGCTTCCGGTCGAGAGGATTCTTATCACTTGCTCCGGCATTTCTGGAATGCAAAAAAGAAAGCCCGGAACAGACAGAGAAAAAGCCGTCCACCGGAGGAACACCGCCCAGGCAATCTACAAATCGCCGTGGAGGGGGCCTAATACTGAGTAACTTTCGAACTGTGCTCTTGTGTGCGGGGAGGCCTTGACTGTGTCTTAACTATGTTTGTAGGGACACAGGGGGTGTGGAGCTGCCCCCCCGATCCATCTGTGTCCTCCCAACCCCCACACTACGATTTTCACCACTGGCCCCTCCACCGTCTTTGCTGGCTGTTTAACATCTGCCTCTGGACTCAGCTGCTCGCCCTGATTCCACCGCATGGGCTAGAAGCACCAGCCAACCAAACAGGACTCTCTGGACAAGTGTACAGTGGTTCATGTACCACCCCCCTCCCCATGAATTTTCCACCCCACAGCTTGTCCCTTTTTACTTGACCCCAAGTAAATCTGTTAATCACCTGCCACTGCCCCGCTGGGGCATCGGCAATGGAGGGCACCAGGATGACCTCAGCCGCTGCCATGCCCATCACCTCCCCAGACTCTAGGGAAGCCCTCCCAGCCGGCGGGAAAGGCCAGGGCAAGAAGAAGGGGAAGGGCCCCGCTAAAACCACCGGGCCCTCTATGGCAGGGGACACCCCACTGCTGCAGCCCCGCCACCAACCACGGCATCCTCCCACGCTGCCCCCTCCACCAGCTCTGCGGATGTCCCTCCCTCAGCCCCCAGGACATATGCCCGGGCGGCAGCAGCCCCCCCGCCTGCCGCCTCATCATCTCTCCCGCCCACCGCCTCCACCACCATCAATAGTGGCCGGGGCCCCTTTCCCACCATGACAAGGAAGCGCGGGGTGTCCGATGCCTCCTGGTGCCCGCCTCGCCCCACGTGGAGACCTACATGCGGGTGTTGGTGAGGGTGGTGGGGCCCTCGGCCATTGTGGCGGCCTCCAAAATGTACAGGAAGGTTGTTTTCTTCTTAGCATCAGAGGCTGCCGCCCAGGAAGCAGTGGAGAGGGGCCTGATGGTGGGGGGGGGAGTGTTTGTCCCCCGAGAGCCGCTAGAGGACCTGGGAGTCCGCCTGGTCCTGACCTCTGTCCCTCCTTTTCTCACCAATGCTGCCCTGCTACCCGCCCTTTCCACCCTGGGGAAACCTGTTTCTGTTATCAGCCCTCTCCCGTTGGGCTGCAAGGACCCCACCCTCTGTCACATTTTTCCTTTCACCGGCAAGTGCAACTTTTACTGCCATCGGCAGCGCGTGATGGAGTGGTGCTCGAAGGGTCCTTCCTAGTCCCCCACGAGGGGGCCCGTTACCTGGTGTACTTTTCCACAGGGGAAGCCTGGAGCTACCTCTGCCGGGCGTCGGGGCATGTCTGGAGAGACTGCCTCTTAGCCCGGCAAGGAGGGGCACCTGGGATCCCCGAGACCTGGCAGGACATTGGCCCCGTCATTGCCGACGCCCCTGGCCGCCCGGTACCCAAACCTGCCCCTGCTCTTCTTTGGACCACCGCTACTCCCGCTCAGGCCCAAGGGGCATCTCCCCTACAACACCCAGATGAGCGGGAGAGCCCCACCCTCGCTGCTGACAATCTAGCGGGCCTATGGAGGAGAGTGTGGCAGAGATGCCACCAGGCATAGGAGAGAGCCTGCCCCAGGGAGAATCCTCCCTCCCTTATGCCGCCCCACCGTCCCCCCCCCCCCAAGTCCCTGAGCCATCGCCTTTACCCCCTGACATGACCCCTGCTAACCAGCCCCCAGATGATGCCATGGAGGGCTGGGCCCTAGTCCAGGGGAAGCGAGGCAAGCGGAAGGCTCGAGCTCTGCCTCATCTACTTGAGGCAGAGGCCCCCCGGAAGACCAGGAAGGGGTGCACCGATGCTGAACCTTCCGCTTTGCCCACGAGTGCGTCCCATCCACCGGTGTCAGTCGGGAAAGACGTGGCAGCACCGGAGGGTAGTGTCTCCCCTCCACGGGAGACCCTCCCTCCGAGACCCTCGAGGAAGCCCCTTCTGTCCTGACGCTACCCGAAGCCCCCGTGAACCCCAAGGCAACCATCGTGGTGGGTGCCGGTGGGGAGACCCCAGGGCAGCGGAAAGTGTCCTCTCCTCCATGTTCGAGGAGATCGAGGCCTTAGATCTGACCCCGGTTGCCCATGGGGAGGACGACCTTTTGCCAGCAAATCTCAATCTGGGCGACCTCACTCCACCCCTCTTTTCCCCATGCTCCCTCCCCTTAACTGCTGCTCCCGCTCCCACCTCCAAGGAGCCCCTGGACTCCTCCACTGACCCGGCCACTGATGGCACCCCGCTGACGACCACCAAGCCTGCTCAGGTGACAGCCAGCGCCACGCAGCTGGGGCACAAGTCGCCAGGGGCACCCCCCGTTGATGCAGAGCAATCAACTTCCTTCCCGGGCGGGGGCCCTACAGAAGATAATCCACCTCCTGATGCTGTGGCCGCTAAATCCACCACAGAGCACGCGCCCAGTATCACTGAGAGCTCCCTCCCCACCCCCTTAACCCTTGAGCCTGATCGGGAGTTGCCACCATCTAGCTGCTTGCCTCCCGAAACCCAGCACCTTGCCTCTGCCCCTGCCCCTGCCCCTATCCAATTTACCTCCTGCAATGTCATTGCTGCCCCCGGGGCTGTCTCCTTCCCTTTTCCAACAGATGACCCCCAGGGAGCAGCCTTTGTGTTCTCCTGCCCCGACCCATTAGGAGCTGCTATTTTCCCTCCACCACCCCCTATCGCCCCAGAGCTTGAGGCGGGCCTAGAAGCTCCAGCCCATCAGGCACCCCATCGGGGGTCCGCACCCTGCTTGTCCGTTTTAGTGGACCACAGGGCTGCACCAAGGGTCCTGCCGGGGAACAACCAGGAAACTGTAATCCCATCCTCCCATGAGCTGCGAGGAGAGCTGCAGAAGTTTTTAGAGGATGTCCGTGGCTCCCGCAACAAGGTACAACTTGCTCTCCAGCTATGGGGGGACTTTTCTCAAATCCTCCGGGCCACAAGGGCCCTCATGGGGGAAGGTAAAGGGACAGGGAAGCAGGATGCCGCGGCCTACTGGTGGGTCCGTGTCTTCCGTGAACAATTACTCACTTACGGGATGGGTCAGGGACTGCTGCGCGGCCCGCTGGGACATGCGAGCGTCCCTGCCAGTGAGGACCCCCCCCAACCCTCTCCATGACAGCTCTCACCATCGCAACATTGAACACCTGGGGTTGTAGGATGGATCTCCGCAGGTCCCAGGTGCCCTCCTTCCTTCAGGAGGGAGGGTACTCTGTGGTTTTCCTGCAGGAGACCCATACGGACCCGACCACCGAAGACAGTTGATGGATGGAGTGGGGGGACAGGGTCTACTTTAGCCATGCCATGGTTCGACAGGCTGGAGTGGCGACCCTGTTCTCCCCTGACCTACGGCCCGAGGTGCTAGAGGTCGCTGATGCTGTGCCGGGTCGCCTGCTGCATCTCCGGGTCCGAATGGAGGGGCTCATTGTTAACCTCGTTAACGTCTATGCCCCGACATCGGGCCCGGAGCGGCTGCAATTCTACCAGCGGGCGTCCGCCTTCCTCAGCACCTTAGATTCTCACGAGTGCCTGGTCCTGGGAGGGGACTTTAATACCACCCTCGAGGAACAGGACTGCTCAGGGACCGAGCAGTGCCCGGCCGCCGTGGACACCCTCCGGGAGATAGTCGAACATCACTCCCTAATGGACATCTGGTGCGACCACCACCCGGATGACACTTCCACGTTCACCTTTGTCTGGGTGGAAGCCCATCGGTCGAGCCACTCCCAGTTGGACCGCATTTATTTATCATGCTTCCATCTCTCACGAGCCCACTCCTCCAGCATTCGGCTGGCCCCATTTTCTGACCATCATCTAGCCACCGTGACAGCCTCCCTCTGTGCGGAGAGGCCAGGGCCGGCCTACTGGAATTTTAACAACAGCCTGTTGGAGGATGAGGGCTTTGTGACGTCCTTCCGGGAATTCTGGCTGGCCCAGCTAGGGTCTGTGCTGGTGGATGTGATCCACCTAGACCAGACCTACACCGTCCCGGACCGCAGTATCTTTGATAACCTATTTCTGGTTCGGGACCTTTTGGAACTTGGGCACAGAGACGGTCTGTCATTCGCCCTCCTGTTCCTAGATCAGGAGAAGGCGTTCGATAGGGTGGACCACGGGTACCTCCTGAACACTCTGCGAGCATTTGGCTTCGGACCCCAGTTTGTGGGTTTTCTCCGGGTGCTGTACGCCTCCACAGAGTGTCTGGTTAAGCTCAACTGGATCCAGCTTTGGGCGAGGAGTACGGCAGGGGCGCCCCCTCTCGGGCTAGCTATACGCTCTGGCAATCAAGCCCTTCCTCTGCCTCCTCTGCAGGAGGTTGACAGGGTTGGTGCTGCAGGAGCCGGAGCTGCGGCTGGTCCTGTCGGTGTACGCTGATGACGTGCTCCTCGTGGTCCAGGACTCGGGCAACTTGGCGTGGGTGGAGGCTTGCCAGGCCATCTATTCGGCAGCCTCCTCTGCCCGGGTCAACTGGGTCAAGAGCTCTGGCTTGGCGGTAGGAGACTGGCGGCAGGCGAGCTCCCTCCCACCCACGCTTCAGACCATCTGGTGGAGCGCGGGTCCGCTGCTCTACCTCGGCGTTTACCTTTCTGCCACGCATCCCTCTCTGCCGGAGAACTGGGAAAATTTAGAGGGCGGGGTGATAGAGCGGCTCCGGAAATGGATGGGACTACTCCGATGTTTCTCCCTTCATGGGAGAGCGCTGGTGCTTAATCAACTAGTCCTGTCCAAGCTCTGGTACCGGCTCAACACCCTGGTCCCGGCCCTGCGTTTCCTGACCAACCTCTGGACATCGATTCTGGGGTTCTTTTGGTCAGGAATGCACTGGGCCCCTGTAGCAGTTCTTCATCTACCCCTGAAGGAAAGAGGACAGGGCCTGAAGTGTCTGCACACTCAGGTCTGCGTCTTCCGCCTCCAGGCCCTACAGAGGCTCCTTTATGGTGCAGGCAGTTCGGCGTGGAGCATACTGGTGCACGCCATCCTGCACCGCATCCGAGGGCTCTGATATGACCGGCAGCTCTTTTGTCTCTGTCCGGGAGGTCTTCCGTGAGACCTCTCCGGACTGCCGGTCTTCTACCAGGACCTCCTCCGGACTTGGAAATGGTTTTTAATGACCAGGTACGTGACGGCCACCGAGGGGACAGATCTCCTCACGGAGCCCCTGCTACACAACCCCCAGCTCCGTGTGCAGGTGGCGGAGTCCCGCTCGGTGCACCAGAGCTTGATTCTGGCAGAAGTCACGAGAGTCGGAGACCTCCTGGACTATGACCGGAGAGACTGGCTGGATCCCCTGACGCTCGCTCGGCACATGGGGATCTCCAGACCTCGTACCCCCTGGCACGTACTTCAGGATGTGAAGGCCGCTTTGCCGCCTGCTGCTAGAGATTACCTCAATTGGGTCCTGCTTGAGGGCACGCCCCGCCCACCCTCTACCCCAGGCCCGCTGGACCTTCTAAATGGACCCCTGCCCCGTAGACCCAATCGACCCCCTCACCCCTTTACGGCGAGCCGGCTGCATGAACTGCAGCCGGTACGCTTCCAAACCGTGCCAAGGAAACATCTATACATGCTCGTGCTCCACACCCTTCAAGCCCTCACCCTAGTGTCCCGCCCCGACACAAAGTGGCAAGACCTTCTGCCACCTTTGGAGGGTGAGCAGCCCCGGTGGGCCAGCCTATATTCCACCTTGGTTCTGAGGCCCGTCGGGGACATCAGTTGGCGGCTCCTTCACGGAGCTGTGAGCACAGGCACGTATTTGGCATGGTTCAACCCCATCCCAGATACTTGTCCCTTTTGCGGTGTGAGGGCAACCCTGGCACACGTATATTTGGAGTGCGCCAGGCTGCAGCCCCTGTTCCGGCTCCTCGCAAATCTTTTATTACATTTTTGGTTGCATTTTTCCCCTCACCTTTTTATTTATGCACTCCCCATCCGTGGCCTCACAAAGTCATGGGATCTCCTAGTTAACCTTCTCCTGGCCCTGGCTAAAATGGCCATCTATAAAACCAGAGAGAGGAGGTTGGCCGATGGAGTTTCCTGTGACTGTGGGGCCGTTTTCCAATCCTCGGTCCGTTCACGTATCCGGGCGGAGTTCCTCTGGGCGGCGTCCACTGACTCCCTTGATGCTTTTGAGGCGCGGTGGGCGCTGTCCGAGGCTCTTTTCTCGGTGTCCCCGTCCGGCTCCCTTTGTTTTGACCTTTTGATTGGGGGAGAGAGCAAGGGACCCCAACCCCAGCCATTGCTGCTGCGGACCCCACCACCTTAGAGGGGTCCTTTCACTCGTGGGTGCACGTGCCCTCTCTCCCGGGTTGTCCACCCCACAGCCTGCCCCTTTTGTTGGGTGCTTTCAGAGGAGGGAATTGTTGGTGACACTCGAGCGTGGTGCCAGGTAACTCGAGGGGGTGGCAGACCTTTAGAGTCGATGAAGCCCCCTCGCTCTGGACCACCAGGTAACTCGGAAGGGTGGAAGACCACGAGAGTCGAGGAAGCCCCCCACTCTGGGCCCAGGCAAGCTTGAACTCTTCCCTCCCCTAAAGCTAATGAGAAAACAATTGTGATCGGTTGCTGTGTTACACATTGCATATGCTGTTGTTTTGTTTTGTAAGTGTGTTATGCAAATAAAAAAAATACCTTTTTTTGCTTCAGAAAAAAATTACTCTCCTGTAGCCATCTGGCCTGACCCTGTCACAGATATTAGCAAGCAGGATGTCATGTCTTACATACAGCCCTGAATGGATGTTATAAAATTTGTTATGGAAGGTGTTTATCTGATCTGTTGTTTCAGATCCAAAAGATGATTCAGAATCAAAACAGATTTGGGGCGTACAACAGAGATTGCAGCTCAGACATCTCTCTAAAATAGGCCAAACCCAAACACCGAGCCCTATCACCCTGTCATGGATGGTTATAAACTGTTGAGGAAGGACAGGCAGGGCAGAAAAGGTGGGGGAGTAGCACTGTATGTAAGGGAGCAGTATGACTGCTCAGAGCTCCGGTACGAAAATGCAGAAAAACCTGAGTGTCTCTGGATTAAGTTTAGAAATGTGGCAACAAGAGTGATGTAGTGGTGGGAGTCTGCTATAGACCACCGGACCAGGGGGATGAGGTGGATGAGGCTTTCTTCCGGCAACTCGCAGAAGCTACTAGATCACACGCCCTGGTTCTCATGGGTGACTTTAATTTTCCTGATATCTGCTGGGAGAGCAATACAGCGGTGCATAGACAATCCAGGAAGTTTTTTTGAAAACATAGGGGACAATTTCCTGGTGCAAGTGCTAGAGGAGCCAACTGGGGGGAGCTTTTCTTGATCTGCTGCTCACAAACCGGGAAGAATTAGTGGGGGAAGCAAAAGTGGATGGGAATTTGGGAGGCAGTGACCATGAGTTGGTTGAGTTCAGGATCCTGACACAGGGAAGAAAGGGAAGCAGCAGGACACGGACCCTGGACTTCAGGAAAGCAGACTTCGACTCCCTCAGGGAACGGATGGGTAGGATCCCCTGGGGGACTAACATGAAGGGGAAAGGAGTCCAGGAGAGCTGGCTGTATTTCAAGGAAGCCCTGTTGAGGTTACAGGGACAAACCATCCCGACGTGTCGAAAGAATAGTAAATATGGCAGGCTACCAGCTTGGCTTAACAGTGAAATCCTAGCGGACCTTAAACATAAAAAAGAAGATTACAAGAAGTGGAAGGTTGGACATATGACCAGGGAAGAGTATAAAAATATTGCTCGGGCATGTAGGAATGAAATCAGGAGGGCCAAATCGCACCTGGAGCTGCAGCTAGCAAGAGATGTCAAGAGTAACAAGAAGGGTTTCTTCAGGTATGTTGGCAACAAGAAGAAAGCCAAGGAAAGTGTGGGCCCCTTACTGAATGAGGGAGGCAACCTAGTGACAGAGGATGTGGAAAAAGCTAATGTGCTCAATGCTTTTTTTGCCTCTGTCTTCACTAACAAGGACAGCTCCCAGACTGCTGCGCTGGGCATCACAGCATGGGGAGTAGATGGCCAGCCCTTTGTGGAGAAAGAGGTGGTTAGGGACTATTTAGAAAAGCTGGATGTGCACAAGTCCATGGGGCCGGACGAGTTGCATCCGAGAGTGCTAAAAGAATTGGCGGATGTCATTGCAGAGCCATTGGCCATTATCTTTGAAAACTCGTGGCGAACAGGGGAAGTCCCAGATGACTGGAAAAAGGCTAATGTAGTGCCAATCTTTAAAAAAGGGAAGAAGGAGGATCCTGGGAACTACAGGCCAGTCAGCCTCACCTCAGTCCCCGGAAAAATCATGGAGTATGTCCTCAAGGAATCAATTCTGAAGCACTTAGAGGAGAGGAAAGTGATCAGGAACAGTCAGCATGGATTTACCAAGGGCAAGTCATGCCTGACTAATCTAATTGCCTTCTATGATGAGATAACTGGTTCTGTGGATGAAGGGAAAGCAGTGGACATGTTATTCCTCGACTTCAGCAAAGCTTTTGACACTGTCTCCCACAGTATTCTTGTCAGCAAGTTAAAGAAGTATGGGCTGGATGAATGCACTATAAGGTGGGTAGAAAGTTGGCTAGATTGTCGGGCTCAATGGGTAGTGATCAATGGCTCTATGTCTAGTTGGCAGCCGGTGTCAAGTGGAGTGCCCCAGGGGTCGGTCCTGGGGCCGGTTTTGTTCAATATCTTCATAAATGATCTGGAGGGTGGTGTGGATTGCACTCTCAGCAAATTTGCGGATGATACTAAACTAGGAGACGTGGTAGATACGCTGGAGGGCAGGGATAGGATACAGAGGGACCTAGACAAATTGGAGGATTGGGCCAAAAGAAATCTGATGAGGTTCAATAAGGATAAGTGCAGGGTCCTGCACTTAGGACAGAAGAACCCAATGCACCGCTACAGACTAGGGACTGAATCGCTAGGCAGCAGTTCTGCGGAAGAGGACCTAGGGGTGACAGTGGACGAGAAGCTGGATATGAGTCAGCAGTGTGCCCTTGTTGCCAAGAAGGCCAATGGCATTTTGGGATGTATAAGTAGGGGCATAGCGAGCAGATCGAGGGACGTGATCGTCCCCCTCTATTCGACGTTGATGAGGCCTCATCTGGAGTACTGTGTCCAGTTTTGGGCCCCACACTACAAGAAGGATGTGGATAAACTGGAGAGAGTCCAGCGAAGGGCAACAAAAATGATTAGGGGTCTGGAACACATGACTTATGAGGAGAGGCTGAGGGAACTGGGATTGTTTAGTCTGCAGAAGAGAAGAAGGAGGGGGGATTTGATAGCTGCTTTCAACTACCTGAGAGGTGGTTCCAGAGAGGATGGTTCTAGACTATTCTCAGTGGTAGAAGAGGACAGGACAAGGAATAATGGTCTCAAGTTGCAGTGGGGGAGGTTTAGGTTCGATATTAGGAAAAACTTTTTCACTAGGAGGGTGGTGAAACACTGGAATGCGTTACCTAGGGAGGTGGTAGAATCTCCTTCCTTAGAAGTTTTTAAGGTCAGGCTTGACAAAGCCCTGGCTGGGATGATTTAATTGGGGATTGGTCCTGCTTTGAGCAGGGGGTTGGACTAGATGACCTCCTGAGGTCCCTTCCAACCCTGATATTCTATGATTCTATGATTCTATGAATGCTGGGAAATCATGGGACTTGGTCTAGATTTTGAACCTTCAGGTTTGGATCTGGAGTTCTGGTTCTAACCATTATAAAGATTGTAAACTGGAGCTACTGTCTGGATCCGTGATTTTGATTTAGGACAACGTCATGGTATGTCTACACTGCACTAGGGATGTGACTGCAGTATGTGTAGACCCGAGCTAACTTTGATCTAGCTCGATCAAACGTTTCTTGAGTAACCATAGCAGTGAAACTGTGGCAGCATGAGTGGTGGCTGTTTCAGTATGTATCTAGGGTCCCGGGCTAGCAGGGCTAGATTTTGCATGATAGCTTCCTACCTATAGGCTGAGGGGCAAGAATGTCCTCTCGGCTGATGACCTTTACCTCCCCACTTGAGAAAAATATTGACATGGAGGCCCTAAGACGTGGAGAAGGATGTAGGCTGATATTGTCAGAATTTGTCTTCCTGTTAGTATAGAGATTGTGGAAGGGTGGCAATGGATGGCCATCTTGGTTAATTAAGAATAAGGGGGAACCAGATTTTTAAGGAGAAGCATAATGATCTTCTGGGCCCTGAGGGCTCAGTGCTGGGAAAGCACAATGCTGGTGGAGGCTCAGCTCTGAGTATTGCAAGTGGAGACAGTAAGTGAGTGATTTTTTAAAAAAAAATAAGGACAGGGAGCCCTGAAGATCTTTAGGCCCCAAGGTGGTGACCCAGTTACATGTGTGGAAAGAGAGCTTCTTGTGCTGCCCTCTTGTTTCTTGGCTGGGGCTGCCCATGGTATGACAAACCTTACAGGTGGTTGACAGATCACCTTAATTAATAGGCAGCAGGTTTAAAACAAACATAAGGAAGTACTTCTTTATGCTACACATAGTCTACCTGTGGGTTGAAAAAAGAATTAGAAAAGTTCCTGGAGGACTGGTCCATCAATGGTTATTAGCCAAGATGGTCAGAGATGAACCCCATGCACTGGGTGTCCCTAAACCTCTAATTGCCAGAAGTTGAGAGCGAACAACAGGGAATAGATCACTCAATAATTGGCCTGTTCTGTTCATTCCCTCTGAGGCTTCTGGCACCAGCCACTATTGGAAGACAGGATACTAGACTATATAGGCCACTGGCCTGACACAGTAAGGCCATTCTTATGTTAGGAATTAAAATGCTTTTCTTAAAATGAAAATCATTAGGGACTGATAAGAGGATGGCAACAAGTACTTCTTGCAATCAGTGAAGGGACTTAAAACAACCAGTAATAGACCAACCAGTTGTTTTGTAGAAGTATATAGACTTGTCAATAGTCTTCCACTCATCTCTAAAATGAATGTTCTTTTAAACATTGTTTGCTTTCTTAATATATCTCATTAGTGTTCTGTCATATCTGCAGGGCTGTTACTTCAAACAGTGGAAAACATTGTCTGGAACATGCTGTCTTAAGTACAAATGAGCTGAATAAATATTTGCTGATTAGAACATACCGGTTCAATAATAACAGATGTTTTGTAAAACATTTTTACTAACTTAATTTAAAAAAGCATCTTCATTATGTATCTTTAAAAACAAAACCCACACATACTTAGAAAATGTAATGGGTAGGTTGTGAAATATCCTTTGACAAACTATCTATGAATGTAGTGCATCTGCTCTTAACTACTCATTTTGTTAATTATCTGCCTCCAAAATGAAATATGCATTTCAAGTAGTGATGAGCAAAGGAAGTGATGGGGGTTAGGTGGAAATTTTCAAAGTTACAAAGGACAGTTAGGTGCCTAACTTTCATGGAGTATAGGCAGAGCTGGTGGCAATACCTAGAGTTAAGGTTCCCAATATTTTCCATTGTAAGACCTTGTTTTCAGTGGTGCACAACTCTTCCAAATTTTTACTGTTGGACCTAAAATTTTTCATGCCAGGTATCTGCCTGAGGTTGAATCTATGTGGGAAGTTTCAGCGAAAATGGTTCAACCATTTCCAGGAATGAGAATTTGCTAAATTTGTTGATGTCTATGTTAAAAACAATTCTTCTAACTGTTTTGGTGAGAAGTTCTAATACCTACATGTTTGAATTAGGAACCTGAAACTTGGTGAGGGTGACTCCCTGATGTCAGGAATGTGCCTTTTCACATCCCTATGAAAACTTGCCTAAATATAGCCAAGTTATACACCTCTGAAAAATCACAATTCGCACATTTAAGGGCTGGAGAAAATGCCTGATGGTGAGAGACTGAAAAGAGCTTAACCGGTTTGGTTTATCCACCAAAAAAAAAAAAAAAAGAGAGAGAGAGAGGGATGAAGAGCTGGCTTGATTGCAGTGTATAAGTACCTTCATGGGGAGAAAACACTGAGTAATAAAGTAGTCGTTAATCAAATAGAGAAAGGCATAACAAGAACCAAAGACTGGACACTGAAGCCAGACAAATTCAAATTAGAAATAAGGCATACATTTTTAACACTATGGTTGAGTGACCATTGGAACAAACTACTAAGGAAAGATGGATGGATTCTCCATCTCTCGATGTCTCCAGATCAAGACTCAGTTGCCTTTCTGAAAGATATGCTTTAGCCAACAGAAGTTATTGGGCTCAAACCAGGGGCAAATGGGTGAAATTTCAGGGCCTGTGATATACAGGTGGTCAGACTAGATGATCTAATGGTCCCTTCTTGTCTTTAACCCTATGAAACTATGAAACATGCTCAGAAGAGACTTGTTAAGAGTTTGTTAGCTAAATTCTATGAAGATTCTGTCTACACAGAACATGATCCTTCTCCTCACAGCTCCTATGCATGACTGGACTACGCATCCCCACAGAGTAACTGAGCATGCTCCAGCTATGAGTATGGTGGCTGAACAGAACTTTCCCTTCTGTTGCTACCTCTGGCTGATATGGACTGTTGTCATGCCAGGCACAGGAACTGAAAGCAGGGAGACTGTCAGTCTTTATCTCCTTCTGCTGGCACCTAGGTAGTGAACAGAAGGAGGCAGTTGCCAGACAAGGGTGAGAATGGTGTGAAGAGGATGAAGAAACGCAAAAAAAGAGGGCAGTTAAGAGCTGGAGCTGTGATGGAGGAAAGGAACAGGAGTGGTGGCCGCAAGGAAGGATAGGAAGGCTGGCACATGGGCAGGAATAGAGGAAGGGACAGAAGCGAGGAACAGAGACCAGGGAGAGAACATCTGGGGCATGAGTTGGAGGGAGGACAGAGGCAGGCACTGGTTGGGGAGAAGGGGACAGGGAGAGGCTGGAGAAATGTGGCCCAAAAGTCTATAACTACTAGACACACTCTCCTTCAGAACATGGAATTGGACCCAGCATTCCTGACTTTCAAAATTCCTTTGCTGTCAGCAAATAGCTATGAAACCTACTGACAAAGTATGTGTGTGTGTGTGTGTGTGTGTGTGTGTGTGTGTGTGTGTGTGTGTGTGTGTCAGCCACTCCAGTGGCAGGTATACCTAAAGGATACATGTTTTCTGCTGCTAGCAAATACTCCATTAATTAGCTCAAGTGGTAGAGGACTGTGCTGCGAATTTGAAGGTCCCAACCTTGCTGATGATCCATGTGGGGGAAGACTGATAAATATAGTTCCGTACAATAGAATTTCAGTTTACTTTTATAAAACTGGAATGAATCTGGTTTATGTAATGACAGAGGCAGAGAACTCTAGGAAGAGGAAAGGATGGTTTTGTGATTAAGGCAGTTGAATACTGCCCTGCGGAACTGGATTCTTTCCCTGTCTGTGTCACAGAATTCCTATGTGATGCTGGACAAGACACTGAAACCAAACTTTTCACTGTCCACTCTGTGTACTTCCTTTTCTGGGTGTCCAACTTGAGACACCTCGGGTTTGACTTGCAGAGGTACTGAGCACTTACATCTGTAATTGAGATCAATGAGAGCTCTGCCCTGAACATATAAAATAAGTACTCTGAAAAATCAGGCCCCTGGCTTCTTAAATTGGGCACCCAAAATTAGTTGACACTTCATCAATTTTTGCCTTTATCTTTGTACCTCAATTCTGCATGTGTAAAATGGAGATAATACCGCCTAACCTCACTGGGATGCTGTGAGATAAATTGATTAATGTTTATGAAGCACTAAGATACTATGGTTAGGACACTATAGAAAAGCACAAAAGGAAGTTAATAATTCTGTATTCAGTATAAGGTTTATATGTTATGCAGCAAAGGAATCATGGGGCCACACATTAAATGAGGAGGATAAAAAGAAATATTGAATAGCCACCTGTTTAATGAGCACTATTCATTCTGTGCACAGAATGAGCAAGGAATCCTGATATAATTGTGTAAGTAAAGACTGTATCATAACGCATATGCACAAGGGAGCTGAATGAATATGTTCAAAGTGCCACTCCCATTGACTTAATTTGCAGCTGTGAGTGCTCAGCACCTCTGCAAATCAGGCTCCAGAGACTCAAGATGGGCATCCACAAAATGAGAAAAAAATTTGATGATATATTTAAAGATTCTGTCTTAATGCACAAAAGGACTGAATGAAGGTTGTACTGATTTTGCAACCTTAATATTCTTTTAATTTTCTTCTTAGCATATGCACAATGTGCCTCAAATGGCACATGACCAGGATTCATCACTGAATTTGGTCCACTGGTTGGATCATTAGATTCCCTGGCTCAGGCCGGGTACTGACGGGAAGTGTGATGTGAACAAAGCTGATTGAGCCCAACTAGGAGCTGTGAAATTTAGTATGCAGATGATATTGCCTTAGTTGGTGAGACTATTGACCAAATATAGCTAATGGTGGAAGAGCCATGAAAAACTGCAGAATCTATGGGACTTAAGATCGATGGTGATAAACCAAAAGCTACGCTTGCCTCCTATTAAGTGGAAATGAATGACCTGCCAATGCTGCATGTAGATGGCAATAACATTGAATGGGTGGATAGTGTTAACTATCTGTGTAGCTGATTGACAGCAGGAGGTTCTATATCCCAAGAAGTCACACGTTGGATTGGTCTTGGTCAATTATTTACATGCACAATAATATTCTGAGTCTTTTTCCTTTCTAAAATACATGACATCATCCGAAGTTTGATTGATCAACTGAAGCAAACTAAGAGGAGTGCATAACTGACATAGTGTAAAGTGGGATAACGCAGAAAAAGACACAGCATGGTGTGTAGGTTAGAGCTGGCTAAGGAAGATCTATTAGTAGCAGACCACAGCAACAATGCGATGATTCTGTTCTCAGTTACAATGGTGGAGAGTTGAGGCAACTGTTTTGCAAAAGATGTAGCACATAAAAATGACAACTGAGGAAGAAACATGAGAGACAATTAGACCATTCATAATACAGAAATTGCTGTTATCTTGAGTAGCCCAAAGTCAAATGATCAGATTAAATAATAACAATAACATTAAGACTGTTATGAGGAAAGACTGAGAGTGCACATGCTTATTACAACCACTGGTGACATAAAAGTGCACATCGCTAGAGAGAGGCTTCATATTTCTCTATCCAAGAGAGAGAATAATTCAGGGGGTGGTTTTTAGTATTACAGGGGAATAATGGATTTACTAAAGCAGTATAATTTTCTTTTGCAAATACCATAGAAGATTCTCTCAGATACATATTTTTCCTTGCCCTTTGTGTTGACATGGTGCCTCAATCAGTCATATATACCTGAGTTTATTCCTTTTTCTCATCAACTTTAGTCTTTAACCAAGTGCAAACATGATACTTCAAAGCCTTCTAAAATGCATTACATAATATGATCGCTCTAATTAAATAGAGACCACTGATTTTCCCATTCTCTGGCTTTTTCACTATCATATTTAGTTAATATGATATTATCTAGGTTTTGGATCCTATATGCTTTATTTTGAGAGGACCAGGAATATTTCTTACATTGAGCTTTGAGGTAGTTGTTATCAAATTCAAAAATTAACCACTGAATAAATGTGTAGCTAAACCTAAATGTGTTCTTCAGCACCTATTGCCTTAGTCACTAGATGGCATTATAAAATTTTACAAACCTACAAACCCAAACATCCAGATGGGTTCCCTAGTTGCAAAGTCGTAAACCTTTCATGTGATGAGAGTGACTTACTGAGTTACTCCACTCTGGCTGGTATAGTTCGGCACATCCGGTGCTTCCCCTCACTGGCAGAGAAATCCTGCAGGTTTCCACAGAGAGGATAGGGTGCAAGGTGTTTCTCCTCTAAGTATGATTAACGTGCACTTAGCATTTTACCTGCTGAGGGCACAGTCTACACTAGCTGGCTCTGAGGATGGTTGAACACATTTCCCAATCTGCAGACCATGCCTCCTTAAGGATATAATGCACACACTGGCATGTTATTTAGACCCTGCTTCTACCATGCTGAGGTGCATTATTTACTCCTGAGGGCATTCTGTGCCAAAAAATTAAAAAGGCTGCACACAATATTTTAAAATTCTGCAAAATTCTGCAAGTTTTATTTGGCAATAAATAAATGCAGAGGCTCCAGCATGGCAGTGGGGAGCACAGGCCACTGGCTGCATGAAGGGGCTCAGTGTGGGGGGGATCCAGGTGTGGGGTGAGAGGATTCTGTGCAGGACAATCTGGGTGCAGGCAGCTCAGTGTGTGGGGAGGTATAGTTGTTGGGGGATCTGGATACACAGAGGCTCATGGGGGGGCGGTTCCAGCTGCATGGGCAATGGGACTCTGCAGGGGCTTCCAGGTGAAGGTGGTTGGGGCTCATCAGAGGAGTCTGGGATTGGGGGTCTGAGTGGTGGGGGGTCTGGGTGATGGGGGAGTGGGGTTTGGTGGGGTGGGGGTCTGGGTGCAGCTAATTGGGGGTCAGTGGCTTGGGGTCTGGATGTGGGTGCCCAGGATGGTGCAGGAGGTGGGGCATCAGGGTTGGGGTTTGAGTGCAGGGAGCTCAGTTGGGGGTGGTCTGGGTGCAGGGGTGGGGGTCTGGAGGAAGGGGATCTGGGTGCAGAGGGGCACCAGATGCAGGGGTTAAGGTTCAGTGGAGTGGGGTTTGGGTATGGAGAGCTAGGTGGGTTCTGGGAGTACCGGGTGAGGCTTGGTGGGGGTGTCTCGGTATGGGAGGTCCAGATGCAGGGGGGTTGGGCAGATGGGGGAGCAGCTCCCCATACAGTGACCCCTCCCCCCACAGCTGTGGGGCGATGGGGACAGGAAGAAGGGGAGGATGCTGAGCTTCCAGCAGCTGGGGGAGGTTTCTGGGGGTCAGTCTGACACAGCCCTAGCCACTCCTTGCAGGGGAAGAGGAAGTCCCATCCTCTCCTGCTTCCAGCCCAGATGGGACTAGCAGCTGATCCTGGCTCAGGGTAGGAGCCACTGGCTGGGGTGTCCCCAGCCCCGCAGTGATTTACCTCTCCGCCAGCTGCTCCGGGTGCCTGAAACAACGCACTGCTAGGGAGAGTGCATGACTGCTCTTGCAGCTTCCCTTTGATTCCCTGTCAGAACATCATTTTTCTGCAGGGAAGCAAATAAATCTGCAGGTGACATGAAGTCTGCGCATGTGAGGTGGTGCAGAATTCCCCAGGAGTAATTATCAAAGAATTGTTCTTTGCCATTTGCAATTGTAAGTGGGGGAATAGTTCCGCTCTTGTGGGAAACTTTCCTGGCTTCTGTACTACCCTGGTGAAGTGGGCTAGCGAAAGGATCTGAGTCCTCGCTCCCACTTCCTTTACCTAGTGGCCTCCCTGCCCTTGAGGACTCCCCTTCTACTCTCTTGTCTGGCAGAGTCCCCGTAACCCCAACAAGGCTGGGCCCAGGATTCCTGGGGGGCTCAACCCCCAACTCTGCTGTGGTCACCTAGGATAGGGGCTAGGGTGTCCCCACTCCGGGGTACTCTCTCTGCACTGGGCACTTCTCTGACTCACTGACCATTACATCCAAGTTAAGGCAAATGCAAGTTATTTAATCAGCAATTAATTTTAAAAAGAATAAGGGAAAATGGGAAAGATTAAAGGAAACACATCAACCCGCTCTATGGCAGGGAACATCACAAACAGTGTCTCTGGAATGTCAGGGCAGTTCACAGTCTGTTCCTTGTAAGTCCCAGGCCTTCTTCTCAGGCCCTGGCTGGACACTTGCTCTGGTGGTGGCCACATGCTCTCAGGCTCTAAGTGGTAGGACCCTTCTTTCCAGTGTCGCCCCCGCCCTGTCGGGGTTACGATCCAAGCCTGGCCTGCAGAGCCTTTTGGCTGAGGCGTCTCCCTGTACTGGGCCTGATGCCCAGGGTCCCCCTCGGTCTACCCAGTTGCTCACCGCACCCAGCTCCGGACTGCTCCAGCCCCAGCTGCACCGCTCTGTCTCAGCACTGCTGCTGCTGCTCTGCCTCCAGCTCCCTGGGCCGCTTCTTTGGCCCCTCTGGCTCTGGTTGCTGCAGCTCTGCTCCCAGGACAGGTCTGCTCTGCAGGCTGCTTCTGTGACTCTGCTCCCAGCACTGACCTGCTTCCGGGGCTGCTTTTCTGGCCCCTCTGGCTCTGGTTGCTGCAGCTCTGCTCCCAGGGCACATCTGCTCTCTCTGGGCTGTGCCTCTGGCTTTGGGGCTGCAGCTCTGCTCCCAGGACAGGCTCTGCTCTCTCTGGGCTGCTTTTCTGGTCTCTCTGGACCTGGCACAGCTCTGCTCCCCAGCTCAGCTCGGGCCCCTGCTTTCTCCTCAGCTCGGCCCCACTCTATCTGACTCAGGCAATTCCAGCTCACACGGAGGATGGGACCTCCCTGACCTCCTGACTGCCTGATTAGCTTGCTTGCCCTGTCATTCATGCTGACCTGGAGCATTGGCCTCTCCCCATTGTTCCTGGGGGCTGTCAGTCTCAGGGTCCTGATTCCCTATCGACCCTTCCCCCTTTTTAGTACTGGGAGCTAGCCAACCAAAACACCCCCACTGAATGTTAGTAAGGGGGCAACAGTCCCCTTACACATGGGGAAAAGTGGCTCTCTATTCTCCTGGGCATGTAGAAGTGCACCATGGAGCATGGCCGATCTCTTAATCTTAGTATATGTTTCTATTTGTTATTAACTGAACACTCCACATCTTAATTCATTAATGTCCTGGGAATTAGAGTCTTTCTTTCATGTCAGCATTGCAAGTGTTCCTTCCTGAATGACTCCAGGGCACATACAGTACTTTCTACACTGACTCATGAGAGATGTTGCAACCACATGAAGCTTTAGACATGACCTAGACAAATCATGCAAATGCATTCAGATGGTTGACTGGCAAATAAAATTCAGCACAGACCAACAAAAGATGAAAGTCAATGTAATGCCTAACAAACGGTGGGAATGAATTAGAGCTCATTGAAATAGTCATTAAGAATAAGTTGCCTGACATACTTGTCTTTTTTTTTTATCGGTGAATTGTTCGTGAGCAGATCCTAATTTCTACAAACGTAGTAGTAGTTGTTGTTGTTAGGGGACTTATTCCTTCACCCACTTACTTCCCTGGTCCTTCTCGCATGAACAGAGATCAACAATACCCGAAGTCCAAAGGTGCAAACAATTCGATGTTTATTGGGGTGAACTTCCAGCAAGCAATTATTCCTTAGTATCCCCCTTCCCAGCTCTGACACCACAGAGCCTTGCCTGTGTCCCTGTTCCCATTCCCCCCCTTAGCAAAATACGTGTCCCCCACCCCCATTCCCTGTTCCCATTTCTCCCACACCCCTTACTTCCTGATTGACTGGAAACTATATAGTAAAACTTGAGTTCTGCTTAGCTATACCTTAACCAACCATTTTAGTGAAATTTAACTAACCAATCCTAACATATTGTAACATGGTTCTCTAACTAAATATATCCCAGCACATTAATTAGTTTACACCCAGCAAAATTAATTATACAGCAGACAGAAAAAATCACAGAACCAGACAGAGATTATACAGACAAACAATAGGGAAATGGGGACTACAGTGATAGAACAACAAAGAAATGAGGATTTCACATTCCAGCTATTGATAAGTGAGTTCTTGCCAGACAGGATGCTATCAAACTAAGTTTCATTTTACATCTTCTAGGCTCCTCCCTTTATCTGGAGGTGATAGGCATTATCAGGACAGGATTGTATTCCTAACAGCCCAATAGCACCTTATTTCAATGTGACTAGTTTGGAATGTAAGGATGTGACCATTCGCTTCCCAGCTTATGCCTGCCTCTGCTGCTTAGCCAACGGCATTAGCCTGAGAACAGGTTTCAGAGTAGCAGCCGTGTTAATCTGTATCTGCAAAAAGAAAAGGAGTACTTGTGGCACCTTAGAGACTAACAAATTTATTAGAGCATAAGCTTTCGTGAACTACAGCTCACTTCATCGGATGCATACAGTGGAAAATATAGTGGGGAGATTTTATACACTGAGACCATGAAATAATGGGTGTTACCAAACACACCATATCAAGAGTGATCAGGAAAGGTGAGCTATTACAAGCAGGGGGGGGGGAGGGGCAGAGGGAAACCTTTTGTAGTGATAATCAAGGTGGGCCATTTCCAGCAGTTGACAAGAACAGTGGGGAGGGGGGAATAAACAAGGGGAAATAGTTTTACTTTGTGTAATGACACATCCACTCCCAGTCTTTATTCAAGCCTAAGTTAATTGTATCCAGTTTGCAAATTAATTCCAATTCAGCAGTCTCTCATTGGAGTCTGTTTTTGAAGTTTTTTTGTTGAAGAATTGCCACTTTTAGGTCTGTAATCGAGTGACCAAAGAGATTGAAGTGTTCTCTGACTGGTTTTTGAATGTTATAATTCTTGACATCTGATTTGTGTCCATTTATTTTTTTACGTAGACACTGTCCAGTATGATCAATGTACATGGCAGAGTGGCATTGCTGGCACATGATGGCATGTGTCACATTGGTAGACGTGCAGGTGAACGAGCCTCTGATAGTGTGGTTGATGTGATTAGGCCCTATGATGGTGTCCCCTCAATAGATATGTGGACACAGTTGGCAATGGGCTTTGTTGCAAGGATTGGTTCCTGGGTTAGTGGTTCTGTTGTGTGGTATATAGTTGCTGGTGAGTATTTGCTTCAGGTTGGGGGGCTGTCTATAAGCAAGGACTGGCCTGTCTCCCAAGATCTGTGAGAGTGATGGGTCATCCTTCAGGGTAGATTGTAGATCCTTGATGATGTGTTGGAGAGGTTTTAGTTGGGGGCAGAAGGTGATGGCTAGTGGCGTTTTGTTATTTTCTTTGTTGGGACTGTCCTGTAGTAGGTAACTTCTGGGTACTCTTCTGGCTCTGTCAATCTGTTTCTTCACTTCAGCAGGTGGGTACTGTAGTTGTAAGAATGCTTGATAGAGATCTTGTAGGTGTTTGTCTGAGGGGTTGGAGCAAATGCGGTTATAACATAGAGCTTGGCTGTAGACAATGGATCGTGTGGTGTGGTCTGGATGAAAGCTGGAGGCATGTAGGTAAGTATAGTGGTCAGTAGGTTTCCGGTATAGGGTGGTGTTTATGTGACCATCGCTTATTAGCACCGTAGTGTCCAGGAAGTGGATCTCTTGTGTGGACTGGTCCAGGCTGAGGTTGATGGTGGGATGGAAATTGTTGAAATCATGGTGGAATTCCTCAAGGGCTTCTTTTCCATGGGTCCAGATGATGAAGATGTCATCAATGTAGCGCAAGTCTCTAAGGTGCCACAAGTACTCCTTTTCATTTAGCCTAAGAACAGGGCCTCAGACTCACAGTAAGAGAAGGCCCTTACACTGGCAGAGAGTGATTTTGATTCTTTCTTTTATACCTCTATAACTAGCTAAGTGATAAGAATACACCTAAATTCTTAAAGTATAGGCCTTTGCAGACAGGCCTGAATATCTATATCCTAACACTGTTCACAGGAATTTGATGCATAGTTTCTAAGAACAAACCTCAGCCTATACATGGTTTTGTCTGTTGAACGTCTCTAGTTAATCTCTATTCATAGCGGGCGATATTCACCCTGCTGCTGGGAACCAACTCAAGGCCTACGCAGCACTTAAGTCTCACGTAAGCCTTTGTCCTGGGCCTTCTCCTAAGGATGAATTTAATCTAGCGTGCAATCTCACCTAAATCACAGGGGGGTTTCAGTGATTCAAACAAGCTAAACAGAAGAATAATAAAGGATTAATGACACATTTCCAGTGCACTTTTTGGACAACTCATTATCTATGTGAACTGTTCCTAACTCTTGAGCTGGGCATACTTTTTAAGTATTTCAGTGAAAAATTACAAATTGTTCAGCATATTTTTGCCATTTCAATCAGTTCTACTTTCAGGATTTATATACTGTGACGGGGCAAGGCCAGATGGCTATAGAAAGGTAGTGGGAGATACCTATATTAGCTCCAGGCTAAATAAATCCCTGGTACCAGGTTAAGTGAAATGGAAGCTGCTCCAGGTCAATTAAGACACCTGGGGCCAATTAAGAACTTTCCAGAAGGCAGGGAGAATGCTGTATGTAAGGGAGCAGTATGACTGCTCAGAGCTCCGGTACGAAACTGTGGAAAAACCTGAGTGTCTCTGGATTAAGTTTAGAAGTGTGTGCAACAAGAGTGATGTAGTGGTGGGAGTCTGCTATAGACCACCGGACCAGGGGGATGAGGTGGATGAGGCTTTCTTCCGGCAACTCACGGAAGCTACTAGATCGCATGCCCTGATTCTCATGGGTGACTTTAATTTTCCTGATATCTGCTGGGAGAGCAATACAGCGGTGCATAGACAATCCAGGAAGTTTTTGGAAAGCGTAGGGGACAATTTCCTGGCGCAAGTGCTAGGGGAGCCAACTAGGGGGGGCGCTTTTCTTGACCTGCTGCTCACAAACCGGGTAGAATTAGTGGGGGAAGCAAAAGTGGATGGGAATCTGGGAGGCAGTGACCATGAGTTGGTTGAGTTCAGGATCCTGACGCAGGGAAGAAAGGTAAGCAGCAGGATACGGACCCTGGACTTCAGGAAAGCAGACTTCGACTCCCCCAGGGAACAGATGGCCAGGATCCCCTGGGGGACTAACATGAAGGGGAAGGGAGTCCAGGAGAGCTGGCTGTATTTCAAGGAATCCCTGTTGAGGTTACAGGGACAAACCATCCCGATGAGTCGAAAGAATAGTAAATATGGCAGGCAACCAGCTTGGCTTAATGGTGAAATCCTAGCGGATCTTAAACATAAAAAAGAAGCTTACAAGAAGTGGAAGGTTGGACATATGACCAGGGAAGAGTATAAAAATATTGCTCGGGCATGTAGGAAAGATATCAGGAGGGCCAAATCGCACCTGGAGCTGCAGCTAGCAAGAGATGTCAAGAGCAACAAGAAGGGTTTCTTCAGGTATGTTGGCAACAAGAAGAAAGCCAAGGAAAGTGTGGGCCCCTTACTGAATGAGGGAGGCAACCTAGTGACAGAGGATGTGGAAAAAGCTAATGTGCTCAATGCTTTTTTTGCCTCTGTTTTCACTAACAAGGTCAGCTCCCAGACTGCTGCGCTGGGCATCACAAAATGGGGAAGAGATGGCCAGCCCTCTGTGGAGATAGAGGTGGTTAGGGACTATTTAGAAAAGCTGGACGTGCACAAGTCCATGGGGCCGGACGAGTTGCATCCGAGAGTGCTGAAGGAATTGGCGGCTGTGATTGCAGAGCCCTTGGCCATTATCTTTGAAAACTCGTGGCGAACGGGGGAAGTCCCGGATGACTGGAAAAAGGCTAATGTAGTGCCAATCTTTAAAAAAGGGAAGAAGGAGGATCCTGGGAACTACAGGCCAGTCAGCCTCACCTCAGTCCCTGGAAAAATCATGGAGCAGGTACTCAAAGAATCAATCCTGAAGCACTTACATGAGAGGAAAGTGATCAGGAACAGTCAGCATGGATTCACCAAGGGAAGGTCATGCCTGACTAATCTAATCGCCTTTTATGATGAGATTACTGGTTCTGTGGATGAAGGGAAAGCAGTGGATGTATTGTTTCTTGACTTTAGCAAAGCTTTTGACACGGTCTCCCACAGTATTCTTGTCAGCAAGTTAAGGAAGTATGGGCTGGATGAATGCACTATAAGATGGGTAGAAAGCTGGCTAGATTGTCGGGCTCAACGGGTAGTGATCAATGGCTCCATGTCTAGTTGGCAGCCGGTGTCAAGTGGAGTGCCCCAGGGGTCGGTCCTGGGGCCGGTTTTGTTCAATATCTTCATAAATGATCTGGAGGATGGTGTGGATTGCACTCTCAGCAAATTTGCAGATGATACTAAACTGGGAGGAGTGGTAGATACGCTGGAGGGGAGGGATAGGATACAGAAGGACCTAGACAAATTGGAGGTTTGGGCCAAAAGAAATCTGATGAGGTTCAATAAGGATAAGTGCAGGGTCCTACACTTAGGATGGAAGAATCCAATGCACCGCTACAGACTAGGGACCGAATGGCTAGGCAGCAGTTCTGCGGAAAAGGACCTAGGGGTGACAGTGGACGAGAAGCTGGATATGAGTCAGCAGTGTGCCCTTGTTGCCAAGAAGGCCAATGGCATTTTGGGATGTATAAGTAGGGGCATAGCCAGCAGATCGAGGGACGTGATCGTTCCCCTCTATTCGACACTGGTGAGGCCTCATCTGGAGTACTGTGTCCAGTTTTGGGCCCCACACTACAAGAAGGATGTGGATAAATTGGAGAGAGTCCAGCGAAGGGCAACAAAAATGATTAGGGGTCTAGAGCACATGACTTATGAGGAGAGGCTGAGGGAGCTGGGATTGTTTAGTCTGCAGAAGAGAAGAATGAGGGGGGATTTGATAGCTGCTTTCAACTACCTGAAAGGGGGTTCCAAAGAGGATGGCTCTAGACTGTTCTCAATGGTAGCAGATGACAGAACGAGGAGTAATGGTCTCAAGTTGCAATGGGGGAGGTTTAGATTGGATATTAGGAAAAACTTTTTCACTAAGAGGGTGGTGAAACACTGGAATGCGTTACCTAGGGAGGTGGTAGAATCTCCTTCCTTAGAGGTTTTTAAGGTCAGGCTTGACAAAGCCCTGGCTGGGATGATTTAACTGGGAATTGGTCCTGCTTCGAGCAGGGGGTTGGACTAGATGACCTTCTGGGGTCCCTTCCAACCCTGATATTCTATGATTCTATGATAGGTTGATTGGGACACCTGAAGCCAATCAGGGGCTGGCTGAAACTAGTTAAAAGCCTCCCAGCCAGTCAGGTGGGTGTGCATGTCAGGAGCTGTGGAAGGAAGTTATGCTGTTGGAGAGGCTGAGTAGTACACACCATATCAGGCACAAGGAAGGAGGCCCTGAGGTAAGGGTGAAGTAGAGCTTGAGGAAGTGAGGGCTGCTGTGGGGGAAGTAGCCTAGGGAATTGTACATGTCATGTTTCTAAAAAGGTCAGCTACCATAGCTGATACTATTAGGGTCCCTGGGCTGGAGCCCGGAGTAGAGGGTGGGCCTAGGCTTCCCCCCCACCTTTGTCCCCTGATTAATCACTGAGACTGGGAGACAACAGAGACTGTGTAAGGAAGGATAATGTCTCCTCATCTCCCTTGCTGGCTTATGATGAAAATGGCTCAGTAGACTGTGACCCTTGTCCCTAGAGAAAGAAGGGTTACGTGGAGGGTCACAGTGAGCCTCTGAGGCTAGTGAAATCCGCCAGGAAATGCGGGACCCATGGAGGCAAGGACAGAGCTTTGTCACAATATATTTACATAAATAGACTGGCGTTCTTCTAAATACTTGTGAATTTCAAATAATGTGACCCTGGCTATAACAGCAAAGTGATCTCTCCATAACTTTTCACATAAATATTTGCAAATTACCTTCTTAACTATTCAGTCTGCTCTGATGTGAATACTCCTGACAGTCCATAGGGGGCAGGTGAGGATTATAAAGGAAAGGATAGACTGTGCAGTCAGTGTGTGAGAATTTGACATGGGTCCATCCATCATATGGACCTAAGCCAGATGTTCTATATACCTACAGATTTATATTGTCTTCATCAATCAAGGTATGATTTATTTATTTATTCAAATGCATTATGGAGTTCCTTTTTCAGATAAGGAAAGGATAACATTGGTAAAGGTTGCCTCATAGATTAAGGCTGATGGCAAATGTTAAATTGTGCAATTGAGGTTTATCTAAAGGACTATTGTTTATGTTTCTCCCCATCTTTTGTATTGTACCCCTAACTGTTTTATTATACTGCCATGACAGATAAGGCTTTAATAACTCAGCCATTCATTTTGGACTGAAATATGGCATACAGTTTCTTTGCCTAAGAGGTGCATAGTTTTATCATTTTCTGTGATGGAATTTGCACTCATGTCAAGTTCAGACAAGGCCTTAAGACCTTGTTTTTATATTCAGGGGTTACAAAATTTGCAGGTATATGTAGATATAATATATCAGTCTTCTGAGTGTGGAAGGAACAGTATGTATCTTCTCTGCTCTTCCCAAATGGCAACAGGACACTTCGAAACAATCACAGTCTTTGCATTTGGTGAGGCACGGAGTAAACAGAGTTGTCAAATCCAGTCATTCAGATGTATTAAATGCTTCTGGCAGCATTAATTGGGGGTGGGGAGTCCTTTGTGCTATCTAAAGAGCTCCCTAAGATAAAAAAGCCCAAGAAAAATAAACAAACAAATATTTGCATGCATTCAGGTAACACAAGAACTCTAATTAGCAAATGGTGCAGTAAAGAAAATGTAAAAACATGCAAAGAGCATTTAAGCGGAAAATAGAAAGTGAGTTTTACCCATTAGCTTTGTCATGTTGTAAAAAACTTTGCAACAAACTCCCAAACCAGGGAACTCTGGTCTTGCTTGGAATTTTGTTACAAACTCCAAAGGTGGGTCTACTTTGTGGAAAGTCTCAGTTGTTTTGCTTTTTGAGTTATCGAATTGGTTTAAACGCTAAGATGAAACTCAGTGGGCACAAATCCTTGCAACTACATTCTTGCCACCATACCCATCACCTCCCCCTCCAAAAAAGGAAAAAAAAAAAAAAAAAAAGCTTTGACTGAATCCTTTCCATCCTCCTCATTCTTAATCTTGCCCTGAAAGTTTCCAGCTTCCTGGTTGGCTAGTAGTGTTTTGCAGGACTCTTCTGTCCGGTAGACTTCTGGGAGACTGAATAGATGACCTAATTTTTTTATTCTTCAATTCTTAGTCTGTGATTACTAGTTAAGATTGCAGTATTCTGAAGAAAACATAAGGCACACTACTGTACCGTTGTTCAATATTCCTTTGGAGCTATTAGTGTTCTTGTGTTTTTCTTCAGGAGGAAAAATATAAATAGTGAAAGTATTTTCATATGTGTGTTCAATTGACTTCTGCTCCAGAAAAAGCTGCCAATAAATTAATATCTGTAAATTCTAAGCACATGCCAATTAATTTTAATTTGTGTATAAATGTCAACATTTATTCATTACAGATGGCAGACTTTCACACACATCGAAAATACAGACAGGTATATTAGTATTGCAGAATAGATTAAAATAGAATTGTTGTCTTCCCGAAAGTTGTCATTTAATTATTGGAACTGAAGTATTAAATTCATGCGTATGCACATATCAGCATCAATACAGATACAGTGTTCTGAGAAGATTGCTAATCAGTTAATCGGTGATGAAATAGTCCAGCAGTTTCCTGCAACCCCTGCTTTACTGTGAATTACAAACCTATCAGCAGCTGCTCAGTTTATCAAACTCTGTTTTCAGAATATGAACAAATCCTCTAGGCTGAACAAATAGCTATATTATTAATTCACTTACCAAAAGAGGGGTGTTTTTTTTTTTTTTTTTTTTTAAAAACACTCTGGTATTAGTATTCTTTATAAGTGTGATACAGGAGGGCCAGGGAGCAGTGGGAGTGTGCTAGAGGGGAAGTATATAAGCTCAAGGCTAATTAAGGTGTGGTTCCCTGTAGACTAGGGAAGGTGGCTGCAGGTTAACTGGAGCACCTGCAGTCCATTAAGGCCCTGTTAGGAACCTAATAAAACCCCCTGCATCAGGCAGACAGGGGAGGAGGAGGAAGGACTAGAGCTTGGAGGCATGCTGAGAGCTTTGGAAGACCTGAGAATTGAAGTAAGGGAGACCCTGCCCAGCAGGACAGGGAGACTCCCTTCCCCCCAGCATCTAAGGACTGAGGGTAACCCCACCTAAGGGGGATGAGGGTAAGAAACCCACAGAGGTTGAGAGGGGCTGGGACTCAGAGCAAGGAGCAAACCCAGACCCCTTCCCTGCTTCCCTCCTCTACCACCTTCCTGGGCTAGTAGCGGTGCCCTCAGCACCCAAGAGCAGGGGCAAAGGGTGGCATCTTAGTGCCAAGAAAAGCGCAGGACCCACCAGACTAAAATTGGCTATCTTGCCACAATAAGTAACTGGAGATTGGGAACTGAAATATCCTAATCTCTCCCCCTCTGCCCTTTCCCAAGAATTAGAGATACTAATGAAACTCTACTGGGGAGCACCATTGTCCTGACTGGCAACTGTCAATAACAGTAGTCATATGATTGAGCCCTCCCATCATATCAGTGCTATCTTAGAAAACCAATCAGAAGTTCTATTAGTGTTAATTTATGTTTAGAGCTCATTGTAGCACCCAAGATGTGCTAGGTTCTTGCCACTGTTCATTGATACATAGAAATGTAGGGCTGGAAGGGACCTCAAAGGTCATCTAGTCCCACTTGCATGCTGAAGCAGGACCAAAAATGTCTAGAAGGAAGAGAAACCCTTTGTCCTGAAGGGCATACAGTATGACAATAGTATCCTTTTGTCATACCAACATGTCACTTTTCTATGCTTTGTTATATTTTATTTAACTTGATGATCTTTTGGGTCAAGTCTATAATGTCTCTACTTCTCCATATTATTTTCCTTTGTGAGTTCAGTCTTGGCTTTCATTTCTGAGATGCTGCCACCCAGCTCCACATCCACCCTAATTTACTCCATCTGTCTTTCTGTTAGTTCCTGGTTGTACCATAACTTCCTAGTAAGGATGAGCAAATTTAGTACCTTGGCCCACTACTGTTAACTCTGTTTTAATTCTAGCTCAGTATGCTTGCCCCTCTCTAATTTTCTTCTTTCCCTCCTGGGTTAGAAAAATAGAATGTTGTTTACCATTAAGACCTGTGAGGTTTGTATCTCACCACCAGAGCTTTAAATCAGCATTGCTTGCCATTGAAAAGCAGGGATTCTCAGCTTTCTAAAGGTGCGCTCTTTGCCATGATGGATCACAAGTTTCGATATCGGACCTTGAAATCATGTCAGTCTGATTACTAGGCTGCTTCCATGAACTAATGCGATGTAAAGCACTAATCTTTTCCTCAGAGCACTGCATCTTTTTCTATAAGTGTCTCTAGGTGGGGGCTCAAGTCATTTTATGTAGTTAGAAATTTTGTCTACAGTTTGACCTAGGGAATACTACTGTCACCAGAACCTGTCCTTCAATTCCATCTGAAACACCAAATTGGCTATGTCTACACTAAAAACTAGGGCTGTGATTCCCCTATTCGTGAACACATACTCGTACTTGTTCTCATCGAGCAAGCACAAGCACACATGCAGTGTAGCCACGGTCGCACGGATAGCATCAGCAGAGGCACAGCTGAGCCATGCCGAGTACATAACCACAGGTTTAAGATGGTTCAGGAACTGGGGAATCACACCCCTGGCTCATTGTGTAAACATAGCCATAGATGTTACACCTACGTCATAGAATCTTCCGATGTTCCATAGCTGTTCCAATCTTAGTAGCATTTATACTTGAATCTTCAAAGTGCAGTCCAAATACCTCAGACACCAATTAGCATTTCTCCTCAGTTGCAGAGACCATCTTTCCTACATTTATCTGGATGCTGCTGATTCTCACTTCATAGATACTGCATGGAAATCTGTGGTTATAAACTATTTCTGTTAATGGAACTTCTGAAAATACATCTTTGGTTCCTTTCCCTTTAGTGACCAATATATCCCCAGAATGAAAGTTTAAAGCACATTGCTGATGGCAGTCAAGAATGTTATTGTTGGGATACATGATTTAGACAGCTTCAGAATCCTTCCAGATCGTGTTCCATACCCTTCACAAATCAAAAATGTTTATAAATCTGACCCAAGTAGAAAAACTTTCTCCAGCATGTCTGACTGGCATAAGCAAAGTCCCCATGAAAGGGTGACCTAGCAGGGCTGAAGAGCTACCCATAAATAAAATGAAAAATATTAATCAAGTCAATTTTTTCAAATGTGTTTCTAATAGAATTAATAAGGCAATCATTTATGTAAAAGACTATTACTCTGTGAGTGTCTGTTTCAGACCAATATGACTAGTGCTATCTTCTGACAGGAATTTGCATGACATTAAACACAAATCTAGGGAGCAGTATTCCTCTTAATGCCACTGCATATCCCCAACAATAGTAACTAATGGAATGTGAGATGGAATAAGGAATAGATCCCTTACCTGTGAATTGTCCCTGATGTTTGATTGCAAAGCATAGCTTGAAATCCAGACAAAATGAGCCACGTTCTGCCATGAATAAGTGGGTTCAGCCCCATGGTTGTCAGCCTGAATTTGGCCCACTATGACCTTACAATTTTTTTCTGGTAACCTTTTATTCCTAGAAAATCACACCGGACACATTAATGCCTATTTCTCTCCCCTCAAATTGCACCATCTGTAGAATTATCCAAAGTCACAACTTTTCAGATGTGAAAACATACTAGAAATTACCTTGCATTTCTGTTCTGTATCTGATTTAGCCATAAATCTACATTAAACCTAAAATTATTTGGACAGCTATGGGAGTCACATGAGGATTTTATGACTCCTCGCAGATGTCAGCGTCTGTTTTTAAAATCCTCCCCAAACACCTCAGCCTTCATGAAATGTTCAAAGAATTTATGCTTCACATTCTTTTCCTTTCCTTCTTTCCAATAAACACTTTGAGAACTCTCTCACTTCCTGGATGATCTGTGCCCAAGGATTAGGTCTCCTCCTGAAGGCAAAATCCAGAAGGAGGAAGAGTTGTGCAACTGCTCTGGGTTATGGGTACCACTACCTCAGGACCATTGTGTAGCCAGATTCCACCAGTTTTTGCTGTATGCAGGTTCACTGTACATAAAATTGCCTGACTGATTTTCCGTCACTTGTCAGTGAGAGCACATTCTCCATTCCTTCAGCCCTGCAGCTGAGATTCAAACTCTGCTGCTGTGAAGACTTCAGGAGATCTAAAGGCTTGGTTCAGATAATCCTCTCGAAATTCACGTGCTTAACCCGGCCTCTTTGGTCTGGGTTGGAAATCACGTGTGACACCCTCACGCTCAGTATTTCAGCACTACTGCTCCTTCCTAAATCAGTAAGTTCAGAGGAGCTCAAAATTGATATATAGTGGGATAAGAGGTGAGATTTAACCAAACTTTTTCAAACTATGAAAAGGTTGAAGGTTGATTTTGGGTGGAGGTTCAGATCAGTTCTTCTTTTGGTTCACCTTCCCTACTAGAAACTCAGTGACAGTGCAGCAGAAGTTTGCACTAAAATGTTGTCCTGGCATATTAAAGCAATGCACTGACTTCAATTTGCTTGGGATTTCTGTTGGTGCTGAGACTGTTACTTCTATTTGTGAATAAGGTTGTAGTTATTATTTAAACCTTGTAAATTATTATTTTAAATGAACAAAATAATATACAATACTAATTTACACATATGTAGTAAGCCAGAATCTGATTTCACTTCTCTAGTGTAAATCAGAACTAACTCTGAAATCAGTGGAGTTGGAGCTGTGTGCAACTGTTGGAAGTCAGAATCAGACTTAGTGCCTTTAAGAATTGCCATATTGGAGCAAAAGAAATGGCCATTTAATTCATATTGACTTTCAAGCTGGGGCAAATACCAGATAATTCAGAGCAAACTTGTAAATCCTGAGAGTTGTAATGCTCTCTCCCAATACTGTATCTAACTCTGCAATACTATTTGATATTGGAGTATTTCTTCCTGATCCCAGCAAATGATCAGCCAATATCCTGATATGCAAGAATTCTTCATTCATGTCTAGAGTAACTGCAGGACCATGTAGTTGTGCACTGAAGGTGCTCAGTGAGGGGAGGTAGAAGCTCAACAGGTCCCTCACCCAGATGTGCAGGTGGGGGAGGTATTTTGAAGTGATGGATTCTTGTGGAGAAGGAGGGGCTTTCATCTGCTTTCCTCCAGCTTCTCTACAGGTTATGGTAGGGACATCATGAAGATTTTCCCCTTCCCCATTAAGACAAGAATGTTCCTGGGCTCAGACCCTCTGCTCCTCCTCCCTGTATATTTTTGGAGGATATAGGTGAATGCCATATAATATTTAGATAATATTAATGGAGTCAAATAGTACCAATATTCATGCCTGTTAGCAAATTTAGTATGTGATTTGTATAATGGGGTGAATAGCGTGTAACTCATGCGCTGGCGCCAATAAAAGCTTGATTTGAATTTGCAACCTTTTTCCAACATTCAGTGGAATGGTGACGTTAATATACCAGATTTTAGGGGGATTGTATTTGGGTTTGTAGCATTTTAATGGAAACTAGACTGCAAAAAATGCCAAGACAATAAGGCTTCCTAAAATGAAATAATAAGGAAAAGATCTGTAAGGAAGAACTTAATTCAGTCAGAGAGAGAATCTTTAAGTGACACTCAAACAGTAGCCTCTCAGAGCCAGAAAATGAGTTCATGATAAATGGTTATGTAAGATCGGGTCAAAAAGAAAAAAAGGATAATATATGTGGGGAGAGAAGGGTGAACAGAAAAAGTACTAGTTAATGCTAGAAATGGACAAACCAATTTTAGATGAAGATTGTGTATCTGACTGCTTCTTGGGTGTGCATGAAGCCTTCTCTGTAACATCTCCCCCATACAGTGACCGAACACAATCTGTGCCTCTGCTCTTGGTAGTGTAAGGACTGCTGTCTCCCAGTCACCACACAGCACTATCCTTTCTAAAGACGTGAATAGATGGGGCCATCCCTTCTGCATCAACAGCAGAGCTGGCCAGGTACACAGGCCATATGCAGTGCCCCTTTCAGGGGTGTGGCAACATGCAGTCTCTCCTCACTGGCAAATCACTGCATTTTACACCCACTCTGCACAGGCCCCAAGGCACTGGAGAATTGAGTGCAAGGCAGTAAGGATGTTCTGTCAGATTCTGCTGCCTCACGCTCACTGATAAGCACCTGACTCCACCAGTAATTCCATTGATTTCAATGGAGTATCATCAGCATAAGTCACTAAATAGTATGAGTGATGGTGCCAGACGCTAGTCCTAAGTTGCTAGTCCAAGCTGGAGAAAGCTGACTCTTATATTATGGCCAGTTTCAATGAATTTATCATTTTTACATCTACTGCTATTTTGGATTTGTATTTTACTTCGTTCCATATGTAAGATGTGGGTTTTGTGCTCACACTTCCTATCCTTCCAAAAATCACGAACAACTTTATTTGAAGTGACTCTACCTCCTAAAAGGAAGGCGGGGGGAAAAAAGAGAAAGGAAGTATATAATGTGACATGACAAATCCCATTATCTCCTTGTCTCGTTCCCAAGAGCAAATCTCATTTTCTTGAAAAAGCACTTTAAAGTGAGACTGTGACAGAGTGAGATCCTGGTCTGGCCATGACGTTATCTCCTTTCTGTAATGCAGAAAACGTTTTGTTAGTTAACACACTCCAGTAGTTCAAGTTATGGAGACTGGCAGCAACTCAACCCAATTTTTGTCAGTTTATAGCCTACCTTTCCCCTCAAGCAGAGAGAAAAGGTGAATAGCGATGAGCCTGCACATTTTGGTAAGTCAGCCTGCCCTGAGTATGCAGTGCAGTTCAAATTCAAAGTAAAAAGTAAATTGCACCTGCATTTTAAAAAGCTCATTTTGGTTAGCAGTCCAACTTTGCTGGTTGGCAGTCTAGGCATTTCTAAGAAAATATATAGGCAAAAGTGGGTGTCGTATCCTTGGAATAAAATTTGCAAAAATTTAAACAATCCTGGTATTCTAGCTAGTTCAACTACTATATATTGTTTGTGTTATACTTGCACACAGAGGTTCCAACAGATGTTGGGGGCCCACTGTGTTAGGTATTGTATGAACACATAGTGTGGGACAGTCCTGCCGCTGAGACCTTATAATCAAAGTATACAAAACAAGAAAAGGAAGCATTCTTGTTTATTACTCCCATTTTACAGATTGGGAAAACAAAGAATAAGTGACATTTTTCAAAGGCACAAAGGGTAGGTATGCACCTAAATCACATTGACTTCCAATGGCAGCTGAGCCTCTAATTCCCATTTGTGTCTCAAAAATATCCCCGTAAGTGACTTGCCCAAGGTCACACAGGACGCCTGTAGCAGAGCCAAGTGTTCGAACAAGAGCACCTAAGTCTCAGTGCAGTGCCTTAACCGCAAGACCATCCTTAGCTTAGAACAAACCTTGCCCTCACAAGTCTGATCTACGCTGCTCCAGGATAGAGAGAGATGGAGCAAAGCAGTGACAGTGAGGTGGGGTGCCTGAGCCATCCTGCTATCACATAGTACGACAGCGAAGATGTTGGAAGGATGTGCTTTGTAGCACGTATGCCAGTAGCAGAATGTGTGCAGTGGCAGGGGAGTTGGCTAGTCACTCAAGTAAGCAGAAGTTGTGTTCAGGACACACCTGTGACCATATTAGTTGTGCCCCCGCCTGATGGTAAAGGGAGTGATAGATTGGAATCACAAACAGAGGCTGCGCTGGTGTCTGGGGGAGTGGGAAAGGCTAAGCCATTTACAAAAAAGCCTTTCCATTGTAAGACTGACACTCGCAACATTGACACCTCTTTCTTCCCCTAAATCCCCATCAATTCCTCCCTAAAAGGGAAGAAATTAATAAAACCAAAAGCTCTACCCCAAGCAGAATTTTTAACTCCAAAAAGGAGAAGTACCAGACCTTCCCTGAAGCCCTCTGAGCAGCAAGGGTTGTTTAGGTTGGACATTGGGAAAAACTTCCTAACTGTCAGGGTGGTTAAGCACTGGAATAAATTGCCCAGGGAGGTTGTGGAATCTCCATCATTGGAGATTTTAAAGAGTAGGTTAGAGAAGCACCTGTCAGGGATGGTCTAGATAATACTTAGTCCTGCCTTGAGTGCAGGGGACTGGACTAGATGACCTCTTGAGGTCCTTTCCAGTCCTATGATTCTATGACTTTGCTGCTGTTATTGAATTTACATGGAGGGCACTCAGATACTATGGGGCAGCAGTATAAAATCCACAGATAACCCTCCCCCATTGCAACACAATGCAAACATTCAGGGCTCTACTTCCCATTCCTATATAGAATCTTTATTTTAATATAAAGGATATAGCATAGTTCATAATTCACTGCTTACTCTGTATTTCTGATTTTCTGTTCTTGACCTTTCTTTTTATTTAATTTCCCCATTAAAAACTGCATTTCAGAAGTCTGTAAAATGCATAAGGGTACTGTGTAAGCATGATACAACTGTAAGGGTTTGAGGACTCAGGAGTATTTGAATTTCCCAGCATATGGCTTCATTGTACATGTGATAAATATTAACGGTTTTCCCCAAGTACAATAGTTCAGTATTTTTACTGAATACAACAAAGCCACAGAAACATTCAGCATATTCATCCAGGATGCAGACATACTGAGTTAACTCTGAGAGGCTTAGTCGGGTCGTTGATCTCATTATGAAGGGAAAAAGATTATCAAAACTATTTTCAATTAGTTAATTTCTTAATTAAATGAAAACATATTCAATACAATTAACATACTTTCATTATTATGGGGACAATTTTAGCAGCAGGGCTCAGGTAGTGAAAAGAACTGCAGAGCTGAAGCTCTGCACTACAATCCTGCCTCCTCCAAACCTGCGCAGTTCATGCCCCACTTTGTGTCCATTAATGATGGTGGAATTATTCCAGATAGACACTGGTAGAAATCAGAGTTGGGTCTGGTTTTGTGTTCTGGAAATCAATCACATTTCTGTTCCATTATAATACCTTGAAAATTATGATACATTTTTAAGCTTTACAAATGTGTCCAGTCAACAGCATAAATGGAAACTCCAAACACATAATTGTACATTTACAAACATTAACTTGAAGTATTAAGAAATAGAAAACAGTATAAAGTATAAACTATATGTCTCCACTTTATACTGGAAATGGAAACTGTCAGCTGATAATGGTGACTTATAGAGGATCATTAATATGTATTTATCTTTAAAAACCAAGAACCAATATCACTTGAAACTTGCAAATGATACACATGTAACCAACTGTTCCTTTCACTCTTCCTGTCCATTTTTGTTATGCCCACCTATTTGGATCTTGTCTTTTACACTGTAAATTCAGGGATTGTCTTACACTATACTGCTCTACAATGAGCTTTTTACAGGTGGATTCTGGCACTCCCCTGGAGTCCCAATGAAGTCAGTTTGGCTTCATGTGGTTCCGGGTCCTTCCATGAAAAGCTAATTGAAGAATTGGAGCCCAACTGGTGCCACTACCTACTTATTGGGGCCTCTTGGCACTACTGTAATATAAACAATCAAATAGTAGAATATGCTAATTATTCAAAATCCATGTTCTCTACTAATAGTTGATACTAACTAGAATTTCCTACATTTCCCATAATATTTATCTGTCTAGATTTTTGCTATTTGCTGTAAACATGGTCCTAAATCCAAACTCTGGAACTAAACCCTTCACCTCCTGAACACTGGCAGTTATTGCTCTAGTTATAGAATCATAGAAACGTTGGGCTGGAAGGGACTGCAAGAAGTCCTCTAGTCCATCCCTGTGAGCTGAGGCAAGACCAAGTGTACCCTGACAATACTTGACACATGTTTGCCTTAAAAAAAACCTCCAGTGACTGGGATTTCACATGATCAAATCCCTGGATCTAGATACTCTCCCACTCCTGAACTTTGGAGATCTTTGGATCAAGATACAAAGTTTGCAATTTAGGCTTATCCCTAGTTTGCTACTATATTTCAAGGCTGGTTTCTACAGAGCTCTTGGAACATGGGTAGTGTTTAAATGACATTAAATGCTGTAAGATATTAAAATTATTTTTCTTTTCTCCCGTTTAGGGTCCCCTGGTGACCCTAATTTTATTCCTTTTACTCCTCTCCCTCCTTAAAAGCCCCCTCTAATCCTAAATATGTTTAATTCACAATGCCAAATCCTAACGATCTTCCCCCTTCATAGTTAGAAATGATCTCAGTTTTACATAATAAATGGAGATAAGCAATCAGGAAAAGTTCTGTCAATTGGGAAACATTTTAAAAAGTGAACAAAGGATTATCTTGAGGAAGGAATATCAGGGTTTTCAAAACCTAGCAAGTAGAAATCTATGGCCTAAAGCTGAGGAGTCAAGGCTGGGTTATACAACACCAACTATCCTGGATACATTTCCCCAAATCTGCCAAAAACTAGAAAATGGTGAATGATTGTCAAATGGACTTTGACAAAACACACGCACATCACTGAGTGTAGGATAAATTGTAGAGGTTTTTGTTACCCCATTTATGATCATGTGAACAAACCACTAAAATCCATGAAACAACAACCCTTTGACTTGCTAGCGCAGATTTTAAGACTATCCCCTCCCATTACGTAGTGTTACCTTACGCATTAACAGTGGGCCAGAGCCCCAGCTGGTGCAAATCAGTGCAGCTCTGCTGAAGTCTGTGGAGCTGTGATGATTTTCACCAACTGAGGATATTGCCCACTGGTCCCATTTCTCCTTACACCAGTAAATGGGGATACGTTGCAAAGCCAGTGTGCCAGGGGAATCTTTATTTGCCCTCCTTCCTGCTCTGGCCTGCAGGTGACTGCCTCCAAAAACAATGGAATCAAGGGCAGCTCGTAGATCTAATGAAATCCCATGGACATTTGACCATCATCCAATAGCAGCAGCAGATCATTAATCAGGACAGTTTTTGTCAGCCAGGTCTGTACTCAGCTTAACTCAGGACAAACAGGTGTCTCATCTGACTGTCTAAGTTCTTATATTGATATTCACATCACTGTAGGGTGTGACGCAAATAGGTGCTCTCACCACAATCGATGCATAGTCTGTTAGAATATAGATGAATTAATGGCACAGCAACTATTGGCAGTTGCCACAGTATGGAGGACGGCAGTAGAGGTGAACCTGCGGTTAACTCATTGGGCAGGAGACCTTGTAAGGCGGGTGGGGGATGGCTTCAGAAGGCTAATGTGGGGAGAAGTGTGTGTAGGTATACAAAATGCTCAGTTAATAATGTTAGTGGATATCATGAGAGATGCTTGGTCAGAACAATGGCCTTCAGTGTTAAATTGGGAGGCTAGCCCATATTTATCCACACTTGTGAAAACATACCCATCCACCTGGAAAATAATATCCCCAACCTGTGGAGCCAGTACTTGTGTAATTGTTACCATGATACCGTGGGAACGGAATGCAACTGAGGTGATGCCCCTGACCCCTATAGGAGTAACAAGAAAAGGAGGAGTGTGTTGGGAGCCACTGGGAAATAGATGGGGAGGGTGGAATGGTGTGAATTGGATTATCATTACATTAAGCAAATGTATATCCAGAGGAGGCATCTGGGTGTGCCCCTCTCCTATGACTATGGAAGAGCAGGATCAAAGGCCTGTTGCAAAGGGGGGACATTTAGGTATAATGTATATGGGGTACGGGGTATTCTGTTAGGAATGTATACAATCCTCTAATATAACACTCGGAGGCAAAATCATACCAGCATGTGAGCAAATTATAAATATCTATACATTGCCACTTGGACTATGGTGCACTAATGAATCAGTGGACCTAATTGTTGTATACAATCGAACCAGCACCTATTACCCCATCCCGTACACAGACTACATGAGCAACTCACCGTGACCGCCAACAGTTGGATACACTTACAATACACACTTCAGGATGGCTTTGACAGAATTTTAACCCTATCAAAGGAGGAGAAGCAGTGTTTTTTGGTGGTGGCCAGGATGTTGGACTATACTGCAGTGGTCAGGTGTTGCTGTGGATTATCATGGCAACTGGTGTATTGTTAAGTAGAGTAGGGGCACTAGGGGACGAGAGCTAGCTTCTGCTACATTGATGACGACGACATCATCATCATCTGGACCCATAGAAAAGAAGCCCTTGAGGAATTCCACCATGATTTCAACAATTTCCATCCCACCATCAACCTTAGCCTAGACCAATCCACAAAAGCAGTCCATTTTCTGGACACTACTATGCTAATAAGCGATGGTCACATAGAGGCCACTCTATACCAGAAACCTACTGACCACTATACTTACCTACATGCCTCCAGCTTCCATCCAGGACACACCACACGATCCATTGTCTACAGCCAAGCTCTAAGATGCAACCGCATTTGCTCCAATCCCTCAGGCAGAGACAAACACCTACAAGATCTCTATCAAGCATTCTTAAAACTACAATACCCACCTGCTGAAGTGAAAAAACAGATTGACAGAGCCAGAAGATTACCCAGAATAGAGACTGAGAGTGGCTGGATCATTACACATATTGAATCTATTTCCCCATGTTAAGTATCCTCACACCTTCTTGTCAACTGTCTAAATGGGCCATCTTGATTATCACTACAAATGGTTTTCTTTTTCTCCTGCTGATAATAGCTCATCTTAATTAATTAGCCTCTTACAGTTTGTATGGCAACTTCCACCTTCTCTGTATGTATATATTTGTATCTTCTTACTATATGTTCCATTCTATGCATCTGAAGTGGGCTGTAGCCCATGAAAGCTTATGCTCTAATAAATTTGTTAGTCTCTAAGGTGCCACAAGTACTCCTGTTCTTTTTGCGGATACAGACTAACACGGCTGCTACTCTGCAACCTGTCATTATGCAAAGAGAGCTTAGTTTGACAGCATCCTGTCTGGCAAGAAATAACTTTATCAATGGTTGTGGCTGTGAAATCCTCATTTCTGTATTGTTTTATCTTTATGGCCTCCACTTTTCTATTGTTAATCTGTCTGGTTCTCTAATTGTTTGCCCACCCCTAACCTAGCAAAATTAATTATACAGCAGACAAACTTTTTGACCCAAGGGCCACATCTGGGTATAGAAATTGTATGGCAGGCCATGAATGCTCATGAAATTGGGGGTTGGGGTGCAGGAGGGCTCTGGCTGGGGTACAGGCTCTGGGGTGAGGCTGGGGATAAGGGGTTCAGAGGGAGGGAAGGGAATCAGGGCTGGGGCAGGGGGTTATGGAATATTGGGAGAGGGTCAGGCTCCGGGCAGCACTTACCTCAAGCAGCTCCCAGAAACAGTGGCATGTCTCCCCTCCGGCTCCTATGAGGAGGTGCAGCCAGATGTCTCTGCGCGCTGGCCCATCCACAGGCGCCACCCCTGCAGGTCCCATTGGCTGTGGTCCCTGGCCAATGGGAGCTGCAGGGGCAGCGGGCGGAGCCCCCTGGCTGCCTCTAGACATAGGAGCCAGAGGAGGAACATGCCACTGCTTCTGGGAGCCATGTGGAGTGGGGCAAGACCCCAACCCCACTCCCTGGCTAGAGCACTGGAGCAGGACAAGCCCTGGACCCCACTTCCCAACAGGAACTCGAGGGCCGGATTAAAACACCTGGAGGGTCGGATCTGGCCCCCGGGCCGTAGATTGCCCACCCCTGTGCTAGGTGTAAGTTAATTAGAGTAGTGGGATATAATTGGTTAGAGGATTATGTTATAATAGGTTAGGATTGGTTAGTTAAATTTCAGTAAAATGATTGGTTAAGGTATAGCTGAGAATGACCCTAGTTTGTATAGTCAAACAGGAAGTTGGGGGGGTGGGGGAAATGGAATCATTCTTGCTGGAAATTAACTTCAATAAACATTGCATTGTCTGCACTTTGGACTTCTGGTCTTTTGCTGCTTGCTGTCTGCATGGTAAGAACCAGGGAAGTGGGAGGGTTGAGGGAAAGCCCCCTAACAGTCTCTTCCAAGAATGGAAGAATAGATACTAGGTAAGAACTGTCAGATGATCAATCAAATGATGACTTGTTTGAGCAAAGTCTGCACAACCACTTCTAGAAGAGAGGCCAGCAACCTGCCTTCCTTACAGGAGACATTAACAGTCTCCACCATACAGATTCAAACGGTAGGCTGTTGACGAGATGGCTACTGACAGCTCCTCAGCCTCAGTGGCCTAAACTTCCAGTCACTTTTATCCACTCCAGATCTCAACCTACATCTGTGGACGCAGACACCTCCTTTTGAATTCGCTCAACTTCATCCACAAAATCACCAGAAATGCCCTCAAATGGGAGAAAGTCAAATCAACTACTAGATGAAGAGGCTTGGATAAATCAAGCTGCTGTCCCATAAGAGAGGTTACCCTTCAGCAAAGACTTCCTCTTGCTTCAGAGACTAATCTCTCTGGGATTTCCCAGCACTTTATCTTTTTATTTTCTGTGGCGTGGGCAGAAGGGTTTCTGGCTTTGAGACCTTTGGGCGTCATTGATTTTTTCTGAGTGCACTTATTTATCGGTATATTAAAAAACCACAGCAAAGGAATCCATATTTTCCTGCCATTTATGTACTTATTAATTTATACAATTATTACTATTTCAGATGGATTGCCTGCCAACAGCACTTAGCACTGTTCCACTATAAAAAATAAAGACATCCGCCGCCTCTGAAAGCTTACCATGAGGGAAATGGTGAGAGAGACAACTCAGAGCACATTCAGTGTTTGTTGTTAACTAACTCATTTCTGTGGTGTTTTAGGGGAAGAGAGGGCTTTGTCTGAAGGTTACCCTATTTTTACATCTTTGTGTTTGGATTCCCTTCAAGACTTCTTTCCACTCTCTTCCAGACTTTATCACTCGGGTATCTTAATTTGGGATTCAGCAACACTACGCTGAGTTAATCAGATCCAAACACAGGTCGGAGGGATGCAGGGTACTTCAACTCCAAAGTTACACAGAAACTCTCTTCCTTTATATACATTTACACAATTCATTACATTTACTATACATTGCATTACACACTTTTGGATTGGCTTGGTTACTTTGCCGGAACCAATCCCTGTGCAGCATGCTCTGTCTATGCATTATCCATACTCAATCTACTCTTTACATCATCTCTACGTTTATAACTTGTCCACTGTTACCCTGTTCATGGTAAATAGTTCCCTAGATGTTCTCCCTCTTATCTTAGCTGATCCTGACATTCTGTCTTTTTAGCTTACTGACCCATTTACTTATCTGAGTTAGCACTGACAATAAGGGAGATAAATAAATCATATGTTCCAAAGAAAAAGGCCTCCCCCCATGTATTTAATTACTCTTGTCAGGCCAGGTCTACCTACATTCCACTGCCTTTACTTGTCCTTTTTATATTGTATTTTTTGTCTTTCTGTGGTTTTTTTTTCAAGTTTATTACCTAGCAACACATGCCTAAACCACAGTACTTATAGTAATTTGAACCACCATTAAAATTAGGCTCAATGTATGACCCAGAGTGCAAGCTCACCTCCTCTGGTACACACCACCATGGTGTCTCCTGTGCCTGTACAGTACTATCACCAATTCCTGTTGTTCAACTATTAGTTAGAGCAATTGGTCCGCATTGCTCATTTTAAGTATTAATTTTATGTCGTGCCCAATGTCCAGGACCCTATAGCCTTGCAAACTGCAAATTTTCATCCTCAACATTCTTAATTCCCTTTTCCAGTAGGGTGGTCCAGATAAGCGTTCTGTTTAACAATCCCCTGCTTTATTTCTTCTATATCCTGCATTAGATGTTACACACAGTGGAATACATATTACTAATAGTTAATGCCTCTTCTGCAAGGTTAAAGTACTAATCACCTCCTTTTTAATGGTTTGATTAATTTATTAGCAGGGATCCTAGTTTTCCATGATAAAAAAAAAAAAAGAACAATTGCCTGAAAAAAACCCCATAAAAATCTGTTTTTCTGCAATTAGAATGAAAGCCTGAACTTTAGTTTCCCTAGCCACAATATACATAGGTATCGGTTGAACATAATGTTTTATTGATATATTTACAATTTTAAATCAAGTTCAATGCCATCAATCATTGTAATAAAATGAAATTAATAGAATTGCAATTTGTATTTGATATATATCAAATACTTCTATGTCTGTATTTTCAGAAAATTGTTTTTAATGCACAAAAATAAAGTGAAAATTGCTTTTATATTAACATTACTCACTTTCAGTTAGTCCTGGAGGCTGAAGTAAAATTTGAGATGCATTAAAACATGAACCCCTTATGACAGGGTCCCCTTGGTGCAACCTAGTTTGTGGGACCACTGAGCCCCCACAAACCCACAAACCCACCAACCTAGGTTGCCTCTCACACTCAGATGCTGATGTAAAGCTACAAGCCTCTGCTAGGCACAGCACTTATACAGACGTCCAGAGGCTGGGACACACGCAACTGTGTTACACAAATTACCTCCCAGCCACTCATGAACCAACAATAGGGAGGCTCCAGCCAATTCCTCCAGCTCCCCAACCTTGCACTCCAGAACTGTACAATCTTGCACATGTCAGAAGCCTGGCCAGTGTAAGTTCTTTTTAAAGGCTAGTGTGTGTCCACTCCACATTGAGGGAGGGGCAAACTGGATAATGAAAAGGAGTACTTGTGGCACCTTAGAGACTAACAAATTTATTTGAGCATAAGCTTTCGTGAGCTACAGCTCACTTCATCGGATGCATTCAGTAGAAAATACAGTGGGGAGATTTTAGATACACAGAGAACATGAAACAATGGGTGTTAACATACAGACTGTAACAAGAGTGATCAGGTAAGGTGAGCTATTACCAGCAGGAGAGTTGCAGGGAGGAGGGAACCTTTTGTAGTGATGATCAAGGTGGGCCATTTCCAGCAGTTGACAAGAACATGTGAGGAACAGTAATGGGGGGAAGGGGGAAATAAACATGGGGAAATACTTCTACTTTGTGTAATGACCCATCCACTCCCAGTCTTTATTCAAGTCTACGTTAATTGTATCCAGTTTGCAAATTAATTCCAATTCAGCAGTCTCTTGTTGGAGTCTGTTTTGGAAGGTTTTTTTGTTGAATTGCCACTTTTAGGTCTGTAATCGAGTGACCAGGGAGATTGAAGTGTTCTCCAACTGGTTTTTGAATGTTATAATTCTTGACGTCTGATTTGTGTCCATTTATTCTTTTACGTAGAGACTGTTCGGTTTGGCCAATGTACATGGCAGAGGGGCATTGTTGGCACATGATGGCATATATCACATTGGTAGATGTGCAGGTGAACGAGCCTCTGATAGTGTGGCTGATGTGATTAGGCCCTATGATGGTGTCCCCTCAATAGATATGTGGACACAGTTGGCAAGGGGCTTTGTTGTAAACTGAGCTGAGATTTCCCAAGCACTTCAACCAAACCTCACTGTTATAAAACAGATTTATTAACTACAGAAAAATAGATTTTAAGTGATTATAAGCATCAAGCATAGAGGTCAGAGCTGATTACTTAAGAAATAAAAATAAATTTGTAGTCTGAGTTCTACAAACTAAGCAGGATTTGAATCAAGCAGTGTCTCACCCTGACAGATGGTACAAGCAGATTATAGATCCTCAGTACACAGACTGGGACTCTTTCCCAGCCTGGGACCACCCTTCCCCAATTCAAAGCCTTGTTCTCCAGACATTCCTCCAGATGCTGAGTTGGGGAGGAGAGAGGCCAAATGATGTCAGTGTCTCTTTTTTATAGTTTCTTCCAGCTTGCTAGAAAGATCCTTGCTGTGGTGTGGGCATTAGACAGCCCCCAATTGTCAATCAGTCTCCATTGCATATGTGCTCTCTGGGATGGCAGTGGGAGAGTGGATTCCATTTAATGGCCATCAGCACATCTAGCTGGTCCTTTGTGGCAATTAAAAGGTTGGCTGCGGGCATCTAACCTCACAACCTATTTCAGTAACACATATAGCAGTACTTCATAGCTTCACATACAGTGATAGCACATACAATCCAACAAGATATTAATGTTCAACAGATCAAGACTCTTAAAATGAAACCTCACAAGGCATACTTTATGTAGGCACCCTTTATTAGAGGGGCCTCTGAATTTTCTTGGGAGCGTTCCAGGGGAAAAGCCTGTGTGCTGCAATCAGGCCCCAGAGACTAAACTCCCATGATGCCTTGGGGAAAGAGGGGGAGATTTCCTCCTGCAGGGAGAGCAGGTGGTGGATGCCATTTTGGGAAAAGGAGTGAGATTGCTGCTGTGGAGCTCTGCCCACACCAGGGGCTGCTGCTGGGAAGCCAGAAGCTGCTGCTGAGAGCCTGCTGGGGCTTTGATTGAGCAGGGGGCCTCAGAGGCTGTTGGTGGCTTCGCTGGAGCCAGGACAGAGACTGTTGCTGTGCCTAGAGCTGACTGACTGGGCCTGCCATGAAGGATTGGGAGTAACCCCCACTCTGGTTTGGGAAAGTACTTGCAAGGGAAGGGGCACAGCAGAGAGACTGAGTCTGAGGAGAGGCAGAGTGAGCTTCCCACCAAACTAGGACCAGAGCTGCTGACCTTTGATGGAGCCAGCTCCAGTCATCAGAGGGGTTGTGCCGCTTGTTGCCTTGGCTGGACTGATACACAGAACCAACAGAGTGCTGTCTCCAGCTGCAGATCTTCCAGCGTACCCACGCAAGCAAGTGTCTAGGACTCTGAAATCAAGAGGAGTGTACACTCCGGGGTGGGGTAAATGGTGGCAGTGTAAATGCCAGTTACATAAGTTTCATTTATTACTGTATACTATATTTGTTAATTGATTTTATTGAACTGCCCCCTGTGGATTTAAATTAGTAGTGACTTATAATCATACACTGTTATGCCCTGATTTTTTTAAGTTAAGTAAAGGTGTTAGCTCTAATTTAAGTATATTGGATGTATATTATTTATAATTGGTATTTTTGAGTTACACCCATGCTACAGATCTTATTATTATTATTATTATTATTTATTATAGCTTTATTGGCTTTATTCCTGGAGGTTCCCAAGGCACACCATTGAGTGTGTACAGGGCCAGGCTGGTGGAGGCAATTTTAAATTCCTTTGGCAGCTGCTTGGCATGTACATTTAAAGTGAATTCAAAAATCAATCACAAGAGCAGGAGGTTATGTGCATTGAATAAGTGACACTGGTACTGGGAGTAAAATTTAGTTAATATAGGTTTTTATTTTTTCAAAAAATGTAAAAATGAAATTCTCTGTAAAATGTAAATGTAAAAATGTAAATTCTGTGTTTTCCTGAGGCAAATGGATTTCTAGGATCCCTGTTTATTAGTTAGACTTAACTTGAAGGTTTAATTTTTTAATGTTTGCAGAATTTTATAGGGAGACCCTAACTTCTGTGCCATCCAGTGTGTTTGCCCTAGTGACCCTTCTGACTCTATAGTGGTGGTGTCTTTGGAACATGCCTTCCACTGGATCCTGTCTGTCTTCTGCGGTGGTTTAGGACTGGGGAATTAGTGACTGGAGTGTTTCTGTGCCTTGGGACCGTTTACACACACTCCATCTCAGGACACACAATGTTGTAAGCCTCCATCACTTTATGGCTGCAAATTTGCACAATAAAAAGGGAAGAAACCATTTTTTGCCTTTTTAAAAAAATTTATTTACCTTTGAGCTTTGAGTTCGCTAGTGTGAACCCAGCTCTGCCCATTCCTTTCCAGGTCCACCAAATATAGGAGGGAACAAGTCAGTCTAACACTAAGCGTGGCCTGTACCACTTTGCCTTTGGGAAAGGGTGCTAAGGAACTTGTTCCTGGATTATGACTTTAGATCCCACTTGATGCTCAGTTAGGTCTCCTCTGTCATTGAACCATGCCTTGGTCTTCTTTTCTTCTACCTCATCAGTTGGACTTGTAAATTCTGCATTTGCAAGTCCTGAACCCAGGCTCCTGACACTGCCACCATAACCAAATGGGCTGGAACTGGGTTAGTTATATCCTCCCGCAATCTTACTGTCCTTCCCGTTGAGATCTCTAACAATGACTCCACTTCCTCCTGAATTGGACCTATCTATTTCTTAGGTACCAGATACTGCCGCTGAGGTGGTGGGTCCTCTTTCAAGTAAAATGTGGGTGTTCATCTGACTACATTCCAGTTTAGACTTGGCCCAGACCTTTGAAAAGATCTCTAGTTGGGGTACCCATGCAGGTGTGTCCTATTCATATTGCACAGCTATTTCCTGCGCATTTTTACTTGATTCCATAGCTGCAGCCATGGGCATGATACCTCATTCCCCTAAGGCAGTGGTTCTCAAACATATTTGTTCAGCCTCCCTTTCTGTGTGTCTGTAGTCATTTAGCGAACCCCCTCCCCCACTACATATACCAACACCCAGCTCTGAAGGCAAAGACGAGAGCAGCGGTGCTGGCTGGGCACCCAGCTCTGAAGGCAGCACTGTGCCAGCAGCAGCATAGAAGTAAGGGTGTCACTATCACTTTTCACAACTGACTGAGTGCCCCATTACCACCCTTACTTCTGTGCTGCTCCTGCCACCCTAGGGCTGACAGCCAGAGCCAAAAGCCGCCTCCAGGTGAAGGATTGGGTCGGGGTGAGAGCCTGAGCCCTAGTGGCTGGGCTCTAGCTGTCCCCTCTGTCACTGCCTCCTGGGTGTGTACAGCCCTTCTGCACAAGCCCCAGCCACCTGGGGTTGATAGCCAGAGCTCTTAAAAAAAAAAAAAAAAAAAAAAAAAACGCACAGCTCGCACCTCCCTTGACACATTCCCATGCCTCCCTCGGGAGGCCCACCCCACAGTTTGAGAACCACTGTCCTAAGGCATTGTGTTAGCCAAATTCTCCTCAGGATACACTTTTTTAAGGACACAATATTTATACAAACAGAATCCCTCCCACACACAACCTAGCTCTAACCCAGTGTCCAGGCACAAGCCTGAGAGAGAGAGATGGGTCTTGCACAGCGACCTAAGAGTCAACAAACTATGGCTCTGTCAGACCAGCTGGGGAGGTAAATTCTAGGGTGAAGGGAAGCCAACTGACAAACTCTTGCTCCCCAGCCGCAAATTATCTACTTTTGGGACTTCCCCCTCGAGTGCTTTACCTGACCTCAGCTGTCGTCATGTCTAAGAGAAAGAGCAAAGGTTTCTCAGATGGTCATGCCCCAAATAATTTAGGATTTATAGATCAAAGTCAGCATTTCAGTGGCATCCTGGGATAATTACATTTTCTGCAGCTAATTCCACTTGATACATGTCATATTTTCCAGCTCATTTACTGTACCTGTGAGTCACGGAAAGCCTGAAGCACATGTTAAAACATTTACACTCAAGCAGCATCCACCTCAAGCAATGCATCCACACCAGTACACTGTTAGCTGTCAGTCAGGGGAAAACAGGGCCAAGGAGGAAACACAGGAGAGATCAAGATATCAGCAGGTAGTGACACCTGTCCCTATTCCATCCCAGGCCAAGGTGTGTGTGGTTTTAAAGAATGCCATATTGATTCAGAAGGGGTTTGGGGAAGTAGAATGATATGAGCTGAAGTACTGACTCATTAATGAAGAATTTATTATAATTAGTACCAGTGGAATTGTAACTATTACCCAATAGCTGGTATATATGAACAAAGTAGTCTCATGTTTGTTTCAGAAACGTAAAGGGTTGCAACATGACATTTTGTTGACCTAGGGTTGGGTTTGTAGGAGAATCAGTGAGATTGATCCTAAAGGCCACAGTACAAGTATGGAACAATATTTCATAGAGAGAATTAGTACTGCATGTTAGGGGGCTAATTCTTTCGCCCGCTTACTTCCCTGGTCCTTCTCGCATGAACAGAGATCAACAATACCCAAAGTCTAAAGGTGCAAACAATTCAATGACAGGTTTCAGAGTAACATTTCAATGTTTATGGGAGTGAACTACCAGCAAGCATGATTCCAGTTTCCTTCCTTAGTGTCCCCCTTCCCAGCTCTGACACCACAGAGCCTTACCTGTGTCCCTGTTCCCATTCCCCCCCCTTAGCAAAACATGATTCCAATTTCCCTGTCCCCATTCCCTGTTCCCCCACCCCCTTTACTTCCTGATTGACTGCAGACTATATAGTAAAACTTGAGTTCTGCTTAGCTATATCTTAACCAATCATTTTACTGAAATTTAACTAACCAAACAAACCAATATTGTAACATGATTATTTAACCAATTATATCCCACCTTAATTAGTTTACACCCAGCAAAATTAATTATACAGCAGACAGAAACAATCACAGAACCAGACAGAGATTACACAGACAAACAATAGGGAAATGGGGACTATAATGATAGAACACAGAAATGAGGATTTCACATCCCAGCTATAAAGACATAAGGGTTTCCCAGCTGTGTCTATTGATAAGTGAGTTCTTGCCAGACAGGATGCTATCAAACTAAGTTTCTTTTTACATCTTCTAGGCACTTCCCTTTCTCTGGAGGTGATAGGCATTATCAGGACAGGATTGTATTCCTAACAGCCCAACGGCACCTTATTTCAACGTGACTAGTTTGGAATGTGAGGATGTGACCGTTCACTTCCCAGCTTATGGCTGCCTCTGCTGCTTAGCCAAAGATCTTAGCCTAAGAACAGGGTCTCAGACTGTCACAGTGAGAAAAGGCCTTATACAGTCAGACAGTGATTTTGATTCTCTCTTTTATACCTCTATAACTAGCTAAGTGATAAGAATACACCTAAATTCTTAGAGTTTGGCCTTTACAGACAGGCCTGAATATCTATATCCTAACACTGCACTGCTTGTGTCTAATTCAAGTTATATAATCTGCCACAGGGTCACACAGTTGCCAGAAAATGTTAACAGAAAGATCTGGGGCTTGATTTCCGTACTCTGCTCTGCTGCTTTGCACAGCTCTGGAGATGGAAAGTGAATGAACTCTGGCCCTGTCTCCCCTGCTAGGGACTCTCCTGGTATGGGGTATTCCCCTGTGGGCAAAGAGCTGGCATGGCTGGCTCCTATGGCAGGCATCATTGTGGCCCTTGGCATATAGGTGCACAGAGCAGTAGTGGCCAAAGTGGACTGCACTCTGGCTGTCCTCAGCTGGCAGATGGTCCCTTGGGGACAATTGATGTACATTGGTGGTGAAGCTGGCACTGTCATTGTATTTGCTCTGTGTGTAAATAGCAGATTTCAGTGTTGTCAGCCTGCTTCAGCTGGGGAGGAGCAGATACAAGCAGTAGGGCCAAAACCAAATGACCTATAGTTCTGTGAAGTCAGAAATGACATGTGCCTATATCCTAGCTCTATGTGTATTTCTCTTAAACTAATAACCAGGATATATTTTGTAGTCACCAGCATCAGTCACACACATACAGCTACCCAATGCTAAATTATTTCTGCCTTTGCTGGGCCAGGGTACATGCATGCCCTGGAATGCTTTTCAGCAGGTTCTATCCTGGGTGGCCCACTGAATAGTCTGTTTGGAGGTTATGTGGGGGTAGAGATGGGAGCCAGAACTGGAGCAGGAGAACCTGTGTCCTTTGCTAGCTCTGCTGCATTTGGTATATCTGGAGAGTGTCCTGCCAGAATTTTGTCCATTGTGTGCAGTATCAGTGATAATTTCTCTGCCAGATATAACTCCAAGAGACAAAAGCTGCTGTTTTGTTGGTTTTTTTTAGATTAGATGTGTTTGTTCAGTAGAGTTTGACACTCTGGCAAACAGCTGAGCTCATTTTAACACTAGTTTTTAAGGCTAGGGTTCAGTGGTGAGTGAAATGGTAGTTTGAAAAATATTTGTTGCTCTCTGTGTGTTTTTAATATACATTTAGATAAGATTTCACTCTTTTGCCATTAGCAATACAACTGAACCACAGAAAAATAGATTTAAATTGTGATAAGCAGCTTTCGCAGGCTATTCTTGAAAATATGAACGTATGAAAATGCACCAGTTGAAAGCAGAAGTCAGAATCCAGCAGTCCACATTACTTACCTCCTCCCACATGACTTTTAAAAAAGAAAAACTTCAGCTATATTCTGGAGATTAATGCAAATCAAGTGGAATATTCCACTAGTCAGATCTTCTGATGTAGGGTTCTCTGGTACTTTTCCATCCAGCCAGAGAGGTGCTAACAACATTTTTGCCAGGGACTGCTATGAAAATTTCCTCCTTTTAGCTTCAGGCTATCAATTGCTGGTAGTTCAGCTATCCCTCCCCCCGCTGCCATGTGCTGCTCCTGCCCTCTGCCTTGGAGCTGCTCCCCGAGCCTCTTGCTTGCTGGGCGGGGGAAAGATGGGGGTTAATGTCAGGGTGTCCCCCTCCCCCCTGCTCCTGTCCCCTGCTTACTCCATCTCTATAGAGCGGGGGGGGGGGGGGGGGAAGAGACGACACAACAGGGTTCAGGACGGAGGGAGTTTGCTGTCTCAACTTGCTGATCTCCTTAGAAAGGCAATGTACTTAGAGTGGGGTCAGCGTACTTAAAGGAGCAATGCGCATCTCTCTCTCTCACACACACACGGTGTGTATGTCTCTATCTGCCATGCTCCTGTCTCCCCTCCCTCCATTTGTGCTGCCTTGTAAAGTGTGAGGCTACATTAACAACAATGTGTTAACCCTTGAGGGCTCAGCCAAGTGTTAGTTAATCATTTAGCAGTAAGGCATTCCCTGGGAAATATCCCACCCTCTTCCAACCTCTGACTCCACCACCTCTACCAAGCTTCACAATCATCATTGCTGTGTATAGTATTAAATTGTTTGTTTAAAACTTATACTCTTTGTGTGTGTGCATATATATATATATATATATATAGTCTTTTGTCTGGTGAAAAAAATTTCCCTGGAACCTAACCCCCCCTATTTACATTAATTCTTATGGGGTAACTGGATTCACTTAACATTGTTTCATTTAAAGTCGCATTTTTCAGGAACATAACTACAACATTAAGCGAGGAGTTAGTATATACATAATATAGCAAGGGAATCAACTGCTGTGCCAGCCCTAAGACTGATAATTCCCCTGTTACAGGTGAATCTTCAGCTGCTTCCTTAAGGCTATTTTAATCCCCTTTGTCCAACTCACTTTATGTTCAGGTTTCAGAGTAGCAGCCGTGTTAGTCTGTATTCGCAAAAAGAAAAGGAGGACTTGTGGCACCTTAGAGACTAACAAATTTATGCTCAAATAAATTTGTTAGTCTCTAAGGTGCCACAAGTACTCCTTTACTTTATGTTCAGTTCACCATATGACTTGGGAAAGATGACTGAATAGTTAATTGATTCATAGTTGTTAATGATTAATGAGTATGGAGCCTTTCAACACTAAGTCACTAGATCAGATTGGTAGTGACCTACAGTTGACATGACAGGTGACATATGTGAGATATTCTGGTGGTCTCAGCTCATTTCCTAGGGAAGTTCCTGGAAAGACTCCTGCTGAGTTCAATGGATGTTGAATCAGGACCCTAATCAATAAATGTTCACCTCACAAAAAGCATCATCACAGGTGACTTAATTGTCATCCCTTTCAACAGAGAGGCCAAGGGTGGAGTGTAAAATTCACGCTTGTACTAATTCTTTGCACATTGGCCATATGCTAGCCCCCTGCAGAGGGGTGAATTTGACCCTGAATAAGTATGAAGATTGACCTCTCTCTTCATCCCTAACATGTGCCCCTACACAAGAGGTTGAGGTACATTGCTAGGCTTGGGTGGGAAAGTTTCCACTGCAACTGCCCAAGTGATTCCTGACATATGGATGGCGAATGCAAAGCAATTCTGGCAATCTGCTATCGTCCAGGAGCACTAAATTCTCTGAAAATAACATTTCTGTATATTTTTTGAAAGGCAAAACATGAAAACATTAGGCTCGCAAACATTAGCTCATCACTTCTGTACAGTGTGAAACAAGCCATCCAGGGCCTGATGCTGATTTGATTTCCCTGCTCAGCAAAAACCTCACTGAATTCAACTGGAATTTGGTCTGTGTGAGGAGTGTAGAATGGGGCCCCCAAAACCCTCCCTTCCATGCCCCTGATTCACTTAAATGCACAACCCAAATGACTTTGCCATCTGCGCTTTATAAAGGGATTGAAAGCAGAAGTTAACTTGTGTTTGAATTCTAGTGAGATCTCTCAAATGAGAAATGCTTGTGTAAACAACAGCTGGCACAGTGTATTTGTGATGTACTTTTGGAGAGGCGTGTAATCCCTGTAGTTCTACATCGAGCACTCAGGGGTGGTCCAGGGAAGCTGCAAAAGGGTGTAGGGAAAAAGGAATCCTTACCCCTTCCTAATCACCTCAGGCCGTGGAGCTGCTCCATGGCTTCAGCTGCTGCCCTAAGGTGGTAGTAGTGCCTGCTATGCATACACCCTCTCCCTATGATGGGCAATGGCCGGTGGATCTGTGTAGAGGCAAATCCAGTGACTCAGTCCTCGGTTCCTTTTCCCGCTTCCAACCCAGGTGCATCGAGATACATCGGTTGCCCCATCAGAGAAGAGTCACCAAAACTTGTTCTCTTTGTGCTCTGGAGCTGCTGTCACAGACGAGGATGTGAGCGGTCAGGCCTAGTGGCCAGAACTGGAGTCAGGAACCAAGCCAAGGGTCAGAGCCGGAGCCAGGAAGAGGGCAGGACAGGGTGAAGCCAGGGCCGAAGATGAGGCAAGAGCAGAACTGGGGTCAGGCTAGAGCAAGGTTGGGAACAACGACAAGATCACAGCTGTAAGTACATGTATTGAGTAGCCACAAGCTAAGTGCTACTGGGGGCCCTAAGAGCAGTCTTGGCAATGCTGCTCAGACCATCAGGCAATCTGGCCAGTTAGGGGTTTCTGCTGAGATTAACTAGTTGATCCTAGGCCCAGCTGCAGGCCCTCATTCCTAACAGCTGCACTGCATCTAGAGCTCTGCATAGCCATGGATTAGGCTTCAGGATTTGTCCCACAATATTTATAAACAGATGAATATATTATTCTGGTAGAAACACACTGTGATGGGCCCCAGGCAGGGTGGGCTGGATGCAAGAAGTTTTCTATTCCCATTCACATGGGCCCCACACAAGGTCTGGTTGTAGTCACTGTCCCTGTATCCTATGAGAATCCCATGCTGCATGCCACAAGTGCTGGCAAGACAAACTAACTGGCTGCATCAGGGAAGGCATGCTGCAGAGCTCCCCTGCACAGCTGAGGGCTCCAGGCCAGGTAGCATTCTGTCTCTCAGAAGCACATGCCTCCCCTAATGCTCTTGCTGGGGCAGTGCAGCTCCACACCACCCCAAACACAGGCAGTGACAGGAAGCAACAAGAGAAACACCAGCTTTTAGTATTTTTCTGGTATCCGACTAATTGGTGCTGAATGTGTTCAATACATTTGGTCCTTGTTAGTTATAAGTGGGGATAATTTTAATGCCTTTGACCATACCTTTTATTTGCTTCACAGTAAACAATTAATTAGTCTGCAAAGAGAGATTTGAGGAATTCAGGGACCCACCAAAATCAATGGAAGACACCCATTGACTTCAAGGAGAATTGATCAAGCCTTCAGTCCGCCTCTTACATGTTCTTGAATTGCTGGCAATTTGCTTTCTTAAGCAGCTTTGCTTTCCAATAAATCAGTAATAAGCACAGATAAAGGTGCAGCAGACCTCCTGGAGATGATGTACTTTTTCAAATGCTATCTTTTATTTCACCCAAGCTATACCTATATGCTCATGGTAAGGATTTTTTGTTTTCCTTATGAAGTAGAAATAAGTTTCTTTTGCTCTGGGGGAATTATTAAAGCAACTTTTTTTGCTGTGATTTCATTTGTTTGTAAGTTTGTATTAAAAACTATGGAGCAAGATGCTGACCTAGTGAAAATGTACCCACTTAAAGATTCTATCCCATGTATTATCATAGCAAACCCTTGTAGGGCATCAATCTCTGATGTGAATAATCTGTGATTTACTGTGCTTTGTATGAGAATACACACCCATCTGCCTTTTTAAAGCTGTACATATCAGGGGGAGGGCAAATACACTGCAATTTTCATTTATTGTTCTGGGAGTTGGCTCGCTAATGCCCTGTGCAAAGCATTAGAGGACAATTAATGCTTTATCTGAAAATGAGAACTAAGCCATTATTTACTGCTGATTCTGTTACTGATTTAGGACTTCTTTATAAAGGCATGAAACCTCTCCTACAGAACAACTACAGAACAGAGGACTTACATTAAAAAAAAAAAACCAACCCTGTGGCTAACCGGGAAATGGACTGTTACAAGATGAAAAAATATTACACATAGAATATTATTATTAGTGACAATTGTCTTAATCGCATTCAAATTCATGAATAGGATTGACTCCAGTGTAGCATATGGAAGTTGGTGGTCTGAGTGAGCTCTCTCCTGCCATCTATTGATGACCTGGGGGAAAAGAACATAACTTGTTTGCATAGACACACCTACTTCATCGCATTGATCAATTCTGGCCATTTTGGTTTAAAATTCACCTAAAATTTGGATGCAGAGGTAATTAAACGTTGTTATCCTTATTACATGACTCTAGAGCAGCAGAACTGTACTTACTATGCCCTAACAGAGTAATATTAGTTATTGTTGCCACAACTTTACCCTCACTCTCTAAGTGCATGGAGTAGTGACCAATCTCCAGTTAAAAGTTGTAGGGGGGATGAGGATTGTTTGAGGATGCTAGAGACTATTTGATTCTGCCCTTTCAGTGTTTAAAGGTACAGCTGCTAAGATTCAGTTGAAAGTCTTTATCTCTTCTAAGTGACTATTAGAGCTGAAAACAATCGTAAGATGGTCTAGGGGGCTGAGCTTTAGTCCTGATACGGAGACAGCGTTGAGTTGAAAGATAACACACAGGAGGTAATAGCAGAGAGGTTCCCCCCTACCCAATCAAATCAGCAAGAGCTGAAAGTGCTAAGAAGTGAGCTACATCTGTGGCAGTGGCAAAGCAATAGTGGTGAAGATGTTACCTGGGGTTCTTTCAACCCAAAGCTCTTGGTAACTTTTACTCTGTGCGAGGTGGTGTCAGGAAATAAATCAGGGGAGACATGGCCATCCGACTGATAGATGGCTAGCACAAACAGGACAACACGAGTGCTTTCACTTAAAGCTACACTTTACTTAGTCTCAAGCACTTATACACACGTCCGCAAGAGGTTAGTAAAACACCCCAACCCTTGATAATTACCAAAGCTGAGTGTGGCTCTCGAGTGGCACAGCAGCAGCCCGCTGGGAAACACAAGATGCATCCAGAGAGAGAGAGTCCCCCTACCTCAAACTTTCCCCCCTTATTTATACATTAGTAATAGAATGACATATCCCTTAAAGAAAACTTGTTAAGCAAGCAGTTCCAATGGGCAAGCAAGAGGCTCCTTCCAATTATCGATTAACCAGGTATGGGTTTTTCTAGAGTTTGCAGCCTTGAGGCCTCAATAGACATTCCTGGGGCACATCCTGCTCTTCTAAGATGCATGTATCAGCAACTTCAACACAATTCTTATCAGGAAGGACGTGGGGTCAAGCTGCCTTCTCTGTGACACCCCAAAACCCTCTTCCCCTCCTGCCTTGGTTAAGCTAAGTCTGCTGACTTGGCTGCTTTTAGCAATAAGCCGTAGTGGTTTCAGGCACTTTACTAGTTTGCCAAAGTCTCCTCGTACAAAGACATCGCTTATCTTTCCCCACCTTCAGGAGCTGGAGATGAACACACCTGAATTTACTCCTGGACTACAGGACTTTGCTCATCTCTGGCAACGACATGTGAGTGGGGGATCAACAGAGGGAAAGGGGAAAAGGTATGTTAAAGGGAGATTTATCCACAGGACTTTCTCACTGCAAGGTGGGAAACTGAGTCAAAGAACTACTGCCCAAGATACTGTGGAGTGGGTGTTTTACCTATTATTTGCATACTTCTGAGTCATTGGTGCTGTGTTTACTGAAGCTAATGCTGTGTTCCTTCTCCCCTTAGTAAGTTTTCTTTTTGTTATACCCAGACTCTGCTTGTGAGTGGGGAAGTATTGCCTACTAGAAGCGCTCAGGGGTGGTATTTAGTGTCCCCAGATTTCTGGGTGAGCTGGTTCTGAACTGGTTCTTGTGTAACGTTAACAGAACCCCCTACGTTTTGAACCTGGCCCTTCTTGCTGCTGACACCGCTTGGCAGAAGGGTGACACGTATCAAAATGATTTGGTGAAGAGTACTGACAATAAAAGTCCCTGTTTGCAGGTGTTAACACTGCAAAGCAGACTGTGAGATGATAATGCAAACAAATTCAAAAAGGATTTGGATTATTTAGGTGACTGGGTCAAGAGATGGCAAAGGTTGCTCAGTGTAAACATATGTTGAGTAATTAGCCCAGGAGCTAGGAAATATGTGCTGAATGGAACAATCATAGTGATCAAGAGGCTACCTTGGAAAAATCATTGAAACCATCATCCAAGTGTAGAGCATTAATACAGAGCAGGCAAATGAGGAAGTAACTTGTAGTAGCTGAGATACAAAAAGGTAATATTGTTACTGTACATGGGACTTATCTGAGCCCCTCTGGGACAGTGGGGAACATTACTGCTCACACTAGATCAGGATGAATATTATTTTCGTAAGAGCGTGCAGCAAAGTTAATATTTTGTACTGGGCCTGAGGAATCTGAGGGATGTCTACATTTCAAAACACCCTTTACAGAAGCAGGTGTCAGAGCCTAGGTCTACAGACTTGGGCTCCTGGGTCTCGCAAAAAATAGCTCTGTAGACGTTTTGGCTCAGGATCCGAAATCCATCCCCTTTCCTGGGCTTTATAGATTGAGATCCAACTCAAGCCAGAATGTCTACATGGCTGTTTTTAGCACTCTGGTGAGAACCTCGCAAGCCTGAGTCTGCAGAGCCAGGCTCTGAGACTCATGGCTATGGATTTTTTTTTCCCATATAGACAAGGAAGTTACGAGGAAAAGTTTAGGGATTCAGGATTATTTTCAATGGAAAAGAGGGGAGTAACCAAAAAATAACCAAATAGAAGATTTTAAAATTATAATAGGGAGTGATGCAGGTAATTTAGCTAAATTCTTCAGGTTGAAAAGACTTTAAGGGTACAGGACTCTGATAGCTGTGGCTGTGCAAAGGGTTCACACAGAATCCAGAACCCCAGTGTAATTTGGGACAATTTAGGATTTTGTTACTCTTGCTAACTTCAGTGCCTTTGTTAAGAAAAGTTCACCCTCTTTTTTTCAGATCATTAATACATAAATTAATCAGCATGGACCAGAACCTTGAGGCATTGCTCTGTGAACCTTTTGCTATTTTGACAATTTCTGTCTCTTTAGATCAGGGGTTCTCAAACTGGGGTCAGGACCCCTCAGGGGGTTGGGAGGTTATTACATGGAGGGTTGCGAGCTTTCAGCCTCCACCCCAAACCCCACTTTGCATCCAGCATTTATAATGGTGTTAAATATATTAAAAAGAGTTTTTAATTTATAAGGGGGGGCGGGGTTCACAGTCAAAGGCTTTCTATGTGAAAGGGGTCACTAGTACAAAAGTTTGAGAACCACTGCTTTAGATAGCTTCTGATCCAAGGCAGTTCTTAAGTAGTCCATGATGGGAAATAACCCTTCAGCCTCATGAGTAGCTATTTCTTATAGGTCTAGTTATAGCTCTTGTGATGGTGCCCCCGATAAGGCTTTATGGAAATATGCTTATGAGTGTATATATATGACATAACTGGAATATGTTTTATGCTACATATGCCATGTAACATATCTCTGTAGAAGTTATGATCTACTGGATCTATTAATCCTATTTGTATGCATGTATCATTTTTGTGTTCGAAGTTATGAATATTGTCTGTATACTTGTCTGATTCTAAGTAGGTTTTAGTGAAGCAGTTGGTCAGCTTCCTGAGAAAAAACTATTCTCACTAAGTGCCCAATCAAAAAGCCCTTTAGCCAACAATGAACTTGGAGATGCCAGTCCACATCTGAGCTTTCCCAGGAATGTGGCTTGGCTGTGTATATCTCTCTCAGTGTTATGAGTTTCCCTGTATAAACTTTATACAGGGTAAAACGGATTTATTTAGGGTTTGGACCACATTGGGAGTTGGGCATCTGAGTGTTGAAGACAGGAACACTTCTGTAAGCTGCTTTCAGTTAAGCCTACAGCTGTTAGGGTATGTGGTTCAGACCTTGGTCTGGGTTTGCCTGATTGGGATCCAGGAAGTGCTAAAGGATCCACCCCCAGCCTAAGAGGGAGGTCCACAGGACCTGGAAAACCAAATAATTACGGTGGACAACTAATGAACAGGGACAGGAGTGCGGTCGAAGGGTCAAACGAAGGGAATCGGATGGGGACACCGAGCAGAGAACCGCGGACAGCGCCTACTGCTCCTCGAAGGCGTCAAGGGAGCCAGTGGATGCCGCCCAGAGGAACTCTGCACGGAGGCATGAACGGACGGAGGATCGGAAATAGGCCCCACAGTCACAGGAGACTCCATTGGCCAACCTCCTCACCCTGGTTTTATAGATGGCCACTTTAGCCAGGGCCAGGAGGTGGTTGACCAGGAGGTCCCGTGACTTAGTGGGGCCACGGATAGGGAGTGCATAGATAAGGAGGTGAGGGGAAAAGTGCAACCAAAATCTTAACAAAAAGTTTGCGAGGAGCCAGAATAGAGGCTGCAGCCTGGCGCACTCCAGGTATACGTGCGCCAGGGTTTCCCTCATGCTGCAAAAGGGGCAGGTGTCCGGGATTGGGGTGAACCGCGCCATGTACACGCCCGTGCTCACGGCCTTGTGAAGGAGCTGCCAACAGATATCCCTGACGGGCCTCGGGACCAGGGTGGAATATAGGCCGGCCCACCGGGGCGCCTCACCCTCTAGAGGTGGCAGAAGATCCCGCCACTTTGTGTCAGGGTGGGATGTGAGGGTGAGGATATGAAGGGTGTGGAGCATGAGCGTGTATAGATGTTTCCTTGGCGCGGTCTGGAAACGGCCCGGCTGCAGCTCGTGTAGCCGGCTCACGGGGAAGGGGCGGGGGGGTCGGTCGGGTCCATGGGGCAGGGGACCGATGAAAAGGTCCGGAGGGCCTGGGGTGGGGGTGGGCGGGGCACGCCCTCTCTTAGGACCCAGTCAAGGTAAACCCGAGCAGCAGGCGGCAAAGCGGCCCTCACCTCCTGAAGTACGTGCAGGGGAGTACAAGGTCTGGAGAGCCCCATGCACTGAGCGAGTGTCAGGGGATCCAGCCAGTCTCCCCGGTCGTAGTCCAGGAGGTCTCCGACTCTGGTGACTTCTGCCAGGACCAACCTCTGGTGCACCAAGGCCGCATCTGGGTTTGCAGCAGGCTAGTGGGTCTGGCTCAAACCAGGCAGGGCACTGAAATCCTGTGCTGACAGGGCAGGAAAGCAGGGGCAGAAGTAGTCTTGGCACATCAGGTGGCAGTCCCCTGCGGGTTTCTGTGATCCAACCCATCACAACTCTTTTAGTAATTACTGAATATGTGGACTAAAGTACCAGGGAAATGCCACACGAAATATAAAGGAGTTTGAAAAGCACATTCATTTGATGCTGGAGAAGAAGTTTGGGGGATGTGGGAAAAGAAGGAAGGTGAGATTAAGATAGACCAGGAAGGAGGAAGCAGGTTGGAGGGGAAACAAATATTTTTGCCACTGCCGTTTGTCCAGTTGGGTTTGGTACATTGGCAAACAGCTCAGGTCACTTTAACTGTAGTTTTTGAGTCTAGACCTCAGGGGTGAGTGACATGTTTTTATTTGAAGGCTCACTAGAGCGAACATTTCCTTATATCAAGTACAGTATCAGTGAGGGGAAAAACATAGCTTATTTACCAAAGTCATTGGACAAATACTGTATGAAAACATTGGGCAAACCCTTATTCTTAAACAAATAATGAGACTGGGGTGATTCATGAGGGAGGAAAATGGCACCTGTGGTGTAAAAACTGATCCTCGACACGATCCTTTTGACACAATCCTCCACTATCTCTGCAGCTAACACTTTGAACAGTGAGCTGAATATTTAATCATGCCTAGGGCTAAGATTTTGTCATGGATATTTTTAGTAAAAGTCACAGACAGGTCATGGGCAAAAAAGAAAAGTTCATAGAAGCCTGTGACCTGTCCTTGACTTTTACGAAAAATATCCATGACAAAATGGGAAGGGACTGGGCAGCTGTGAGGTGGCTGGGAGCTCTGGGATCCCCACCACCCATGGGGGCTCAGATCTCCAGAGTCCCATTGCCCTGCTTTGATGGCGGGTAGGCCGCTGCCAGGGCTCCCCCTGCCGCCACAGCTGATGGGGAGCTATGAGGTAGCCCTGCTGCCCATGGCAGCTGGGAGCTTGGGGGCCTGCTGCCTCAGGCAGTGGGAGTACCTCACAGCTCCCTGCCGCTGGGGGAGGCAGCGGAACCCTGCAGCTCCCAGCCATGTGGGCTGACGTCACGGAGGTCTTTGAAAGTCCTAGATTCCGTGTCTTCCTTGACCTTCGTGACAAAATCGTAGCCTTAATCATACCACTAGAAAAAGGTCCTTCAAAATGGAAAGCCAGAAAACCAAATAGAAGGCTGTTAGTTTAAAAGTGATGCACTCATCCTCAAAGCAGTGCAATTTATTATAATCCATTATGATGGTATTTAGGAATAGGATTGTGGGGAAAAAACTCTTACCTTTGTAGCCTTCATGGCCCTGTGGTTGAAATCAAAGAAACTGAATATACTGCCTCTGGCATTTGCTATGGATATAGAGACAAGTGGATTATTTATCTTCAGTACTCTAATTTTCTGCTACTTTAGCACAAAGATTCTTAAAGAAAAGGCTACAGCAGAAAGTTCTTATCATTGTAATTCCCAATTATTTTGTTTTTGTGGTTGGTGTACATGTATTCCAAAGGGAAAATTATTTGACTTTTTTTTCTTTTATCACTTATAAATGCAACAAAACAAAATGTGCAGTTTCCCTAACTTTTGTAATCTTGCCAATTTCTCCCAGTACTTTCTCAACGTACTATCCTGGGAGGACCACGGAATTCACAACATCAAGCAGAGACAAAATAAAATCATGATTTCATATGACAAAGCCAGACAAATCTTTACTGCAGAGCAAAACCAGAGCATTTTGCTCTGTTTGAAATCTGGTTGTTTCATGAACATCCATGTTTAGAAAGAAAGATTAAACCAATAGTTGGAAAGCTCTTCTTTTGAGTCACTACTTCCATTGTCTCATCATACATGGTTAGCAGAATTATTGGGCACCAGTACCAGGCAAGTGGATTTTTCATAGGTTCAAAAGAGATATAAGGAGACAGTGGAAGTTTGTGATACCCACAAGTATGAAAGCAAAATTGCAACATTAAAACGCATTTCAACTCTTTTTTTTGCTACAGAGTAGGATCCCCCTTCACTGCCAAATATATTTCAAATGATTGTAATTAATTTCAAAATAACACAAGAATTCCTCTATAATTAGGTAAAACGCACAACACATGTCTTAAAGCAGTGCAAACAATAAAACCATGCAAACCTGCTCTCATTTCAACTGAAGTACAAATATTTCTGACCAGGGTCAAACATACAAATGGGATAATTATCTAAGGGGTTTACGTAGAAGGCCCCTCTCTACTTCCTGCCCAGATCTTCACTCAAAACTTGAACCGAACCTTACATCTGAAATGTCTGGGACTTTCAAAAGGGCTCAGCATTGGCCTAACTCTGCAGATAGTGAGGTAAAGGGAACATTTCCCAGCTGAGCAGAGTTGGGCTAACACTGAGCTCTTTTGAAAATCCCACCCTCAAGGTCTACCCACGAGGAGCACTCCTCTCCATGAATACAAATATTAGTGTATGAGCCAAACTATTCTGCATGTCAGGCCTGATCCAAAAGCCCACTTAAACTAATGGAAAGACTCCAAGAAACTTTAACAGGGTTTGGATGAAGACCATGCCATCTATTTTCAGACTTTACATACTTTTCACTCTCCAGCAAATTAAAATCTTTGTTATTATATCTGTGTGTGATACTCATTGTCCAGAACAGATGTATCAGGTTGTAATAATTCACCAGAACAGCCAAAGGTCAGGTAAAAAGGACACTGACTTGCACAGTTAAAGTATTGAAATGGGTGTTCTCTCTTCAGTACATTAATCGTCTGTAGTTATCTGTGACCAGTTGCTAGGATTTTACTAACTTGCATCTGGCTCTAAAAGTTTATGTAAAAACTTCCAGTTTAGCTTTGCTCTGTGGTGTTAGATTTCTTATATAGTTTTCCTATTTTGTGTGTTGCTCTTTAGACACAATTATTAGATATTGTGCTTTCTTGCAACCAAGCAAAGGAAAACAAGGGCAACCATTTCTGTTTCTTCTTTTTATTCTTTAGTAAAATTGGCCCCAGTCTTGCAATTAGATCCAAGTGGGAAGAATCCTGCAGCTGTGCAGAGCCCAGCTGATGGCAAGATCAGGACTATAGGGATTTGAGCATCTTCATTTTTAATGAGTATCATGCATTGATTCTATGTGACTGTGAAACACACTATGATGCAAATGTTGCTTGGGTGTGTACTGGAGTCTTCTCCGAGGACATGCCCCAGGAAACTCCTTTGCAATGTGAAATTGTACTAGGGAACAGGGTAGAAATGTTACATTTCACAGCTTTATACTTTGAGAAGATTAAAATGGTGGGAGCGCAGCTCAGCTGAATGAAATAGGAACCAGCCCAAACTGACAACCCTATGAAAAACAAACCAGTTCTATGGTTCAAAGTTCAATTGCCTTTTATTTTATATTCTAATTTGAGATGGCCACAAGTTGCACCATATGGATGTAGATCCCAAACCCTTGGAAGTTCAGGGTGGTTTGGATTCACAGACATCTGCTGTTCTCATTAATTTAGGCCTAGTTTGGGACTCAGTCTTATGTGGACGCCCAGAGAAAAGGAGGAGCGAGGACTCATCGCACACCTGGTGCCGCCATCTTGGTCTTTCCCTCAGAACAGGGGAAGGACAGAGATTTCACACCCAGCGCTTCTTCCATCCCCTGAGCAGGAGGAGCTGTGGCTGCATAAGGGAGGAAAATAACATCCATCAAAAGACTACAGGAAGTTAGCTCTCCCTGGGATCATGAAGGGAGCAGAGAAAGAATTGTTGCTTCCCAGGGCAGTGGCAGCTGCTACAAACTGCCTGTTACCAAGGCTGAAGGCTTAATCAGAATACTACCAATTGTAATGTGAATGTATTTCATTTAGAATACCATCTGGTGTCTGGGTTTGGTAACTTCAGCCATGTGCACTGTATTCTGGGAGTTGTTAGACTGCTTCTCGCTCAGCAATAAATTCTCTATCCTTGCATGTCGACTTACAGTGGTTTCCATTTGGCTGTCACCTTTCACAGTGCCAGCAGTTACCTGGTCAATGTTGACCCCTACTCGTTGAAAACCAAATAGTAGAGTTCTGGTAATGGAATTATTGGGAAAAGTTATGGGTTAGAATTCATCCTCTGGAGAGTGGTGAAGCTTTTCCACTCTTATCTCACCTCACCCCATAGTCCCCCCTCTCTAGGATGGACTAATTTTGACATTTCTGGTTTCTCCATGTTTTACATTTCACATAAGGCAACCAGCAGTCAGCCTAGCTGTGCAGTACAGCTCAATTGTTTAGATTAGTAACTGGCAACAACAGTCTCCTTGCATTATGTAAAATGTAGCTCGATGTTAGCTGCGTAAAGGCTTATCTCAGTCACTTAGCTGCTGGGAAATGTTAGTGGTACAGCTCCCATAGACTGTATTTTCAAATAATAAATCATTACTTGACTAGAAAACCATATAACTTTCCCCTTTCTTTGTACTAAAATAGCATGTTTTTTTATTCACTGTTTGTTCTTTATCCTTGAAATTCTGATTGAAATGATAATACAGAAATAGCCTAAGCAGGTGGTTGTAAAGTCATTTTCTTTGGGGAGAGATCAATGAGATTTCCATGGCTATTTTAACTCTTGACCACTGAAAGACAAAGTCTTTTCTCCTGAGCATGAACTGGGTTGCAACTAACTCTGAAAGTATAAAGTAATATGCAGAGACAAGGTAGGTGAGGTAATATCTTTTATTGGACCAACTTCTGTTGATCAGAAAGACAAGTTTTCGAGCTTACACACAGCTCATCTTCAGGAGCTGTGACACTCAGAATAAGGGCAAATCTACACCACAGTGCTACATCGGTGCAGATGCACACTGACATAATTACTCCACCTTGGCGAGAAGTGTAAGCTGTGTTGGCGAGAGAGCGTCTCCAGCCGACATAGCACCAGTGACAACAGTGCAAAACTTGTCACTCGGGGAGGGGGGCTTTTTTACACCCCTGAGTGTCGTAAGTTAGATCAACTTAAGTGATAGTGTAGATCTGCCCTTAGTTTCCCAGACCTGAAGAAGAGCTCTGTGTAACCTCGAAAGCTTGTCTCTCTGACCAACAGAAGTTAGTTGAATAAAAGATATTACCTCACCCACCTTGCCTCTCTAATATATCCTGGGACTAACATGGGAATTAGAACTCTGGCACCCCAGGGAAGGGGGCTGTACTTGGACTGACTCAGTGGGGAGCAGTGGTCAGCGAACTGAGTCCAAGAGGGGTGGCTCAACAGGAAGGTTGGGGTCACTGAGGACTCAAGTAGAGGCAAGGAATCCCCAGGGCAAGAAGCCGTTGGGATGCTGCTCAGTTTCAGAGTAGGAACCTTGTAACCTAGCCACATCAAGCAAGGGTACCGTGATGAGCCCTGTTGGACTGGTTAAAGACTCAGGCCAGGGAGGGCTGCAGGACATTGAGGACGTTTTGGATTGTGTACCCTGGAAGAGGTTTGTTTGTTTCCTACGCTACTGAATCACCGAAGACCTGCCTGACCAGCACAAAGGCCAACCAGGGGCACCGTGAGCAGAGGAAATTGAGAAAACCTGCAGGCATGCAGACATTCAACCAGGGGACGCACTGGTAACACATTTGGGGGGTTCAGAGTTACCCTCCTGACATTTAAGGCTGTTCTCATTTATATTGGAGGTTGATCCCCACAGATCTTGGAGAAATGTAAAGATAACATGTGTGGAGACCTTGTAAGGGTGTCTTAGATTTGAAACAGGCCAAGATGAAGATTGAACCTCTAGGCATGCCATGATTTTAAAAGGAGGTTTCCACTGATATCCATGAGATTGTTAGTAGGGTTACAGCATGCTAGTTAGAGCTGGTTAAAACGTAGAATGTCGGTTCCACAGGAAATTTTGAAATTTCCATTTGTCCCAAATCAGACCAAAAAGTCAAAATTTTCATATTTCCTGGGGAACAAAAATCCCCCCCCCCCCCCCAAAAAAAAATTAGTCTTGGAAATAGTGAAACAATCTTTTTGAAGTGCTTCATTCTGATAAAGTCAAAGAGGTTTGCTTTAATTGTTTTTTTTACTTTTATAATATACATTGCTTAATGCAATAGTCAAAATGAAGTGCTCTGATCATTTTTCATCAAAAAATTTGACAAAAATCAATACGCTTCTGGAAAAAGTTAATCTTATTTAATTGGCAATTTCTAGTGAAAAACTGTTCTAATGGAAAATGTTCAGTGAACTCTATGCTATTTCATGTATTGAATGGGTTAAATACAAATGGACTCAATTGACCTATAAGTGATTGCTATAATAACACCTATAGTTGCTCAGTCATGCCATGGAATAATTTCTGTAACTTTACATGAAATAAAAGGATAAAATAGCTGAATTATGATTGTATCAGTCATGATGAGGGATGATCCTCTGAAGGTAAATACTTATCAAGATCAATAATTAATTATTAGTTTTATATTAAAATTGAGATTGTCCTCCGGGACCTAGAAATGGTGACTGTTTAAATTGCCCTTAATCTCAGGTGAGGTTTCAGCATATATTTTCTGGAATAAAGTATGTATGAAGGGGATGAGTATTACAGAAATCTTGCAAGATTTCTGATTTTTCTTGACGATATTTTAGTAGTGAGAATGAGTGATCACATGGAGATTACGAAGAATCTCAGTGAGATTGGTGGAATATTATGTTGTTTTGCATATTTGAGGCTTAGCCAAGAGTGGCCTCCATTGGTGCATTTCCAAGCACTAATACCCATGATATCTGTGACCTATGTGCAAAATAGTACTGTTCAAAAACTACATGTGCAGGTGATCCTGGTGCACAAATGATTCCTTTTGAAAATATGGCTGCCAACACAGGCTGCCTGCTAAGGTGCATTGAGAAGTGGGTCTTCCTCCCTTTCAGTAAACTCAGTGGCTGACTTCTTAAACTTCCTTTTCTTCTGTAAACTGTGTATCTATTCCATTGCTCATCTTTTTGGTGCAAATAGATAGGAGACTTAGTTGGCTACTTGGCAAAATCAAGCACATTGCATTTTTCAATAACTTATTCAATAGAAGGGTAAATAGCATCTTGCAGTATTTATCCAGTACAATGCCGCTGGAAATGAAAATTAAATAAGTATTCTTTGTGTCATTGATATCGGTTGTCTATCTGTGATTTGCAGGAGTTTTCCCCCTGGAATAACTGTTCGGGTGGCAGGTTTTGGTTGGTGGCAAATGAATGCTAGTTTCTAATAGCACAAAGTGGTAATGATTCTATGGACTAAATTAATTCCTACTTTACATCAGCTTCCACTGGCCTGAATCTACAGCAGCCAGGAGACAAGTGAACTAATTCAGCATATTCCTGCTCCAACCTCTGTTTGCATAGTTCCCATGGTGTCTCTGATGGAATTTAAACTGCCTCCACTGAGGCAGACTGCTGGTGGAAATAACCTCTGTCCTCCTCTGAACATACCCCTGGGATGCACAGAGATGCAGATTGTATCTCCCTGTAGAAAAGGAGGTAGATTTTGCTATGTGTTTGTAGAGAAATACCTCATGCACTCTTACTTGTCTTCTTATTAATACAATGGTCTTCTTGTAAAAGTCAAGATTTACTGAGGTACCTTGGAATGGAAAAATAAAATACTAGAAACTTTCAAGGGTGTTTCTGGACCCTAAAGAACTATCTTGTAGAACTGGTGACTTGAGGGGCCCTGCAAAATGGGAGGTATGTATGGTGTACCTGTGAAGGAGATGAATAGCATTCTAGTAGCCCTCCAATTGCAAAAAGAAGAAAACAGCTAAAGAGACAAAAAGAAGAAGGGCTGGAAGAAAAGAGAAGAGGGTTCAGCTAGCAGAGAAATTTATTTAGGGAATTGAGAAGCAGAAGTCTAAAGAGAATCTGAGAATGGTTTTCAAGGATAGGAGAAGGCTCACGGTCAATACACAGCATCTTATTTAGATAATAACCCGAAAAGGAGGGCCTCATTGGCCAGAAAGAAATGCAGAAAAGAGCAGGCTGCAAAATGAAACACAAAATTTTGACAAGTTAATCTATTGCTTGTAAATGATGGATTTAGTTTGCAAGGTATACTATATCAGTTCAGGAGAACAGCAGTTCTTTGAGCATCGTGGAAAGGATCCGTAATACAAGCAATGAATAGAGAAGGTTAACTCTCGAATTTGGATAAAAATCAGGATGTGATGAGGCTTCTTGATACAATTCTCAGATGTCTGGTACATTTCTGTTACATGAAGGACACAAATCAGATGACAAGAATTATAACATTCAAAAACCAGTTGGAGAACACTTCAGTCTCTTCGGTTACTCAATTACAGACCTAAAAGTGGCAATTCTTCAACAAAAAAACTTCCAAAACAGACTCCAATGAGAGACTGCTGAATTGGAATTAATTTGCAAACTGGATACAATTAACTTAGGCTTGAAGAGAGACTGGGAGTGGATGGGTCATTACACAAAGTAAAACTATTTCCCCATGTTTATCCCCCTCCCCCACCCCCCAGTGTTCCTCAGACGTTCTTGTCAACTGCTAGAAATGGCCCACCTTGATTATCACTACAAAAGGTCCCCCACCCGCTCTCCTGCTGGTAATAGCTCACCTTAAGTGATCACACTCGTTACAGCGTGTATGGTAACACCCATTGTTTCATGTTCTCTGTGTATATAAATCTCCCCACTGTATTTTCCACTGAATACATCCGACGAAGTGAGCTGTAGGTCATGAAAGCTTATGCTCAAATAAATTTGTTAGTCTCTAAGGTGCCACAAGTACTCCTTTTCTTTTTGCGAATACAGACTAACACGGCTGCTACTCTGAAACCTTAAGGGAACAGAAACTGAAAGTAGTTGCTGTGTGATGACTATGCAGTGTCCTGTGTAAAATGAGCTTGGTGGTCTCTAGTAGACATGTGTCAAAACACCCCAAACCCTTCATCAGTTGGCACTCACTAGGACTAGTTGGCAGGCTCAGTACCACATCTATTGTGTAACTAAAGGATTCCAGGCTCTTTTTTTGTCAAACCAGAACCATCTACCACAAGTACATTATGCATGTGTCTATAATTACATGAATATCTGAAAGGGGATACTAGAGAACAATGGAAGGTGGTAGTCATATTTAGAGAGATTCTGAAGTCAGGTTAATTCATGTTGCTTTTTCACATTCATCTGCTTTAGAGGAAATAGTAGTGATTTGATGATCAACATGTCTACAATTCTTCTTCTGATTCTGCAACCAGTATTAAAGTAAATAGGAAGCGGGTTTATAGATTTTTATTTCATCTGTTGTTTTGGACCCTCATTGTGTCTATTTTCAGATACACAATTGTTTGTTCTCATTGAGAATTGCTTCTTTCCTATTGAACTTCCAGGTTGCTGCCTTACCAACATAGCAGCAGTTCTATTAAGAGAAGAATGTGTCTGTTTAATAGGTACATAGGGCATTCAGTTCAAAACTCAATGGAAGACCTTCTGAAAACAATTAGAGAGAGAAGCCTTGTTTGAGCAGCTTAAAAAAAGAGAAATAAGAGGTTAGCTATGAAATTGAACTCTACTGCCAAATATCATTTGTCAGCAGAGACACTGGGTAAAAGGTTCAAATTCCTATTGCTTGATGTAAAAGACCATCATTTCTACAAAAGAGGGAAGAGACTGTCCTGTCTTTTAATTCACACAGGGCCAGATTCACTCATGGAATCGGCCAGCTTCCACTGATGTAAGGTCCCCATTGAACTGGGTATTTATATGGGACTCAGCACTGTAGTATCCGAGTGCCTCATCAACATTAATGATCTTATTCTCACCACCCCTCTCTGAGATAGACAAGTATTATTACCCCTGTTTTACAGATGGGCAACTGAAGCATAAAAAATCACATGACTTGCTCAAAATCACACAGAAGTCTGTGGGAGATCAAGGAGCAGAACCCAGGCCTCTTAGTCCCAGTCTAGTGCCTTACCCACAAGTCAATCCTTCTTCTCTTCCTAGAATCAGAAAGTCTTCCTGGAAGTGGTTGTGGTTGCACAAGTCCTCTCCAAAATGCATCCTACAGGAGGGCCTATGGGAAGCCAACACAGCCCCAAAAGTGGGCAGTGCCATTTAGGAAACAGTAGCACAACTGCCAATATATCTGGTACATTTTAGAAATTTAGAAATGTAGAGCTAGAAAGGACCTCAGGAGGTCACTAGTCCACCCCCCTTTCCCCCTGCACTGAGGTGGGATTAAATATACCTGATGTTCCTACCCTGCTTGTTTACCTGTGTCAGATCTGTAGCTCCCAACCTGCCTGGAGAGTGCAAGAATGTACTGCCTGTAGTGTCCTGTTATATAGCTAGCGAGCCCACTAGTAGTGCTCACTATGTTCAGTTTTAGAAGCTGCCAGTCAAAGCAACAGTTTATATGTAGGTCGGCCTTGCATGTTTGTGTATGTTTAGTCAACATGACTGTTTGGCACCCAACTGCATTCCTGTGATTTCTTCATATTTCTCCATTGTTGTGTGAAGACCAAAAGAAACAACTCTGCCAATGCCCAAATATGAAACTTAACATGTGACAAAGACCAAAAGGAGGCACACACGATACATCTTCATGCTAGAAAGGTGAAATGCTGCAGGGTTAATTCTTGTAGCATAAATAACTCTTCCTATAATCTCTCGCACTATTCTTTATTTCCAATTAAAATCATTTTCATATAAGTGAGGGGACACAAAACTTGTTTGGAACATAGGGAACTTTGGGACCAAACTGAGTGAGTAACATCCCTCGGTATAAGGTATGATCAGATCTGCCTGTTTCTTTACATGGAGTTTATGCAACTGGTGTTGATATGTGACCCGTGAGGAGTTTCAGAGAACTCTGCATGAATTTCCTGTCTTATTATTTGTAGCAGATATATCATTAGAGATTCTTGTTTTATAACTGTACTGCATTTTAAGACTTTTTCTGCCCCCTGCCTCAGAGAGTGGGGCACCGGATATTGTCAGGCTGTCATCTCTTCCATTACTCTTCAATTATTCATGACATTGTCATGAGGTTTTTCAGCATTACATTTCACCATTAGTTTGGGAACTGGGAAGTGTCTGGATTGGATTCAGGCCCTATGGAATGTGTTTTCTGGGTGGCGTGCAAGGATCTGGGATCAGAAATACTAATAGGATTCAATACGTAAAGAATGAAAGGGTAGGAATATAATTAATGCTAGTCAACATTGTTTTATGGAAAATAGATCTTGTCAAGCAACATTAATTTCATTCTGAAAAGAGATTACAAGTCAGGTTGATAAAGGGAACTTGGTAGATATAATATATATACTTAGGTTTTGTAATGTATTTGATTTAGTGCTGTGTAACCCACACACCTCCTGGCTATGGTGCTCCATCCCCTCTAGTGGCACCAGGACCACTTAGGGATTAAGGAGTCTGCTACAGCCTTAGCTAAGGGCCATGTGGCTTTTAGCTCATGCCGTAGAAGATCATGCACTAAGCTCCAGAGGGCCCAGGTTCAATCTCACTGACCAGGATCTGTCAGTGTTACACTACATCATATTCTGATTTAAAAAGCAGCACTATACAATATCAATAAAGCATATATTAAAAGGATTAAGAACTGGTTAAATGACAGGTTTCAAAATAATTGTCAATGGGAAATCATTGAATGGAATGTTTCTAGGGGGATTTCACAGGGATTATTAGGCCCGCCATTATTCAACATTTTCATCAGTGGTCTGGAAATCAGAATTATTACCATAGCATGGGGCAGCAATGCCAGATACAAAAGTAATTCCGTCAAGTGCAGAAAGTTATAACAAGAACCAGTGGCTGGAAGCTGAAGCCAGACAAATGCTACCTGGAAATAAGGCACATGTTTTTAACAGTGGGGATGATTAACCATTGGAATTAACTACTAAGGGACATGGTAGGTTTTCCATGTCCTGAGATCTTCACATCAAGGCTGGATACTGTTCTGCAAGTTATGCGTTAGCCAGACCCAAGTTATTGGGCTCAATACAGGGATAACTGGGACAAATTTAAGGTCCTGTGATATAGAAGATGTCAGACTGGATGGTCTAATGGTCCCTTCTGGCCTTCATCTCTATGAATCTATGACCTGCAGTGACATGGCTCATTCTCTGTACAGCATGCGGGAAATATCTCTGTTTAGATCCATGCTGTAGAAGTTGTTTCCAAATTATCCAACCCAGCCATTTCCTAATGGTACTGAGGATCATAATGATAGGTGTTCGTGTTTTATATTACCACAGCACCAGGAGACCATCGCAATTATGATTAATGCTCCATTGTGCTGGTTGCTGTGCAAACTCTCAGGAAAATATGGTCCCAACTAGCTGATCTGTAAAGGGGGTACCCACATAGGCAGTTTTGAGTCTTTTTTTGCCAGTGCATGGGATGGGGGTTAGAGGGATGAGAAGATCTGTCTACCTAATAATTAAATCTGAAATTACACTTCCTCCGAGTCATATAGTTACAATAAGCAAAGCCACATGATAAAGATCAGCAACACATAAAACGGAAAGGCTTTCCAAAAGCTTCTCATGCAGTGTGGAGCATAGCTCCTTCAGTGCATGGTCTATACACCTGCCCTACACAATCTTAGTGGTGGATTAGGGTGCATAGAAAGTATATTAGTCATAAGTCACTAGGCATATTCTCAGAGAGAGTGAAACTCTTCTGGGCCAATTATGTGTATTGCATATGACAGAGCAACTGTTTTCTGATGTGCCCTATACATTTCTGGCATTTGCTGTTAGATCTATCATTTATTTTGACAGATCACCTCAAATTTTAGTGTAAAGTACTACATGATATTTCTTCATCCTCTTGTGACTGACCACTTTTCAACAAGGCATGTGCAGTATGTGATGATAATACACATAAGTTCGAAGAGGCACATATATCATCTGTGCCAAAAAGCAATCTCTTGCACTGTAATATTTTGGTTCATAAGAGATTTTATGTTGTATAGAGGCCTACTCTATTTATCCAGCTTCTTATATGGAGCCCCATCACTGTAATATTTAGGCACCCATTGTGTGCTTATGGAAATGGGAGTGGACAGAGTGAATAAACCAATATTTGCTAAATTATCTCTGTATCCTTTGATCTAAAGGTAAATATATAAAAATTTGTTCAGGCACTAATTACTTTGAAGACTTAGAGCCAAAGACTTTTTCTAACAGTTGCACACAAGATGGCTAGTGCCACATATAGGCAGGGTCCACATTTATTATTCCATATCAACCTGGTTGCAATTTGTGCTCACTGACTTCATATTGGCCTCTTTGAGATTCATGTTGAACATTGTACAATGTGAATTTAGGTGTATCTACCTATTTTTAACTAACCTAAAGCCTTGTTTCGAGACCCACCACCATAGATTTAAAGAACATTCTTAGAGGACAGAAAAATCTAAATGGATCAAGAGTTTAACATGGCAGCTGCTGGCAGGCAATGTAATACATGTGTGTTTCCCAAATACTGCAGATCCTGGCAGATCTGGAAGCTGGACTGAGTCCTGTGAATGTTGTTTGTTTTATCATCAGTTAACTGAAACTGATTTTTATATCCACCTTGGTGTGTCTTCCCAGCCGGTTTTAACCATTTAACAGAGCCACTGGAGAATTTTCTGACGGAACAGCCTCCTGTCAGAAAATGCTGATTTAATGGAATTAAAACATTCCATGGGAATGTGTTGATTCCTTTGAGAGTTTTGATGGAAGCCAGGCTGGCTGACTGGCCAGACTGCCTGTCTGGGTGTCTTCCTGGACAGCTTCCCGAGTGACCTGGCTTCCTGGGGAGCTGGGCAGCTCAGGAGCAAGCTGAAAAATTCAATTTCAGTTCTCCTGAAGTAGCAATATTCAGAATCTTTTTCCTCTGAAGAGTGTCAAAATTTTGACTTTTCATCCGAATTTGGGACAAAAAAAAATCAAAAATTTGTAAATTTTCATCAGAGGGAATTTCCGTTTTTGGGTCAGCTGTGGTATTCAATTGCATTGCTGAGGCATTCATCTCCAAGTCTTAAAAATTGAGGTTCCTCCCCCCAACCCCCTCCACCCCCCCCCCCCAAAAAAAAAACCCCCATGCATTATAAAAAAATAGATTTCATGCTCTTCTCTTCTGGTTTCTGAGTCTTTATAGTTGGGTCATATTTCCAACATTTTCCCTGGGATCAGGAGGGCTAGAAACTTTTTTTTTTAAATGAAAATTGAGTTTCTCAGAAAGTAGAATGCTTCCAGGAGATGGGACAAACACCAACTATCACAAGTGTGTGATAATATCATGAAAGTTGGCAATATTTGTTATTTCATTCCTATACTTGAAGCAGTGATGGGGTGTGCTGAAGGTGACCTTAAGCCACTTTGGCCCTCCCCATATTCTGCAGCCACGCTGGGACCTGCCTGCCCTGAGTGAAAATTTGAACAACCCTGAGGCTGCTATAATTTACGTTCTGCTTCTCACAGCTCTCAGGAAGTAGATACTAGCCATAGTGCAGTAAACTCCATGCACAACCTCTCCACCTACCCCGTATGCCAGTAGAAGGGCCTGTGTAAAACCTTTATGACAGCTCTACACTGACCTTACAAGCCCCATCATGGAGTCATTTCCACCTTCAAAAGACAAGCCTGGGAACTTAAATTAATAATTCTGCTGGACACGAAAAACCAGGGGCTTAACAAAGACACTGGTTTTATGGCTCACTTACAATAATTCATAACACATTCTGCTGCCTATTATCCTCCCTTGTCCCTAGATCAGTAGAAGTATCCACTTCATTTTAAGTGGTATCCTACAACATGTGAGAACCCCTTATGCTTCACAATCTTTCCCAGCAATTTGTATTTAGCTTGGACATTCTGATTACCTTCCCCGAGTGGAGAGAGAGCTCTGTGAAGCTCAAAAGCTTGTCTCTTGCACCAGCAGAAGTTGGTTCAACATATCACCTCACCCACCTCGTCTTTCTTAAAGTTTGAAATTTACATTTTTTCCACAGCAAGCCTTCCCTTTCCACACTGTTTTTCCCCTCTCACACTCACATACACACCATGTTATTCATTAGCTACCTTACCCATTCTTTCATTAAAATTAGGGTGAATTCTTTACTTTGCTAAAAAGAATGAAAGGTTGTTCAATTTAATAAAGGTCTCTTCCAGCCTGGGTCATGTTGAACTTTCAAGATGCAGAATAAATCATTGCATTCCTCAGACTGTGGTAAAGGCTGTTACTAATATGCAGACTCAAGAGTCAAACACCTGCTCATATACACCCGCTGGCAACTTTGCTGGTTGCCAGGCAAAGCTTTGTTTGTTTTGTTACTGTTTTCAAGAGTCATTTGAAAAAGCATCCAAACATAAAAAAATTTCCATACAGTCTGGGTCTCAGAGAGAATTATGAATTATGCCCTGAGGAATAACAAGTTTACTTTGATCTGGAACATTGATTTTGATAAACTAATTGAATGCTGCTTATTTTTCCATTACCAACCCCCTGGGGCATTTTAATGCTTAATTCCAGGGGGAGGGAGGGGAAACGAAACCCAATCTCATAGTGTTAAGATGACACAGTGAGTTATTTGCACATGTTCGGAAGGGTGTTTAGTCACCCTCTATAACCAATAATTACCAGGTATAGCTTGACTTGTAAAGAAGGATCAAAGCTAGATCTGCTGATTGAAATTTACCCTAGATCTTCAGTTCCCTGGGTGGCAAATGGGACTGCCATCCTTTTAACGAGATGTTGGTTATTAGAAAATAAAGTAAAGCCCCAGTAATTATTTTTTACCTGCTGTTATACACAAGGTCAGCAGGAACGTCTGACTATAGAGCTTTTACGAATAAATGATGAAGTCCATAAACAACATCAACGTACAAAAGCAGCTGCTACTGGAAAATGCTGAATCACTGACGCAGGATCAGGAGTTTTATTGGGATGGAGGAGCCTAAAACTTTCTCAGTATAGCCTACACAGGACTAAATCCTTACCTCTTTTCTGCATGCACCTGAGAGGGGAAATAAGGAATGAGAGTCTCTGACAGGCAAGTGGCTAGGTAAAATACATTCATTGCACATCGGTACACATGGGAAGGTATGCATGTTTGGTGTCAAGGGACATGTCACATCTCACACAGAAACAATGGGTCAGCCCTTTAGTAACTGTAAGTCAGTTAGTTAGTTGCAGCCAGTAACCATTAAGGAGAGCTTGCTGTTTCTGCTGAGAACCAGTTGGGTCAGCTTGTTCTGAGGTATCCTGCTATGCAATGGTGCTGGTATCTCATGGTCCCTTACAAGTGGCATGATCCTTATTCCCCCCAGTATTCTGTGAGAACAGGATTCTATCCCCAAATAAAGAACAGGAGTACTTGTGGCACCTTAGAGACTAACAAATTTATTTGAGCATAAGCTTTCATGAGCTATGCTTACGCTCAAATAAATTTGTTAGTCTCTAAGGTGCCACAAGTACTCCTTTTCTTTTTGCTAATACAGATTAACACGGCTGCTACTCTGAAACCTATCCTCAAATAGTCTCTTAAGTAGAAGCAACTTCAACTTTTCAAAAACTTGAATTTCTTCTTTTGCAGCTTTGTCCAAGGAGCATAGCTGCAGTTTGTGCATTTGTGTAGCCTGAGTTAGTACATTCAAGAACGGGCTTCGCTTCTTGGAGCCAGACAAATACATGCACCCACAAACTTTAGTGGATCTTCAGGGCTAAGAGCAGAGTGAACAATCTCCTAGCGAATAATAAATACATGATCCCATCAAAAGAAGTCACAAGAGATTAACAAGTCGTGACAATATCCACTGTGCGTTATAATTTTTCTTTCCTATTCCTAAGTCTAGTACTAGGAAAAGAAGCTCCTATACTGTAACAGCATAGGCAAAGCTACCTACTTGATGTGCTATCTCAAACCCACACTGAAATTTTGATTTAAAGGCCTGCCATGGACCATACAGGTGATTTTGATTATGAAGCTAACCTGTGATTTAAATTTGGTTATGTTTAAACCAGATTCTAACACACTTAGGCCAGGCAACATGGACAATGTCAAACCATATTCAAAAACAGTATTCTGGTCTAGGTCATCACTTTCAATGCAATGACCTTCTCCTGTGTAATTGGAAATGGTGATTCCTGTGCTGGAGGTTGCCTTTACTAACCAAATCAGCAGGTTTATATCAAAGATGCTAATGGTTTAAGCTGAGAAAGACATCTTTCTTTATTTAGAGGAATTTCTGGTAACAGACTGCAATCTTATTCCATTATTTAGAGCTTTAGGGTGTCCAGGCATCAAAAATATCTGTTACTGCTTTGTACATACAGTATGGTACTACACAATGTATACCTCATCACACCATTGAAAATGGCTGACCACCTGTGGTCAGAGTTATGGGAGCATGAGGTAAAGAATGAATAGGAATTAACAGACTCACAACAAAGTTAATGGTCCTCTCTGATCAAACCCCACCAACACAGATAGTTTCAAGAATATTAGTTGACATTAGAGATGGGGCTGAACCAAACTGTATTGAATTTTGGGGGCTTGAAGTCCAAACATGCATCCAGTTTTGAATGGGCCCTGAACTAAAACCATCAGATTGAAACCCCCCATGAATTTGTCATTTTATCCTCATCTCTACTCTGAATATATTAGAGACTTCTCTACCTGATTAAGATCTGTTTAACTGGATTGTTTCTAGATGAATTCTAATCTATTTGCTGCTATTCAGCATTGCTCTGAACAGTTCAGAATGGCTCAGGCAAATTATTTCACAAAGCTTTAATTACGGGTGTTCCCATATCCAGGAGATAATTCTATTTACCCAAACTTCACTGTTGCATTCAGAACTTCTGATATGAGTACATATGATATTTTAATAAGCCAAAGCAGCGATTTCCCATCATGGGAGAGAAAAACAGAGATTTTTACATATTGTAGTCTGTGAAGTACAAGTTTCAGAGTAGCAGCCGTGTTAGTCTGTACCCGCAAAAAGAAAAGGAGGACTTGTGGCACCTTAGAGACTAACAAATTAATTTAAGCATAAGCTTTTGTGAGCTACAGCATCCAGTGAAGTGAGCTATAGCTCACGAAAGCTTATGCTCACATACATTTGTTAGTCTCTAAGGTGCCACAAGTACTCCTTTTCTTTTTGTGAAGTACAAGTAATGCAAAGATGATGGGATGCTTGTTTTGCAGGAAACACTAAACCCAAAAGCTTTGTTTAACCAAAGTTTCTGGTCAAAATAGATATGAATCATTCCCCATTTAAAAAACATTCAAAACTTAATTATTTTTAATAACATATCAAGTTCATATTTGGATTTCTCTTTTAAGGTATCAAAGTGCACATCAGCAGCTCTGGAATATAAAGTCAGGAGTAAGTCTTATGAGAGTTATATTTTAGTGTTTGTGATTTAAAAAAAAAATACCATGCAGTGAAAAATGTGGAATCACTTTACTATTACATTACTCCCTAAAGATAAATATTGTCCTCAAGTCCTTTGCAAGTTAAGTTATTTAGAAGCAATAATGAATTCATACCAGTAGATTTCCACTTTATATGTTGATGGAATTCAACCTATTTAATTTTTCCATTTCCTACTATGACATTCCAGGATGCAGTCCAGACCAGTGAGAGGCTTTGTCACCCTTGCCCTGCAAACTCAGGTGCCTCATGATACTTTGCTGCTGTAGCTCCCACATAGGCCTCTCACAAACAGTTTTCCAGTATGTGGGTAACTCCATGACTGTCTGTGTATAGCTGCAGCCTGCCAGTCACACTTCAGCTTCCACCAGCCTTGATTACCACTTGCAAGATGACCCTAACAGACTCCCAGTTCTGCTTTTCCCCCCAAACCATGTGTTCTGCACTGTCCAGCCCTTTCCGGGATAGACCAGCTAAAGAGTTTGGTGCTCCTCTAAGGGGATCAGTATACAACAGTCTGTTACCTTAATTGAAGTTATCCAAACAATTCACAATAGTGGATTAGTTTTAATTAAAGAATAAAACAAGTTTATTTAACTACAGAGATATAGATTTTGAGTACAAGTATAAGGCATTAAAGTCAGAAATGGTTACAAGATAAAGATAAAATGCTTTCTAGTTCTAAACTTAACAAACTAGACTTGGTTCAAGATAAAATTCTTACCACATGTTCTCAGCAACAGGGCTGACCAAATTTCAGATCAGGATTTCCTACCAAAGTCCATCGGCTGTTTTTTTTGTCTTCCTAGGTGGAAAAGAGAGAGCAAGATAGGGAGAGATAACTTGGACGTGTGTTTTCCCTCACTTTTATAGTTTAGTCCCCCTTTTCAAAAATTCGTTTTCCTCAGGTTTACCCCTACATAACGTTCATTCCTGCTGTGAGGTTGGAGTCTCATGGTGAAAGAGATTCCATGCTGTTGTTTGCTGGGATGCAGATGTTCCTTCCCCTCTTCCTTGCCAAAGAATGGCCACTTAATAGGTGATGGCCCATCAGCTTTGATGACACCTGGCTACAGGCATCAACTTGTCCTTCGTCTTTGGGAAACAGGTTTACCACCTCCCCAGACTTGTCTGGTAAACACACTTTGGTCATGATTTCAGCTTATGTCTATAACTGTATATATAATGTTAGTACACACATTTCATCATGATATTGTTGACCAATGAGTTACTAGTTTTCAAATGATACCTCACAAGGCATATTTTGTACAAAGATCATTACAATAGTATGTAGGGTGTGAATACAGAAGTGTATTCCAATACACCCATGTGTTTCTTGACAGAAATACTTAGAATGTAACTATATAAAAATAATTTATTGGTAGGATGTCTGAATCTGTTGTTTTGAGACTCCTGATGCTTCATATTTAGTGAAAGCTAAAACACTTCCACATAATAGAATTTATGTGTGTTTAACTAAAATGTCACATTTATTAATGTGGAATCCCAAAGTAATTGAATGAAGGGTAAATTCACTGGAGAGGCAAGCATCCTAGTGGGTGATACACACCTGGAAAAATTTGTCAGCAAGTCTTTGTCTTATGCCTGCATTGTTGCTGTATGTTTAAATACAAATTGTATAGCGGACAGTTCATCCAAAAGCAATTTATTTGATTCTGCTGTAAGGAAATACCTTTACAGTGATACTTCTGTGGCTCTACATAAGTGGGTATGGAGATGGACATTAACACAGAACATTCAAACTGACACTGAATATCAGATTAGATAGAAAGAAACATGCAGGAAAGGTATACTGATGATTAAATTATAGTTTGGGGAATGTATGCAACATACATAATCAGACCTCTTCATTAAGCCTTGACACTGGATGAACATCTGTTGCACAATGACTTGTCCCTACTGCTCTGTGTTGGTACAGTCCTCTTAGCTGGTTTGGGTAACTTGACCAGACTTGCAGAGATGAGACCCCAGAAGCGAGATCAAGGTTCAACCGCAAATTTAGCTTGCACAGCTTCCCTCTGTGAATTGGATCACAAATCTATTGCAGACTATAGGAATAGCTTAAACGTCTTTTGATTTTCAAATTACTGCACGCCCAGTTTCACACAGTTCCACGACCACCACTCCCAAGAGAAGGAGGCGGGTGGTGGTGGTCGGGGACTCTCTCCTCAGGGGGACTGAGTCATCTATCTGCTGCCCTGACCAGGAAAACAGAGAAGTCTGCTGCTTGCCAGGGGCTAAGATTCGAGATGTGACGGAGAGACTGCCGAGACTCATCAAGCCCTTGGATCGCTACCCCTTCCTGCTTCTCCACGTGGGCACCAATGATACTGCCAAGAATGACCTTGAGTGGATCACTGCGGACTACATGGCTCTGGGAAGAAGGATAAAGGAGTTTGAGGCGCAAGTGGTGTTCCCGTCCATCCTCCCCGTGGAAGAAAAAGGCCGGGGTAGGGATCGTCGAATCGTGGAAGTCAACGAATGGCTACGCAGGTGGTGTTGGAGAGAAGGCTTTGGATTCTTTGACCATAGGATGGTGTTCCATGAAGAAGGAGTGCTGGGCAGAGACAGGCTCCACCTAAAGAAGAGAGGGAGGAGCATCTTTGCGAGCAGGCTGGCTAACCTTTAAACTAGGTTCATCGGGGGAAGGAGACCAAAGCCCTGAGGTAGTGGGCAAGCAGGATACCGGGAGGAAGCACAGGCAGGAACGTCTGTGAGGGGAGGGCTCCTACCTCATACTGAGAATGAGGGGCAATCAGCAGGTTATCTCAAGTGCCTATATACAAATGCACAAAGCCTTGGAAACAAGCAGGGAGAACTGGAGATCCTGGTGAGGGCAAGGAATTATGACGTGATTGGAATAACAGAGACTTGGTGGGTTAACTCACATAACTGGAGTACTGTCATGGATGGTTATAAACTGTTCAGGAAGGACAGGCAGGGCAGAAAAGGTGGGGGAGTAGCACTGTATGTAAGGGAGCAGTATGACTGCTCAGAGCTCCGGTATGAAGCTGCAGAAAAACCTGAGTGTCTCTGGATTAAGTTTAGAAGTGTGAGCAACAAGAGTGATGTAGTGGTGGAAGTCTGCTATAGAATACCGGACCAGGGGGATGAGGTAGATGAGGCTTTCTTCCAGCAACTCGCAGAAGCTACTAGATTGCACGCCCTGGTTCTCATGGGCGACTTTAATCATCCTGATATCTACTGGGAGAGCACTACAGTGGTGCACAGACAATCCAGGAAGTTTTTGGAAAATGTAGGGGACAATTTCCTGGTGCAAGTGCTGGAGGAGCCAACTAGGGGGAGAGCTTTTCTTGACCTGCTGCTCACAAACCGGGAAGAATTATTAGGGGAAGCAAAAGTGGATGGGAATCTGGGAGGCAGTGACCATGAGTTGGTCGAGTTCAGGAGCCTGACACAGGGAAGAAAGGTAAGCAGCAGAATACGGACCCTGGACTTCAGGAAAGCAGACTTTGACTCCCTCAGGGAACTGATGGGTAGGATCCCCTGGGGGAATAACATGGGGGGGAAAGGAGTCCAGGAGAGCTGGCTGTATTTCAAAGAATCCCTATTGAGGTTACAGGGACAAACCATCCCGATGTGTCGAAAGAATAGTAAATATGGCAGGCAACCAGCTTGGCTTAACAGTGAAATCCTTGCGGATCTTAAACATAAAAAAGAAGCTTACAAGAAGTGGAAGATTGGACAAATGACTAGGGAAGAGTATAAAAATGTTGCTTGGTAATGTAGGAATGAAATCAGGAGGGCCAAATCGCACCTGGAGCTGCAGCTAGCAAGAGATGTTAAGAGTAACAAGAAGAGTTTCCTCAGGTAGGTTGGCAACAAGAAGAAAGCCAAGGAAAGTGTGGGCCCCTTACTGAATGAGGGAGGCAACCTAGTGACAGAGGATGTGGAAAAAGCTAATGTACTCAATGCTTTTTTTTGCCTTTGTCTTCACGAACAAGGTCAGCTCCCAGACTGCTGCGCTGGGCAACACAGCATGGGGAGTAGGTGGCCAGCCCTCTGTGGAGAAAGAAGTGGTTCGGGACTATTTAGAAAAGCTGGACGTGCACAAGTCCATGGGGCCGGATGCGTTGCATCCGAGAGTGCTAAAGTAGTTGGCGGCTGTGATTGCAGAGCCATTGGCCATTATCTTTGAAAACTCATGGGCGATCCAGACGACTGGAAAAAGGCTAATGTAGTGCCCATCTTTAAAAAAGGGAAGAAGGAGGATCCTGGGAACTACAGGCCGGTCAGCCTCACCTCAGTCCCTGGAAAAATCATGGAGCAGGTCCTCAAGGAATCAATCCTGAAGCACTTACATGAGAGGAAAGTGATCAGGAACAGTCAGCATGGATTCACCAAGGGAAGGTCATGCCTGACTAATCTAATCGCCTTCTATGATGAGATTACTGGTTCTGTGGATGAAGGGAAAGCAGTGGATGTATTGTTTCTTCACTTTAGCAAAGCTTTTGACACAGTCTCCAATGGCATTTTGGGGTGTATAAGTAGGGGCATAGCCAGCAGATCGAGGGACGTGATCGATCCTCTCTATTTGACATTGGTAAGGCCTCACCTGGAGTACTGTGTCCAGTTTTGGGCCCCACACTACAAGAAGGATGTGGAAAAATTGGAGAGAGTCCAGCGAAGGGCAACAAAAATTATTAGGGGTCTGGAACACATGACTTATGAGGAGAGGCTGAGGGAACTGGGATTGTTTAGTCTGCAGAAGAGAAGAATGAGGGGGTATTTGATAGCTGCTTTCAACTACCTGAGAGGTGGTTCCAAAGAAGATGGTTCTGGACTATTCTCAGTGGTAGAAGATGACAGTACAAGGAGTAATGGTCTCAAGTTGCAGTGGGGGAGGTTTAGGTTGGATATTAGGAAAAACTTTTTCACTGGAATGCGTTACCTAGGGAGGTGGTAGAATCTCCTTCCTTAGAAGTTTTTAAGGTCAGGCTTGACAAAGCCCTGGCTGGGATGATTTAATTGGGTATTGGTCCTGCTTTGAGCAGGGGGTTGGACTAGATAACCTCCTGAGGTCCCTTCCAACCCTGATATTCTATGATTCTATGATTCTATGAAAGCCTTATATACAGGATCTCTGGAATTTCCAGCAGGGAGGAGCTTATGAAATTCTACATGGAATCAAAAAAGATTACACGATAATAAATATTCTCCTGATTTTTTTGCTAAAGCTATAGTTCTCAAGAAAACTGCACTTTCAGCATTTCTTCCTCTCTAAATGATACTGTATATGGTATATGGTACACAAAAGTGTGGATAGCCACCATAACAAATTCCTTTAAGTAGCCACTGTCAGGGGAGTGTTTGGGGCTCCAATGCAGCACACTCACTATTACAAACTCCTCCTCCTCCTCCTCCGTCAAATCCTGCTCTAAATGCCTTAAATGTTAATCTCAGAAGTCAAAATAAAATCATGGGAATTAGTCCTCCTAAGCTTTGTGTGAGCACGACATGACTGAAGAAGGGAGTCTGGGGAATTAAATTGTTTCTCAGATCACCCTTAAAATCTATTATTTTAGCAGTTGAAAGGAGACAAATGCCAGACACCATGCTCTAAAAATGTCATTTATCAATTTTGAAAAATGGGAAAATTCCAAAGGACAGGATGACTGCCAACATAATTCCATTATCTAAAACGGGGTAAAAGAGATGACCCAGGGAACTACAGACTGGTTGTTAGCCTGACAGTGATTCTGGATAAAATAATGGGATGGTTAATTCAGGACTCTGTATTTTTGACTTTGATCATTACTCTCAGTCAGCATGGTTTCATAGATAGTAGGTCTTGTTAAACAGACTTGTCATCTTTTTCTTTTCTTTTCTCTTTTTATGCAGGATTAAAGGTCTGGTTGGTAAACGCCATTATGACAATATAGTAAATCTGGATTTCTCAAGGGTGTTTGACTTTTTTCAAGTACTATATGATGTTCAGATTTTAAAAAACACTCTTGCATTACATGGAATTAATAAAACACATGAGATGGCTTAAAAATGGACTTTAAAAACTGTAGTTTTTAAAGGAAAGGAATCAATGTGCAGGGCTGTTTCTAGTCGGTGGTCCCTCCCCCAGAGATTGGTTCTCAGTCCATTCATATTTAATATTTTTATCAATGATGTAGATAGTGATATAAAATCTTTGCTGGCAAACTTTGCAGATAACCCGAAGAATGGACAGATTACTGTTACAGTGATCTGAATCACCTGGTTAAATGGTCACAATCCAATACAAAGTATTTTTAATGCAGCCAAATGCAAGGTAATGCATCTGGGAACCAAGAAAACACATTATATCTACAGGATAGGAGACTCCATCTTGGAAAGCACTGACTCAGAAGAACTTAGAGATCATTGCAGTTTATCCTCTCCGAATCCCCCTGCTCGTCCCCTTCCTTCATGGGGCGAACAGGCAGTTATGCATTGCTCTCAACATATTCTTAGCACTTGCAGCTCTGCATTAAGATAATGACTATAATCAAATCTCATGCTTCAAGGTTTTAGCTGGTTGCCTTCAAGAGGCAGAAGAACTTTATTCCCAGATTGGCAATTGGCTTGATATATTCTAAGGTCTCTTATTCACCTTTTTCGGAAGCATCAGAGATTGTCCACAGCTGAAGATTGGGCTGGGTGGACTAGCATTCTGAAGTGGCACAAAGAATCCTTCTTCTTAGACACTTGGCCAGTGGGCCTTGTTCACATGCTCAAGATCAAACTGATTGCTAGATTTGGGGTCGGGAAGGAGTTTCCTCCCATATCAGTCCTAGGTGGGTTTTTGCCTTCCTCTGCAGCCTGGGGCATTGATCACCTGCTGGGATCATCTGGGCATATCTCACCTAACCAGTTCCCTGCCATTTGTAGTACAGGCATTTGTGGCACCTCAGGCCTTCTCTGCACTACAAATTATGTCGCACTAACTTATGTTGGCACACAGCCTCTGTAGTCATTATATCATTTGTATGTGTCTACACTTGCTCCTTGTGTCAGCAGTGTGCGTCCTCACCAGGAGTGCTTGCACCGATAGAACTATCAGTGTGGGGCATTGTGGGACAGCTTCTGAAAGCCAGCAACAGTCCACGTAAGCAATGCAGTGTGTACACAGTCACTGCTTCGACCTAACTACACTGATATTAACTGAACACCTCTCGTGGAGGTGGAGTTGTTAAGTTGGTGTAGCAGGCAAGTTATGTTAGTGGGAGTAAAATTTTATTGTAACCACTTACAGAGTTGGGTCGGCATAAGCTGCCTTGCACCAACCTAACTCTGTAGTGTAGACCAGAGCTCAGTGTCTCCCGTTCTCAACCCATGGCACTCAGTTTAATCTTCTGAGGACTGAAATGTTTTGGTCTAATTAAAATCTTTGGGTTTAGTATAAGAGTCACTGGAAGAAATGTAATGGCCTATGATTTATGGGAGGTCAGACTAGATGATCAAAAGGTTCATTCTGGCCTAAAACTCTGAGACTTTGCTAGTATAAGACATTTCTCTGAGCTCAAGACAATACACTGGGCAAGATCTGGGAGTTTTTGCATTGACTTTCATTGGCTTCGGATCAAGCCTGTAATCCATCCGTAGAATGTTTTTAAAAGACAATGCAAAGAACATGGTATTATAGCCTTCCTGATTCAGATGAAATTTAAGGGTGGAAATTTTCAAGGTATCATCCAGAAATAACCTTTTCTTTGATCCTAAGCTATCAGAAAACACAGTCATTCAATACCATATAGGAGGCTGTCTGCCATTTTTACACCACCTTTCATGCAATGCCTTACAAGATTATTTAGTTTTATTATTTAAATAACACAGACTAGATTATATACTCTGAGAACTGGTCTACACTAGAAAAATTCTATCAGTATAACTGCATCAGTTGGGGGACGTGATTTTTTTTCAGCCAATTAAGTTAATCAATTCATATCTGCCATATACTGATATAAGCTGTCCATGGTCACATCGCAATTTGTGATATGGACCCCTTTACATCCTCTTGAATACATGGCCTAAGGCAGGTTTCGCTACCCTCTCCCCTCTTTAGGTGAAACCATGAGGTCCTATCACCCTTAGACTGGGACTCTAGGTTGCAGCTCCCCCCTCCCCCATTTACCAGTTTTGATCACATGTAAAGCTCAGCTGTGTTTGGTACCTGTAAAGCTTTTTCCTCTAGGAGCTTGTAACCAGCAGGTGATTAAAGTGGCTTGGAGACAGTTTCTTCAAAACAAAGAATTATGTATTCACCCAAATGTACATAGCAAGTAGAGAAAAGGGATAAAACAACAAAAAGACCTATATGCCTAGGTCTTACCCATAACTTGCAAGGTCTTTAGGTAATTCCCACTCATTCATTCCTACTCCTGGGCTAGGAAAAACAGACAGCTCCTGCAGCATTCTCTCAGTGCCTGCTCAGGCTTATTCCTCTCCAGGCCTTCTAATGCTTTAGTATCCCCTTTGGTCAGGCCTGGGAAGAATAAACCTTGCTAGCCTGGTTGGAGCCAGACAGGTAGGCCTTTTCTAGTTAATAGCTCCCCAGTTATACCCTTATCTCTTTCATTCTTTTGCCTCCCGTCCCCCTTTCCACAACCTCCAATGGCCTTCTTTAGCAGTCAGGCCAGCTAACATCGGGCAGGCAAACTGAGGAACTTATGATATTCAATAAAAAAATAAAATTAATAAGCCCTAGTGTGGATGCTTTAAGGTACCTTATACTGATATAGTTTATTTTGCTTCTTGAACTGAAATAAGCTATACCAGTAGAAGTATTTTATACCAATATAACTTCATCTCCAGTGGTGGGAAGGCATTTTCCCCATATAGTTAAAGTGGCAAAACTTTTGGGTGTTGAGAACCCCTTAGCACAAAGAGCTTTGGGGATTCACAGCAATGTATGTAGGATGGAAAAATTTTTAAATTACTCATACCGTCTGGATTCAGAATCAGGGATAGCCTTTCAGGATAATGTTCTCTGTTTCACCATGAACATAATTTAATGCATAGAAGTGGCCTAAAAATTAGGGATGTATTAAAAGAATGGGAGAGTGGTATAAAAATATATCAGAATTATATGACTTCATGCTGTTTTTGCCCCTTGATGACTGACTTTGCTTTTAGATACCTCCTCTCAAGAAGGACAGGGCTTACCATCGAGTGGCAAAATTCAGAGGTGGTGCAAGATGTTCATAAACAGTGTACATAGCAATGCAATGTAATCTGCAGAAATTTGATATTTTGCCAGTGTGCAAAACACAAGTAATTTTCAAGTTTAAAGGGCTGAAGTGGGTACAGAAGGTCCAAAGAGTGAAATCGGGTGATCAGCTAAAAAGAGGTGATTTACTGGGCAAAATCCTGCCAGGGCACAAGTGGCATCACCTATCCAAAATCTGCTTCAGATGTAGAGTAAGCAGGCCTAACACTTCTTAAATCCAAGGCTGAATTTGGCCCTTGATTTCTAATGTCTACCAGATAAGGTGCAAATTGAAGCGTGGATGGGGTGGCTATTATCTGACATCCTTGTGTTAGTTGCTTTTTGTCTGCTTGTGCTACAATAGGATAGGTCTACCGGAAATTAACAACTCATGTGCCCTTTCTCTGCTACAGCACCCTCTTGTATTGTTACTCATTTTGCAACAGGATGCCAAATCAACATAAGTGATACAATTTAGCAGCTTTAATACTAGTTTACTCCTGACACCAGATTTACACTATCAATGAATTTTGCCCATAACAATTATAAAAATGTAACACATCCCATCAAGTCATCCAGTTGATCCCTCAGTACATTTTCAGTGTTTTGATCAGTCTAGTTTTAAATGTCTCAAGTAATGTTAGTTGGGGGTGATTTTTTAACTAATGCAGTGATATAGGAAAATGTGGTCTAGATGAAATTAATATTAACTAGGTGTACCACTGGTCAAAAAATATATACAAAAAATAATTATAATGGCTCGTTGCCAAACTGGAAGGATGGTGATCCCACAGGGATCTGTCCTGGGTCTGGTATTAATAGATATTTTCATTAATGACTTGTATAAGGCAGATAGGCTTATAAAATTTGCCAATGATATCAAGATGGGAGAGGCTGCAAACACTATGGAGGACAGGATTAGAATTCAAAATGATCTTGCTAAACTGGAGAATTGGTCTGACATCAACAAAATCAAAATCAATAAAGGTAAGTGCAAAGTACTACACCTAGGCAGAAAAATAAGGATTAACTGGCTGGGAAGTAATAATAGAAAAGGATCTGGGGGGTTATAGTGATCATGGTGGTTAAATTGAACATGCCAGTAATTTGATGCAGCTGTGAAAAAGGCAAATATCATTCTGTGGTGTATAAGCAGGAGTGTCATATGGGACGTAATTGTCTCACATGGGACGTAATTGTCTCACTCTACTCAACACTGGTGAGGGTTCAGCTGGAGTACTGTATCCAGTTTTGGGCACCACACTTTAAGAAAGATGTGGAAAAATTGGAGAGTCTTCAAAGGAGAGCAACAAAAATGATAAGGTTTAGAAAACCTGACCTATGAGGAAAGGTTAAAAAGACTGGGCATTTTTAATCTTGCAAAAAGAAGACTGGGGCAGGAGAGAGGGGAAGAGACCTGATAATAGTCTTCAAATATGTTAAGGGGTGACACAAAGAGGATGGTGATCAATTGTACGCAATGTCCACTGAAGGTAAGAAAAGAAGTAACCTGCTTAATCTGGAGCAAAATATAATATGTGAAAAAACTTTCCAACCCTAAGGATATTTAAGTGCTGGAATAGGTAACCAAGGAAGGTTGTGGCATACCTGTCATTGGAGTTTTTGAAGACTAAGTTAAACAAACACCTGTCAGGGATGGTCTAGATATACTTGTTCCTGCCTCAGTGCAGGGGATGGGCTAGTTGTTCTTTGGAGGTTCCTTCCAGTCCTACATTGCTATGATCCCTTGGTACAGTTTTTTTTACTATTTTTACCAGTCTAGTTTTAAATTTTCTGAATAACAAATCTTCCACCACTTCCCTTGGCAGAGTAATCCACACTTTAATATGTCTGATTGTAGGAAGTTTGTCATGTTATTCAGCCTAATTATTTCCTTGTCTTAATTTTATCTAACGGTAATATCCTAAATAATACCCCTGCCCCCCAAGATTTTACTTGGTTAAGACTTACATCTGTAGAGAGCCGGATGTTTCTGTTGGTCCATTGACTTCAATGGACATTTGCCAATTTACACCTGATGAGAATAGGTTTTAAAATTTTTCCTTATAAATCACTGTTTCCTCACCCCAATCATTCTGTTGTTTGTTTTGTTTTGTTCTCCCTCCCCCTCCATCCCCCCCAGCCACCCAGTCATTCCAAATTCTGTGATCCACCTCTAAGAGAAATTGGCAGGTGGGTGGATGAGTGAGTGAAATAGAGACATGCCACTTTTGTGCCACCTAATCCTGGGCTGTTCTGAGGCCTGGAGCTGCCCATGGCATAATTTAGATAGGTTCCCATGGGAACCTAAGTTATGGCAGTCTCCCTGGGTTGCCCAGGGAGCTGCAGTATAGGCCAAATTCTCCACAGTGATGTATGAGGTGGTCTAACCTCTGACATGGCCCTACCTTGCTCCTGGCACACCCTCTATGCCAGGGCTTGTGAAGGTGTATTTGAAGTTACAGCTAATGATTGCCTTCTGCAGTGCCTGCACAGGGGGAATCCTCCCCCAAATAGATACAGGACTTCTAGGGATCTTTTACTAGGCTTAAAGTGGCTGGAGTGGGGCTGAGGATCTCACTGTCCATGTTGTATAGAAGTTCCCACAGCTAAAGGTGATTTTTCAGGTGCCATCTCGACAGAGTTGTATAAAGGAACTATCACTTCCTCACTCCATTAATTAATGCATTTGCATTTCCCATTGGGCTCTCATCCGTTTTGATGATTGTCCCTTTTTTATTAAGGGTTCATGACAGCCACATGCACCTCAGTCAGCTTTAGGCAAAGTATATACAGCAAAACCCTGAACCAATGGAGAATGATTAGCCTGCATATTCTCAATCTTTGGTGCTTCAATAAGTATGGAAAAACCCTTTCTGTTTAATGCACTCAAATGTGTAGGTCACAAGGCTTGTTTCCAGATAGCAAATTTGAAATTTACTTTCCATAAATATTTCATAATGGTCGCTTAAAATTTTGTTTAGTGGAGCTTGCTGTCAATAAATTTGTTTGCTAGACTATTTGCAGGAAGTGAATGCAAGAGTTAGGTGCACACTCCTCTAAAATTTTAAATGAGCATTTGTGAAAATATTTTTTCAGTAATCACCCACATCGAGGAACAACTCTACACTGACAGAAGGATGAATGAGATGTCCCAATATAGGTCTTTTTTTCCATCTCTAACTCCTCTGATTATTCAGAGTGAACTCTAGCTGGCATTGTAAAGAAAAAGTAACACACTACACCCTGTGGAAAGGGTGGCTATCTATGGCATTTATCTGTGGGAGTAAGCTGCTACTTCTGTTTTCACTTACAGTTAGCCTGCAGTGATGCACCCAACTGTTCAAGGGAAAGTGCAGTACCAGCACTCTAGATCTGTGTAAACTGAAAACTTTCAGTCAAAAATCTTCTGCTGAAAACGGAAAATCTTGATTCAGAAAAAACACCATGATGTCTCATGGGAGTTATAGTTTGGGTGTCTCATGTACCCCTTTTCTTTTATGGGATGGGTTCTCTGGATGGACTACAATTTCTATGATGCATCACAATCTTGCATCTTGCTGAACCATGGTGGCACATCATGGGAGTCCCTGGCCAGAGTGCATCATGGGAGACATAATCCTGCCGGGGAAGCTAGACCATAGAAGAGAATGGAGGCAGGCAGCAACAAAAGTACAACTACCAAAGGCTAAGAAAGGAGGGTGCCACGTTTTCTTCCCACAACTTCTTCCCACAGCTTCCCTTATCTCCCAAGGGAGCATTCTCTGTGACACCCCAGTCCCAATTTTCACTTTGAAAATATGATCAACCTGCTGAGTCTAGGTTGGTGCAGATGACATCACTTCCACTTATTTTGGGCATCATTGCCACTGTTTATAAAAGAGTTTAGAAAAGAAAAGAAGACTCTGGAGACTTCCTTAAAATCACTCCATAGAAAGGTGAATAAAGCATCTTCTGAGGGTGAAAAGAAGGAGAGTAAGACCACTGAAGGATGTCTGCCAGAGCTTAGTATTGACCTCTCTTTATGAAGTTAGAACTAGAAAGCTATATGTTTCTTAGGCCTTGGTGGTTTTGTAAAGCATCAGGGAAAGGATATTTTAGTCCCTTTTAAAACACCATGTTGTTGTAATCCAAGAATCCCATTTCCAGGTTAGTAGAGATTATTGCATAAATGTGAAGCTGTAACAGTGAGTCAAAGGCGAAACAAGGGTTAGGCAAGAGCTGTTAGAGGCTGTTAGCTACTGCAGCTCTACTAAGTAATATATCTTGTACCAAGACACTTTTATTTGAGACTACAGTAGAAGTTTTGCCATTTACTTCAATATGACCAGGATTTGGCCCTAAAAGAACAAGTGTATATTGGCAATGGCATGATTTCTGTTCAACTGGATCTGTAGACACTTACAATCTTCTCTCCAGTACATTGGGACAACATGTGTGAGCATATTCAAGCTAGCTTTGATGAAGCTAGCTTGTTCACAGTAGCAGCCAATAGGGACCACAGGCTACTCACCCAATTACATACCTAAGGACCCAGGTTGGACTGTACTCAGCTGCTTTCCATGCCACCATGGCTACACTGCTATTTTTAGCATGTTAGCTTTGGTATGCCTACACGTGCTGCAGTTGCACCAGCCAGTTGCCATTTAGACATATCCTTAAATGCCATACTGATCAGAACACAAAGCTGAAGTCAAATACCTGGTCCCCTCTGTAGTCAGCTGAATGTTGGCTACTGAGCGATCTCACTATCAAATATTTATGACTCAGACAACCCTAAATAAAAATTAAATAGTGAGAGAAAAATGCATACTTTTTTTTCTTTTGCATAACTTCCATCGAAAGCAAACTCCTTCCATGGAAGAAGGTTAGATGCTTGACAATGATCAATGTATTTTTTCCCCACACTAACTGAACTCGTTTTATAACTGTTGTAAAAAGTTATAGCATGCAGTACATGGAATATGCAAGACTAAGCTAACACTTTAGGCATTAATTATTAACCATAATTCATATTCTCTCATATCCTGTTGTCACGGCACCCTCTCTTATTATAGTTTAATGAAAATTGCTGCTTTTGCATTTTTAAAACTGTTAGAACATGCTGATTATTTACAGTATCACACCACAACAAGCAAATAAATACATCCCTGAAGTTTTCAATTTCCTGCTGCAGAAGCACTGGATGTTACAGAACTTTGTTGGCTCATCCATTGCTATCAAGTGAAAGTCATGGAGTGACCCAAAGCCAAGTCAAAGGCAAATTTCTACAGTATCTACACCAAATCAGATGGGATTCTGGGAGATTGTCAACAACCATACTTGGAGAGAATTTTGTCATGATCTATTTTGTTACACACAAAAATATCATTTGTAAAAGGTGCTTAATTTTATTCAGAAATGTAGAACCAAACTATAAGAGAATTCTTCTCTCATTATTGCAGTAGAACCAAAATACATAATACACATTTACATATGAGTTTAGTAGTCCTATAGCTCTCATTATGAATGTCTGAGTCACTTATATTCAATATGATTAATATTTTCTTCCTTTTCAGTATGCATTTTTATATGATGATCAATACAGAAGCCTTTTTTTTAATACCTATGGGCATTTACAGAAGACTTTTGGAGCCTAATGGATTAATTATCCTGCTGGGGTTGCATTTTTAGCAAAAGTTCTAATTCTGTTCAATGTGATCATTGATTTTGGGCCAAATTCTCAGCTGGTATAAATTGATGTAGCTCCACTTAAGTCAATGGAGCTATGTCAATTTACAACAGCTCAGGATATGGCCCATATAAAAAAGAAGAGATTCAACAATTTGACATGGTTTGTGGGGAGGGAGGGAACAAAAGCTAAGTCAGTAAAAGAAGCGTTCAATTTTATAAAAACTAAATGTGATTTCTGCTCTCGCTTGCAACCAGTTTTTAATGCCATTGATTTCTGTAGAGCTAATACTGATTTACAGCAGCCTCAATCATTAGAGTTAAACTGATAAAAATCTGGTATAACAGCAAAATCCGGTTACTCTATGCATTTTAAAAAAACAGATTAGAAAATAAGCACTGCCCACTCCAACAGTTAAAATAATACACAATGTGACTTTCCCTGTACTCCTTGCATGAAAGCACATTGGATGTATAAAGAGTGCAGGACTGATTCCAAGTAGGGTTGTCTCCCTTCTCTCAGTACATTTCCTATCTCCCAATCCCAGCTCCTGTGTATTGGTTTATGAACCCTAGGGACCATTCCAATTATTTGTATCTGCAAAAGTGGGTTGGATTTCTTATGAGATTTTTGGTAGTTCCAACTGGACTGGAAATGCTGAGGAAAGCATACTGCACTTTTGCTTCAGTTCCTGATAGAACCGGAAAGCACAAAATAGTATGAGAAAATCGTAACTGAACTTTTCTAACCTCAAAGTGATTGATTTGCAGCCAAAGTTTGAGTGAAATTGCAGATCAGTTCTTCCTCTGCCCACAATGATTGAATCATGCCATGGTTTTCTTAGTGGTTGTTCAATGCAGGGCATTTCTACCATTCATTTTATTAAATTAACACAGTACATTTCTTATCTGTGGAAAAATCCCCTCTGTGCAACTTTGACATCCAAGAATAGAACCTAAACCATGTTACAAAAATAGATTAGGACCTAAGATATCCCTTTATGACTAAATGATTCATGTGTATAAGGTAATAAATGGAACAAATAAGAAACAGATTTTCCTTAGCTCTAATAGATGAGCCAAGAATTGGACACTGCAATTTTAAAAACATAATTCTCTGCAGATGTAATGACAAAAAAATTAATGAAATTCAGAAAGAAGATTTGGGAATATCTGCAACTTGAATGGAATAGCAGGGAAGGAGGGGAGATGATACTTCGAGAAAGAAAAGGGCTAACGATGCTTTTCCTGTCCGAAGAAAGAATTACTGTCCAAACCATCTACTTGTGGTTAACGTCAAGTGTGGCACCAACTGTCCACTTAAAGAAATACTAAGACTAAATTGCTGATCAGTAACATAAATCTCATAGACTATAAAGCCAGAAGGGATCATCATAATCTTCTAGTCTGATCGCCTGCACGCTGCAGGCCACAGCAAGTGACCCATGCCCCAAGCTGTAGACATAGAGGAAGGCAAAGCACTCTGCATCCACTGAGCCTGGTTCTAGAATAGGCTGATCTAGCCAAGGGTAATATATAAATGAGCTCCAGAACTCCCATGCTGCAGTGCTTCCAATTCCAAATAGAAGGCCTTCTCGTCCTGCGCAACTCTGTACATAGAGCCTTAGGACTGGACCCTACAATGGAAACATTGATGGCTTCATAGCTACCTTCCAGTGGCTTCTTGACTGAGATCTGAAATGCCGTTGTCATTCAAAGACTGACTTTTTAAAAAGAAAATCTCCCCAGCCTCACTTGTACTTAGCTAGCTGAGAAAAAAGTAGAAACTGGTCAGCCCCTTTGGATAAGGACTTTCCAGAACTTTTGTGCATCCTTTGAACTGAATGAATCTGTTCCAAACCTGTTTTGAGTAAGCGTAGTTAGAGCTAGTTGAAAACTGGGGAAATCTTACATGAAGATGATTATGAAAAATCCATCCTTTCTCTTCCCCTTGAAATTAAAAAAAAAGTCAAATGTAATTAATTTCACAATTTGGAAAATGTCAACCCACTCTAGTAGTTACATCTTTTCACATTCACCTGGTTTCCACAGTTTCCTGGTTTCACCCAGGCTGGAAGCAGAAGTATTTGAATACTGTGGGAGGGGTTGTTCAGACAGTATTTCCAGGCCAGGTAAAGAGAGTGTGTGTCAAAAATCTCTTTGGGGTGAGGAATGGGAGCTGTTATGACATTTTCAGACCCAGTTTGGAATTCAGAGAGTTTGGAGAAGGCTTGGTTGAGAATATTGAACTAAACCAAATCTCTAAGCCTTTGGGAGCCCCACATTAGGACACAGCAAATTAGACATGTCATCTGGCAGAAGAGAGTGACTGAGCGTGTGAGGAGATCTTGTGATAGTTCCTAATTCCCTACATAATAAAGAACTCTTCAGAACATCTACAATTAGTGAAATGGAGGTTGTCTATAACAAACTAAAGGGCTCAAAATTACAGCGTTATTGTCAGTTTCCCATTTATCACCATTGAGCAGAGTGAATATTACAAACTGTTTGAAAAAGGGTGAAATATTTTCACAATAATTTATTGTACTTCCCTTCCTTCTGAGAAGCACAACTCAGAGAATTTAATTCTCAGAAATCAGAGTAAATGTACATATCATCATGTTGCCAGGTTATCACTAGTCTGAATAAACTCAGATTTAAAAAAAAATGCTTTTACCATAAACTACAAATGTAGCTAAAATTCTTCATATGATTATCTGGTTAACAGTATTCAAATTATTTTCCTTTTATAAGTATTATTTATCAGCTGCTGCAGAAGTATGTAGAGACCTCCATCTTCTTTTCCCTATAAGTATCATTTTAGCTATGAAGATTTCCCCAAGGAGTCTGGCAAAGTCCAAATTTTCCTGATTCTGAGATCACTCTATCAGTGGTTCTCAGTCTTGCCCATACCCTAACCCTATCTTACTGCAGGAAAAAAGCATTGGGACACCTTTCCCATCTGACCCTAATAAAACGGTGGGTGCTTGTTTATCTCTGAGATCTGTGGAAGGTCAAGACTCCCCCAGGTTGTGAATGGATGTTGTACACGATGATATCCCACTGATGTCAATGGGAGTTTCACACCCATTAACCAGTTGTAGCATCAAAAGAGGAGCATGGAATTGCAATCCACAGACTGTTAGAGAATAGGTAAAAGCTGGACCGTTTCCAGTTGCAATGTACATGCATAAAATTCATAGTAAGGAAATGCAGTGATGAAAAGATCTGTTAGGTGAGATCTACCAGTGCAGGACTACTCACTACAACTTGGGTTAGATAGTGCGACCTTTACTCACATCAGCGAGACTTCAGTGGGACTACTTATGCCTGTAAATACTCACCACTGGGAGTAAAGGTTGCACAATCTACTTCTCTAACGGGGAAAGGAGTGAAAGCATGGGTGGTTTAGCTTTGGCAGAACTTTTAGAAATTCTCTCTCTTTTTTTTTTTCATTAGTTTCTATTAAACTTTTTTCTCCATTTATTTTAAAAGCTGAAAAATCCCTGGGGCAAATCCTCAACTGCTACTAATCATTGCGGCTCCACTGAAGTCAATGCAGCTACTCTGGTCAAAGATCTGGCCCCTTCCCTTTTAGCTGGTGCAGTTTTCACTAGTAAAACTCTTTGTTTGTGCTTAGCCAGAAAAGGTAGCTTTGCTCTTCTTAGCAGAGCTATGGTTTGAAGGCCACATGGCACATTTCACAAGCTGAATCTTCCCTTGTGAAGGGGGTGTTGTCAGAGTATTCGGCAGGCCTCTTTCTGCAAAGAAAGACTGAGAAATACTGTGATAAAATTTGTGGTGAAGTAATGAAACCAGCTGCAATGCCTAACAGTTATTTATTTAAGGGTGTTATGGGAGGGGAGGGGGCTTATTGTGTTTGGAAAAAACAAAAGCGTCTATGAAGTTCCTTTGTTTTCACTGGAGGAAGCCAGAAAAGGATGTGGTGAAGTGGGGACTGTGATCAAGATGGGAGTGGTTAACCTAGTGTGTGTGTCAGTTTGCTGCTCGTGAGAGAGTAAGTTGAGAGTCCTAGGGAGTAAAGTTTTCTATCCATGGAATAGTTACTGCACAAGCAGTAGGAATGCAAACTTCCTCTCCACTGCCCTCTCAGCAGGAAGGAACCACCTCTGCACATAGGAGAATTGTTCAGTCTCCATAACCCTTCTGTCCACTTTCTTTGGAATATCAATAGTGCCCACTACTGCTAAGGGTAACTGATGTTCACGCCTGATCCCGATCAGAGAACTAGAGGTCAAAAGCTCTGTATTATTTAGGATCATTCTTTTCAAACTCAGTCATTATGAAGATTTCCTTTATTAGATGATTCCCTTGCTACCAGGTTATTACTAGAATATTCTGCCCCTGGCTTCTGGAACTCTCTCTTGCTCTTTGTGTACAAGCTGACAACACTTACATCCCTCAATAACACACACTTCTTCTACAAAGCCTAGAAGTATTAAACTGCTTCCGTGAATTACAGCCACACCTCTAACATGCTCACACAAAAATATTTTTGTGCGGTGAGCCATCTCTGAGAGATCAAGTGCATTTTGCGTTTGGACTGTTTTCTGTCTATTTAAATTGTAAGCTGCTTGAGTTTTGATGTTAAAAAAGCAGATAGGATTAGTAAACACAGTGGGCCTGATTCTGTTCTCACTCCCACTGGTATGAAACCATTTATTTGAGTGGTGCTACTCCTGAAGTATTCTGGGGTGAGATGAGAATTAGGACCAAGATCTACACTACAGTTACTTTTTGCCTAGATGCTAACAAGTGGACTAGGTTAGAAATCCTTTCCTTGGAAGAAACTATGTAACTTACATTTTCGTATTTTGTTTAACTGCATCAGGTCTCATACAGTATTGATTTTTCTGTATGAGTGTCTGCTTAGATTACTGGAAGTGAAGCACCCGCATTATAAAAGATGCTGAAGACGATAGCCAGGAATCTTGTAGTTGGCAGATACTTTAATTTCTTCTCCGCTTCACTGAACTTGCTGAATAGTCTTTGTATACTAATGTTCTAAGGTCTTTCTCAGATTTCCCAGAACCCAATCCCTTAGACACGTGAATGCTCTTCTGTAACCACCAGAAGGTCATTGCAAGAGAACTTTGACGCCAACTTCTTACTGTCTCTCAATCTTTCATTTGAAAGTACAGTTTCCCATTTCCAAAGTAGTAAAGATGTTACTGATTATGAGAGGCTCTTCTCTATGCTCTTCTCATAATATTTGGTTGTCCTCTTCCAGTTTCCCCCCAAATATTCTCTAATAACATGGGGAAACAATTTGTATAAAAGTTAGCATCCCTAGTTAGCAAACCTCTACTACATATAGTCCAGGTGAAACTGAGACTAAATACCCAAGATAACTAAATCCCCTCTACCTGCAGCTGAATAAGTCTAATTTATGCACATTTTTTGAAAACACACTCCCTCATCTGGCTATGTAAAATTAAACTCAGTTGCACCTTCAGTGTGTGAAATATAGGCACCTCAGACCAACTTCTTTCCAGGCCAGTTGGTAATGTTCATTCAAAAGCATCTTTTTTGTAAGTAGTCTCCCACCTAAATTTTTAAATAGTCTCCCACAATTATTGCTTCCTTCAGGACTTGCTATTTGGGTCCACTTTTGGAAAATGGCAATACCCATTCAGACAGAGAATTATTTGTATGAATTCATTTCATTTACACATCTTTTCTAACATTAAGCGTTTACAATCACAGTTTTGAGTTTGGAAAACACCCAAAGCAGAAATGTATAGATGCATGAATTTTTCATAATAAAACCTCAAATCCAGAACCTGGTTTGGATTTCTTCACAAACCTGAAACTTAGATCTGAGTCACAGAAGGTGACTGATCTTTCAGCAAACACATTTAAGCTTTAAATAAACATGAGTATGGAGAAGAATTTATGGCTTTAAGTCAAAAAGCTCAATTTTTCCATTGTTTTTTAAAACTGCAATCAAGCAAATTTTTATTTTGGGTTTGTTTGATCCCAAACTCACGGGATCTGAGATAATCTTACCATAATTTTGGTGTAATTCATTGACTTCCATGGAGCTACTTCTACATACACTAGTGTAAAAGAGATCAGGAACAGCCTCCTAAAGAGTCAATCCATATGAATTTAAACAACAAAAAGGGTTACATAAATTCCTTACAAATCAAGCTCTTTGAGCATGATTCTCTTTTCACTTACATCAGTGAGTCATAACTCCATTATATTTAAAGGAGTTACATTTTTGTAAAATCAATGTGAGATCAGAAACAGGCCCATTGAGTTTTAACAGTTAGCTGATGAGGTGAATGTCTCACTCAAAGTTATCACTGTTTTCTATGGCTTACTGTCTTGGATATATAAGGTTCCACTTTTGATAGACCTCCTCTCAGAGTAGGATACATGTTCAATAATGGGTGCATACTATGCAATTTGTATCTGGATTCCAACACTCTCAAATTCTGGGTGCCTGGATTCAGGAATTTGGTTTGGGCCCATATCTATGAAAATTGAAACTGCTTGTAGGACAGGATACTTATTCACAAGTTAACCAGAATGTCTTCAGTATGATGATTCTTCACTTGCATTCTGTAGGGAGGTAAAAGAAGTTTTCCGTAAGAGGATAAGAATAAGTCATAAACACAATTAACATCACTTTTGGTGAATTATACAAACATGAAGGGTCACTTAAAAACTGAAAAATTAGTATTTAAAGCAGTTTTTATATCAATGGAAAAGTATTTTTATACAGTGAGTCAAACTGAAGTCCATGAAATTTTCTTATGCCAGTGGTGAATTTGGTCAATATATCACATATGAAACATCATATAGCATATTTGAATGCCATATAAGTATCCTGGAACATGATCATGAGCTGGTGTAAATCAGTATACTTGTAAACATCTCTGCTGACTTCACCAGGTGAGGGTTTGTCCCATCTTTTATATAATGAACTGGTTGGAAATTTTTCAACAGAAGGTTTGTCAGGAAACGCCAATTCATCAAAAAGGTTTCTCAGGCCTAAGATGAAAGGTCTAGTAGTTAGAGTGAGAGGTCCACCACAGCATAGCCAATAGCCTGGTAGGTAGGACACTCGGCTGAACTGTGGGAGAACCAAGTTCAACTCCTTGCCCCAAATCAGGCAGAGAGCATATGGGTCTCCCACAGCCCAGCTGAGTGCCCAAGCTATCAAGTCAGACTCTCCTGTTGGAGCTGTTCCACTTTGTATAAGTTAAATAATCATTGTGTCAAGAGAGGGAGAGACTGACTCTGTAGCCCGGTGGCTAGGGCAGAGCAGGGACTTCAACCTGGATCTCCCACATCTCAGGTGAGTGCCCTAATCATTGGGGTATTGGCTGTTTCCCTTCTCTCTCTCATGTTTTTCCATGAAAATTTTGAAAACTTTCATTTTCATTCTGCATCAGAAATGAAACAAATTTCAAAACCTTAAGTTTTTGCTAAATGGAATTCTTGTTTTCTAGCCAGCCCTACTTATGTCTCTGAAGTATCCTTATTGTGTCTCTGATACTCCACATATAACATAAAATATGGGTTACTCTCACATATATGAAACACACAGGATCTGTCATTATGCTTATACCGGGGGAATTACATTATTACTAGTAATGGAGAGAGTCAAATTCTGTGGTGACTTAAGTATAGCAATGAGGAGTGATTATAAATTACACTCTGGGTGTAACACAAGTGGCACTTACATTCCAATGAAGCAGAAGGGGATGTGTGTAGAAGGAAAAATATCTAACAGGAGGGAATAGGATAAGGTGTGGGGGGACAGAAGAGCCGCTTTACCTCACAGCTTCTTGATACTTGCCTTTCCTGCTACAGTGCCTTCTGCACCACTAGGAGTGTAAGTTACACTCATTTTGCACAACTGGTGAATGATAAGGTGGTACAACTTATATTATTTTCTCCCAGTTAACCCCCCTTTAGGATCTGATTTTCAGAGGTGCTGAGGACCTACAACTTTTGCTTGACGACAGCAGCAGATAGAATACTCCACAACCCTGAACAATCAGGCTTTTAATGACTAATTTGGGTCTAATAAGGGGTGGATTTAGGGGCAGGCAACCCAGGTGACCACTGGGGGTGCCAGGCTTGGGGGGCATCAGGCTTGGGGTTCTGTTTTTGCAGTTAGTGACAAAAAGGGAAACAGAATGTTTGAAGCAAAATGTTTCAGGTATTCCATATGTGGATTCATTTTTCACTAACCTCCTAGAATGTTCTGGACCTTTGTAGAATCTCGTGGAACCTTCCAGACTTTCTGAGAACGACATTTTCCTTGAATCTCCTAGAATGTTGTCAGCCATGCCCTTGAGAGTATATAAGAGGTGGGCATCACCAGTCAGTCTCATATGACAGAGATAAATCATGCAGGCAAATCATCCATCAAAGTAGTGAAATGGGCTACAAATGCAATAAAAAAATAAGGTATTCAAAACTTTAAAAATGATGGGGGGACACCAAAGACACTCCTCGCCTGTGGTGCCATTTGATCTAGGGTCGGACCCAAGTCTAATTATCTCGCCAGTTATATACACACAACTCCCATTGAAAATAATGGAATAATTGATGCCTGTACTGTTGTAATTCACATCAGAATATACAGAATAATAGAATTTGACCCAGAATGTCTAAATCAGTCAAACCATAATGTTTGCATAAAAAACCCACTCACACTAAAAATAACGTGTAGGGTGGGGGAGTTAGCCAGTCAATAACTATTTGATGACTTAATTAAAACAAATCACAACTTTTCCAGCAAAGAAATTAAGTTCCCCATGCCACCTGCTGATTTGCCAAAAGCTGGAGTGAAAGTTTCCATTTCAATTAATTAGAGCAGCAATGCAATACAGAAGTAGCGCTAAATGTGAGAGGTTCACATCCTCCCAGCTGTGAAAATAACTTGTATTAAAATAACGAACTTCAGACTGAAGGCCAAAATCCACATGGCAAGAGCCCTAAAATAAAAAGCAATGGGCCTGTTTGTTCCATTTTCCGTTTTGCTGAAAGGGTTGTCTCCTCTCCTGTGCTCAACAGCTAAGCACTAATTAGTAACTGAAACTGGTAACAAAATTGTAGTAGATTCCGTAAGTTTCGCTTCCTGATGACACTAGTTATTTGTTGTGTTTATTTATGCAAGGACATATTCCTGATTTAGCAAAACAGTGGCTAATGGGAAATGCAAGGAACGCGCAGTTGTTGTTGTTCCTTGTTGCTTCAAAAATCCCCGTTGCAAAGGGATGAGGGACATCACAAGGAAGGGATTTGAAATAGCAGTCATAGACCCACTAATAGCCAGAATAGGGTTGTCTTTTTATTTGTACATTTATAAGCCTAACCTCAACATACACGTGGAAGATGTGACAATCCCAAGGAGTTCTTGACTGATTCATTCAGCAAGGTGCATTGGGAATGGGATTTACATCTCAAGGAATGACAGAGATGGGGGGGACTTGGTTCCAAGAGGCTGAGAACAAATACTCGCTGAACAATGCAGTTTCATTCAACCAAAACTGTTTGTGAATGCAGCTTGAATTCAGCAAATAGCTTTGTTTTCAAAATGAAATATTTCTTCTTTTAATTTCAAAACAACATTTCATTTCAAAATGTTGCTAGATTTAACTTAAAAAAAGGGTAAAAAACATCCAAAACCAAAATGAAACATTTCATTTGACCTGAAACAATTTTTTTAAAAAGTCTACGGGGCCACTGCACTGAAAAATCTTACCCAGCTCTAATTACAAATAGAGGCAGAGAGTGATTCCTATTCCTCATATCCCAACTGCAGACTCAGAGAGTGGTGGAGATTGGAGAAAAGAGTTATTTTTTCAGTCCTCTGGAGAGCATGGTTGCTGTACTGTCGGAGGAATGTCATTACTCAAAATCCCTTTCAAGTAAAGGGAGGAATGTTGGTTCATGCAGAAGTGCCTAAGGCACTGGACGGGGACTCGGGAGATCTTGGTTCATTTCTGCCTCTCCACAGGCTTCCTGAGTGTCCTGGGGAAATTCTTTTAGGCCTGGATTCACAAGGAGAACTTCAGAGGTACAGCGTCTAACTTTTTAGCCCCTTGCTGCCTTGTGGAATTCATGACCATGAGTCAGGCGCCCAGTCTCCCTAAACAATACACAAGGAGAATTAGGTGCTGTCATAAATATAAAAGGGAGTGTAAACACCTTTAAAATCCCTCCTGGCCAGAGGAAAAACCCTTTCACCTGTAAAGGGTTAAGAAGCTAGGATAACCTCGTTGGCACCTGACCAAAATGACCAATCAGGAGACAAGATACTTTCAAAGCTGGAGGGGGGGAGAAACGAAGGCTCTGTGTGTGTGTGTGTGTGTGTGTGTGTGTGTGTGTGTGTGTGTTGCCGGGGACAGAACAGGAATGGAGTCTTAGAACTTAGTAAGTAATCTAGCTAGATATGCGTTAGATTCTGTTTGTTTAAATGGCTGAGAAAATAAGCTGTGCTGAACGGAATGGATATTCCTGTTTTTGTGTCTTTTTGTAACTTAAGGTTTTGCCTAGAGGGATTCTCTATGTTTTGAATCTAATTACCCTGTAAGGTAGTTACCATCCTGATTTTACAGAGGTGATTCTTTTACTTTTTCTTCTATTAAAATTCTTCTTTTAAGAACCTGATTGCTTTTTCATTGTTCTTAAGATCCAAGGGTTTGGGTCTGTGTTCACCTATGCAAACTGGTGAGGATTTTTATCAAGCCTTCCCCAGGAAAGGGGGTGTACAGTTTGGGGAGGATTTTGGGGGGAAAGACGTTTCCAAGCGGGCTCTTTCCCGGTTATATATCTGTTAGACGCTTGGTGGTGGCAGCAATCAAGTCCAAGGGAAAAAGGAAAATAGTTTGTACCTTGGGGAAGTTTTAACCTAAGCTCGTAAAAATAAGCTTAGGAGGTTTTCATGCAGGTCCCCGCATCTGTACCCTAGAGTTCAGAGTGGGGAAGGAAACTTGACAGGTGCCTAAAAAAGAGATTCACAGATGCATGCATTGCAGGGAGCCATTTAAGCTAGTCAGTAGGACATTAAGTGGATAGGAGAGGTGCCTCAGTTCTGCCCCTAAAAAGAGGGTTAGGCATCTAAGTCCAGGCTGGAGGGAAGCATCTATCTCTGCTCAGGATTCACAGCCATGAATCCTCTCCTGGAGGTAGGCACTCAAGCCAGGTTAATCATCTTTTTTGAAAAAAAAAAAAAAAAAGTGGTGCTGGTGCCATTCGCTTATACCCAAGAGACCAGTGGTTAATGTACACCTGTAGGATATGGAAGACCTACGTTCAAATCCCCACTCTGCCTGATGTGGAGCAGAGACTTGAATCTATGTCTCCCCCTTCCAGGTAAGTGCCCTAAATAATAGTCTATGAGGTGGTCTCTACAATCTCTGCTGTGTAGGGGCCTTTAATAAGTTTCAGTGGAAGTGGAAGGAAGCTATTTTTTTAGCCATTGCCTGTGGTTTTCCTCTATTCTTTTCAGGTTCTTATATCACAGTTATCATTATGCTATCTGCACATCTTCTACTATCCAATCTGGGATAGCTCTGTGCATCTCTCCCTCCCAGACTGAGAGCTGGAGTGAGTATATCTTCCAATTGTAGGAAAATACAACTAAAAATAATATAAAGGAAGAGATGCAAATTGAATCCGTTAGGGAAACAAAGGTGTTCGAAGTGGTGGTCAGGTCACATAGCTACCAAAGGGGAGAGAAAGAGAACCTGTTTAGATGTTGTGAGGTGGGAATGGGGAGCAACTGTAAATGTTGGATAAAGAAAGTGAGACATCTTTAAATAAGCTATATCTGATAACACAAACATATCTACCTGCTGCCTGTGCATGTGCTCTTGGCTGATGTTCCCTAAGTGAGATCCCCCTTTCTGTTTAGTTGATTATCTTAATCCACTAGCAATGCATTAAAAACTAAATCCTAATTAAACAATGTCCCCGTGAAGATGTATAAAAAAACAAAGACTTTTAAGAATGTTGTTCCTTATTGGCACTTCCGCACGATTTAAGAGACCGGAAAGCCTCAAATATCATTTGGGAAACATTTATCTATAACTCTTGCACAAGCCAGATTAGAACTATTCTCATTTGCTCACAATCAGCTGTAATTAATTCCTCTTAAGTTTCAGTATAACACCATTCCCCGGCCATATCAATGATTTCAAATTAGGCTAATCACTTTAGAGACACTATAGTTCATTCTTTTCTATGTGGCACAAAACTGTGGTAACAGATGAAATATTTATGAACACAGATTAAAATCTCCCCGGTTGCAGGTCTAAATGTACTTGACTATAGCTTTAGGGAGTTTTCTATGTTTTGCTAATACTTAGTATTCTGTTTACTTTGGTTTTACATGATGTGTGTGATTAAAAATGATTGTATGACATACCTTCTGCTGGGCTAATACAAACCTGTTGCTCTGTAGTTGCGACGTCTGGGGAGAAATAATTAATTCTTTGTCTTGCACATCAAATTATCATTATTCATATAGTGCCATATAACTGGCAAAGTGTACCAGAAACATCAGTCCCTGATACTAGGTTCTGAAGGCAGGATACCAAAACCACAACATGGCATGTGGCCTTCATTTGAGACAGGCCTAAAATGGAACCTCCAATCTTGTACTCTGGAATTTTTTGATGGTGAGAAATGTTCAAATTAAAACTCTTTGATCCAAACTTGCGCCTCTCATTCTGATTCCAGGTCAGATGCAAAGAGGAGGGGCTCTTTTCCTGGTTCCAGCCTACATGTGGCCAATATATCTATCATTTTGGTTGAAAATCTCATGAGAATAGCCACAGCAATTTTAGCACCATAAAAATCCAAAAATAAACTCATCTCAGACCATTCAGACTGGAACCTGAACTCTACTGTCAATCTAATGTAGCTCCTAGATGTGAATACCACCTCCTTGGCCCATCTCTAATCTTATTAGCTGGGACAGTGTGTTCAGAGGGGAAACTTGTAGTGAATGGCATAAAACAACTCAAATGAGATTAAGCAAAGTAACACAGTGGATTTTGCTGGCTGGATTTACAGCCAGTAGAATGTTTCCTTTACTGCTTATTGGTTTTTTTCCCCCATCTTAAACATAATTTGTGTTTTCTCATAATATGCAATAATTTACATAATTCGGGGGCTCACTGGGGAGGCTGAGAGAGAAGTGTAAAGTTCTGCTACGTTTGGCTCCAGCACAATTTTAATCTAATTGAACTCTTAACCTCTTCTCCTCTTAGTAGAAAAAAAAAAAGACTCTAAATTCTTGTTTCTTTATTCAATTGCAAGTCCTTTGGCCCAGGACCTGTATCTTTCTGTGTGTTTATACAGTGCCTAGCACAATCAGTCTTGAGCCTGATTAAGGCCTTTAGGTGCTGCTGCAATATAAATAATGAATGCAAATCAAGAGAGCAGTATGGGAGCAATCTTTAAGGTAATCCTATATGTGAAACTGATGGTTTTATCTTCCAGCTGAAGCCAGTCAAAGTAAGAAATGTAGATGCTTACCTGAAAAGCCATAGAGCAGGAAAATAATAATCCTCTAAGTGATGCCTGCTTGAAAAGCTGTCAGAGAACTGGCACATCATTAGATTTAGAATCTTGCTGGCAATTTTGAATGCCCTAGGAAGTGATATTTACAGAGTGAGGTCATCCTTGTTTGTTTAGCTGGTCTTCTTAATCTAAAACAATAAATCATAACCCAAGCTAAACAATGGCATAATCAAGAATGGTTTAAAATCCAGGGTCTTATCAGTATGTTTTTCTTTATAAACAGAACTGAAAGCTTCATTCACAAATATTCATTTTATTTCCTTATGGCAAGGAATTAAAATAGTTTTTATCTGATAATACGCCTGATCCTAATCATTGCTTTGGAGTTGCCTGAAAAGCTGGCTATTATTTCTCAACATATACCCTGTCCTTCATTTGGAATTGGGAAACACTTGATGAAGCTGGTGGTGTCATTATTTACATAGCACAATAGGCCTGCATGACACTTTATAGATGCATTGGAGTGGGAGCTCCTCAGAGCTTTTATCATCAAGGTCTAGGTTCTCAAGAAATGAAAATTGGGAAAAATACTTTTCAGCAAAATGTTCCTGTTCTTGGCTTGCGCAATTGCTGGCTGTTTGTGTCCTTCTATCTGTGCTCTGAAGACAACATGGTCTAATGAACTGAGCTGAGCACATCAGCCTGATTCAGCAAAGCTTTTAAGGCCAAGCTTAACCTTAGGCATATGATTAGTCCCATTGAAATCACATGCATACTTGTTTTGCTGGACTGGGCCGCTGTGCTCAGTTCACTAGACCATGATGGGGATCATGAACTCTTGAGTTCTATTTCCTCCATCTACCTTTGACCTTAAAAGTACTTTGCATATCACTTTACAAAGATCACGTAGGTATCCCTCACTGCACCCCAAGTTATCCCCCATTTAACACAAGGGGAAACTAAGCCTCAGAGACCTAACCAAGGTCACACAATATTTGTGTGACAGAGTCAGCTTTAAACCATGTATCGCCTGACTCCCAGTCCTGTGCCTCATTCCCCCATCATGTATTTTCCATGTATTGCATGTAATCTGCAGCACAACCTGAGGGAGGCCATAGATGAATGCCTGACTGCCCTCCTCCGGCTATCCAGGCCTGTGGCCTCACAATGGGAACAATGTGATGTATGCAGAGTAAGATTGTCAGCCATCTTTTGCCCAAACAAGTAAGCATTATCACTCGCACCACATCTGAAATTCACTTCCTTTGTCATGCCAGGCCCCATTTGTCTCAAGACACTGTTAAAAGCAGCACAATTAGGCCATGGGATCTCCCCTGTGCACAGATCCTCCAGCATGCACGGGTTATCATCGAAGAATAGTCATATATCACGTAGCTTATGTTTTCATATCACTGTATGAACATTAACCCTTCCCCCCACACACACACTGCTGTGAGCTAGGTAGGTAAATTTTATCCACATCTTATACCAGGGAAACTGCGACAGAGAGATTAACTGCCCTGCCTGAGAGGGTGGGATCTGAGCACCGTCGTCTCCTGGATTCAGAATGAAATGTGGAGTGAATGGAGTAAGCCATCAGTTGTGAAACTGAACTGCTGTGAATCACTTGACTTTCCACAGCCATTTTTCCCATCTGTAAAAAGGCAGGAACTGGTAGTTATCTATCTCAAAGTCTGCTTGGTTATGAGGCACAACTATATAATGTTTGTAAAGCAGTATATGTAAAGGTGCAGTAGCAACGCCACTCGGGACAAAAGATGAGACTAGAACTTGAAAGTGCATGGCTCTGAACCTCAGCTCAATGTGCCAGACCATGCTGCTGTCACACAGGCTTGCAGTTATGCCCACCTCTGAATTTTCAGCCACAGCTGTTGATTATTATTGATGTCTTAATGCAAAAGAAAACAAATCAAAAATTGAAACTTTAAGAAGTGGGTGTAAAATCTCAGAAAATTAAAGGATGACATTTTTATACCATTAAATGGTGAAAATTTGATCACCAGTTTCACCCAGCTCTATTTTGAGTGCATGTTACCTGGGTGATATGGGTTTAACAAGACAACAGGCTTTTGAATATGTTTAAAAATACAGCCCCAATTCCTTCATGCCAAAGATCTGATTTAAACATAAGCTCTAGGACATTTCCCAAGTCTTTTTGATTTATTATCATTAGTGTTTATTTATTTATTTATTCTACTAGCATTACTTATGCCACTATAGTTAAGCATTTCTATTATACTTCCTACTTTTAATTTCATTGTTAAGGAAACATATGAAAGCAATTAGCTGGGTGGCTTTTTAGTTCCTTTAAAAATATATATATAAATGAAAGAGAGGACATTTAACAAAACCCAAAGGAATATTACAATTTAGTCTGGAAGCCATGTAATACTTCCGTATTTGAACAAGACATCAATGTCAGACTTATTTTACTTTAACAAGCAGCTCACTGCAGCTTTACTAGAAAGAAAGTAATGCTGAGTGAATCTGAAAAGGGTAGAAGGCTTAGTATGGATAAGCCTCTGGGCATTTATATGCATTTCTAAACATTATCTGAATTTCTTGGGTTAAGAGTCCCAGATAGGCTGAAAATCTCATGAGAACAGGCTTTTGCCCCTGGAGTTAAAGGCACAATTGCTATGACTATGTGTGCAAATTGAGGCATTGCACAGTGTATGGACATTTGGGTACCTGGCTTACTTTTGAATAGGTAATTAATCAATTTACATGCACTATTGCAGCAAACAAATGTGTGTTCACAGATACACATATGAATGAACACCTCAAGCCTTTGTGACCTGGGTGCTGCCTTCCTATGGTGCTGTATAAATAATGATGCTACCAGCGTTATTAACAGATATATCTTTTACATGACTGGTATTAGCAGGCCAGATTCTGAAACCTGCTCCATTCCCATTGTGTTGATCAGGCAACACAAAGGAAGTGAAAACTGCATGCATCTCCACTGCTGGGGATTCCATTAATGTTTGGCAGAAGCAGGCTGGATCCTGCTATCTTTTGGGGGTGGACAGGCCATAGGGAGCCATTGCCAGTTGGTGTAGGTTAGAGCACACCTTAGCCTGCTCTAACTTACATTGGAGCCAAAGCAGAGCAGAGAATCAAGTAGCAAAGTTACATTGGGAAGAGAAAGTGAAACTCACAATGCTTTTTTTAAAAAAAAAATTCAGCTGAAATCTTTAGATATAGATCACCAAGTGGTGTAAATTGGTATAGATCTATTCACTTAAGTGGAGTATGCTTATTTACATCAGCCAAGGATGTAGCACTTAGTGTTTTTCTTTACTCTTCCCTACTGCTCACAACTTACCTGTTCCATGATCGGCACTTGAAGACAGCCAGACTTTAAGAAAACTACTAAATTAGTTCTCCAACGTGCACAACACTTCAGGCCTGAGGAAGTTTGAGTGTCACCTTAAAACCTCACAATAGATATTACTGAAATAAACAATCTCAAAATGCAAAAGATATTAATATTTCCCCCTTTTTAAGATAAATTTGAATTAGGGCTGGCATTAATTGCAGTTAACTCACGCGATTAACTCAAAAAAATTAATCGTGATTAAAAACATTAATTACATTTAATCACAGTTTTAATCACACTGTTAAACAATAGAATACCAATTGAAATTTATTAACTATTTTGGATGTTTTTCTACATTTTCATATATATTGTATTCTGTGTTTTAATTGAAATCAAAGTGTATATTATTTTTATTACAAATATTTTCAATGTAAAAATTATAATCAAAAGAAATAGTATTTTTCAATTCACCTCAGACAAGTACTGTAGTGCGATCTCTTTGTCGTGAAAGTGCAACTTACAAATTTAGATATTTTTTGTTACGTAACTGCACTCAAAAACAAAACAATGTAAAACTTCAGAGCCTACAAATCCACTCAGCCCTACTTCTTTTTCAGCCAGTTGCTCAGACAAACAAGTTTGTTTATATTTACAGGAGATAATGCTGCCCGCTTCTTATTTACAATGTCACCTGAAAGTGAGAACATGCATTCTCGTGGCACTGTTGTAGTCAGCGTCACAAGATATTTACGTTCCAGATGCGCTAAAGATTCATATGTCCCTTCATGCTTCCACCACCATTCCAGGGGACATGCATCCATGCTGATGACGGCTTCTGCTCGATAATAATCCAAAGCAGTGCAGACTGAGTGACTGGCTGAACAAGAAGTAGGACTGAGTGGACTTGCAGGCGCTAAAATTTTATATTGTTTTATTTTTGAATGCAGGTTTTTTTTGTACATCATTTTACATTTGTAAGTTCAACTTTCATGATAAAGAGATTGCACTGCAGTACTTGTATTAGGTGAATTGAAAAATACTCTTTCTCTTGGTTTTTTTTACAGCGCAAATACTTGTAATCAAAATAATTATAAAGTGAGCACTGTACACTTTGTATTTTGTGTTGTAATTGAAATCAATATATTTGAAAATGTAGAAAACATCCAAAAATATTTAAATAAATGGTATTCTATTATTGTTTAACAGTGCGATTAATCACGATTAATTTTTTAATCGCTTAACATCCCTAATTTTAATTTTTCTTATCGTGGGAATAGATTAAAATAAAAATGAGCCTAACAGAGATGGGCTAAGCTTCAGCCTCTTTCTGAACGATTCATTTGTGCAATGCATGGTGTGGAAGCGACCTCGCTGACAAGAGCTGATTAAGAACTGAAGCAGAAAGTTGTTAACATCGTTGGTATTAAGATTTGAAACGGGCTCTAGAAAGAATGGCAACAAGAAGCCCATAAAATGTACCGGATAACATCATGCAGAACTTTTCTGGGTTTCCATCAGGTCACTTTATATGAGACACAATTCCACTAGTGTAGCCTTTCCACTGCACTCCACTGACTGTTTAATGTTCGCTGTGAAAGACAAGCATGGAAAGAATCTGGTTCAATGCAAATGTACAAAAAATAACCTAAATCCTTCCTATCATCCTTGGGCCAGATCTTCAGCTAGTGTAAATCAGTGTAGCACCGCTGAAGTACTCACTGCTCTACTTGCATAAAGGGGTCTTAGTATTAATGAGAATCAGGTCCTAACAGCCTATGCCGATACTTCCTTTGTTTTTTCTATATCACAGATATTTGTCCTGAAGCAATACTCTCCAAGAAAGAAAATGCGACCCTCATTTTGTCACTGCAAACTTAACAAGTCTTGCTAACTCGGATCTCAGTCCTGCCCCTTTGGCCATTCACTTCAGAAAGAGAGCAGAATCCAGTTCTCATCGATGGTTTTGCAATCTTGTCCAATGCACTTTTGGACAGGTGTTCTTAGGGTGAATATTTCTACCATGTGTTTCAATGAGATATTTAAATACTCCCTCATTATGTTTTTGAAACTTCTTTCATTTAAATTGTCACAGGTTTAAAGCCACACAATGGGCACTTTTAACCTGAAAGAGTTCAATTGGGTGTAGATTAAAAGAAGAGATCATTGCCTTTAAAACACTCTCTTGACTAAGCCTCTAGATATTCAAGCACACTGATGTCCTTCCTTCACCCCCAAAGTGAGGAGGACATGATTACAAAAGGGGAACACTTTAAAAAGGACCTTTCAGCGCCCAATTTTTTTTAATGTAACAAACAGATGCGTGGCCCACTGAACTTACTTCTAGGGGTGTCTAGCAGTTCTGTCCTTGTGCTCAGAGTTTCCAGAAATAGACCCTTTCTCCTTGTGCGTGTCAGTTTGAGATGAGCGCTCTAAAGTTCATTCTAAACATGGGGGACATGGATCAACATTCATGTTGCACTCCCTGTCAGTACCCGTCCTGAGCCGGGGAAGCTCATAATCCAACCAGCAGACAAAATTCTGGGATGAATCCTGGTCATGTACTACCTGAGCATACGCTAAGAAGATTTTAACATGAATCTTCTGCAAACACAGCAGTGTCCAATAGACAACTGTGACCAGCATCTGGGGTTTTCCCTTTTTAAACCCTCACTGGTTTTTTGACATTTCTTAATGGTTCACATGCTATCAGGTCAAAGCAATCATGTACAGTTCCCATATTAGACTATACAATAGTTACATTCTTGTGGAGTTCCCTGAACCGTGCATGGGAATGAGTCAGTTAATAGGCCCTGTTGATCAGGCTGACAGCAGGGATATTGTTAAGTGCCTGTGGGACAGTTGGTAGGGAAGGGGTTTTGGGACCAATCTTATTTAATCTTTTTATTACTGACCTCCGCACAAAAACTGGGAGTGTGCTAATAAAGTTTGCGGATGATACAAAGCTGGGAGGTATTGCCAATTTAGAGAGAGACCGGGATATCATACAGGAAGATTTGGATGACCTTGTAAACTGGAGTAATAGTAATAGGATGAAATTTAATAGTGAGAAGTGTAAGGTCATGCATTTAGGGATTAATAACAAGAATTTTAGTTATAAGCTGGGGACGCATCAATTAGAAGTAACGGAGGAGGAGAAGGACCTTGGAGTATTGGTTGATCATAGGATGACTATGAACCGCCAATGTGATATGGCCGTGAAAAAAGCTAATGTGGTCTTGGGATGCATCAGGCGAGGTATTTCCAGTAGAGATAAGGAGGTTTTAGTACCGTTATACAAGGCACTGGTGAGACCTCACCTGGAATACTGTGTGCAGTTCTGGTCTCCCATGTTTAAGAAGGATGAATTCAAAGTGGAACAGGTACAGAGAAGGGCTACTAGGATGATCCGAGGAATGGAAAACCTGTCTTACGAAAGGAGACTCAAGGAGCTTGGCTTGTTTAGCCTAACTAAAAGAAGGTTGAGGGGAGATATGATTGCTCTCTATAAACATATCAGAGGGATAAATACCAGAGAGGGAGAGGAATTATTTAAGCTCAGTACCAATGTGGACACAAGAACAAATGGATATAAACTGGCCATCGGGAAGTTTAGACTTGAAATTAGACGAAGGTTTCTAACCATCGGAGGAGTGAACTTTTGGAATAGCCTTCCAAGGGAAGCAGTGGGGGCAAAAGACCTATCTGGCTTTAAGATTAAACTCGATAAGTTTATGGAGGAGATGGTATGATGGGATAACATGATTTGGGCAATTAATTGATCTTTAACTATTAATGGTAAATAGGCCCAATGGCCTGTGATGGGATGTTAGATGGGGTGGGATCTGAGTTACTACAGAGAATTCTTCCTGGGTATCTGGCTGGTGAATCTTGCCCATATGCTCAGGGTTTAGCTGATCAACATATTTGGGGTCAGGAAGGAATTTTCCTCCAGGGCAGATTGGAAGAGGCCCTGGAGGTTTTTCGCCTTCCTCTGTAACATGGGACATGGGTCACTTGCTGGAGGATTCTGTGCTCCTTGAAGTCTTTAAACCACGATTTGAGGACTTCAATAGCTCGGACAAAGGTGAGAGGTTTATCGCACGACTGGGTGGGTGAGCTTCTGTGGCCTGCGTCGTGCAGGAGGTCGGACTAGATGATCATAATGCTCCCTTCTGACCTTGATATCTATGAATAGGCCCTTTTGATCAGGCTGACAGCAGGGATATTGTTAAGTGCCTGTGGGACAGTTGGTGGGGAAGGGGTGTATTATAAATACACTTAAATAAGCTGTCCAAGGCAGCCCTGAATGCATATAACTAATATAATTCTATTATTGTTATAATATATAGCAGTGACAGAGTTTCTTCAAGCCCCTGTGAAGTCGTATCCTTTGCATTTTCTCACCCTAAAGATACAAAGGACAAAAAGTCAACAATCTCCTTCCGTGTTACAAGTTGCTGATTGTGCCTCTGAGAAATGTGGATTGGCTGCTTTAATATAGAACCAGCAGGGTCACACAAGGGGTGCAGCATCAAGGGCAGTGCTGTCTCTGCTGGATGTGAGCTCACTGGGTGAATAGCACTGACCTCCCTGAAGCTCTAAGAACAGAAGGTATTTCCATTAACCACAAAAAAGATAAATTAGCTTTGTTTTCATTGGCAGCAATATGAGGCAGAACCATATAACTAGTCACAGCAGGAGGCAAGAAAGCTGCAAACTGGCTGGCTAGCTGAGCACAGCACTAACCAAACAATCTGTCATACAAAACACAAGATGTGAATGAGGTTTTTTTTCCTGTTTCTGTATTTCATTTAAATTGGAGAGTGGCCAGTTTATCCAGCTACTTTGTCTAGCCAAGTCTACCCGACAGGCCCCAACCCCGTCAGCCAAAGTTTACTTTACACCTGAAACATACAGTTTCTCTGCCTGTCAAAGGGCCTCCTAATTTTATTAGTGTATTATTTTATTTAGTTTTTGAGGGTCTAGAGTTCAAAATGCTAAGTGACAATGGGCCTTGTTTTTATGACATCTGGAAATCCAAGGGTTCTTAGGTTTATTTTAAATACAGGTGACCTGATTCTTCACTGTCCCGAACCCTGTGCAGTCATTAACATAAGATGAATGCAAAGTAGGTGCATAAATGCCACCAAATCAGTTTTACACTAACCTTCCCTGGTTTTGACTATGCAAATGCAAATCAACGAAGAATTGGGCCTAGAAGTCCAAATTCTACTATGTTAGTCCACTGAAGATGCAGGGTAACTGCATTCAGTGGAGTTAATATAGGTTTATAATGGAACAGGTAAGAACATTCTGAACCTTGATAATATTTAAACTGGGAGCTAGTTCCAACATGGCTGTAAAGCAATGTATTTCTCATGTATGGCCCGCTTACCTCATGGTCATCTTTGGATTCTAGTCAATAATAAGGAAGAACCAAAACATTTTGTGGAAGCCCAGGGAAATAAGGTTGCCAATACTAGGAATTCATTGCTGTCTTTAAAATCAAACTACCTGCAGCTTTGCATCAAATCTAAAAGTTAGCAGTACAATGTTATTACACCAGTGAAAAGTTCTGATTTGCTTTCAAACAAGCATACACATGAAAATGTGCAGGGAATAACAGCCAATGAATCTTTATGATGTGTGGAAGTATCGCTCAACCTTTAGTGAGGTAATAAATAACAAAGTCAAGTGAAAAGAATAAAACAATAAAAATAAATGCGTCTCTTGCCAGAATTCTATAAATGTCAGAACTTTGGCGATCAATGCACCGACTGTAAACAGATGTCAAAAGCTCTTTGTGACTATAATAAGGAGAAGGAAGTTGTCCAAATCTGTCACCTGGAAGAGAAGGCTAAGTGAGCCTGTCTGTGCATACATGTAAGGAAACAAAAGGATGAACAAGTTCTTGCATATGGCCTGCATTGTCTCAGAGCAAGGCAGGAACCAGCTTTTGATTCTGAGAGTCACAATATGTTTCCTGCTTCCCCCTCACTTTTGTGGGATAGCATGCAGGAAAAGGGGTTTCCTCCCCTGCTCTGGTACACAGGGTGGCACACTGCAAGACAGAGTCAATCCTCAGCCTCTGAAGCATCAGATAGGCCACAATTGGAGATGGGACACCTGATGGAGTGGACAAGTGCTCTGAGATGGTATGTAGAACCATTTTCCTAGATGCCTGGCTGGTGTGTCTTGTCCACATGCTCTGGGTCAAACCGATCACCAGATTTGGAGACGGGAAGGAATTTTCTCCCAGGACAGAATAGCCATGACCCTGGTGGTGGCGGGTGCCTCACCTTCCTCTGCAGCCTGGGGTGTTTGGCTTGTCAGTGAAGATCTGCTAAACATATCTCACTTAATCAATTCCCTGCCATTTCAGGGGCCTCAGGCCTTGGTAGCTCTCTGTGTCTCCTGTTTTCTGTTTGTTGCACAGAACAGTTTGGTCTCCTGAGGACTGAAATGGCTTTTGACTATGCAGAGTCATTGGGCTCAACATAGGGGCATATAGGTGAATTCTGTGACCTGTGATATACAGGAGGTCAGATTATATCTAATAGTCCCTTCTGGTCTTAAACTCCATGACTCTATGAAATCTATGAAGCCCATTCCCCGCCTCTGCCCACCTACCAGTGAAGGAGGGGCTGTGTAGCTCAGTGATATGAGTAGCCCCTGGAAGGATCCTTAACATCCCTCCCCCTCCTTACTCCCATGCATGGATGCATAGGAGAGCTCACAATTGAGCATTGTGGGTCAGATTCTCGATCCTCTTCTGAGGTCTCTTTGCACATAGCAGAGTTGCTGAGGATTCCCCCAGCAGAGTCATATTCCCTTCTACCTCTTGCTGTGGCCTCAGGAGCAAAGTGTTCGTCTAGCTCCAGGTAGGTAAGTTATCCAAAAATCTGATTCAGTCATTCCTGAAAAAAGACATTGCCCATCTCTAGAATTCACACAACGTAAATCAGATTACAATGACTTTTCTTAATCCACATTTCCATTTTAAGGATTTTTTTCCCCATTTTCTGGTCATGGTTTGGTTTATGGGTTATTTGGTTTTTGTTAGTCATACTTATTGAGATCTGTATTGCAGTGAAGCAACATGTTACATCTGTGGAACTCTTGTTGCTCAGAGCAGTTTGAATTCTCAAGCCTAAATTATTAGTTGACCACAGTGAAACAATTCCATGTGATTTCTGCTTTGTCAGTCTCTAAATTTGTTTTGCACATGGGACTTCGTTTGTCTTCATACTTCTGCTCTGATCCGCTGCCAGCCAAATAGCTTCATGAGTGTTTTATCCATTTACTTCTTTTATTGCCAAGATCTTAGAGTTCCCTGAGTTTCAGCATAATTTCACTAGCGATTTAAACTGATCATTTTCAATTTTTGTAGGAAAACATATTTTGCTCTAAAAAGAATAGCAATGTGGAGCCACTTCCTAAACTCCTGACTCTGGAGAATGATGTGGCTGCTTGTATCCTGTACTGAACAGCTTTTGACAAGTCTCTACATTTTAAATTCACTCTTTAAAAATATTTTAATGTGGATATCAGTGCAATGATCAATGCAGTTTTGCTGTAGGCCAGATCCCCACCTAAGAAGTATCTGCCGGTTGGAGCCATGAGGAGACACAGAGTGCCTGGGCTGTGATGCCAGGGGTATTGTTGCCTCTGCTGAGAAAACTCCTCTGTGGTGGCCGAGTAGCATCTATGTGCACCAGGAATTGAGTCTGTGATGGTGGGGGATGAGGGTAGGGGTAAAGGGCAGTCTCCTACCTGACTGTACTGTCCAGCTCACAGTGTCCCTGACTGACAGCTCTAAAATGGTGCTGCCAGTCAAAGAGGCAATTTGTTCCATCAGAGTGTAGTACAATTCCAGTCCTGGCAAGTCACAGGAGGAGGAGGTAGGGCTTTTAGAGTTACCCCCTCAGCTTGCCAAAAAGCCTTTTGGGTTGCCTCTCTCTCTCTCTCTATCTATCTATCTCTCTGCAGAGATTGATTTTGGTTTTGTTCCGTTTCCATCCATAGAGCGAATGTAGAGCCCCCTCCACTTCTCTTCCCTCAGGCGAGGTCAGGCAGATAGTGGGCTATATAGCATGGTGGTTCCAGGCTATATAAGGTCTCTGAGTGCTCCGGGTGGGCACTGTGGCTCGAAAGTACTCCTACCTTCAGGCTGTGACTATGTGTCGTAGTTTAATCCTAAAAGATATATTTTTAAAAAATCATTAAAAATAATATGTATAGACCTACAAATAAATCATTTTAAACTAACTTGTTTGGCCTAATAACCTTCATCGGGAAGATAAAATACACCCTTGCAACTGTCTTCACAATGTGTTGTTCAAAGCATATATCAGCAGGAGACAAACTCCAAGCCTATCTGAAATCTTTCAGATCCATATTGGCTCAATAATAAAGTTTGTTTTTTTACAGTCTGCCTCTAAGCCAATAAATCAGTTCTTTGGAGAGCAGAAATCCACATAAAAAAAAGAGCTCCCAGGGTGGGCCAAACAGAGCACACAATTATGCTCTATGCGGATGATGCCGTTGTATTTGTATCTAAGGCCGAGGTTACCATTGCTAACTGTCTAACCACTATTAATAAGTTTGGACACCACTCAGGATGGAAGGTTAATTGGGGATAAATCAGAAACCATAGGCATTAACACATATGCCTACAAAGGTCTTTTCTCAAATTGGGACTTTCAGTGGCAATCCTCTTACATGAAATATTTAGGAATATTGATTCCCAATAATATTCAGAACATCCCTGAGATAAATATAGAAACAATTATTGCAAAGTGGCTAATGACTTGGAGAGATCCTCAGTTTGTGGGGTTAAAATTTATATATTGAAAATAAATGTATCTTCCCTGAATTTTGTATGTCCTGAGGGGTCTCCTTATTTCTATTCCTCAAACTTATTTTAAAAATATTGTTATTTTCAGAACATTCCTTGGGGATGCAGGTAAGAAACCTAGCCTGGCTCTGTACAAACTACAGCTCCCCCTCTCTCTGGGGGGATTTTGTTTTCCCAACTTGAAAAATCACCATATCTCCTTTTTGTTCACCAGGCATCTTTGTGCCTGTTAGATATGACCTCACAGACTCCAACTTAAGTTCAGAGTGAATAAGAATTGGTATATCGTCTCCCCTTTTCAGGCATTGTAGGATCAAATTATTATATATTTGATGGCTCCAGAGCTCACTGTGAGACACATCTGGATAGAAAGTTCTGCTTTCATCCATTCCTCCATGCAGAGGCAGTCCTATGGAGCAATCCTATCCTGATGGCAAAACCTGTATGTGGGGGGATTGAATGGAGAAAGAGGAATTACAACTGGGCTGCAGCCAACTGACAATGATAAATTAAAACCATTTGTAGTTTTCAGCCACAATTTGGCTTCCCTGTACTCCAGAGCATGGAAATATCTCCAATTAAGGCATTTACTTTGTATTTGGATTGGATGCATGGGGAGCTCCAGAGCCTCCAGAACTTTTATTATTTTGAAGGAAATTTCCTGGATTTACTCAGCCAGTGACTTTGCTGGCCCAAAAAACTCTGCCAAGGATTGATAATTTGAGAGTTGCTTGGAATAGAGATTTGGGCACACCACTGTCTCTCACCCAGTGGAATACAGTTGTACCTAATGTTTAAAAAGCAAATATAGATCTGAGACTACAGATTATTCATAAAAAGGCACTTTTTTGAATATACTCCTCCCCAGATACGCTAATGGTAATGGGTCTCATCCACTGTGGGAAATGTAACTTCCTTGGTGCTACATCAGCTCATATATTTTGGGAGTGCCCCTATATCAAGAATTTCTGGTAGGGTGTGAGTCAAATTTGACATTGGATGCTAAATTGGAGTCCTCTCCCTTAAGTCTCATTTTTGGATTTATTCCTGAGTTTACCTGATAACAGGGCAGTGAGGTTCCAATGTGCACCTTTTGTCACTAAAAATTAATCCTGCAAAACTGAAAAAGTCGATTCTCACCGAACATTGGTGCCTGGCTCAGTGATATGGCTGAGCTCGCAGCTAATGAATGACTGCCATTCCTCAGAAAGGTAATGCCTGAAAAATGCACAGCAGTTTGGGCTGGTTTTTTAGAGGGCTATGACTAATGTAGCATCTGAAGATAGATATGTAGCTTCTCCTCCCCTGCCTATATTCTAATGATGAAGCGTCTGGTATTTTGGTATATTTGTTGTATTTGGAAAAAATAATTTAACAATTATACATTAAAAACCCTCACAGCTCCCTGCACTTTTTTGGGTGTTTAGCAATTGTTTTCAACGATTGCAAGAGAGAAATCAGGCCCTGAATTTGGCTCCAGGCACATAAGAGTTTTCAGTTCACTTTTAAGGTGCCACAGGATAGAGTAAACTATAACACTTCATTTACACAATCCTGGGACTTCACCAGTCAAGACAAGTAGTGTAGTGGTCACTAAAGACTAATTTTCTTCATGGCTCAGCATGAGTACTTACAGTCTTGAAAGCTCTGTTCAGCAAAAATTCCAGGATACACACCTAAACACAGTAAAAAATGCCTTCACCAAACAAGGACACTCCACCGGAGAAGTAGATCACATCATGGAATGGGCCAACAAGATACCCCAAGAGAACATGCTTCCGTGCAGGAAACAGCCACACACTGGCATCCATGCAGGGCATCATCAAATAATTAGAACCATATTTGATGGGGACCCCCATCCTGAAAGAAATCTTTCCTGAAACCCCTCTTCTGGCCTTCAAAAAAAAACCAACAAAAACCAACCTTACCAATCTCATCATCAGAAGCAAGCTCCCCACAAACCAGGACACAACTACTAAAAGTGGCATTAGAACCCACTAGATGTAAAACCTGTAGATGTGTCTCCACCACTGTGATGATCAGTAGTCCTCACAACACACTTTCAAGATTTGTGAGTCCTTCGCATGCTTATCACAACATGTAGCATACCTCATCTGGTGCATCAAATGCCCCAATATTGTGAATGAAAGCAGAAAATCCCTACACTCTTGAACAAACTCACACAGAAAAATAAGGCAAACAACCTATCACTCATGGGCAAACACATTTCACAAAGTGATCATGCTATTTCTGACCTATCACTCCTCATCCTTGAAGGAAACCTGCACAGCACCTTCAAAACCTGGGAACTTAAATTCATAACTCTGTAGGACACTAAAATCATGGACATAACAGAGACACTGGTTTTATGGCTCACTATAACTGCTAGGCAAATGCTTTAAAAAAACTTTTGTAACCTTTTTGTTCCTCTCACTCCTCTGTAATATGGAATGCTTGCATCTTAAAGTTGTAACTATATAAAGTTGGGTGGGATTTTCAGAAGTACTCATGCTATCCTCACTGAAGTCAGTGGACTCTCATTGGCCTTAATGGGGACAGAATTAGGCCACTGCTGCCTGCTTTTCAAAATCCCACCTGTTACTTTTCCTAGAGCAACTTGTGAAGTTATTTCAGATATAACCCTTTAAAATCTACATGTTGTACAGGAACAGTCCAAAGGTCTGTTGAACACTATTGTAATCTGCAGTTTTAGTATAAATACCATTTGAAAACATGTGGTGGTCTCTGTGTAGAATCTGAATATATAATGTCCTTCTATCACTAGAGGATTAAGAGAAAAAAACTAAGAACACCCCCTAAATTTGCATCTGTTAGTTTGTACACAGTCATTTACTCACAGTTATGCACACTGAATAATGCGCAAATGCAGAAAACACTTTTTGCACCAGCAAATAGGGTAGTTTGTCATTTGGCTATTAGAACCATGTGAAACTAAATAGTCTGAATAAAGCCAAAATCTTGATGCAAAACTCAGCCCACAGCGCCTAATATTGCTTGGTTTTGGATCATACCTTTGTGAAACCGTTAAGTTACACATGCTTTTCCAAGAAAAACCATCAACTGGCTCATGATTATTTGAACAGTTACGCAGTTTCACCTGAAACACATAACTGGTAAAAACTCAGCGTAGACCAAAAAGGGTCGCAAATCTCAGAGAACTTGGCCTGAGTTTCAGGTTTATAACAAAACTGAAACAAGATGAGTTTCAAGTCTAATTATAAATATTTTCAATAGCTCCAGTAATTTGACCTGCATTTTTGAGAGTTCAACATTAGTATATGCTAAAATAGCATCTGCTGACGTTGCTCATGAAAAAAATGCAGATGCAAATTACATGCACAAAACTGAAAATGCAAATGTAGAGACTGTATTTGAGGCACTTAAAATTTGGCACTTAGTCCATTTAGTGTGTTCGTAGTGGCAGTACAGAGAGAAAGATAGCAAACATAAAAATTGTAAAAAGATGGGGAAATTTTAGCATTCTTGGATCAGCAGATGAGTGGACACTTTACATATACAGTGTGAGTCACTAGAACAATCCAGACTCATGTTTGTCTCTCAGGCATTGGGCTCAGCTGTGTTTCTCACTGACTCAAAAATATAATTTCTTTGTTTTTTGTGTTTTTCAGCTTTGCCAAGTCTCTTCCTTCCTGGTCTCTCTGCTCTGTAATGGTCAGTTTGGGAATCACTTTCCTATAATGTTTGTAATGTGCGATACTTCTTAGTCATCTCTGTAATGACTTTCCTATAACGATTTGGATTTAGTTTCTGGGAATACAGGCATTTTGGTCAGCTGTTCAAATAATTGTGTAAGACACACAAGTGAAGGATTAACTTGTTATAACTTCAGTTTGCTGATTTAGTTTGGTGTCACTCTAGTCTCCAAACACCTGCATGTCAGCTTCTGTAGATATAACTGGGTCTGAGACAAAAGTACTGATAGAGATACCAACTTTCTTCAGATTTGAAAGTGTTTGGACGTAGAGGTTTTTTTTTGTTTAGTCCCATCTCTATCTTTTAATACAAATTTATCCATTTCCATTTTCCTAACACTTTGTTCTGGTTTCATGGAACTGGCAGAATATACAAATACGTGATAGCTTTTATCCTGATACCGAGAAAAGGTGGATGTCATTTCTTTTCCCAATAGTTCAGAATTAGTCATTTGAGATTCCAGCTACTCATATGACAAGACAGGAGGAGGAGAAGATATATCTGTTCAATAAAATATCCATACTTTAAAAATCTTAAAGTAATGTTATTTTCAATCTTTTATTTCAGATAGAATGGCATAGATCAGGGGTCTGAAAGTCCCGGACCGCGGGCCATCTGCGGCTCGAGAACCTCCCCACTGTGGCTCGCAGAGGAGAGATGCATGCAGCCACGATGCCGGCAATGTCTGCTGCAGGCACTGCCCCCCGCAGCTGCCATTGGTTGGGGGAGAGGGACAGAGATACCATCACTAGTCACCGGGCAGAGTCAGCCATGGAGACAGCGTCACTTTTATCCACAATGAATATAAACAAGTCAAAACACTGAACACAACTATCTGATGTACACCTTCCTGCAATCCTGAAGGTTTCAACTGCTCAGTCACCGAGGCCAAACATCAACGAATTGACAGAACTGAAGTGTTGCCAGGTGTCTGGCAAACACTAAAAACTCTCTGGCAGGCGAAGAATTCATTGTATAAAGTTGTATGACAGTTTTATTATTTCTAAGAAATTTGAAATAAAAAATACAATATAAACATTTTCTTTTCTGAACAGCATCTTCAGTGACATTACTGGCCTTCTGGGAGGATTTGAGGACTGGCACTGGCCCTAAGGTAAATTTGAGTTTCAGACCCCTGGCATAGATTGTGTACGTGTGAAATGATTCTGGTACCCAGAAGTGTTGTTAAGGGGAAAATGGTTGGTAGTTTTTTCATGACTAGCTTTTTCCAATATAAGGAAGTTTGGCACAAAAAAATTACCTTGAATGTTTAAATGTGCTGTTTACAATAAGAGTAGATGGATGACTTGTGATTGGATAATAGAATTTAATAATTATTTGTGACCTGATTTCCTGAGGTGCTTAACAGCTAAAGTTTCCATTGACTTCAGTAGGGGTTGCTGTTGCTTAGCCCTTCTGAAATTTAGGCCAATTATTTAAACCAGTAATAAATTTACTCTGAAACGATTAAAGCCCAGTGCTCACCACTATTTTACGCTAGTTTTGACAGTGACATTTTGTTCTGTGACCTTGTGGGGGTACTCTAACTTCCTTTTCGCCTTAGACATCTTACAAGTCTTTACAAACTTTAGTTTCCCAGCATTTCTGTACACAATAGCCCCTTTTTTGCAGATGGAGATAGAGAGACATTGGACTAAATGCCAGTGGGGTGTTTGCAAGTGCCAATCCATTGACTGTAGTGGAAGCTGAACCTGCTTACTCTAGGACTAAACGTGGTCTAAAGAGAAGTTGTGACTTGCCCAGTGTCAGAAGTGAAATTGCCGGTCCTAGCACCCAGTCATGTGTTTAGCTACTCATCCACATGTATTCTCCTTTGCAGTCATAATCTTATACAAAACTGAGGCATTACAAGTGCTTCCTTCCATTTAATTTATGAGGCTCTGTTGTGTTACAGGTGAAGTTTAAGTAGTAGTATACTAGCATTTATATCCTAGGTTCAGCCTTGTGTACATCTCTGTTCTCACTTCACTCCCTGCTCACATATTCTCTCTTCCACTCTCTTTCCAGCATCCTAACCCACCCTGGTAAGGTTCTGCCCCCTGTCACATCAGGCTACGCACCTGTTCACCTTACCTACGTACTTGGGGATTGATCAAGCATTCTTTCTAGCACTGCCCAAGCCTTCTCTACACTTGGCAATACCCCCACCTCAGCAGCTGGTGGCCAGCAACCAGTGTAGCACCATTGCTGACCTCTGCATGTAATTTTTCACCAGCAGAACTAATCAAGATCTACTTCTTCTTGTAATCAGAATAAACCCTGTCCGGGAAATCCCATCTTAATCTGGACTACACTTGGGACTTGTCTTTGCAAGTAAATAACACAAGGTAGCGCTTGAGTGTTCCTGCTGGAGCCAATCTCACCGTGACATGTCTCAGAAACCAGAGGCAAAGAAACAGATGTATTATTTAGAAAATAGTCTCATGATTTATAAAACAGTTGTGATTTTTAGGGGCCCGACTCATTATTTTTTAATGATTTTGGCACTACTGCAGATGTGGGCTTTGGGGGTGCATTGATATGGAGGGCTGAGGATGGGGTGCATAATTAATTGATGACTCTGTGAACTGAAGAACCAGGCTGCAGCAGAGAAGGACAGATGGTGGCAGGCTATCCAAGTATTTCCATTGCATGTGACATTGCACTTTAATTGAATTCTTTGGGCATTTGTCTGAACGTTTGCTCTTGGTTTACATTGCGTTTTGGCTGTTTTGTTTTGGGATAGCCCTGACTTTTGGTTGCTCCTATTGTATCTTGTTGCATTGGCAGTTTTGCTTTCAGCAGCTGTACTGTCTGTATTGAAAACCTGTATTGAGTTTGGACAACAATCCTCAGCTGGATGTGTTCCAAAGAATAAAAATAATGGAGAAATAAAAAACGTAATAAAGTACTTGATTTAAAATTAATGTAAATGAAATGGTGCCAGCCAAACACAGTAATTATGATTTTACACTTGAGCCTCACTTGTCTCATTAATATTAAAAAAGTACAGACAAGTAATAATGTTGTGATCACGTTACATCTCTCCCTCTTTTAGGAAAGTCTACATTAAAAGTTGTTTACTGCTAGTTAATTGATTGCCAATTAACTCAAGGTAGTTAATACACCTTTAAAGGCTAGTGAGGATACTCCCAAATGTTTGGTCCAGAATTGTTAACTGGTAAAAAGTTGCGGGGGAAACCTAGTATAGTTCAGTTCAGGCTATAGTTCAGTTCAGATAAAGCACAAATGTTTGTAGCCTGTAACAAACACTTGGGAGTGTCCAGACTGGCTTTTACAAATGGGTTAAACTACCCTTAGTCAATTGCCTCAAGATGAAGTCTTTCTAATGTAGCCAAACCCTTAGGCGTCCGCAACAGTGCAGCAACACCAGTTGCTGAATCAGGATTATTCCCATGTATAAACAAGGTCTAAGTGTCAGCAAGGCCTTCTCACTCTCTCATTTCATAGTAACTTCATCTATAACTAAAAGTCCATAACAGGTTTCAGAGTGGTAGCTGTGCTAGTCTGTATCAGCAGAAAGAACGAGGAGTACTCGTAATACGTTCTCTGTTGTCCATTCAGATTATACTTGTGCTCCGCAAGAATGATTCTCTCTCTCTCTCTCTCTCTCTCTCTGTGCTGTCACATTTTGAAAACACACTTCTTCCTACTATACTTTCCCTCTTTGGCTATGACAAGCCTCTGTTCCAGTTCTTCCTCCAGTAGCAGCACATTGCACAGATCCTAACTAAATATTTTGCTTTCTATCGAAAAGGATCTTTAGTAGATTAGTAGATGGTAATTTAGACTGTCAGAGACCCTAAATCCATAGATTTTCTGTAATAAAAATTTGGACAGATCATAGTCTTAGTCCAGCCATGCTCCTGTTTATTTCCAGAACATTTTTCTGCAATGTAAACAATTTTACTAAGTTCAACTCCCAAATTGGCTGTGATGGACCTCTGAATGAAACGTAGCTTTACAGTTATATTTGATGGTGAACAGACTGAAATCTAAATCATACTGTGAAAATCAAATACATGAAACTGCAATACCAGTAAAGTTTTAACAATATGGTCACAATTCCCCCACCTCCCCATGCTGACTTTTCAACCAATAATAATCAGGCAACAAAAAGTAATGTGTTCATATTTTCCTTATCTGTATGATATCAGTATTCACAATAATATACCAACTTTCTGTGCACAGGGTGTTTCAGAGTGCAATTATTTTTCAAACAGATCAAGCTATCTGCTCTTGTATAAACCAGCCGACAGCACAACAAAATATCAGAACAGGTTAGTAACTTTTCACGGCATCTTTTCTGATTTTCTTATTTACAGATGGCAACAGAAAAATTATAGATGGGCGCCTAAGGAGTTAGATGCCCAAATTCTATTCTGTAGCCCATAAAGCACGGGGATTTGGCACTTGTATCTCAGTATGACCTTTAGCAAATCTCTTAACCTTTGTTTCCCCAGCAGTAAACTGTTGATTATATTGTCATTATCTGTGTATCTGCATGTTATGGCTGGTGGTACAAAACAAAAACAGACAATAAAATAAAACAGGAATAATATCCACCTTTCAGGATAATTGTAAAGCTTAATTAATAAAGGGGTGAGAGGAAGCTACTGCCCTGGATTACAGTTGTCTAAGTGACAAAAAACAAAGAGTTAGGAATAAATAGTCAGTTTTCCTCGTGCCAAAAGGCTAACGGGGATGCCTCAAGGATCCATATTAGAAACAGTTTTATGTAATATGTGTGTTAATGATATGAAGAAGGGAGTGAATCATGAGATAGTTGGATTACAGATTGCCTAAACTACCAATGTGGGTAATGGGCTCACAACTGCTGTTTGAAAAGCACTCTGAATTTCAGTAGTTATTATTTAATGAGTTCCATCAATATGATCAACCCTATATAATTAATATCTTCCTCTATTTTATACAGGGTTAATCATACTGATGGAACTCACTAAATAGTAATGACTGACTATCAGAGTGCTTTTCAGATCGAGATTGTGAGCCTATTACTAACATTGGTAGTTTAGGTAATCTGTAATCCAAACATTGTGATCATCTAGTCTGACCTCCTGTATAAGCAGGAGCCATAGGACTTTCCTGAATTAATTCCTGTTTGAACTAGAGCAGATCTTTTAGAAAAACAACCAACTTGATTTAAAAGTTTCCAGTGATGGAGAATCCACCACAATCCTTGGTAAATTATCCCAAAGGTTAGTTTCCCTCACTGTTAAAAATTTGCACCTTTATTTCTAGTCTGATTTTGCTAAATTAAATAGATTGAGCTCCTTAAGTCTTTCATTATATGTTTTCCCATTCTTTAGTCATCCTCATGGCCCTTCTCTGAACTCTCTACAATTTATCAACATCTTTCTTAAAATGTGGACACCAGAAGGGGATGCAGTTTCCAGTAGTGGTCATTCCAGTGCCAAACACACAGGTAATATAACCTCTTTACTCCTACATGATAGTCCCCTGTTTATACATCAAATGATTGTATTAGTCTTTTTGGCTACATCCTCACACTCACTGCTTCCCAGGACAGAGTGCCCCATACTGTAATTATGACTTGCATTGTTTGTTCCTAGATGTATAACTTTACATTTGGCTATATTCAAATATGTATTCTTTGCTTCGCTCCAGTGTACCAAGCTATTCAGATCACTCTGTATCAGTGACCTGTCCCCGTCATTATTTACCACTCCCCCAGTCTTTGTGTCATCTAGAAACTATCAGTAATGATTTTGTTTTCTTCCAGGTTATTGATAAATATGTTAAACAGCATAGGCCCAAGAACCAATTTCTATGGGACCCACTAGAAACATACCTGCTCAATGAGTATTCCCCATTCACAGTTACATTTTGAAACATGTCAGTTAACCAGTTTTGAATCCATGTAATGTGTACCATGTTGACTGATTTTGTGTTGTTATAGTTTCTTAATCAAAATTTTGTGCAGTACCACGTCAAATACCTTGCAGAAATCTAGGCATATTACATCAATATTATTTCTTTTATTGACCAAACTTGTAATCTCATCAAAAAGAGATATCAGTTAAGATTGGTAAGATCTATTTTCTATAAACCTGTGTTGATTGGCCTTAATTATATTGCCTGGCTTTAATTCTTTATTCATCTAGTCCTGTATCAGACATTCCATTATTTTGCCCAGGAATCTATGTCTGGCTAACGGGACGCTAATTACCTTGGTCATGCTGTTTATCCTCCTTAAATATTGGCACAACATTAGCTTGCTCCCAGTCCTCTGGAACTTCCCTATTTTTCCAATACTTATTGAAAAACTACATTAACAGTCCAGGAAGCTCCTCTGGCAGCTCTTTTGAAATGCTTGGATTCAAGTCATTTAGCCCAGCTGATTTTAAAATGTCTCACTTCAGCAGTGGCTGTTTAACATCCTCCTTACTGTTGGAAAGGAAAGTATTCTATCTTCATCATATGATAACTTCTTCTGACTTTTTCCCAAATACAGAACAAACATTTATTGAACCCTTCTGGCTTATTGATTGATTATTTTATCATTTTCAGCTAGTAATAGACCAATAACATTGTTAGGATTTCTTTTATTTCTAATGTTCTTAAATAAGTCTTCCTTATTGTCCTTAATTCTTAGATTTCTCCTTGTGTCCTATCGTTTCCCTTATGCATTTTCTACAGTTCCTAGCTTCTGATTTATATTCATTATTATCCGCTTCCCTTGCCTTCTTTTTTTAGCTGCTGTCACTTCCTCTCTAGAGGCACTGTGCACACATGTAACAAAGCATGTCATCAGAGAAGATATGTGAGGAAAACAAATAGTGGGAAGGGTAGGGAGTGGGGAGGCAAGGAAAAAACAAGGGAACTGTGAAACAACTATAACTGGCATAAAAAGCCACAGCGTTAGCTAAACCTTTCAGCACAGCATTCATGAAAGAGAAATGGAGGGCCAGAAGGGACCTTAAGTAATCATCTGGTGTATGCATATATGGGACCTTAAGTAATCATCTAGTGTGTGTGTGTGTGTGTGTGTGTGTATACACACACACACACATATACACTAGATGATTACTTAAGGTGCCATATATGCATGCACCAGATATATATATATACACACACACACACATACACTAGATGATTACTTAAGGTCCCTTCTGACCCTCCATTTCTCTTTCATGAATGCTGTGCTGAAAGGTTTAGCTAATGCTGTGGCTTATTATGCCAGTTATAGTTGTTTATATGTGAGTGAGTGTATATATACACTCACTCGCTTCTGAGGCAAGATTAATATACCTAGACTACACCTGACAGATGTTTGTCTAATTTGTTCTGAAAAGCCTCCAATGACAGGGATTCCACAACCTCCCTTGATAACCTATTCCAGTATTTAACTATTCTTACTGTTAGAAGGCTTTTCCTAATATCTAACCTAAATCTCCCTTGCTACAGATTAAGCTGAATACTTCCTGTCCTACTTCAGTGGATATGAAGAACAAATGATCCCTGTCCTCTTTATAACACCCAGAACATATCTGAAGACTATCAGGACGCCCTCCCCCTTCGTCTTCTTTTCTCAAAACTAAACATGCCCAGTTTGTTAGCCTTCCTTCATAGGTCATGTTATCTAAAACTTTTATCATTTTTGTTGCCCTTCTCTGGGGTCTTTTCACATTTTCTTAAAGTGTGGGGCCTAAAACAGGACACAGTACTCCAGCTGGGGCCTCACCAGTGTCAAGTAGAGTGGGGCAATTACTTCCCATGACTTACATATGAAACTCCTGTTAATATAGCCCAGAATGACATTTGCCTGTTTTGGAATTGCATCGCATTGACGACATGTGCAATTTGTGATCCACTATAACCCTCAGATCCTTTTCTGCAAAACTATTGCCTAGCCAGTTATTCCCCATTTTGTATTTTTGCATTTGATTTTCTTCCTTGAATTTCATCCTGTTTATTTCAGACCAACTCTCCAATTTAGTCCCTTTGATTTTCTAACCCTGTCCTCCAAAGTGCTTGCAACCCCACCGAGCTTGGTGTCATCCACAAATGCTATAATTGTACTCTCCACTCCATCATCCAAATCATTAATGAAAATATTGAATAGTTCCAGACCCAGGACAGACCTCTGCGGGACTCTAGTAGATGCATCCTCCCACTTTATAGTACTTTCATCTTGACCACATTTCCCTAGTTTATGAAAATGTCACATGGAACCGTGTCAAAAGCCATACTAAAACCAAGATATACCATATCTACTGCTTACCCCCATCCACTAGTCCAGTAACCTTATCAAAGAAGGAAATTAGGTTTGTCTGGCATGATTTGTTCTTGACAAATCCATATTGGCTATTACTTATCAAACTATTATCCTCTAGGTGGTTACAAACTGATTGATTATTAATTTGTTCCAGTATACTGAAATGAGGCTGACTGGTCTTTGGACTTGATCGTTTTCCTTTTTAAAGATTGGTACTACATTAATCCTTCTCCAGTCATCTGGGACCTCACTCATCCTCCATGAGCTCTTGAAGATAATCACTAATGGGTCCAAGATTGCTTCAGCTAGTTCCTTAAGTATCCTAACATAAATTTCATCAGGCCCTACCGACCCGAATACATCTAATTTATCTAAATATTCTTTAACCTGCTTTTCCCTATTCTGGCTTGTGTTCCTTCCCCTTGTTGTTAATATTAATTGTGTTAAGCATCTGGACACAATTAACCTTTTAATGAAGATTGAAGTAAAACAGGGATTAAATACTTCAGTCTTCTTGGTGTCGTACATTATTAGCTCTCCTTCCTCACTAAGTAGTGGGCCAACACTTGTCTTTCTCTTCTTGTTGACTTTTCTGTCCCTTGCTAGATGTAACTCATTTTGTGCTTTAGCCTTTCTGGTTTTGTCCCTACATGCTTCTGCTAATCTTTTGGACTCATCCGTAGCAATTTGTCCATGTTTCCACTATGTTTTAGGATTGTTTTTTGATTTAGAGATCATTAAAGAGCTCCTGATGCAGCCATATTGACTCTTACTATTCTTCCTACTTTTCCTTCAGGCCGAGATAGTTTGCTGCTGTTCCTTTTAATACTGTGTCTTTGAGAAGCTGCCAGAACTCCTTTTTCCCTTAGATTTTCTTCCCATGGAACCTTTCCTACCAGTTCTCTGAGTTTGTTAAAGACCACTTTTTTTAAAGTCCACTTTCCTGTTGCTTTCACTCCTTCCTTTCCTTTGAATCATGAACTCTGTCAATTCATGATCACTTTCACCGAAGTTGTCTTCCCTCTCTAGATTCATTGCCAATTCCATTTTGTGTTTTGCCATATTACTTTTCCAACAGGGAAGCGATGAGGTAGTTTGAAAATAGTTAAGAAACAAAAACCCCTCAATTTCCAGTATTTATGTATTTATATTAATTTATATTAATTTCTGAAGACACTTTTGTCCTGTGCATCTCTGTCCTTCAGTTCCAACCTACTCTTCTTCCCTGTAAAGGTCCAGGGTGCAGCATTAAGATGTCAGCTTGAGACAGATGGCTCTTGAATTGCACTGAAATAAGTGTGGGTGTACATAACCAGTCTAGCATCAAGTACTGCCACTGCCTCATATTCCCCTTGTTGGGCTCCCCAATAATGGTCCATAGTCTCTCATGTCATTCAAGTATATCACTTCTTAAAGTTTCTGGCTTATTAAAATAACTCAGTAATAGCTCAGTGTCAACTCAAACACCTTTCCAAGAATTTGCAATTCTTCTGCACCTTGCTGAATAGTTCCTTGCAACATGAAAGTCCTTCTGCCTGGTGTTTCCTAAAGCCTTTTTCTCTTATGGTTTCTGCCCTGCTTTTCACCACAGGTAGCTTCAGCTATGCCTTTCCATCTGTCTGGTGTGGACAGCCCCTTCCCAGGTCCTTTCTAATTTTGTATCTCCTACAGGTTGGTCTGTCTATAGCAGACACCTACAGCCCTCCTGGCCCTTTAAACCTCTCTCCTGACTCACCTGAGGCTTTCCTTATATTCCCCAGCAGGCCTATCCTAGTTACCTGCTCCTGTCACATGACCCCTCCCACCCCCCAGACTGAGAAGTAAACCAGTCACAGGTGAGGCTGAAACCAGGACTTCCCTGATGGGCCAGCTCACCATGTAACAATGAATGAGGATATAAAATTCTCCTTGTTCATGGGCCCGATCCAACTCCCTCTGACGTCAAAGGGTATTTCTACTTTGAATGAATGAGGCTTTGTACATTTAAATAAATATATATATAAATGAGTTTATTCAATATACGAAGAAGAGAGAATGGAGGAAAATGCTGTTTACATTTCTAGAGAAGATTGAGATTGCCAAAAGATATGTTCTAGATAGCTTGTTTAAACCAAAAGAACAAGTTATCTGCCAATAAAGTGGCAGATTCTTACCAGCATGTATTGGTTAGACTGAAAACCAGAAGCCTTGCTCAGTCACTTATGTATGATTTGTCCTTAGAGTCGTGTCTTAGGGAGAAAATAATATGCTGGCAACCCTCCCAGTTCCATGGGAACCTGGTTACATAACCTCATTAGTATCTGACCATGCTTCAAGTTCCATTCATCTTGATCATGGACTAACTTGATTAACTAGAAAACTGTAATGACTATAAAACTATAGTCTTAAAGAGACATTTATGTGACTATTAACATGAATATAATTAGCTCTTTGCTCACTGATTTCAAAATCATTCTAACCTAAGCCATGGATATTACTCATAGTTGCGTAGTCACTCCAGGTCAAATGCTGTGCAACATACCTAAATGCTGTGATCTTCCAGAAATGTGATTAACATATCTTGCATCATTCCTTTTTTATGACTTTCACACCAATCCTTTTGTAACATGGTTACCATAAACACATTTTATGGCTTCCTAGTTTATTTGATTGGTAACATAGCAAATAATATGTACCATATTTATTTACGTAGTGGCATATGGTGCAATTTAGTTACACGGCAAACAGTAGTAAGGGGTGGAGTTGTACTGATGGGCAAGTCTTCTCCCTATGTCCTTAACGAACTCAAACGTTTAGAAAAAGAATACTTCATTTAAAGTAATTTCTATACCTGGGTACGTTTGACATAGATTCCATTGTCACAGCATTGCACTCATAACACACTCTTGTCTCTTCTTACTACTATTACTATTATTTAATTTGTATTAGGGAAGCACCTAGCAACCACTGATCATGGACCAGGACACATTGTGCTAGGCGCTCTATGAACACAGAACAAAAAGACGCTCATTGCCCCAAAGGTCTTACAATCTAAGTAGTCTCTTTTCCCTTCCATTGTCCTGCTGTCTGTCTCTCTGCTCAATCCACTCTACAAAGGGGCACCAAACAGTCACTGGGATCCACTAAGAAACGAAAGCCACAGGCAGCCATTTACAGCTCCTCCATCCTGGCACAGCTCTCATTCCTGGCCTAGTTTAGAGTTGTCAAGTGGTGAAATAGAATTAAGCTAGGTGAAATATAGGTGCAAAATTCTAAGGTGACGTCTTATCATACTGAACTTGCCAAATACATATGAGGTATCTGCTAAATCATATACTATTTGGAACACTGAATATAAGATCTGAAAAGAAATATGCTATTTGCCCCCATACTTCTCCCAAGGATTTCCATCCCCCTCCCCCCAACACACACACACTCTGAGAGCCCAGCAGCCCCTTTTCACTCAGTCCCCAGGACAGTTTTACTTTGTATGCCTCCTGTAGGCGATGTCTTCTGGCCTGCATCTCCCCCTCCTAAATTCCCTGCAATGCCAGGAACTCTTCTCCCGTCCACCAAAGATCTTTCAAGGGGGTGGGCCATGAAGCTACTCCAAATGGAAGCCTCTGGAAGCTATCGTTGTGTGTTGACTGGTATGGACACTGCCCTCCTAATCCACTGGAGGTTTTTTGATGGGGTTGGACATGGCTGGTCCCTCCCATATTATGGAACTGGAAAGTCTCCTGCCATTCTGCTGAGTCCCTTCATTTATTTCTTGAATCTGAGATACTTCAGACTCCTTAGTGGTGGTCTGTAGCCAGGAAAACCAACTGCCATTGCCCTCTGTTTCCTCTCTACTGAACATGACAAAATCCTATTAATGCTAATTGGAGTTTTCACTATGCAGGGTGTACCTTAATGACTGTTGGCATGTATTGTTTAATTCTGGAAAGCATTTTGTGGAACAGTTTGTTCAAAATTCAATATAAAATAAAATGGTATTTTGTATGCACCATACATTAAGCCCACAGTACATAAATTGAAAGTAAAATTTAAAGTACCAGTTATAGGCTGAACAATGGGGAAGGTATAGTATAATTAATTAAATGCAAATGTAGCTCTTTTTTTCTGTGTCTTTGTCATCTTGAGTCCCAGAATATCACTGATTTGTAAAATGTAAAGAGTAATTGCTACAAATTTGAAACTGCCAGAAGCATCAGGTTACTTATTTCAAAAGGCAACATTAATGATCAAAGTAGCCTACAAAAATGTGTGGTTAGCAAGGACTACTGTTTGTTGAACTCTATTAACTTGTTTGAACTAAAGGATAAAAAGGAAACTATTTTGATCTGATTCTTGTAAAATACCACATAAAAATCTGCCTACATTCAGGTGTGAGTAATTAGCTGTTATCCAATCAAAATCTGCTTAGACTCAAAAGTGTGACAAATTAGCTGCAATCAAAGAGAAACCTAGAGCAACATCTTGATAAATCTGTCTTTGCCACAGTCATTGAGGTCAGGAGTATAGCAGGATTCAAAGATGGATTGGACATTTAAATAGAGAATGGGAACATCCACAATTATTCATAAAAAGATTAAAAAGCAGTTCAGAAGGCATAGCAACCCCCAATGCTTTAGGGCATACAACCATCTTTAACTAATGGGATTAGGAAGAAATTTACCCATGGCAGGATATCTTGCATTTCTGAAGTACCTAGTACTAGACACTGTGGGAGACAGAATGATTAATTAGATGGCCAAAGATCTGATTGGATATGGATGATTAATTAGATGGACGACAGATTCTGATGTAACTGCAGTAAAATAAGCCCATTACCAGCCGGTGAAATCTAAAGCTGGTTTATATGAATTCCTTGTTAATTTGTAAATAGCATTAGTCACAGAGCATCCACTACACAGCCTCTAAGCCAAATGCAAACTTCAGAATTCTTCATAAATGCAATCCAAGAATCACCTTCCTCTTACAGTATGGAGGTGAAGTCCTTGGAAAATACAGATTCCAAAACACAAAGCTCCATCTTGATCTGAGTGGAAGGACATGGACACTGGAATCTGTATGCTGCATGGGCTTCACCTCCGTATTAAATATGAGGGTAGCTACAATCTGTCCCATTTTTTGCAAACGTGGTGCAGCTTTTAGGCTCCTGGCAAGTTGCTGAAGTTTTGCAGTATTCCTGTGCTATGCTTTCTGCACAAAATAACACAGCTAACACAGTTATGTTGAAAGAGAACAGGACGATAAAAGTCAGAATTTAGAATATGCACAGTTTGTATCACTATCATTTATTCAACTGAATTTCTGCAGACGGCCACACTCATTTGCATGCTGTTGCTTTCAATAATGACAAAATATTACCTGGCTGTTACTAAAAGGAAAATTATTTGAAATTATGAAGAGTATCCAAACACTTGGAAGATATAAAGGCAAACTTTGTGCTGAAGAGGTAGGTGCTGAACTGAGTATTATCACAGTGAGCAGAGCTCAGTGACTAATTTACTGTAGTTAATGAATCAAGATCTTTGATCCATAAGAAATAATAAATGTCATACTTTGAACCAATGCCTAATAAAATCATAAAATAAGCTTCACATCCGTTTATCTTTGCACCTAAGCAATATCATCGTTACCTGGGGAAACTTGCTGGTAAGAGCATTCATATTTCTCCAAATACCTGCACAGAAATTGTTAATTATATTCATACCACTATCTTGTGTCCTCACATCCTTTAAACAATTTAAAAGATTTTAAGTTTTATAATATTCAGACATCATTTTAAAACCCAGTGCAAGATGCTTATTGATCAGGGATTATAAATATAAATAATATGAGGCGTGTTAGTGACACCTGAAGTTGAGACTTCAGTGTTATGTTGCTTTATGAGATGCTTGTGTTTCATGTCATAAATGGTCCATACATTTCTCGTTATTTTACTTTAGTTTGGAAATGTATTGGCAAATCGTCCCTCAATGTGGGAGAGAGCTGGCATTTCAGGAGAGACGATAGTACAATTTAATATTTGAAACAGTGCATCCTGCAAAGCACATGCATTTTCAAGAGTATATTTCTCGTTAGCTTGAGATGGAATATAATCTGATTACAGTTTTAAACAGGGGAATTCTCTGTGACCTGTTCACCCAATACTTGTAGGTAGCAGAAGCATCCTCCTCCCATGAGGTTAATAAAATCAGAGCTTTAAATAGCTTTTGAAGATTCCTGGCAGTCTAGAAAATGTCTGCAATATAGATGAATGAAATTAGAGCTGTGTGAGAACCCAAATGTCTCTTTCATGGGAAATTCCATGCTTTCAAATGTTGGTGTTTGTTCCAAATCAGAATGAACATCTATTTTGAAATATCCCACAAAATTTTAAAATTCAGATCAGTTGAAAGGTTCCATTTCAATAAAATCAAAACTTTTACTTTCAGTGGTGGCTTTTGTGTATTATAACTTATAAAATTTCAAAATGAAAAGTCATTTTGAAATATAAAAAATTAAAACATTCCATTCTGATCAGCTTCATGTCAATTTTTTCCCTGAAACAAAATTTTGTGGAAATCAATATGCTCTCATGGAAAGTTTCCATTTTGACAGAATGGCATTTTTGACCAGTTCTAGTAATAATGCTGTTTCTTTCATTTACAAGTCTAAAATGCATTGTTGTAGCTATTCATATATATGAGTAAATATTGGCATTGCAATGTATTTATAAAACTCAATACAATTATATACGATAGATAGACAAAAGCCTTGAAAATGGTAAAGGACTGGAAAACATGTCTTATGGTGATAGACTCAAGGAATTCAAATTATTTATCTTAATGAAAAGAAGGTTAAAAGGTGACTTGATCAGAGTTAATAACTACCTACATGGGGAACAAAAAATTGATAATGCCCTCTTCACTGGAGCAGACAAAGGTGTAACAATATTCAATGGCTGGAAGTTGAAGCAAGACAAATTTGGACTGGAAATAAAATGCAAGTTTTTAATAGATTAGCAGATTACACTTTAGCTATGCACAGAATTTACTATATAAAATTTACTGGGGTATGCAATGGTTTGACTGGAATTTCTTTTATTTTTAATGTTCTTTAAGAGTGGTATCCTCTACACATTCCTCAGCCCAGTGCATATATAGGGCACAGTATAATTTGGCATTTATTTATTTTGTAGGCTTGATACTTATTATTGTATCTTATCACAAACTAACTGAAATCCCAACATTTGAGATAAGGATAAAATATGACTTCTATTATCCAGTGACGTTCAAGCTGGATGGTTCAGCATAATAGCAGTTCAGCCGCTAAAAGCTGAAAAATGAAAGATAAAAACATAGTTAAGAATTCCCAGAATTTATCCAGTTTATCTAGGAGAAGCACTTTGAAAATTTAAATGCTAGTTCTGTTAGCCTGGTGCATTTTTAAGCTACAAGACAGCATTTATAATATTCAGCAACTTCACAAAGGGTCAGTTCAACAAAGCTCTTAAGCAAGTGCTTAAATGCCATAGACATTTGTTAGGATTTAAACACAAACTTATGTGCTTTGCTGAATAAGGATAGATTTAAATATATGCTTGAAGGTAAACATTTCTGAATCAGAGTGAAAATGCATATGCTTTGCAGGATGCACTGTTTCAAATATTATATTGTACTATAGTCTCTACTGAAATGCCAGATCTCTCCCACATTGAGGGACAATTTGCCAATATATTTCCAAGCTAAAGTAATATACTCTGCTAAAACATATTCCCTTAAGTGTTTGTCATTCAGGAAACAGAAGGGCTAGAGCTATTTGAATAACTTACAAGGTTCTCATTTCCCTAATTATTAACTAATATTGTCCTCCATTATGACAAATTAATTTTTGAAATAATAATTAAATGACTAATAAATATAATGTTTTGTACTTTAGTAAAGGAAATAATTAGGCAATTTCCTTCATTTGATGCCATTCTGGTTTATAAAAAAGCACATGCTCTCATACTTCCTGAGGCGGTCACCAATGCATTCTGTACAGCAATATATCCAATGAGTCCATGTGAACAGAGGGCCAAACCTTGCAAACTTGGCATCAACTGACCAATGTAATAGCCTGGGTTTTTTTATATAAACTTGAGAATGAAAGACACTGCATGAAGGGCTTGGACTTCAATTTGAACCTGTATTTCATCTGGACTTTCATTCCCCCAGAGAGGACAGAGTTGTTTCATTTAAGTGGAAGGCAAAACTATCTTAGCAGTGAGAGGGAAACCGAGGCCTGGCTGAATGTCCAGGCCAAGGGGGGTAAGCAAACTACTAAACTACCAAATACAGATGTCAGGTTATTATTGATCAGATCTTCCTGTTGCCAGATACAATAGCCAAAACCCAACAGTCCTCTTAGTGTTTAGTGTTGTTCGGAACTCAGTAGTTTGCTCTTGGAGGGGTTATAGACTCTAAGGGACTATCAAGCTCATAGAATATCAGGAGGTCATCTAGTCCAACCCCCTGCTCAAAGCAGGACCAATCCTCAATTTTTGCCCCAGCTCCCTAAATGGCCCCTTCAAGGATTGAACTCACAACCCTAGGTTTAGCAGGCCAATGCTCAAACCACTGATCTATCACTCCCCCTGAGATCATGTAGTCTGACCTCCTGCACATTGCAGACCACAGAACCTCACCCACCCACTCCTGCAACAGGCCTGTAACCCCTGGCTGTGTTAATGAAGTCCTCAAATCTTTATGTAAAGACTTCAAGTTACAGAGAATCCACAATTTACTGTAATTCAAACCAGCAGATGACCTGTGCCCCTTGCTGCAGAGAAAGGCAAAAATCTCCAGGGTCTCTGCCAATCTGATCTTGTGGAAAATTTCTGACCCCAAATATGGCAATCAGTTAGACCCTGAGCATGTGGCCAAGACCCATCATCCAGACACCTGGGAAAGAATTTTCTGTAGTAATTCAGAGCCCTCACCAAGCATTTTCACACAAGCATTTTCTTTTGGTTTTGCTCCAGTTGGTTTGGAATCCCTGGGTTTCATTTTGAGTTTCTAGTTTAAACAAGTACTACTGATGGCTTCACACTAAGATCAGGTGAAACAGCTAATTTGGCACAATTGCGATAAACAAGGGGACACAACAAGTGGGCCCACATTCACACAAAACAGGGCCTTTGCTTGCTCCAAAGATTCATGAACCTTAATGATCCTTTCCACAAATCTGGTCTGAGGTTCAAAGTCGCAACAAAGTAAAAGGCAAGTTTCACATAGTTTAAAGTTTCGTTGCTAACCTTTCGGACAGCTCCCTGAGTAAGACTCATGCAAATATTTCATACCCCTGAGTTCTTATATGGTTAAGTCATCTCTTATACCTGCCTGGAACACTTTGTTTCTTAATGTGTGTTTTCCCTACCCCCTCCCAATGGGTGTTCCATTGGCTAGAAGCTGCTGCTTCTACAAATTAATTCTACAAATACTGAAATTGCAATATTTACTTTCTTTAGGCAACTGGCAAATTATTAGAGTTGACCAACGTATTGCAGGCATGTGTCACCTTTTCCTTATGAGCAGACTTGCATACATGCAAGTTACTTCTGAGATATTTTGAGCCCCTGTGATGGGTTGTCCTCCCTACACTCACTCTGAAGGGATTAACATATGCCAGTGGGGCCAATTAACCTATTAGGCTGCAAGCTGGGGGATATTTAGGCTGAGAGGAGATCCCGCAATTGAGGAAAGTTCACCTGAGCAGAAACAGGTGGGGGCTTTTATAAAACTATGGAGCTGGTAGTGGAAAGGGTAGTCGCTTTCCCTAGAGCAAGGGAGAGAAAGGACTTTGAACTCTGAAAGAAGGGAGTTGTCTAGTAGGCCCAAAGGAAAGGGGCTGACTGGAAGGGTAGAGAATGCAAGCCTGGGATAGGCTTGGTAGGAAGCACTCCCGGGGAGTGCTAGGAAGGCTTGTGGTTTCCTAGGCCTTCACTGCTGAACATAGGGCCCTAGACTGGAACCCAGAGTAGAGAGTGGGCTTGGGTTCCCCTACCAGCTCCTGAATGAGTGGCACGATCTGGGCAGTGATCTGGGCAGAAGACTGTCCGTGCCTGTTTACTCCAGTCACTGATGGAGTGATTTAGCCAAGGCAGTCAACTGAGGGACTGCCTGGGATGCTGTGGAGGACTTTGAATACCCCAGAAAGGGAGGACTCTTGTGACTTGGCCTAAGGGCCAAGCCATGAAGGCAAACTGATGCAGCTCCTGAGGAGCAAGTGAGGGGCTGCAGAGTGAAATAGTGAGATGACTGGCTGAGGAACCACAAAAGGATGACAGGCAGGCACAGCTAATCCCCAGAGCGAATAGGAGGAGGCACCACATAGCCTCCTCCTATTTTTATAGTATCTTTACAAAATAGTCTATAGAAATGCTGGTATAAGGGGCTGATAAGTTACTATAGATACAATCCAAACCCCATACCTTTCAACATTACCTTTGTATTTGGAATGAAAACATGATTCCAAATATGTTTTCAAGCTCTAATTATAGTTTATTCTTTGTATAGTGGTAGCGCTTAGGGGTGTTGTGGTAATTTTTGATGGAATAAATGGGTAAGGAGAGTCAAAGGTGTGACTATGACTCTGTCACTGAGCAACGCTAAACAATTATAGATGTTTCATGGTTTCCAGTACAGAGACCTCAACCTGCGTGGTTCCCTGACACAAACACCATTATTTTTTTAACCTTTTTATATTAAACATCTAGAAAAGAGGGGGGGAAAAGAGCTAAAGCATTTGAAATGTAAAAGTTTTAAGTAAGGTTTTCATTTTAACAATATTCCTTTTCCCCACTAGCTGTAGGGAGTTTTTTATAAGGACCTCTCCTCCCCCCATTTATCAGTCTTTTAAGTGGCATTATAGATGGTCACAACTGTGCTTTTTGGGGAAAAGGGAAGTTAGTTGGAGATAGTCTGAGCTGCTGTTGTTAAAGTTGGAGCCTGCTTCCTTTAAGACAAAACAAGACAAACGTGCACAAAAAGGGAGAAAAAAGAACAGAGACAGAAGATTGCAACTTCTGTCTCTGGGGCTGCCTCTTATTTGCAACCTCACTCTTGGAGAAACACAGGCACAACATGACATCTTATCAGGCACTCTGAGACCTGGGGCAAACTTGTACCAGCATCAGCCTGTTTAAGACATTGCTTTTAGCTCGTCAAAGGTCCACAGCTGTGTTGCAAAAGCTGCAATCTTGGCTAGCTAACCAGACACATATTGAAAGGAGAAAGAAGAAATAAGGTGGGGAAGGAAAATGACTCATGAGGAAGGGAACGACAGCAGCAACCCAAGACTCACCTTCTGGTGGCATTTGGATTTAGCTGGTCTCATATGGGTCCCTGTCTCTGGCCCTGTCTAGGCAGGATGTCAGGATGATAAACTCTCGGTGAATCCTTGGATCCCAGAGATGATGGAGATGGCAGCCATGATGGTAAACCTCGCTCCTTCTATGTTCACTCATCTCTACCATTTTGATTCTCACTCTGAAGTCTCTTTTTAAGGACCATGTAGCTGAGATGTAGTCTTTGAGCTGTCCCTTGCTGGCATGCTGCCACAGTCTCTTGCCTCAGTTTTGCTCCAAGTTTCAGGAATAATCTACTCACACCCAGTATCTCTAAAACAATATTTCATCTCTCTTGGAGTCTAATTTATTAAACATAATCCAGCTCCCAAAATAAGCCCCCTTTAGGTCCGAGGCTTCATCACCCTCCTTCTTGTGGTTCCAGACCTGGCCTCCAGCCACCCTCTGACCTTCAGCTTTACCCTTCTTGTGTTTGTGAAGATTGAGTCCTGGTGTCCTTGTCCTGCAAATTCACCCCTTAAGTCTTTCGTTTCCACAGCCATCCAGCTGAAACTCTGGGATCTGGATGAGTTTTTCCTCTCAAAGGGCTCTTTTTGACTGGGCTTGGAGCCAGTCATCTGAACTTGATCCATCCCCAATAGGTCTAGTACCCCCAAACAGCTGTCTGGGCCAATGGAAAGAGAAAGGAGCCTGCCCTCTTTACAAGGCTCTTGGTCCCAGACCCTTCAAAAACAAAGGCCTGAGTTTTCCTATTCTTTTCCTTTCCCAGACACGATTCCCCAGGACCATCTTTCTCTCAATGTGTCCATCTTGATTAGTCCTTAGCCTTTCATTTGCCTACCCAGACCTCTGGAATCAAGGAACTGGCCTCCTAGACTGCATCCATGAGCCTTAAAGGTCTAGTACCCTATTATTTTGTCCTCCATTTAGGTCTGGTTTCCAACACACCAATTTTGTTCCGTTAATTTCCAATTCCATTCTCCTTTGCTTACCAGAGTCCAGATGAGCTATTTGTTTGGACAAATCCAGTCTGTCTTCTTATCACACCCCTTCTATCAATATTCATTGTGATAGGCTATTGTTCCATTTTACAAACTTTCACTCACTTTCCAACAATTGAGCTCACAATTGGGGTAGACCTGCTAGATCCCTATTATTACAATGGGAGCCACAGTCATGGAACAATACCCCATTGTGCTGCATGCTGTATAGACACAGAATAAAAGATTATTATGATGATTGTCTTTGTTCCTGATGAGATGACCTGTCTCAGAGTTATAAACCTATTTTGGCCATATCCTCCATTTTTGTTACCAGGTCTTGAGAATGAGAGACGCAATGGATGGAGTTTCATTATTTTGCAGCTTTTATGCTATTTTTTTTTCTTTTTATGGTAACACATCGCAAAAAGTTTTAAAGAGATTGAATAAATTATGGGCTCTCAAATTGGGGGTTGCTAATACATTAAGAGTGTCACACCCATTGTCCCTTCTTATGGCTAAATGGGATAGCGGTGCTGAAACCATGCTTTGTTATAACATAGGGTCATGGTACAGAAAAGGTCAAGAATGAGGGGGTGGAAGCATTGGTTCTTGAATTTCCTGGTGAACCATGGATAATGTTGCATGACCAGTTCCATGAAAAAGTTTTGCTGCTTCTAACATACTATATCTCAGCATTTCCTCATCGTGGGGAAACATCAACTGTGGACTTACACATTCTCAAAAAGTAGCTAATAAATCACCGTCCTGTAAATTACAGCAACAGAGCTTCCAGATAGGAACAGCAGTCAAACTACATAGTCTTAGGAGCTCTTCCTTGGACAATGTCTACACTATGAGCCAGGGCTGTGAGTCCCCAACTTGTGTACATGTACTCAGGCTAGGTCTCATCGAGCTGGCATGAATACAAATAGCAATGTAGTGTCAGCAAAGCTGCAGCAGAGCCAGGCTGAGTACAAACCCACCTGAAATCGTTGGATATGTACTTATAATGGCATTACCATGCCTCCGCTCCCATTACCCAGGCTACACTGCTATTTACATTCACACTAGTTTGAGAGCTAGCACAAATATGTGTATACAAGCAGGGCAATCTCACCCTCACTTGTCGCGTAGATATAGCCGAACAGTCATGATTTCCAGCTACAGGTACTTACTTATAGCCATTTCTGTAATAACGCTTAATTCTTTGGAACAAGTTCAAAGCCCTACTCTAAGCAAGCCATTTCCTCAATTATGCCACAGTTGCTTAGCATTCTAATGTCTTGATGCTGTTCCCACTGAGTTCAATGGGAGTTTTACCATTGACTTCCATGGAAGCAGGATCAGGTTCTAAATGCATTGGCTTCCAGGGAGAGGACTTCATCCCTCACAATCTTTTTCAAGTGAATATTTGCATTTTGATATAACTTACTAATGCAAGGCACTTTACCGCAGGCAAAGTGCACTAGCTTACATTTGGCTGCAAGCATTTACTGGAAGGAAATGTCCATTGGGAAAGCCAGTGAAACTCCATAATGGCTCTAATTTATTTTTGATTAGCTGATGCACTTTTTCTCCTTTCTAGAATCGCAGCATGCTGTTGAATCCATTCAGTTATTAAACAGTTTATTTTAAACAGTATCAGTCACAGAAAACTACTCCTCTTTTTAACATATTCAGACATACAAGGGAAGCAGTGCGGGCAAAAGTCCTATCTGGCTTTAAGATTAAACTCTATAAGTTTATGGAGGAGATGGTATGATGGGATAACATGATGTTGGCAATTAATTGATCTTTAAATATTCATGGTAAATAGGCCCAATGGCCTGTGATGGGATGTTAGATGGGGTGGGATCTGAGTTACTACAGAGAATTCTTTCCTCGGTATCTGGCTGGTGAATCTTGCCCATATGCTCAGGGTTCAGCTGATCGCCATATTTGGGGTCGGGAAGGAATTTTCCTCCAGGGCAGATTGGAAAAGGCCCTGGAGGTTTTTCTCCTTCCTCTGTAGCATGCGGCATGGGTCACTTGCTGGAGGATTCTCTGCTCCTTGAAGTCTTTAAACCACGATTTGAGGATTTCAATAGCTCAGACATAGGTGAGAGGTTTATCGCAGGAGTGGGTGGGTGAGATTCTGTGGCCTGCATTGTGCAGGAGATCAGACTAGATGATCATAATGGTCCCTTCTGACCTTAATATCTATGAATCTATAAATTTAAATGGTGACAAAACCTTGTTATTCTGAGAAAGAACGATTTCCTGTCTGGCTTAGTGTTGATGGCAGATTTACTCTGTAAGATTTTTATTCCAGGAAACCATAAGGTAGATAATGCAAACTCCTTCATTTAGGCCCAAATTCCCTTCTCTTAGGCAAACTCTGAGTGCTGTAAATGGAATTAGCCCAGTTCTTACAATCCACAGGCCCCCAAACTGCATAAATAACAGGGACAGCTTCAACGATGCTGGAGAAATTGTAGATGCAGACATTTACTGTCAGGCAATTCATCTGTTCCTACTAACACCCTAACCTTTCTCCAGAGCTTCCCGTTAATATATAATGAACAGCCCCAGCAAATATATAATCAGCAAAATAATCTGGCAAAAAAAAAAAATCAGTCAGTATGGAGGCTTATGATCTGTACTGAGCTCTTTAGAAGTGGTCTTTCTGCTCTGTTTTTCCCCAATGGCAATATCGATGCCCTTTCTGCAAGCTTGACTAACTTGCCTTGTCTTCACATATCTTGGGTATCATCTTAACTCTTGGCAGGTGTGTGGCTGTGCGTCAAGGGCCAGAACTGGCAAAACATCTCGGCATCATCATTGTAAAATAAAACATAATAAACTAAAACATGAAGGGTGAAATCCAAACCCCAGTGAAGTCAATTGAAAGTTTTCCTAGTAAGTTCATGGGGTCAGAATGTCACTGAAATTAGTCTCCTCGGGGGGAGATGCAGCTTAACATTAGTAGGTAGGAGCAGAAGGGTGGGCCAGTGGCTAGGGAATTAGCCTGAGCCATGGAGACGAGAGTTCAACTCCCTGTTATGCTACAGACTTCCTGTCTGACCTTGGGCAAGTTGCTTAGGTCCAAATCCATAAAGGTATTTAGGCTCCTGTGGCTGAAAGCGCTCCTGTATTCACACCCTACACACTATTGTCATAATCTTTGTACAAAATACGCCTTGTGAGGTATCACTTGAAAAACTAACAACTCACTGGTCAACAATGTAATGGTGAAATGTGGGTAACAACATTATATGTAAAGGTTCTGAATTCCTCTTGTCTGATGTTGTTAGCAAATGTTCAAAACCTGACAGCCCTCCCTTGGCAAAATTTGGTAAATAGGGCTATCCTAAACAAAGGAGTGTGTATTTTCCTCAGTTTATATATAAGTAGTAAACAGGGTCCTCAAGACAGCAGGCAGAGAAGATGGCAGGAAACAGAACAACTTGCATTTTAGCAAACATAAGTGGGGGAAAGAAAGAACATGGAGCTTCCTTCCTCACCAGACTCTATGTTGCCTTCCTCACTGTTTGGATAAACTTTACATTGAGGGGTAATCTTCAGAAGAATCCATTTAAAAAGTCCACTGGATAATAAATGAAAGGGGCAGAAAACCCAAGTTTATCTCTTTCCCCTGAAAAGACAAAGACTCCAGCATCTCTCACCTCTACGAGAGACCCTACCCAAGGAGAGGGACAGTCACCATCTTGCTGGAAGACTGTGGGTGGGAAAGGCCATCTTAAACAAAGCTTTGAACAAAAACTTGCTAGATTAAGTTTTAGACTTCTAGATATGTCTCTTCACTTTTATTTGCTGGTAACCATTTCTAACTCATCTCTTATGTGAATTCACCTAAACCTCTTTCTTCTTTGGGTAGTGAACTTGTTTTATTTTTAATCTAAACCAATCCAGTGCTGTGTTTTAACTCAACTCCAGTAGCAAACTGTTGAATATTGATTCCTTAAAAGAGCAATGAACATCAGTATCTGAACAGTCCAGGAAAGGGCTGGACATTTGAGAACATAGGTTTTGGGAAAAATGTGGGATTGGGAGCGTGTTTGGGGTCACCCTACAAGTAGTAAACCAGGCTGATGGAAGCCAGTATGGCTGCTGGGGGAATAGCTGCTGAACCAGGCCTGGCAACAAGGAGGCATTCCAGCAGTGAGTCCCACCCAGCCACCCCGCACCCTTTGCCATATAAGTGCCTAAGGTAGATAGAAATAGTCATACAGGTGTTACTATTGAAAGGTGAATGAAAATGACTGCTAATCATATGTACCAACTGTGCAATGGTGGTCAAAAAAAACTATCAACATATTAGGTTGCTTTGAGAAAAGGCTAGATGATAATACTGAAAATATGACAAGAAAAGATCCAGATGACTCTTTCATGTGAAAGGAACTGTAAAATGTTAGGCCTATTTATTTAGTTTAGACATGAGACAAATAAGAGGTGACATAACAGAGGTATGAAAATGGTACAGAATAGGTAACTAAGGTGATCTTGTTAATCTCTTCTTTACAATACAAAAACAAGAGGTCTCCCAATGGAACTAAAGGTAACACATTAAAAAGTGAAAAATGAAATGCTTTTTTCATACAACACAATATTAACCAGTGGAACTCACAACCACAGCATATTGTGGAGGCAAAGAGTTTTTGTAGAGTTCAAAAACAGATTAAATGTTCATATGAATAACTAAAGTTACATTGGCTAAGATAAAACTGTGTTGGATATAAGCCCTCTTGATTCAGAATGTACACTGCCTGGAGTTAGAATAAAACTTTTGCCATGGGTATAAGTGTCCACTGTGAGAGTTTTACACCTTCCTCTGAAGCATCAAGTACAAAAGCTCAAGTAGCTAAAATACTGGGCTACATAGCCTAATGGTGCAGTCCTGAATGACAAGTCCTATACTCCTTTATACCTATTTCTCCAGCTATGAAACAGCACAATGAACTCAGGAAATCTGATGATCTAATGATGAATTTTTTTTTATTATAGCTTACTAATTACAGAGGATGACATAAGCCCTTTGTGATGCAGATTTGGAAATTATTCACGGTGGTTTTTATCCTTTCTTCTTCTTTTAATAGCAACACAGTTCTGTTGTACAACTTGATTAACACACTCCAGGGCCATCATAACACTTCTTAAGTGGTTGACAGCACTTCTTCTTTGGCCTTCTGCCTTACAATTAAAATTGTGGAAAACATAGCCATTTTGCATCACAGAATTCATGCAAATATACTTGTATGCTTCGTTCCACGTGGATTCACAACCCTTCCATTTTGCATTGTACTAATTTGAATAGTTCAATAGTTGAATCATTTCAAAATCCCAAAGTGAGACTGAATCAAAATTGGCAGAATTTCACCTGCTTTCATTTGGGAATGCTGCAAATATCACAAATTTCACCTGATTTCAGTGTATAATCGTAAGTTAACTCTGTTTCATTCAAAACTAGAACCCGAGGCACATAAAAGGTTTCTGATTAGCAAACGTTTTGATAATTTTGTAATGAACCCTCCAAACAAACTAATTTCATGGAGTTGAGCTCATTTGGCACAGCTCTGCTCATAGTGCGTCTGGGATGTACCATTATAAATGATGAACACAAGTCAACACTTTTTCAGATTGAGTTCAGATCAGTATCTAATTGTTCCAAACAATTGGGCTAAATCTAGGGATAGGTGTTGTCATTCTGACATTTTTCTCAAACTGATTTGAGACAGTTTGAAACTTTAACTCCAATTTGACCACTATGGGATTGGGTGGTTTGGGAAGGGAACGAAGAAAAAATAATGAAAATATCAGGTGAAAAATGAAGCTGAGAGGAGGCAGGAAATTAAATGCACCGAAAGAGAGAGTGAAAATAGGAGCAAAGAAGCAGAGAGAAAAACAATCTAATGAAAAAATACTACCACCATAAATATACCACAGAGGCTGGGATGGAGGGAATAAAATACATAGTAAAAGCTTCCCTTTATCATTAAAAATATGTGGTAGGTCTTTGGTTTCTTTTTTCAGTTGTATCCTCTCTCTCTTTTTTTTTTTTAATGACGCCGTAAGGTGTTTTGTACTTCAAGGTTTGTGACCTAGAGAAAAAGTTGGAGATCTCAGCCAGTCTTGACTTCCTTTTCATTCTTCCTTTCCTTCTAAAAAATCATCTCTATTCCTGCACCCAATATTTTCCTAATTTTGACTGGATCAGAAATACCATAAAATTAGCTATGTTCACATTATTTGTGCTTCTTGACCAAGTCAAAAATCAGAAGGTGCAGAGGTATGTGGAAAATCTAAACAAACAAGCAAGCAATGATATTTACCAATATGTTGCCAAAAGTTATCAGTATCAAAGGTTGGGATTTGCTTATTGTTCTCATTTTATATGTGATATGGTTCCCCCATCCCAACAAAAGCATGTCATGGAATACATATGATCACTAACTGTTCACCTCCCAGAGCAAATGTTCTTAGTCTTGGGATTCAGTCAATATTGACAAAGAAGATGATAATAAAATTAGATACATTCCAAGAAAAGAGGATTTTTTAAAAATAACAATAATAAAAATAATGGATGAAAAATGTGTGTAAATTGATTGTGTGTGTGAGAGTTTATGACAGGAAAAAACTGTCAGCTATCAGTTGCAATTTTACTTTGTGAAGACCTAAATCAAGGAGTATATGTATTCTTCACAGGATGTATTCAGATCCCAGAGGGATTGGGATTGTTTAGTCTGCAGAAGAGAAGAATGAGGGGGGATTTGATAGCTGCTTTCAACTACCTGAAAGGGGGTTCCAAAGAGGATGGCTCTAGACTGTTCTCAATGGTAGCAGATGACAGAACGAGGAGTAATGGTCTCAAGTTGCAATGGGGGAGGTTTAGATTGGATATTAGGAAAAACTTTTTCACTAAGAGGGTGGTGAAACACTGGAATGCGTTACCTAGGGAGGTGGTAGAATCTCCTTCCTTACAGGTTTTTAAGGTCAGGCTTGACAAAGCCCTGGCTGGGATGATTTAACTGGGACTTGGTCCTGCTTTGAGCAGGGGGTTGGACTAGATGACCTTCTGGGGTCCCTTCCAACCCTGATATTCTATGATTCTATGATCTGTCTCAGGACCAGGCAGCAGCTTGGTAACAGCGGGCTAGCAGCAGGATGAAATTTTCCAAGATTATATTTCAAGCCTCTTCAATTTGCTCTTTGTTTTATTTGTAACAGATTAACAACCAGCTGTTGCATTGGCTAAATACACTGAGGCACCACATCTCAGTGGCCTCATGTTCAAAGAGCCTCTGAAACGTGCATATGCAAAATTTGCTCAGGCACGTTTCAGTGCTCCATTGGACACTTGGTGTGACAAAGTTCCTGCTCTACCTTGGTGGGTCTTGCGGTTTTTGGCGGATTTGCTCACCTTGGAGCTTCACGGCAGCCCTCAGCTTGGCCGTTTTTCTGAACCCACAGTCCAGGTCAACAACTCCTATGACTGACCAGGAGTTGGGAGGTTTGGGAGGGAAGCTGGGCTCACCCTCTATTCCAGATTCCAGCCCAGGGCCCTGTGGAATGCAGCTGTCTAGAGTGCCTCCTGGAACAGCTGTGTGACAGCTACAACTCCCTGGGCTACTTCCCCCTGGCCTCCTCCTAACATCTTCTTTATCCTCACCATAGAACCTTCCTCCTGGTGTCTGATAATGCTTGTACTCCTCAGTCCTCTGACAGTATGCGTTCTCACTCTCAGCTGCTAGCGCCTCCTGCTCCCAGCTCCTCACATGCACACCACAAACTGAAGTGAGCTCCTTTTTAAAACCCAGGTGCCCTGATTAGCCTGCCTTAATTGATTCTAGCAGCACTTGATTCACTGCAGGTGCTCTAATCAGCCTGTCTTAATTGTCTCCAGAAGGTTCCTGATTATTCTGAAACCTTCCCTGTTACCTTACCCAGGGAAAAGGGACCTACCTAGCCTGCTCTCCTGCTTCTGCCCTCTGGCCTGGGCTTTCCTTGCTTTTGCCCCTGCTTTCGGCTTCCCCCCAGACGCTCTCCCCCTTTCTTTTCTTTTTGTTGTTTTTTTTCTTTCTCCGCTGTTGCTAGAGTGCTGGCCGGCTGCCGGCTGGCTGTTAGCCCCCCTCCCCAACCCCCCGCCCGCCCTCGGACGCTGCTGCCGCTCAAGCTGAAACACCCCCCCCCCCCCCCCGAGAGAGGGGGGACCTGCCGGCCCTCTTCCCCGGAGAGGGGGAGTGGAAGGACCCAGCCCCCAGACCCAGCAGCTTGCTGTTTGTCTGCGGACCCATCTCCGGCTGAGAGAATTTCTTATCATCCGCTCCGGCATCCCTGGAATGCAAAAAAGAAAGCCCGGAACAGACAGAGAAACAGCCGTCTACCAGAGGAACACCACCCGGGGAATCTACAAATCGCCGTGGAGGGGGCCCCAGACTGAGTAACTTTCGAACTGTTCTCTCGTGTGGGGGGAGGCCTTGACTGTGTCGTGACTGTGTTTGTAGGGACACGGGGGTATGGCATGGAGCTGCCCCCCGATCCACCTGTGTCCGCCCAACCCCCACACCACTATCCTCATTACTGCCCCTCCATCATCACTGCTGGCTGTTTAACATCTGCCTCTGGACTTAGCTCTCGCCCTGATTCCACCATGTGGGCCAGAAGCACCAGCCAACCAAACAGGACTCTCTGGACAAGCGTACGGTGGTTCATGTGCCCCCCCCCCCCGAACTGCCCATCCCACAGCCTGTCCCTTTTTACCTGACCCCAACTCCTGTTAACCACCTGCCACCGCCCCCGCTGGGGCATCGGCAATGGAGGGCACCGGGGTGACCTCCACCACTGCCATGCCCATCGCCTCCCCAGACTCTAGGGAAGCCCCTCCAGCCGGCGGGAAAGGCCAGGGCAAGAAGAAGGGGAAGGGCCCCGCTAAAACCAACCGGGCCCTCCATGGCAGGGGCCACCCCCACTGCTGTGGCCCTGCCACCGACCACAGCGTCCTCCCCCGCTGTCCCCTCCACCAGCTCTGCGGATGTCCCTCCCTCACCCCCCAGGACATATGCCCGGGCAGCGGCAGCCCCCCCTGCCTGCCGCCTCGTCATCTCTCCTGCCCACTGCCTCCACCACCATCAACAGCGGCCGGGTCCCCTTTCCCACCATGACAAGGAAGCACGGTGTCCAGTGCCTCCCGGTGCCCGCCTCGCCCCACGTGGAGACCTACGTGCGGACGTTGGTGAGGGTGGTGGGGCCCTCGGCCATTGTGGAGGCCTCCAAAATGTATGGGAAGGTCGTCTTCTTCTTAACATCGGAGGCTGCCGCCCAGGAGGCGGTAGAGAGGGGCCTGGCGGTGGGAGGGGTGTGTTTGTCCCCCTAGAGCCGCTAGAGGACCTGGGAGTCCGCCTGGTCCTGACCTCTGTCCCTCCTTTTCTTCCCAATGCTGCCCTGTTACCCACCCTTTCCACCCTGGGGAAACCTGTTTCTGTCATCAGCCCTCTCCCGTTGGGCTGCAAGGACCCCACCCTCCGTCACATCTTTTCCTTCCGCCGGCAACTGCAGCTTCTACTGCCGTTGGCAGCATGTGACGGAGAAATGCTCGAGGGGTCCTTCCTAGTCCCCCACCAGGGGGCCCGTTACCGGGTGTATTTCTCCATGGGGGAAGCCCGGTGCTACCTCTGCCGGGTGTCACGGCATGTCCGGAGGGACTGCCCCTTAGCCCAGCAAGGAGGGGCACCCGGGATCCCCGAAACCCGGCAGGACATCGGCCCCATCATTGCCGATACCTGAACCCGCCCCCCCCTCCTCTTCGGACCACCAGTTCTCCCGCTCAGGCCCAAGGGGCACCTCCCCTACAACGCCCAGACGAGCGGGAGAGCCCCGCCCTCGCTGCTGACAATATGGCGGGGCCTATGGAGGAGGGTGTGGCAGAGATACCACCAAGCATGGGAGAGAGCCTGCCCCAGGGAGAATCCTCCCTCCCTTATGCCGCCCCACCGTCCCCCCGCAAGTCCCTGAGCCATCGCCTTTACCCCCTGATAGACCCCTGCTAACCAGCCCCCAGATGATGCCATGGAGGGCTGGGCCCTAGTCCAGGGGAAGCGAGGCAAGCAGAAGGCTCGAGCTCCGCCTCATCTACCCGAGGCAGAGGCCCCCCGGAAGACCAGGAAGGGGGGCACTAATGCCGAACCTTCTGCTTTGCCCACGAGTGCGTCCCATCCACCGGTGTCAGTCAGGAAAGACGTGGTAGCACCGGAAGGTAGTGTCTCCCCTCCACTGGAGACCCTCCCCTCTGAGACCCTCGAGGAAGCCCCTTCTGTCTTGACACTACCCGAAGCCCCCGTGAACCCTGAGGCAACCGTTGTGGCGGGTGCCAGCGGGGAGAACCCTGGGGCAACGGAAAGTGTCCTGTCCTCCATGTTTGAGGAGATCGAGGCCCTAGATCTGACCCCGGTCGCCCAGGGGGAGGATGACCTTTTGCCAGCAAACCTCGATTTGGGCGACCTCACTCCACCCCTCTTTTCCCCATGCTCCCTCCCCCTAACTGCTGCTTCTGCTCCCACCTCCAAGGAGCCCCTGGACTCCTCCATGGACCCGGCCGCTGATGGCACCCCGCTGATGACCACTGAGCCTGCTCAGGTGCCAGCTGGCGCCACGCGGCCGGGACACGAGTCTCCAGGGGCACCCCCCGTTGGTGAGGAGCAAATGATTTCCTTCCTGGGTGGCGGCCCAATAATCCACCTCCTGATGCTGTGGCTGCTGAATCCACCATAGAGCCCACGCCCAGTACCACTGAGAGCTCCCTCCTCACCCCCTTAACCCTCGAGCCTGATCGGGAGGCGCCACCATCCAGCTGCTTGCCTCCCGAAACCCAGAACCTCACCTCTGCCCCTACCCCTATCCAGTCTACCTCCTGCGATGTTATCGCCGCCCCCGGGGCTGTCTCCTTCCCTTTTCCAACCAATGACCCCCAGGGAGCGGCCTTTGCGTTCTCCTGCCCCGACCCATTAGGGGCTGTTATTTTCCCTCCACCGCCCCCTATCGCCCCAGGGCTTGAGGCGGGCCTAGAAACTCCAGCCCATCAGGCACCCCGTCGGGGGTCCGCATCCTGCTTGCCCATTTTAGTGGGCCATGGGGCTGCACCAAGGGCCCCGCCGGGGAACAACCGGGAAACCGTAACCCCATCCCCACATGAGCTGCGAGGAGAGCTGGGGACATTTTTAGAGGATGTCTGTGGCTCCCGCAACAAGGTACAGCTTGCTCTCCAGCGATGGGGGGACATTTTTCAAATCCTCCGGGCCACAAGGGCCCTCATGGGGGAAGGTAAAGGGATGGGGAAGCAGGATGCCACGGCCTACTGGCGGGTCCGCGTCTTCCGTGACCAATTACTCACCTACGGGATGGGTCAAAGGCTGTTGCGCAGCCCACTGGGGGATGCGAGCGTCCCTGCCAGTGAGGATCCCCCCCCGGCCCTCCCCATGACACCTCTCACCATCGCAACGTTGAACACCCGGGCCTGTAGGATGGCTCTCCGCAGGTCCCAGGTGCTCTCCTTCCTTCGGGAGGGAGGGTACTCTGTGATTTTCCTGCAGGAGACCCATACGGATCCGACCGCCGAAGATAATTGGCGGCTGGAGTGGGGGGACAGGGTCTACTTTAGCCATTCCACGATTCGGCAGGCTGGAGTGGCGACCCTGTTCTCCCCTGACCTACGGCCCAAGGTGCTAGGGGTCGCCGAGGCTGTGCGGGGTCGCCTGCTGCATCTCCATGTCCATATGGAGGGGCTCATGGTTAACCTCATTAACGTCTATGCCCCGACATCGGGCCTGGAGCGGCTGCAATTCTATCAGCAGGCGTCCGCCTTCCTCGGCACCTTAGATTCTCATGAGTGCCTGGTCCTGGGAGGGCATTTTAATACCACCCTCGAGGAGCAAGACCGCTCGGGGACTGAGCAGTGCCTGGCCGCCGCGGACACCCTCCGGGAGATAGCCAAACATCACTCCCTAGTGGACATCTGGTGTGACCACCACCCGGATGACACTTCCACGTTCACCTTTGTCCGGGTGGAAGCCCATCGGTCGAGCCACTCGCGGTTGGACCGCATTTATTTATCACGCTTCCATCTCTCACGAGCCCACTCCTCCAGCATTCGGCTGGCCCCATTTTCTGACTATCACCTAGCCACCATGACAGCCTCCCTCTGTGCGGAGAGTCCGGGGCCGGCCTATTGGCATTTTAACAACAACCTGTTGGAGGATGAGGGCTTCGTGACGTCCTTCTGGGAATTCTGGCTGGCCTGGCCAGGGCAGCGGCGTGCCTTTCCCTCGGTGCGGTGATGGTGGGACCTGGGGAAGGTGCGCGCCCGGCTTTTCTGCCACGACTAAACCCGGGGCACCAGCCGACGGAGAAATACGGCGATAGAACAGTTGGAACGGGAGGTCTTAGAGCTGGGGAGTCATCTGGCCGCCAGCCCCGAAGACCTGCTCCTCTGCGGAGTGTGCTGGGAGAAGCGGGAGGAGCTCCGGGCCTTCGAGGACCATCGGGCCCGGGGCGCCTTTGTTTGATCCCGCATCCGCCTTCTTCGGGAGATGGATCGCAGCTCCCACTTCTTCTATGCCCTGGAGAAAATGAGGGGGGCCAAGAAACACATCACCTGCCTCCTGGCAGAAGACAGCACCCCCCTCACGGAACCGGCGGAGATGTGTGGGAGGGCCCTAGCCTTCTACACAAGTCTTTTCTCCCCGGATCCGACCGACCCTGGTGCTTGCAGAGTGCTTTGGGAGGAGCTCCCTACGGTCAGCGTGAGCGACCGAGACCCACTAGAGTTGCCTCTCACTCTGGCCGAGTTCTCAGAAGCCCTCCGTCGTATGCCCACTAACAAGTCTCCAGGCATGGACGGGCTGACCGTGGAGTTCTACCGCGTGTTTTGGGACGTCCTCGGCCCAGACCTAGTCACCGTCTGGGCCGAGTCTTTGCAGAGCGGGGTCCTCCCTCTTTCGTGCAGGCGAGCTGTGCTCACCTTACTGCTGAAGAAGGGGGACCTCTGCAATTTACGAAATTGGCATCCCGTCTCGCTCCTCCGCAAGGACTACAAAATCGTAGCGAAAGCAATCTCGCTGCAGCTAGGGTCTGTGCTGGCAGACGTGATCCACCCAGACCAGACCTACACCGTCCCGGACCGCAGTATCTTTGATAACCTATTTCTGGTTCGGGACCTTTTGGAACTCGGGCACAGAGATGGTCTGTTGTTCATCCTCCTGTCCCTAGATCAGGAGAAGGCGTTCGATAGGGTGGACCATGATTACCTCCTGAACACTCTGCAAGCGTTTGGCTTCGGACCCCAGTTTGTGGGTTTTCTCCAGGCGCTGTACGCCTCTGCAGAGTGTCTGGTTAAGCTCCACTGGACCCTGACAGAACTGGTCAGCTTCGGGCGAGGAGTACGGCAAGGGTGCCCCCTCTCGGGCCAGCTGTATGCTCTGGTGATCGAGCCCTTCCTCTGCCTCCTCTGCAGGAGGTTGACAGGGTTGGTGCTGCAGGAGCCGGAGCTGCGGCTGGTCCTGCCGGCGTACGCTGATGACGTGCTCCTCGTGGTCCAGGACCCGGGCGACTTGGCGTGGGTGGAGGCTTGCCAGGCCATCTATTCGGCAGCCTCCTCTGCCCGGGTCAACTGGGTCAAGAGCTCTGGTTTGGCGGTAGGAGACTGGCAGCAGGCGAGCTCCCTCCCACCCATGCTTCAGAGCATCCGGTGGAGCGCAGATCCGCTGCTCTACCTCGGCGTTTACCTTTCTGCCACACATCTCTCTCTGCCGGAGAACTGGGAAAATTTAGAGGGCGGGGTGATAGAGTGGCTCCGGAAATGGACGGGACTACTCCGATGTCTCTCCCTTGGTGGGAGAGCGCTGGTGCTTAATCATCTAGTCCTGTCCAAGCTCTGGTACCGGCTCAACACCCTGGTCCCGGCCCCGGGTTTCCTGACGAACCCCAGAATCGATGTCCGGAGGTTGTTTTGGTCAGGAATGCACTGGGCCCCTGTAGCAGTTCTTCATCTACCCCTGAAGGAAGGAGGACAGGGCCTGAAGTGTCTGCACACTCAGGTCTGCGTCTTCCGCTTCCAGGCCCTACAGAGGCTCCTTTTATGGTGCAGGCAGTTCAGCGTGGAGCATACTGGCGCACGCCATCCTGTGCCGCATCCGAGGGCTCCGATATGACTGGCAGCTCTTTTGTCTCTGTCCGGAAGGTCTTCCGCGAGACCTCTCTGGGCTGCTGGTCTTCTACCAGGACCTCCTCCGGACTTGGAAACTGTTTTTAATGACGAGGTACGTGGCGGCCACCGAGGGGGCAGATCTCCTCCCGGAGCCCCTGCTACACAACCCCCAGCTCCGTGTGCAGGTGGCGGAGTCCCGCTCGGTACGCCAGAGCTTGATCCTGGCAGAAGTCACGAGAGTCGGAGACCTCCTGGACTACGACCGGGGAGACTGGCTGGATCCCCTGACACTCGTTCGGCACATGGGGCTCTCCAGACCTCGTACCCTCCGGCGCATACTTCAAGAGGTGAAAGCCGCTTTGCTGCCCACTGCTAGAGCTTACCTCGATCGGGTCTTGCTTGAGGGCACGCCCTGCCCACCCTCTACCCCAGACCCGCCGAACCTTATAATTATAATTGGACCCCTGCCCCGTAGACCCAATCGACCCCCTCACCCCTTTACGGCGAGCCGGCTGCATGAACTGCAGCCAGTATGCTTCCAAACTGTGCCAAGGAAACATCTATACACGCTTGTGCTCCACACCCTTCACGCCCTTACCCTAGTGTCCCGCCCCGACACAAAGTGGTGAGACCTTCTGCCACCTTTGGAGGGTGAGCAGCCCCGGTGGGCCAGCCTGTATTCCACCTTGGTTCCGAGGCCTGTCGGGGACATCAGTTGGCGGCTCCTTCACGGAGCTGTGAGCATGGGCACATACTTGGCGTGGTTCAACCCCATCCCAGATACTTTTTGCGGTGTAAGGGAAACCCTGGCGCACGTATATTTGGAGTGCACCAGGCTGCAGCCCCTGTTCCGGCTTCTCACAAATCTTTTATTACGTTTTTGGTTGCATTTTTCCCCTCACCTTTTTATTTATGCACTCCCCTCACTTTTTATTTATGCACTCACCATCCGTGACCTCACAAAGTCACGGGATCTCATAGTTAACCTCCTCCTGGCCCTGGCTAAAATGGCCATCTATAAAACCAGAGAGAGGAGGTTGGCCGATGGAGTTTCCTGTGACTGTGGGGCTGTTTTCCGATCCTCAGTCCGTTCACGTATCCGGGCGGAATTCCTCTGGGTGGCGTCCACCGACTCCCTTGATGCCTTTGAGGAGCGGTGAGCGCTGTCCGAGGCTCTCTTCTCGGTGTCCCCGTCCAGCTCCCTTTGTTTTGACCCTTTGATTGGGGGAGAGAGTAAGGGACCCCAGCCCCAGCCATTGTTGCTGCGGACACCACCACCTTAGAGAGGTCCTTTCACACGTGGATGCACATGCCCCCCTCCCCTGGGTTGTCCACCCCACAGCCTGCCCCTTTTGTTGGGTGCTTTTGGAGAAGGGAATTGTTGGTGACACTCGAGCGTGGCGCCAGGTAACTCGAGGGGGTGGCAGACCTTGAGAGTCAATGAAGCCCCCTCCCTCTGGACCACCAGGTAACTCGGAAGGGTGGAAGACCATGAGAGTCGAGGAAGCCCTCCGCTCTGGGCCCAGGCAAGCTTGAACACTTCCCTCCCCTGAAGCTAATGAGAAAACAATTGTGATTGGTTGCTGTGTTACACTTTGCATATGCTGTTGTTTTTACTTTGTAAGTGTGTTATGCAGATAAAAACATCTTTTTTGCTTAAAAAAAAAATTACTCTCCTATAGCCATCTGGCCCAACCCTGTCACATTGGCTTGATGTGTCCACTCATTACATCCAACAGAACTAATTCCAGTTCCTAGTAGAGATTGTAATGAGTCACTATAGCTTGACTGTGCTAGGTATAGGCATTCTTCTTGATAAAAATTGCCAAAGACAGATGTGGTGTCATTTTGCTACAACTGCTTGTCTGTCTGTAGCCTTGATCACAAATCATGGCACATGTACTACATACTATTTAATTATATGAACCAGCAGGTAACCCTAAATCAATCAGTGGAGGGCAAAGCAGAGCTCTCCTGCATTTTCTCCACCGTCTCCTGACCCTGCAGAACTCCCAGAATGCCCCTGTATGTGGCCCACTGCCAGTTTAGTGTAAGAACAGACCCTGCAGAAACCCCAGTGTCTGATCCATGTGTAGAGTGTTTGCAGATATTCCTACCAAAGCCAGCAGGAGTCCTATATGTGGTGGGCTTGTTAGAAATGGGCCCTAGGCTCGTTGCTCTGCACAAGTTTTAACCTCTTCATGAGGTGTCTCAGGAGACTTAGGATAAGCAGTTACCATAAGGAGAAATCTCATAGGATGTATCACATACAAAAATAAAGCTGTTGCATGGATGTGCTGGAGAGACAATGTCCCACACCTAGTATTGCCAGGTGAGCTACAAGCCATTGCATGATTCTATTCTATTCAGGTTCTTATACTGCGGCTGTCACTATCATTCTCTTCTCTTTTCAATTTCTCAAGCTCAGGAATGATCTTCGTAAACTGAGCCAAGAAGAACAAGTGCAGTTTTGATCTGACTATGATTTTCAAATCCAAATAATCATTAATAAGATGAAAACACTTTATCGATTCTGAGTTTGGTCCTGCTCTCATTAAAGTCCATCACAAAACTCCCATTGACTCGAATAACAAGAAGATCAGGTGATTAAACATAGTAGGGCTGACTTGTCAGAAAAACTTTGAGTACCAGATCTCATCGAAGTAGTGGAAGCTGAAGGTAGTCGGCACCTTCAAAAATGAGACCAGCTATGTTTGTGAAATGCAGTAATCCATGATGGTTCATTTAACTGCAAGTGCTTTAAAATAACAAGAATCCTACAATAAATCCATGGTAACATGGTGACTGGTTTGTTGTTATTTTTGTTCACAGCATCTGGAATTAGTAATGTAGGGGAAGAAATCTTTTTTTAATTAAAAAAATTGATACTTTAGTTAAGCACAATGGGTCGGGGAACAGTCTAATGATCATACAAGACAAATAGGAGCAGCTGTCTGACAACGTTTCCTTGTAAGCAAATAATGGAAATGAGCAAGTTTCAGACCAGAGTCAGATGTTCCCTCTCTCTCTCAAGGGAATGTACTTGTACTTTTAACAACTCTGTCAGTATGTTTTACATTCTGAAACATGGCCAGCTAATGAAGATGGAGAACATCTGTATTTTCATTATGATTAGTGTCAAAAGAATTTTATTTTAATCTCATTTAGCATCAAGATCTTTGCGTATATCGGTTGCTTCTTGAAAGACACCCAGACTTTTGAATAAAGATAATAGAATCATAGAATATCAGGGTTGGAAGGGACCTCAGGAGGTCATCTAGTCCAACCCCCTGCTCAAAGCAGGACCAATCCCCAACTAAGTCATCCCAGCCAGGGCTTTGTCAAGCCTGACCTTAACCTCTAGGGAAGGAGATTCCACCACCTGTCTAGGTAACCCTTCCAGTGCCTCACCACCCTCCTAGTGAAAAAGTTCTTCCTAATATCCAACCTGAACCCGTCCCCCACTGCAACTTGAGACCATTACGCCTTGTTCTGTCATCTGCTACCACTGAGAACAGTCTAGAGCCATCCTCTTTGGAACCCCCTTTCAGGTAGTTGAAAGCAGCTATCAAATCCTCCCTCATTCTTCTCTTCTGCAGACTAAATAATCCCAGTTCCCTCAGCCTGTCCTCATAATTCATGTGCTCCACCCCCATAATCATTTTTGTTGCCCTCCACTGGACTCTTTCCAATTTTTCCACATCCTTCTTGTAGTGTGGGGCCAAAACTGGACACAGTACTCCAGATGAGGCCTCACCAATGCTGAATAGAGGAGAATGATCATGTCCCTCAATCTGCTGGCAATGCTCCTACTTATACAACCCAAAATGCCATTAGTCGTCTTGGCAACAAGGGCAAGCTGTGGACTCATATCCAGCTTCTCATCCACTGTAACCCTAGGTCCTTTTCTGCAGAAAATCTAGAATTAAGCAATGTAAGAAAAAAAATCTATTAGTTATCTAAGACTGAGAACATACACACAAAGGATCCAACTGCCACAGAATTCAAAATAACTATATTTCAACCAAATATAGGACATACCAAGATGATAGTAATTGAAGAGTGTTACTACAGAGGGTAGAGTGACTTCCTTTTCTGTTTCCTCCCTGATTATGATGGCAATTCTGAAATCTTAACAGCCTGTCTCAAAAGTAGCAGCCACATGTTCTGAAAAGAGCAACCTCAATTTGCAACCACTTACATTAGGTGACTCATCATGATTAGTCCAAGGATTATAAGTAGGATCCCTCAAATCCCTCTAAAACGTCATGGTCAGGTACAGTAATAGGAGTGAGCTGAGAGAGTGTTTCCATTAGTTCAATGCCCTGTAATTTCCATTAATTTATTTGTTTTTAATGTGTTTTACATACACTCAAAGGGGCGGGGGGAACTGCACATGCACGGTTCTGTGTATACTGAGAAACCTAAAGGTCTTCTGGAAAGAGATCATATTACATTAAAAAGGCACAGTTCTTTAATGATTTTAAATGCCTTTTTATTCCTCTTGAGTTTTGTAATTTCTGACTCTTTATAATTCTTTGAAAATTACAGGGCACCTTTAGCTTATGTCTGTTAAACCACCCTGCTTACCCTTTTTACTCTCTCCATCTTCAGACATCCTGCATCATGCTGACTACCCTTCCAGCCAAGGAATGAACGTGGCTCCATCCCAAGTCCATCATCATAATTCTTCAGTCATCCAAAGGGGCAGCTACAGAGTAGCTCAGAGCCATCCCTCATGCGGGGGCTGAGTGTGCTACCTTCACATTGTTCTCTGTCACTGACCATGTTCTTATTTTTCTAAAAGTGGAGACTGCATCCCCTGCTAGAACTGTGGAATTATCTTTGCAGAGGCTCCAAGAATGTTGTTGTTTTAAGGAATTTTATTCAAAGGCAGTTTGAATCTCCATTTAATGCTATTATTTAAAAAGCAGGACCCCATCAGACTTAACAGAGAAAATATGGGTCCCTAAAGAGTCTGAACTGGTTTCTAAGTCTCTGCTTCTCACAGGCAATTTTTTTCTTAAAGACACTTAAATATCTGCTACCGTTCCTGCACTTCTGCAGATATTAAAAATAAAATTAGAATACAGAGATCTCAGTGTTAACATGTTAAGCACGGATGTGCTGAAACTGCCGTGTCATGCCTCATGAGAGTCATGCTACAGAAGGGACTGTGGAAGTGAGTAAAGATTTGAGACTTGCACAACTTTTTCCACTGCAAGCAGAAGCTTCCATAAACAGAAGTTTGAGACTTTGAATCTCCAATCACTGGAAGATGGAGCCAGTCACTGAACAACGTTGCTAAGCTTCTTAGCAGAGCTCCTAAAATTGTCCCTGTAAAAAATTTAAAGACTTTTTTTAAAAAAAACTTGAAGACTCCATTTCTGGGCAGGCCTTGCATAAAATCCAGGCCCAAACTGTAAAATACACCAAAATTTGCTAAGGTAAGCACTTTGCAAGCAACTTAAAGCAAAAAATGCAAGTGGATGAGGTCAAACCATGAAGTGTTGCACAATCTTGTTCAGACTCTCAGGCTGTCTTAGCCCCAAATTTCCTTTGGGGCCATGACCACATTTTGAAAGTGGCCTCTAATTTTGAGTGCCTCCGTTTACAAGTTGTGTAAGCTGGTTGGCTGCCTAACATGCGACACCCGTAGCTTCCATTTCAAAAGTGCTAAGCATCAGCAGGTATCTCTAATTTCAACTGCCCTCTGAGAATCATCTCAAACTGGATACCCCAAACCTGAGGTATTCCAAAAATCAGAGACCACTTTTGAAAATTGGCCCAAAACCTCTCCAGGTTATGGCCTCCTGATCTCTAAAATGATCTCTACATCACAGGAGTCTGGAGTAGGTTAATGTATTAATTAGAATTGGTTGGAAACTGGAATTCCTGTCCCATGAGAAACTCTGAAATTAAAAAAAAATCAAAAAATAGAATTAAAAACATTTTAAAATTCCAATTCAGCAGTCTCTCTTTGGAGTCTGTTTTTGAAGTTTTTTTGTTGTAATATTGCAACTTTTAGGTCTGTAATCATGTGACCAGGGAGACTGAAGTGTTCTCCGACTGGTTTTTGAATGTTATAATTCTTGATGTCTGATTTGTGTCCATTGATTCTTTTATGTAGAGACTGTCCAGTTTGGCCAATGTACACGGCAGAGGGGCTTTGCTGGCACATGATGGCATATATCACATTGGTAGATGTGCAGGTGAATGAGCCTCTGATAGTGTGGCTGATGTGTTTAGGCCCTATGATGGTGTCCCCTGAATAGATATGTGGACACAGTTGGCAACGGGCTCTGTTGCAAGGATAGGTTCTTGGGTTAGTGGTTTTGGTGTGTGGTATGTGGTTGCTGGTGAATATTTGCTTCAGGTTGGCGGGTTGTCTGTAAGCAAGGACTGGCCTGTCTTCCAAGATCTGTGAGTGAGGGATCGTCCTTCAGGATAGGTTGTAGATCCTTGATGATGCGCTGGAGAGGTTTTAGTTGGGGGCTGAAGGTGATGGCTAGTGGCGTTCTGTTACTTTCTTTGCTGGGCCTGTCCCCTAGTAGGTGACTTCTGCATACTCTTTTGGCTCTGTCAATCTGTTTCTTCACTTCAGCAGGTGGGTATTGTAGTTGTAAGAACACTTGACAGAGATTGTGTAGGCGTTTGTCTCTGTCTGAGGGGTTGGAGCGAGTGCTGTTGTATCTTAGAGCTTGGCTGTAGACAACAGATTGCGTGGTGTGGTCTGGATGAAAGCTGGAGGCATGCAGGTAGGAATAGCGGTCAGTAGGTTTCCGGTATAGGGTGGTGTTTATGTGACCATCACTTATTAGCACTATCGTGTCCAGGAAGTGGGTCTCTTGTGTGGACTGGTCCAGGCTGAGGTTGATGGTGGGATGGAAATTGTTGAAATCACGGTGGAATTCCTCAAGGGCTTCTTTTCCATGGGTCCAGATGATTCAGCAGCACCAATTTCTATTATCACAAAGAGTGATTAGTCCAAACTCAAATCCACATCTAGGTCAAAGTTTAGTTAGCAGTTTGAATTTATCTTTCTAGTGGGCTGAATCAAATCATCAAATCTGAACACCCCAATTTTTGGAAACTGTTGCTTTTCTCTGGATTTCAAATCCAAATTTTGAGAAGAGACTAAGGGAAATATCTTGGTGATATTCAGACCTCGGAAGCCAAATACCATCCTGCTCCCAGGAGCTGAGTCACCCCTCCCATGGAACATATATTACAGTAAATGTGCAATATGCACAGGATGACTATTTTAGTTTTCACTTTCTCCTCAGTACTTGTTTCTTTGATCCCATAATCATCTGGCTGTTTCTAATGTTTATGGCAGAAGAATGTATTAATACTGCTGTACAGGCAGGTCTCACTTAACTTTCTACTTGAAACACACCACAACATAAGAGCATACCATTTGGGGAATGTCCACATCCTCATTACTGGTTCACCCCACTACTGAATTAAGGTTATCACCTGGAAAGTTTGAATCTGAAGTTCTCAGGTGTCGAGGTTTGGCTATTTAATTTTATTTCAACCCCGTTACTTTTTGTAAAAATACCCACCGGGAAACAGCAGGTGGTAAACTCTGAGGCTATGAGCAAGCAGTAAGGAATCTACTAATAAAAATATCACAGTGCAAGAAAGGAACTGATTAGGAGAGAGACAGATTGACACTAACTGGATGTTTATCTTCTGTGAATAGAAAAGAAAAAATGCGGGTAACTTGCCAAATAAAAAGGTTATTGTGTGAAATACTTAACCAAACTGAAATATTTTAATAAGTGCCGTGGTCTCCCACACAAGGTTTGAACTGTTAAAAACTCCTGACCTTGACTAAGAGAAAATGCTTCTGAGGGATGCATGGGTGATCAAGGTGAAGGAAGAAATATGATGTTGGACAACTGAGAGATGACAGAACAATAAAGAAGCACAACTGCAGACACTTAATTGAGACACAATAGGCTACAGTCATTCCATCTCTCCAGAACAAAACCAATATTAGAAGCCTGTCTCAAAGGTTGTGGTATAGCAAATACTAAAGATGATTGAACTATGCAAAGTAGGGCAATGAAGACTTTTGGCACTTTCCCAAGAAATGTGCAGAAGGACAGCCAATGACTTTCAGTAAGCAGAAAAATGAGTCATTTATCACTGTAAGACCCACTAAATACAATCTTGCAGAGGTTTGTATTGCATAAAGAATGAAAATGTTATTGAGAGTCTCAAAAGAAACCAACCTTTATTGTCAACTTAAGAGATAAGGAGACTAAACAAGAGTCATTGCTGCATACTGATACATCTGTAGCTTGTTTTCAAAGCCAAGACTCTGATCTAATGAAGTAAATATGTGGGAGTGTCTTCCATTCCTACATAAAACTTTGATACCGATTTTTGGGTGTAGCAGTTTGGATGGAGGAAATAGTTAAAGAAGAGCAAATACATTGGGTGTCACTATGAAGAGCGATTTCACAGCAACTGAGATTTTTCAGCATTCTGAATACATAGTCAAGGAATTCTCTGCTCTCCCTGTCTCCTGCCAAAGCAGCTGTGATCTGCTGTATCCTCCTGTACCTGCAGCAAGCCCCTTACTTCCACCCTGAGAAACACTGTGCAAATAACCCTCCTCCTAAAAGAAGATGGCATGAGGGGAGTCCATTCGGAGCCCATCACCACCACTCGTGTACAGCAAACACCAACGTGCTGAGCATATGGCTTCTGCTCCCACTCTTCTTGGCTTGAGGGATGAGAATGTCATCTTGATATCAAAAGAGCTCAAACAACGTTATTTAAAAATGAAGCAAACAAAGGGAAATGAAACTTGCTGCTCATGGAGATGAACCTTATAGAGGAGGTACCAATTAAATACATGGTCCTACCACCAGGATAACATTGCCATGTGTACTGTGCCAACGGGGTTTAAATATAGCAATCATATCAGGTCCATAAAAGGCATATCCTCCTACCTACATGTGACAGTGTTAAACAAATCAAGATGACCAGTTGCAGGCACCGTATGCATGTTGATGTGTCAGCTTTTTTCAGTTTTGTTTTATTTGTCTCTGTAAATCAGCGAAGTGACCAACACAAGTAAGCTAAGCTGTTAAATACAGGACTAACATTAGCACCAATTTAACAATGTGGTCTTTGCCATGAGAAAGAAACAGCTGGTGGCACTGGTGTGGAAATGGTTGTTATGCTGGCCACACTGGGAATCCTTGTTCCTGTTCTAAACTCCATCCATCTAATAAATCCATGTCCCCAGATTGCATCACTGTATTATTATTCCCTTTCCATGGTTGCCACATCACCGTGTTGCCCTTTGTTTAAGTGAATTACAGTATGCATTAAAAGCAGCCATCTGGAATTAGACCCATTCCCTGGAATTTAATCCTTTGTCATCTTCTCTCCCCCATGCCAACCCTTTGCACTCTGTATCAGTGATGCTATTATAGGGACTCGTATAAAGGAGCAAAGAGATAACGATGGGCCTGGCATTTCCTCACATGTGTGTTTTTGATGTGGTATTAGAGGAGATGCTGCTGTTGCTGTTTTCACTTCTGCATCTGCCACACACCCTTTTCCTCTGATTCTGCATGTGAGCAATTGCCATTAAAGTCAGTGGAAGCTGCTCTTATGGAAGCTGTTCTAGAGAGTTTTGTGAGTGGGGTAATGTTTTCATTGTTTACTCCATCTCTATTTTTGATCTTTCTTTGTGTAAAGTAAGTGCATGAATTGTTTATGGGTTGTTCTGTGCAAAAATAAGGAAGTGAGGAGTGCTGATCAGTTCCCATTACTGCTTTGTTTTTTTGTTTCCTACTTATATTTTCTGAGGCTTTTTTTCTATCTCATGGATGTGGTTGCTGTGAAGGTTTTTTTGATTTGGGGTTTTTGTTTTTCCTCTATCTCCTTCCTTCTAAGCAGAGAACAGGATCTGGCTCCTTAGTTCATGCCCATCAGACTTTTGATCTTTGATCCCCCTGCACAGTAAGTAATCCATACAAAGTTGGAGAAAACAGAATATTTGGTTTATATTAAGCCATGAAAAAAAGTATATTATGTCCTGTGCAGTGATGTTCCTTTCCCATGGGACCCTGCCTTTTGAGAGCTGCTAAATCTTGCAACGTACAGCAACTGTTTCAGATGTGCACCTGGGAAGAAGTGCATCCCCCACATCCTGAGGGATTTTGTGTACATATGCTGCAGGATAGTCACACTATAGCTCCATAGTAAAATCCTTTGGAATTGAAACCAAAGCTTTTTCACACTTTAAAATACCACTGACGTTCACTTGAAGTTGTTGTTTCAGATTCACACCTCAGAATGTGTCAGCAGTAAGACCCTCAGTTGCACCTGCTCAGTGCTCCTGATGCCCTAACAAGCCAGCCAGGCTGCCTGATTGGCTGAGGAAGGCCACTTCTTAAACCTAGTGGCAGCAGCTCCTTGCTGGTTATTCAGTGCTCTACCCACAGACTCTACCTCCCTATGCTTGTCTCTCCAAGCCTTGCTCCTGCTTTGCTCCTCCATAGCTCCAGCTCAAACCCCGTTCTGCACCCAGCCTTGTTCCCATCTTGGTCCAGCCTCCGAACCAGCCCTGCTCCTGCCTTCTTTAACTCCGGCAGTTCGGCTCTGACTATTGATTCTGACTTCAGTCTTGACCCTCAGCTCTGATTCATGACTTTGACTCTGTCTCACCCCTTGGCTCTGGCATTTGGACTCTGACCAGTAGGCCTGACTCCCACTCTGACCAGTAGGCCTGACTGCCTACGACCCTGTCCGCTAACAGAATGAGGCATGCGCCATGCCAGTCTGCTGAGTTAATTAGTGAAGATGGCTTTCTGGAATGTTGGCAACAAGTAATGAGTTAGCACTTGTCTGGTTTTAGTAAGGCCTGAAATAATTGCCAGAACTGCGGCCTGCAGCCATATAGCCTAGTACTGTGACCCTGCTAGCTTGATAAAGGTGGATGAAATAACATCTTTTACAGAACCAACTTCTGCTGGTGAAAGAGACAAGCTTTTGAGTTTCAAGTCTGAAGAAGAGCTGTGTGTAGCCTGAAAGCTTGTCTTTCACCAATAGAAGTTGGTCCAATAAAAGATACTACCTCACCCACTTTGTTTTTCTAATATTCTGGGATCAACACAGCTTCAGCCACCCTGTTAGATTGCAAAAGAGAAACAAAGTAGGTCACATTGGCATTTGAATGAGAGACCTCCCAGGGAAACCTAGCTCTCTAGGATGTGCTATTAATAATTCAGCAAATATATTGTTTCTCTCTAAATCAATATAGTAGCAATGCCTCAGCACTATGATAGTTTAATGATTTTCCGTGGCTCCATTACTCTGAAGATAGTGACAGCATATTTTGTTTCAGCTGTTACGTGGCTTGTAGGCACAAACTACTTTTGACTAAATACACAGACGAAGCTTTTATGCAGTCTGGAAAAAGAAGGGAGACAAATCTGAGAAATGTCACTACAAAGCAGCCAATATTCTTCAAAAATCCACAAAGAATGTGGGTGACAGGCTACTTTTCAGGACTCGCAGAAGAAAACAGGGGGATCTGGTTGAATATATTAAGTACCATGTGTTATTTTTCCCAGATTAACCATGAGAGGCCATCATAATGAGCAAACTGAAAAATGGCATTAAGTGGAGAGGTTGACGGCAAATCTAAAGTGGATGAAAAAGCATCAAGACAAATTTACAAGTCCAGTTATTCAAAACGAGATAATGGAAATTATGACTCATAAAATCATGAGAAATATTTCTGAGAAAATTTCTGGAAAGTGGAATTGCATGGATGGCACACCTATAAGAAGCTTAGGGAGACTAAGCCTCCCCAAAATATAAAAGGTTGGCCATGCAAGCAGCAAATGCTGGATGCGGCTCACCTCCCTTTTGGAGGTGCGCTGGCCTGCTTCCCTTGCACCCTGGGAGCAGGAGTGCTGGAAGCTCCCTAGAAATGGGGGTGGCATAGGTGCCTGGACCGTGGCCCTACCCCACTCCACCCCTCCCCCCATGGCCCCGCCCCTGCTCTCCCTCTTCTCCCGAGGCCCCATTGCATTTTTCCTGCCTTAAGGCCAAGTGACTGGGGGGAGGCATGTGGGGAGGCAGAGAGAAGCAAGCAGTGGTCGGGGTCTCAGGGGAAGTGGGGGTGGGCAAAGGCAGAGTGAGGGTGGGGCCTCGGGGGAAGAGGTGGGGTGGGGGCTGTTGGGCCCCCTGACACCTCTAGGAAGCTTCCGGCACTCCTGAGACTACATCTACCTTAGAATGAAAAGACTACAAATTTATTCAAAATATTGAAACTCTCATAACTCCAAATATAACAAATGCAAGTCCAAAGCACACTTCAGGTGTATGCTTCCAGTTTCAATTATGATTGATTGATTACTCAGCTTCATCTGGTGGAAGCCAACTATCTGCTTAGAAAAAGATCACTGAAGTCAGTTCAGAAATATCTCAGTTCTCTTGGCCAGACCAAACATCAGCTGTTTTCTGAAGTGGTGGAAACATCAACCAATACTGTAAGAGAGAGTAGTTTCAGTGCTCTACCATAATATTAAAACATGGCTTTGATCCACAATGGGATAATCACAGCTCCAGTGTATGATTTTACATGTACACACTCACAGGGGTAAAAACGACTTGCACTTTACAGATGTTTCAGAATAATTCATTATAAGACACCCAACGTGAAGGTAGTTTTGTACCGAGAGTAAGTTTGTTAACTTTATTAAAAGTGAGATAAATGAGGTTTTAAAGGAAACTTAAAGAAATAAATGAAACGTGTTGTGGGCCAAATTTCAACTTTCACAATACTATATCCATTCAAGCCAGCTAAAGAATCTCCCTATGTATTTTACAACTGCTCTCTTGGGTCCCAATTCTGCATACTTAAGTATCTGTTCAATATTATGCCCCACTGAGCTAACCGGGACCACATATAATGCCAAAAGTTAAGCATGTGTAAGTCTGTGCAGGTTTGGGGCCTTGTATTGGTACACTCTAAACTTTATATAGAAAGCAAGAAAAAGCCCAACGTATAGAGCTAAATATAAGAATGATTGTCTAAAGTATACTATAATATAGGAACTTGGGCGGGGGAGGAAGGAACTATCAAATTTTTCCATTGATTCCAAAAGAAAATGGGTAGGAAACACACACAAAAAACAAACTAAAGTTGTTTTAATTTTTTTTTTAATTCTCGTATTAGATATTGGAAAGATGGGTTCAATTTGTTTATGAATGTAAAGCTTCAGAAGGAAGAAATCAAAATATTTCTTCAATAGGAGTAAATGGATTTCATCTGCAAGAGAATCTTCAGAACACTTATAGTAAGAGAAAATTCAAAACCTTTCTGTCAGAGCTCATTGCTAACTGGAACTGCACAGAGAGTCTCTACAATGGTTAGGGGACCTCTTAAGATCCTATTTTAACAGCATGTAATTAATCTGTTTAAGCTGCCCCAAAAGAGCTCTTTTTCTTCAGTCATCAATATATATCGTCTTATGTTTATTTTGTTGGAGTGAAAACTTTACACAATAGCAAAGGCACTGGTTGACTAGTGCCTAGTGACTAGTGAAAATTGGTTTGTATTTTCCTATTCCATAATAATCAAGTTCAGATCATTTCATGACACCTTTCCTGATCACAATTTCCTACCATTACAAAAAATGTTTGATTTCAATTATCTATCCTGCTTATTTTCTACAATATTTCAAAGCCTATAAATTGGTCCCTGAGATCAATAATGAAGTCTTTGGAAATAGTTGTTGGGTTGCTTCCTTGGACTAGATTTGTCTACATTAGATAAATTACCCATTATTGATTATGGGTGTCAGCAATGCATGTAGCTGAACATAGTTTATTTGCAAGTGCAGACAACAACAAGCCATATGCAGTTCCATCTCAGTAATTGCAGAATTCAGTTTCATCTCAGTAATTACAGTTAAAATCTACTTCCTTAAGTTAATCAGACAGAGCCAGATTTTTAAGAGCACAGCACAAACAACTGAGACCAGATTTTCAAGAGCTCTCAGCTCTTACTTAGGAACTGGAAGGGCCAAATTTTCAGCACTCATTAGCTCCCATTGTGACACTTATGGCCAAATTTTCAAACAGCTCAGCACCCAATCAGCTGAAAATCTGGCCATCTACTTTGGTACCTAAAAGGAAGCCAGGCTATTTTGATCCCAACTGTGGGTGCTGAGCCTTTTTGCAAAGCTAACCCTTAAGTTATGGACTCTGTTCCTGAGGCTTGTGGATATAAAAATCAACAAAATACAGTTTATCACGGGTGTGTCCGTGTGCATATGCGTATGTATACACACACACTGCAGTGATATAAAAAATAAACAAAAAACAACTTGCTTCCTCCCAGGCAGAATGGAAAAAATGACAGGTGTATTCCAATGCACTCAATAAAGTTTGAAGAGACCATTTAGTATGAATAAAATATTTAAATATCAATGTAATATTCTGTGCCTCATGAAAAAGAAATTGTCACAGACTCATCATTAGCCCAAGAATCAATTTTAAAAAAATCAGTAAGGGGGCATTTACTCTCTCAACAATGAGAGCTTTTTAGTTTGCTGCCAAAGAGAAGAAATTAAATATATTTAGATGTATGGTTATTGAATATGGCTTAATTGGGGCTTTTAAAAAACTCCAAATAGATTTCTGTCATGGTTCAAGTAACAGATGCATCTAGAATCAATCTTCAGCAAGGGCCAAAAATTACAAACAAAATGATCTTTTTTGCAAATTGGGGCCTAGACCCTCAGGTTTTCTTTGTCTAACAGTGGGTTCTTCAGAGAAGCACAGCAGGTAGAGGTATGCACAGATTTACAAAGATACTGTTGGTCTGTCTATTAACAATGGCATTAGATGTAAATTTCATGGAATATTTAGGGCCTCATATTCAAAAATACAGGGGCAGAGTTTGCACTGCAGCTTGACATGTTAGGCTGGGACAGGAGTAACAGAGGGGCCAGTGGATCCACCACCTATTCTATTCCTTGGAGCCATAGATCTAAACACTCCACAAAGGAGACGTGTAGTGACCCCAGCTGATACCATAGCCCATTAGCTGTAGCTAAGACTACACAGTTACCAAGCCACCAGACTGGAGATGACAAATTTCTCCCCACATCCTCAGCTACTCATAGTTCCCTTGTGCAAAGACTGTGGAGATTTTATTTGCCCCTATATGGAGAATTAGTCTCCTTTGGAATCTTCACTGAGACTGTCTAGTTATACTTTTAATCATTAACTTTAGCTGTCTCACTTAGACTCACTATCTATTTTAAAGCTTTTAGGCAGCATTTTGGACATTAAATTATTGCAGCCTTTCAGCTGTAACTAGGAAATTAAATTCAGTTGGGTGCTCATGCATTGATTTTGTCCGGATGTTCATTTCATCTGAAGATTATCTTGTTTCTTAAAGATCAAGGATTTTTTTTCTTGTTTGCTGATACTAGTGCCCTCTCTCTTTCTCCTAACAATCCAGGGGTGGGATTTTCAAAAGAGCCTGTGACCCAGTACAGATAATACATTAACTTTAATTTTGCATCTTTTGACTAAAAGCTTCAAGTTCTGTGTAAAATGCCTCCAAGTGTCTCTCAGTTAAAGTAACAGTCACTTTCTTATGTGATTTAGGCACTTAGGGCCAGATTTCCAAAGGTATTTAGGTGCCTAAAGATGCTGATAGGCACATAGTGGGTTTACAAAAGCACCTAAGCAGATTAGGCACCTAACTCCCATTGCAAGCCAATGAATTTAGGAGCCTAAGTACCTAAATCACTTTTGAAAATGAAACTTAGGCTCCTAAATTACTTAGTCACTTTTAAAATTTTTATCCCCGGTGACTAAAGATCTAAGTAGTTTTCCTCATTCAAAATTTTATTTTGTTTAATAATTCAGCTTGGACAGATGATGCTAGGCAGATAACAGCCCGGTACTTTTGGAAACAACGTCTGCAGAAATACACAAACATTTTATTTAAAGATCTTCCCTAAGATGCCCTTTAACAGATCCAAAATAGAAATAAGTTTGTCTGTGTTCAAATCAAGCTGGCAAAACGTACCCACTTTCTATTCTGTGGTAAATATAAACTCCTGAGGTAGATTTTATTGATTTTTTATTATATTTTAACTGCATTTAACTGCAACTGGCTGCTTCCCAATGTATATTTAAAAAGGCACAATCCATGCCTCAAGGAGTTTACAAACTAATTTCCAACATAATATAACAAGCGATGACTGAACAGTAGATAGAGGCACAGGAGGAAGTATGAGGCAGCATCCTTAAGATTATGCAATTATTGGGTGAGACTAGCACTTTTTCAGTTAATACTATTTTTATTACTTTTTCAGTTGACTGAAATAAACAAATACATGACCATAGCCCCAATCCTCCAAACCTTTACACAATGCTTAAGTTTACATACCTGAATTTTCTGGCTCGGTGTTGGATTCCTATTTGTGGCACACTAAATGCTAAGTGAAACAAAATGAATGTTACTCTGACCAAAGCTCACACATGGCCATGAAATTAGAAGTATTTGCATCATCTTTGAGTCACGCATTTCTTTAAGTGCTCATACCTGCAACATTGCCAAGTACTTCATTTTATATGACTAAGATTCTAGCTGTAGTACCCCAAATACAGACACTGTGATTCATACTTTGATCGCCTAGAGAATGGATGACTGTAGTACAATATCCTTGTGGCTTCTCTTCTGTTTGTACAAAATGCTCAGTTAGGGCCTGATCCTGCAAACACTCCCTACCCTGAATAGTCCCAGTGATTTCATGAAAGTAACAGCCTGTATTAAATATTTGCAGGATATTAAATGTTTGCAGGATGGAGACCTTACTTTAAACAACTGAAACAGCAGTAGGTCATAATGCACGATGGAACTTGTAGAGTGCAGTAGCAAGGCCCACACGACAGTGAGTGCGTGGCTGGCTACAGTGCTGTAGACTTATAACCCGCCTTGCTGTGCACTAACTGACTGCGGGGACAAACCCTAAGAAAACCGGGTTAGATTGTATCCCGATAGTGGCTTATTATGCAATCAGTTTCAAGAAATCTTACAACTTGCGTTTAAGATAAGAGCTTTCCCCTGTTTTATTAAACTGATTGACTGGTTCCCTAAGTTTTGGGGAGTTCTGTTCTTGCCAGATCTTTTCAGCACTGCGATCCCAAGATAAGGCAATTTAATGAAGAGTGGTTCAAAAATGGATATTAGCAAAAACAATGCATAATACTGATCTTCAAAAAAAGGAGAGGAAAAAAAAAGAACGAGACCTGGAACTCTGAATCTGAACACGCACAAACATGGTGCATGTTTGGGTTCTAGGTTCAGATCTTGCTCCAAACTTAATGGACCTGATCCATTTTGAATTATAAGTAATGTACATCTCCTTTAGCTGAGGCCAGACAGCCTCTTCAAGGAGTTTGTTGAACAATGTTGAACATTGTTGACAATGTTGCAGGGGGGAGGGATAGCTCAGTGGTTTGAGCATTGGCCTGTTAAACCCAGGATTGTGAGCTCAATCCTTCAGGGGGCCATTTAGGGATCTGGGGCAAAAACTGGGGATTGGTCCTGCTTTGAGCAGGGGGTTGGACTAGATGACCTCCTGAGGTCTCTTCCAACGCTGAGATTCTATGATGTTTTAAATACCATGAAACTATTCACTGAAAATCAGGATTAGAGGTACGAACCACAGCAGATAAGCCAGGCAGTGCATTATGTGATGTGCAGGTAATGAGAGCCAGTGAGGGTACACAATTAATTATTAGGCTACTACTAGTAGTATCAAAACCACACAATAGCATATGCTGGTTCTCTTAGAGAAGATCTGGTAATGATTCAATGCCCATTAAAATCAATGGAAAGAGTCCCATTGACTTACGGGTAGAAATGTACTATGTTGTCCAAAATTGTTCCTTTAATAAATGTAATATGGAATAAATATATCAAATTTATCAGCAAGATACATTAGTAATCAAGATGTGGTGTTAAGAATCTATGGGAAAAAACTCAAGGCAAGGGCAGTGTAAAAGCTTTTTTTAAAAAGCAAACATTATTGACTAGTTAATTTATTTTATCAATAAGGCATTTATTACCCTTTGCACCACAGGGGTTTTTTTTCCCTCCAGGAACAATAAATTTTAATTCAGTGAAGTCTGCTGTGATGCTTTGCTAAAAAATATTTTCCAGTGAGACAAACTGCTTCTTAAAGTCCTCAGCCAGTGCTGAAATTACAGACAAGTGACTGCTGTGCTGTCTTTTAATGGCTTTTTATACCAAAGAAACAAAGAACCTGCTTAGTGAAATGTCTGCTGCAGTTCTCAGAACTCATTCTTTCCAGAAGGTATCATGACTGGGACAGGGGCAGTCAGAGCAGGAGTTGGGAGTCCAGGAGTTGGGAGTCAGGCCAAATCAGGCACAGGAGGTCAGAGTCCAAGATGGGACAGACGGTAAACTGGGTGTCGGGCATCAGGAGGCAGGCAGGGTCAGGCAACAGGTTACAGACAGCAATCAAATAGGGAAGTTGAGGACAAACCAAGGTTGGAAGTCAGAGTCTAGGGTCTGGAGCAAAAGCAGGCAGGCACTCTGTGTTGTTGCTCAGACAGCTCCCTTTCATGGCTTCCAGATTTATATTCTGGTATCAGCCAGTGAGGGGCTGCCACTCTGGTCCTGTGGGTAGTAGGCCCTGCCAAGCTCAGCCTTACATGGTCCTCCCATGGGAACCCAGCCTAAGCCTCCTGCGGTGATGCAGCGGAGTCAGCAACCCAGAACCTCCTGTGGTCCCAGGTTCTAACCAAAGGGGCTTGGCTGATCTTTCCTTGTAATCAGTAATAAACAAAGTACAAATGGCATGGTTACCTCAAAGGAGAAGACTGGAAAGGAAAGAGAATTTTTCCAAACTCTTCAAGAATCTCTCTCAAATCTCATCATTCTGACCACAATAGCACATCTTGGCATCCGCACTTCGGTTCCACCCAACCCTAGTGGTCTGCTACATTTCCTGCTGCCATTTATAAACGCTTTCATTTCAAACAGTGTTCAACCTTTTTTTTGGACTTCTCTTCTGAAATCACATTAGGGAGAACTTCACCCCTTAGCAGAGGGTCAATAATGACAAGGCCTATGCACCATTTATACCTTATTTTGAGAGTTTAACAGATTATCGTGGTACATAAGCTTTGTGCTGGCCTTATGTATGGTGTGACTTTTACATTATGTGATTCTGAAGTATTAGACTTGTGCACGCAACAATAAGAGTTTCTCTCTTCTTAGACCTGCATGACAGACTCTGCTGGCCACTGTAAAGAGTATTGAAGACACATTTGAACCACTGACCTTAGTGTCAAAGGTTCTGGATTCCTTTACCAATTCATGGTTCCCTAGCTTCAGACGCTCATCTTGTAGAGCATTGCACCTGCACAGAGCCTCACTGACTTTGGTGGGTCTCTACCCATACACAACATGTTGCAGGATCTGTGTCTTATAGACTAATCAAGTCAGCCCTTAATCTTCTCTTTGTTAAACTACACAGATTGAGCTCCTGGAGTCCATCACTGTAAAGCATGTTTTCTAATCCCTTAATCCTTCTTGTGTGTTTTCTCTGAACCCTTTCCAATTTATCAACATCTTTCTTGAACTGTGGGCACCAGAAATGGACACTATTCCAGCAGCCTTTGCACCAGTGTCATACACAGAGGTAAAATAACCTCTCTTCTCCTATTTGAGATTCCCCTATTTATGTATACGCAGACTGCATTAGCTGTTTTGGCCACAGTATCACACGAGGAGCTCCTGGTTAGCTCATTATCCACACCCCGCTTCAAATCTTTTCCAGAGTCACTGTTTCCCAGGTTAGAGTCCCCCATCCTGTAAGTATGTATATGTTTACAGTTAGCCATTTTAAAATGCATATTGTTTGCTTGGACTCAGTTTGCCAAGCAACCTAGATTGCTCTGAATCAGTGACCTGCCCTCTTCATTATTTACTACTCCCCCAATTTTTGTGTCATCTGCAAACTTTATCAGTTATGATTTTGTTTTCTTCCAGGTCATTGATAAGGATGTTAAATAGCACAGGGACAAGAACCGATCCCTGCAGGACCCTACTGGGAACAGACCCACTGATGATGATTCCCTGTTTCCAGTTACATTCTCAGACCTACCATTTAGCCAGTTTAATACACTAATATGTGCCATGTTCATTTTATATCATTCTAATTTTAATCAAAATGTGATGCAGCACCAAGTCAAACCCCTTACAAAGGTCTAAGTATATTATGTCAAACTATCACCTTTAATCAACCAAACTTATAATGTCATCAAAAAAAGATATTTATTATTCATAAAATATGTTGGAGGTTCTTTTTCTTTTCTTTTTTTTTTAAAAAGGGCTTCCCTTTTCTTCAGATTGTTTTTTATACTAGAAATACAGGCTTTGTCTATGCTCCAAGAGGGTGAGAGGAAGTGAAATGAAGTGATGACATCACCACCACCAAGAGATTGAAAGTTGAGCAATTGAGAGGGGAATAGACTTTTAGTCATATTTGTTAACAATTTTTGTATTTATTTATTTGCTTATTTATTTTTAACCACATGGTTGCAATGACTGATATTCCTGCCTTTTCAACTAAGGCATGATAGGTCACAGTACACATCCCTAAAACCTCACTGAAGGTCCTCCAAGAAAAACTAGGTGTGGACACTGACACTGATATAAACCAGGCTTAAAATTATTTAGTTTAAGTTGATTAGGAACAGGTTTAAGGTAAACCAAAATCAACCACTCAGGCAAAAACAGACTTAACATTCCTGATATTTCCCCTGGAAAAAACAAGCAGAAGAAAACCTTTGAAAAACAATCTTTCAGGCCTTCTTTATACCTCCAAAAGTAGCAAAAATAGCACAGTTTCTACTTTTAAAAAAATCCCTTCACAGGTCACCATTAAACAGTAATCTCCAGCAGATATTGCCTCTCCAGTCATATTTCTAGCCAAGATCATAAGAAAAAAAACACAGGTAGAACTCTGAGAAAGTTGCTGAATAACAAATATTCAATGCTAAAGCTTCAGCATCACTAGCTCAAACAGTACCTTGTCTTCATCTTATGTATGTTCTACATTTACATTTGTGATACAATTTCTTTGAGGGGGAAAAAAAAACCTGTAACAGGGCAGCCTGCCTCTTTAAGGGCCAGGAGGCCTGGGCCCCAACCAGCCTTCTTCAGTTAGCCTGGGGTAGCCAGCACTCACTACATTTGTGCTGAGTGTTGGATGTAAGAGGAGGAAAGACCAGCAGTTGAGAGATATTGGTGAAGGGGGGCTGAAAGGCTGCTCTTGCATGGAGTAAAGAGCTTGACTTGTACAAGGGACTATTGGAGGACTGAAGGCAAGCTATTGTACTTGGGGGCCCACCTGTGAGGAAGGGGGATGAAGGTTGAGCCTGGCTGGACTGAGGATTCTTTTGTTTCATATGTTAGTTGGATTTGGACTAAGCAACTGTTACCCCAGAAAGGGTTGAATGCTTTAAAGTGGCTTGGCTGTGGGGGGCCAAGTTCCTTCAAGAGAGGGAATAGGATGAAATTGAGGCAAGGGTGCCTGGAGGGTCACATCTAGCCACAAAATGTGATCCAGAAGGACCTGCATCATCACAAGGCTGCTCTGTATGTCTGAGCTGTGACTATGCAGTCAGTCTTTCTGTTGGAAGAATATTATACTGCATGTACAGGGCCTTCATACTATGGTGATAAGTGTTCCAAAACTGCTTTGAGATAGACCCATAGAAATGGCTTATAAGAATTTCACAAGGTAATTATTTAATGGCCAATTCACTAATCTTTTCCAGTGGGCCTCCTCCTATGTGCTGTTAAAATCAAATGTCAAAAGAAGATAACCAGGTAACTTATGACTTCTCTTGTTTACTGCAGCAAGACAATCATGCTTTAATCTAGGGGAATGTTAAACGAAAATGAATTACATCAAATGTTTTACTTTCTAGGATGTTAAATATGCACAAATATTTGAAATAGTTGAAATTAGCATAGTTCACATTGCCAAAACTGTAGAAAAACACATTGTGAACATAATCGGTATTTAGTTATAACTAATGTTTTCACTAAATATGTATCATGTAGTGAATGCCTGCTGTTACAGCTCTTGTCTCAGCCTTTCATTCTGCTCTCCAACATTAATTAGCAATTTTTGTTGAGTACAACTGGCTTCTAATTTAGGAAAAGTGTGGTTCTCAAGAATGGACTTCCAGTGAGCTGGAGACACATGACCATAAGATTTGTCTTTCTGGATCAGATTATTGGGCCTTCCTGCCTTCAGCAGAGACCAGTGGCTGATGCTGCAGAAAAATGTATCCACTTGTACTCCTTAATACCCTTTTTTCACACCTTAATATCTTCTATTCACACCTGGATTTTCTTAAACCCTTAAAAATTCACATTAGACTTATATTAGACTCCTTATTCACCTTGCTTATGGGTACAGCTGTCGCCGTTGACTCTTATCAGCTACAGTAATGAATTCTACAGGTTGACGATATGTTGCATAAGACAGTTTAGTTTTCTTTAATTCATTCTTTCTTTCCCCTTGTTCTCTAATTATGTGATAGGTTAAAAAGAAAGCTTTACTGGTCTTTAATTTACAGGATCTCACTTTTCTATAGAGTTGTGTAAAAAATGGACATCACAGTCCTGAAAGTTCTACTTATTCTAAAGTATTTAAAAGTTTATTTTCAAAAGTTTCTACATAGTTTAAGAGTACAAGTCCCATTGAATTTCAATTAAGCTTGTGCTCCTAGATCACTTAAGTGCTATTGAAAATCCCAGCTGAAGTCAGAAATGTTTCAAATGTAATCATGCAAAAAGCAATGCCTCTTCATCTATAATGATGAAGGTTCAAATTTTTCTTTTTCTCCTATTCCACAATTTGCTCCTGTCCCCTAATTGTCATTTATGTTTCTGAGTACAGGATTTTGTTAAGTTCTCTGAGTTGTGGTTAAAGATTTCTCCCTCACGTGTATGCAGCATGCTTCTCCCTTCCTTACATTTTAGCTGTGGAAAATCAAGGAAATTAGCCTTCTGCTCTCAGTTTTAGAGGATTATTTCCTTCTAGTAAATTAACTATGAAAGTTCCAAAATGAGATTTAAGATTTTGGACATTAGAGTCTACATTTTCTGAACCAGTTGCTAGTTTTGCAACTACCATGCACTTTTATCATCAGAACTCTTCCTTTTTTGAGAGAATGTTAGCTATTAGTACTGAGATAAAATTGCCTTTAGAAGATTTTTTTGATAGCTTGAATGTTATTGTTTTAGAAAAAGATATGATGCAAATTGAAGTAATCTTGTCTGTGCAATCTGATTACAGTGTTCAGATTGTACTTTTTATTAACATTTTGAATATATGCTATTTTTGTCTTACAGCTTCTGTTTCCCATTACAAAGTAAAACTGAAGAATAGCAAGTTTATCTTAACCAAATGTTATGAGATCACAATGTTGCTCTTTTTCCTGTAATCCGGTTTACATGGATATTTGTGCTTGTCCTAAACAAAGTATGTCAGTCATGTCCAACCCAATTTCTCTTCTTCAGCTCCATTGCAGTTTGAAAAAGGAAAGCATGTAACTGGGATTCTGAAGACTAATTAACAAGATTAATAAGGCTTGGTCTACAGTACAGAATTAGGTCGACACAAGGCTGCTTATGTCAACCTAACTATGTCAATGTCTACACTACAGTCTTGCTCCCACTGATGGTAAGTGCCCTACTACGCTGACATAATAACTCCACCTCCACGAGAGGCATAGGGCTTATGTCGGTGTAGTCAGGGCAATGCAGTCATTCCTTACATCAGCTGTTGGCTGTCTTGTCAATTTCAGGGCTCCCCAGCTTGGGCTGCCACCCAAGATCCCTGCTGCATCCCCCACCCCCCACCGGCGTCCTGGCTTCCCCCTGGGAGCATGGCAGCTGACTGGACTCCAGGCACGGATCTCCCTATCGGAGGTGAGGTGCCCCGGGCAGCTGCCCCCCCTGCTCCCAGCTGGGAGCGGGAGGCAAGGAGCCCTGGGGGGCAGCTGGGCTCCCACCGGGGAGCTGCTCAGACCTGAGAGCCCTGGTTCTCGGCCTCCCACATTTCCCCTCTTCAGTTGGTGGAAGCACTCCTGGTGAGGAAACACACCAGCAACAGAAGGAAGGTAGCGTGGACATCAGCCCTAAGAGTTGTGGATGCATACAAATCTCCATGAGGCCATGTTTCCTGCTCTGCACCACATCCTCATCTGGTATAAGTTAGTGAGCTCCACTGGTTATGCCAACTTTACATCATCTAAGAACTTGGCCCTCCATAGTCTCATGATGTGATATAAAGGCTATTTGTAGACAACTACAGTCATTGGGAGTTTTTCCATTGACTTGCGTGTGAGTAGCATCATGCACTATGGGTGAAATCTGTGAAATTCACTCCACTGCAGAGGGCCTAGATGAATAAATTCTGATCACTTTTCAAAACTAATGTCTAATCAAATACATTTAATATGAACAAAATCATCCACACTTTAAAAAGGAATGACAGGGTAATATTTCATAATAAGTGTTCCATTGTAGCAATAGTTATGGCTAAGTTAGAAACCCTCCATTCTAACTCTCCTGTTCTACTGGCCCTGTAGTGGTGCCTCAGGCTCAGGCTTGGAGGGAGGCCACTCTGTGTCGTGCATCAGGCAACAAACATTCAATTCACGGTCTATCTCTCTGGGTGGAGCAGAGCAGGAAGTAGGCTCTTGCCTACACCTGGCTAAGGCAGCCAGAAAATTCACAGTCTTGGCCCACAGTCTCCTGGCTGGGGCAAGCCACAAACAAAACATAGGCCTTCTGGCCTACGGGTGAATAGGCCACCACTCCTGGGGTGGGGTTGGCAGCAGAGGGTAGGGGGACCCAGACCCACCCTACTTCCCCAGGTTCCAGCCCAGGGCCCTAACAATGGCAAATGGTTCTGCCACTGGGTCAGTGGGGATCCCACCAAAACACACTGACTTGTGCTCTGGTAACTAAACCGGACTAAAGTCTGGTTTTCCTGGGCTACTTCCTACCTCAGTCTGGTTAGAGGGTTCCGTAGCCCAAGGGTCCTCCATCTCGTTGGAGTACACTGTGGATGGCAGTCCTAGCAACTCCTCTCCAGGGTCAGTCTCCTCCAGGGCAGGGCACTTCACAGCACAGGTTCATCTCTACAGCTCTGCAGCGGGGTGGAGATGTCTGCCTTCTTCACCGACTCCAGCCCAACTGAGCTGCAGAGCTCGCCTTTTCTACTTCTTGTCATGCCCCTCTGTTTCTGGCACAGAGAGCTGGGCTGGCCCGGCTCCACCCACGAGGGGGAGGGTAGTGGTCCCTCGGGGTCAGGCTATACTACTCTGCCTCACTACAGGCCCTCTTAAGCATATTTTGATTCTGAGGTATGATGGTGTAAAAAAATATTTGTGATAAAGTTAGGAGAAAGATGATCAGTGTGTAGTTTCCCGAAAGTACATAACAGGTGAAAATAAATAACGTATGAATTATATTCTGCTTCTGGTCTTTGGAAATCTCCAAGGCTCAGCTACAGGATCTTTTCCATTTGCTTTTCAGATTCTTCCTGGAAACATCAGAAATATATTTATTTAATGCAATTTTAAATTACCCATCAGATGAATCACTACATCTAAAATGCTGTCAGAAGGGGCATTATGAAAGGCATCAGTTTGCATAAGATCCCTTAAGTGCATAGTCTTCAAAACCAAAATTCATATGGTTTCACAAGGGGATAGTTGGAACTGGAATGTAAGTGATTGAGTAATGAAGACATTAAAAAAACCGCTCAGTAATTTTGCTTCAATGGAAAGTTATTTTCATAAGACATAAAAATTGTTATATTAATAAAGTACAAGGGATACATATTTTATTTATTATTCATATTCCCTTCACAGTAGAATTGGAAGCACATATCCAAATCCATTAAAAACCTATTGAACTTCATAGGTTCACACTTTGGGAAAGATTGGTTCCATATGTAAAGAATCATCGATACTGAAAGACAAAACATGTTTTAAGCTCTCACCCATGATGGTGTTGGTGAATTTAGGGTTCACCCATCTCTCTAGCATAGCTGATGAGTGTCAGCTTCATTACAAAAGAGCCAGATTCTGGGAAATGCTTAGGCATCCCTGCCAAGTTACTGAGCTTCCTCTTCTGTCTTTGATAGAAGTGTTCCCTTCAGAAACGGCCTTGCAGGCCCTACCCAAAATATAGTAAAAACAGTGCAAGTAGAAATCAGGAGAACAAGGAGATAGGGAAGAAGAGCCTGAAAGAGGTCTGAATGAAGGTGGGGAGAGAGAATATGTGTTAATGTTTCCTTATTCTTGCATGTTTCATGTTTTGTTTTTGCATTTTCATAATCTTTTTTTTTACCTCAGCTGCTGGTTTTCTTTTGCTGTGATTTCACTGTGACACAGAGGCCCACTGGTGGTTCACTACCCTGTGTCAGAGACTCTTGTAAGGCCTAAAATACTACACATCACACACTGTTGCCATGACATATATCCAAATCGAGTTACTCAGTGATCGTTACTATTCTTGCATGGTGTATGTCTGGGGTGCATACAAAGAGCTATAAATATGTGTTAGAATTAAGGTCTTAAAATGTATTTGGCAAGCAGTGCCTGAGCCACACCTGTTCCAGAGAAAGGAATGTGGTTCCCCCTGCTTGAATGTATTTCTGATGTAAATTAGGTAAGTTGTAATCAAAGACAAAGAAAAGCACATTTACGTGCAAGGTAAACAAAGCCAACAAGTGGGGAAAGATGAATACTTAACAGTTTCAATGGGGGATGGAGACTGCATCCGGAGAGAGCTTTCCTGCCTCTTGAAGCAGGGTCAATAAACCTTAGAGGACAGCAGGAGAAAGAAGCTCGGTCTACTTACTTTTCAAAGAATACATTTCAAAGATTTACTGGGCTATAAAACAGGGAGGCTGAACCTCAAATGATAAGCAGTGACAAAGCCCCTTACTGGTCTGGGTTGAACCCAAAAGAATCACATTCACCTATTCAAATAAGTCAATAGAGCTTATAGAATAACTAAATGTCAAACAAACAAACAATCTGATTGATAAGTACTTTTGTGAATAAAATGGAAGATTTTAGTTGGCAGTGATTCATGGGATCACAGTCCTCAAGATTTGCAAGTATTTAGACAACCCACGGTATTTACGAAAATGTTCACGAACCCCAAAACATTCACAAATTTTAGTACAAGTGATTGTTCGTTCAAAAATTTGTAGTGGAAGTCTGTTAGTTTATTATTCACAATTCTCTTGTTTAATAATCTTCTGTAATCCAGTAACAATACCATGTGAATCAGGTGACCAATGGCATAGCACAAATAATTATTAGTAAATGAACAGTACACAAACAAAGGGCTTAAAATAGTACACTCAAACTATTCATTGAATAATTATGAATAACTAGGTTTCAGAGTAGCAGCTGTGTTAGTCTGTATCCGCAAAAAGAACAGGAGTACTTGTGGCACCTTAGAGACTAACAAATTTATTTAAGCATAAGCTTTCGTGGGCTACAGCCCACTTCATCAGATGCATGCAGTGGAAAATACAGTAGGACGATTTTATATACACAGAGAACATGAAACAATGGGTGTTACCATGCACACTATAATGAGAGCGATCAGTTAAGGTGAGCTATTACCAGCAGGAGAGAAAAAAACCTTTTGTAGTGATAATCAAGATGGGCCATGTCCAGCAGTTGACAAGAACGTGTGAGGAACAGTAGGGGGGAAAAATAAACATGGGGAAATAGTTTTACTTTGTGTAATGACCCATCCACTTCCAGTCTTTATTCAAGCCTAAGTTAATTGTATCCAGTTTGCAAATTAATTCCAATTCAGCAGTCTCTCGTTGGAGTCTGTTTTTGAAGTTTTTTTGTTGTAATATTGCGACTTTTAGGTCTGTAATCAAGTGACCAGAGAGATTGCATTGTTCTCTGACTGGTTTTTGAATGTTATAGTTCTTGACATCTGATTTGTGTCAACTTATTCTTTTACGTAGAGACTGTCCAGTTTGGCCAATGTACATGGCAGAGGGGCATTGCTGGCACATGATGGCATATATCACATTGGTAGGTGTGCAGGTGAATGAGCCTCTGATAGTGTGGCTGATGTGATTAGGCCCTATGATGGTGTCCCCTGAATAGATATGTGGACACATATCACATTGGTAGATGTGCAGGTGAATGAGCACATCTCTTGACTGTCATGACACTCTTGAAAGATTTTGATATTTCCTGCTTGTGGGTAAACCAGAAATATATAAACGACCTTTCTCACAATGTTTTTGCATTTATGCCAATAAGGATCACCAGGAATTGTGGAGTCATGGAGTAAAGAGGAAGATGGTAATGAATTAACCTAGGGGAGTGGACAACAAAATGTCAGATGAAAATCAGTGTTGATAAATGCTTAGTAATGCACATTGGAAAACATAATCCCAGCTATACATACAAAATGATGGGACCTAAATTAGCTGTTATCACTCAAGAAAGAGATCTTGCAGTCATTGTAGATAGTTCTCTGAAAACATCTGCTCAACGTGCAGCACCAGTCAAAAAAGCTAACAGGATGTTAGGAACCATTAGGAAAGGGATAGATAATAAGACAGAAAATATCATAATGCCACTATATAAATCCATGATACACCCACACCTTGAAACTGTGTGCAGTTCTGGTTTCCCCATCTCAAAAAAGATATATTAGAATTAGAAAAGGTACAGACAAGGGCAACAAAAATTATTAAGAGTATGGACTGGGACTTTTCAGCTTGGAAAAGAGACAACTTAGGGGAGGATATGATAGACATCTACAACATCATGAATGGTGTGGAAAAAGTTAATAAGGAAGAGTTATTTACTCCTTCATGTAATGCAAGAACCAGGGTCACCCAATGAAATTAATAGGTAGCAGGTTTAAACAAACAGAAAGAAGTACTTCTTCACACAATGCCCAGTCAACCACTGGAACTCATTGCCAGGGGATGTTGTGAAGGACAACACTATAACAGGGTTCAGAAAAGGATTAGATACATTCATGGAAGACAGGTCCATCAATGGCTATTAGCCAAGATGGGCAGAGATGCAACCCCATGCTCTGAATGGCCCTAGCTTCTGAGTGCCAGAAGCTGGGATTGGATATCAGGGGATGGATCACACAAAGATGGCCTGTGCTGTTCATTCCCTCTGAAGTACCTGGCTTTGGCCAGTTATGGAAGACAGGATATTGGACTAGATCGACTGTTAGTCTTACTCAGAATATTGGTTCTTATGTTCTAGTTCATTTTGCATCTCCGCAAAGGTTTCATTCAGGTTCAGTTCAAGGGATGGACAGTGGTATAAGATGAATATCTAAAATGATTGTCCTCACTGATGTAAGTAGGGTCTGAATGAGCTCTCCTCTGATATCTATGATGATCTGGGGGGAAAGACTTCAGGAGCAGATTGTGTTTGCATAGACACACCTACTCTGCCAAGGCGCACAGCATGATGGAGCTGCTTTGCCAAAATGATCACTTTTGGGTGGTGTAGGGTTACAAATCACTTTAGTGTCGGGGTAATGAAAGGTTGATATCCTTATTGTATGAATAAAGGGCAGCAGAACAGTACTTAGCCTCCCCTAATTGGGGTGATCACCCTAAGCCCAATTTTACTTACTAAACAAGTTGTAGAGATGCCAAATCCCAGTGGGGGGGAGAGTAGATGGGGTTAGGTGTTCCTACTTGGTCTTATGATGCTGCCTAAAGCGTTCTAGGCATTATTTGATCTGTTCCTCTCTAGCATGGAATGACAGCTGATTAGACTCAACCGAGAGTCCTTCTTTGTGGTTGGTGATTCTGAGAGCTAAGATAACTGCTGAGCATGTCTAGAAGCTAAGCCTTAGGCCTGGTGTGGGAAGAGTGAAAGACAATACAGATACTGCACACGCTGTGAGGTCCCCCACTACCTGCTGAAATCACTAAGAGCTGGGTTTAGTGGTGGAACCTCAGAATGTGACATTGCGGGAGCAGCAAGCAGTGGTGGCTAGTGGCAGCAAAGAGACAGTGGCCAGTGGCGGCAGAGAGCGGTGGTTGAGAGATGGTGGCCACCAGCAGCAGCAGCAGTGAGTCAATTGTAGAGGCAGTAGCAGAAGCATTGCTCAATGCCCTCTCCTCTCCCCTCCCCCACACAGAATGGGAGGTGAATCCTATGAACATACCTCTGGAACTCTGGGTCTTCGCTAACCAAGGACAACCAACTGTGAGTGGGGTGCAACTGAGAGGGGAGTGGTTAAAGGGACATTCATTTGTTGGACTTTCCCACCATGAAACTGAGGCAAAGGACCCTGCCCAACACACTGTGGATTTGAGTTTACTTATGGTCACAAGCTTTTCGAATGCGGTTTGGTGTTTTCCCAGATTAATGCTTGGTTCCCTCTCCCTTTTAATAAAAATTCTCTTTTATTATACACGCACACAGTGCTTTCAAGTGGGGAAGTACTGCCTCTTAGAGGCATCTAGGGGTGGTGTTAGGTTTTTCCCTGGTTACTGGGTGGGGGCGTAAGCCTGTTCTGTTTTGTATTGTTAAGAGGAGCCCCTAGATATTGAACCTGGTCCTTGCTGCTGACTCCACCTGGCAGAAGGGTTACATTTTAATAAATCTTATGTTTCAAGATTTAAACCAATCTCTAAATATTAAGGACTCGGAGATTTAATATGGAAGCACATGATCACACATCTCTCTAATGTGAGGCTTTTGTACATTCCTCTGAAGTATCAGGTGTTGGCCTCAGCTGGAGACAAGCTACTGGACTAGATAGACCTCAGGTCTGATCTAGTCCTGCAATTCTTATATTCCTTTGACGTCTAACTGGTATTTTTGGGATTTTCTTCAATTCTTTCTTCCTAAGTACTTTCTTCCTAAGATTAAACCATAATAGCACAGACTGGGAGTAAGTAAAGTTCTTTGCAGAGATACTCTGTTATAGCCCAATGATTGTGATTTGGTCTTACTAAACCTCTTTGGTTAGATTTTACAAACTAGGGGTGGTTTGCATTCAAACTCCATTTTACCTGAATAACCAAAGTTCTGGATGGGGACAGGGTTCACTAAAAGGTTTCAATCTGAGCTGATTTCTAGCTGTTATCTGTAAGAAGAAGGCTGAATGGTTTTGCATCACAGGGGTTCATGAAACAATTTACTTCTTTTTCAATCCACACAGATTCACATGGCCTGATTTTTCAGATTCAAATGAGCCAAGCAAAACAAACAATCCTTGAAGAGAGGCCTAGTTGAAATTGCCAAGCTCCACCTGCTTTGTGCTGAAATCAGTTTATGTCTAGTTTCTGTGCAAAACCATAACTTGGTTCAAGTTTGCTTAAAACTGAGCCCCTGATAGCAGGAAAGATTCATGAACTTTAAAGAATCTGATGTGAGGCTTTAATAAAAGCTTTAAACTAAGTGAGTTTCATGTGGCTCAGGGTTTTGTTGCAAACTGATTGAGTAAACTGATTTCTAAAGAAACATGCCATTTTTTTATTTGTTTCCTCCTAGTGAAATTCACCTGTGCCATCCCACTCAATTTCCTTCTCCCATGGTGGGGTGTTTACCCCACACTTGCTCTGAAGGCGTTAATGTAAGCTAAGAAGGTGACCAATTAACCAGACAGCCTATAGCTGAGGGGAATCAGATGGTTTAAGTAATACCCTGACTGAATAATGAGGTAGTCCAGCTAAGGAGGAATAAGCTGGGCTGGGTTTATAAAGATAGGAATTTAGCAGCAGAGAAGAGGCTCCAGGGAAATAGTCTGTAATCGCTCTCTGGGATGAGGGAGGTGTGTTTGGGGGCTACAGAGCCAAAGCCGCCTACGGTTACTCCCTGGCAGGAGGGAGTTTAGAGATGGGGACGCTCAGAGAAGGGGAAAGCTAGAAGGCTAGGAAAGGCCCAGGGAAGTGATAGTAAGGTCCAGAATGGAACAGACCTTGGCTGCTGATTAGAGGATAGAATAGAGCCGGTGCAGTAGGTAGGCTTTGAAAATATTTTTTTTTAAGTTTAATGGGTATTTTTGGCATTCTTCACAACTGAAAATACCTCATTCAACAAAGCACTGCCTTTTTTCAAAGTGGCTGCCTCCTCCTATTGTTCTCACTCCCACTCAATGAGAGTGAGGCTAGCTACAGAGTGGCCATTAGCAAAAAGGCCCTCCCCATTGCTCCCAATGAGAGTGAAACCAGCTGCCTTCAGGGAAGATGATGCCCCACTGCCACCTTCTGTACTATGCTGCAGTTTGTTACTTAGTATCTCTTGATAGGAGTAGCACTGACTGGGAGAGCCAGCCCACCTTCTGGCACCCAAACAGTCAAGACACGTTTGTTTGGGGGTTTTTTGTATGGGGGGTGGGGACAGTCACACTTCCCAGTGATTCCTTGGGAAATCTGCAGGGGCAGAGGAGAAGCAGTGCTCACTGAAGATCCAGAATGGATGTGGTGGGACTAGCCAGGAAGTGAAATAGACTATCCTGTCCTCCAGAGACAAAAAGATTATTTACAGTGTGGGGGATACAATATGTGGTAAAGGGAACATCTATAGCAGTGAAAGATGGGGCAGGAGCATATCAAGACTACAGGAGGAAGAGTGCTTAGTGATTAGGTTTTGTAAAATCTAAACTTCTAAGGAAACCATCAAGAGGTGATTGCTGCCCAACCCACATGAACCCAGCTGAGTTGTGCTCTATCAATATAGCTCACAGGAACAGAAAACCAATAGTGCTCACACATCACTAATCATCAGTCTATTACATAGGTCAGTATATGCTAGCAAACACTTGACCTTCCAAAGATGAATTACAAAATGATTTTCCTTTTCTATTTTTAGCCCTCTAATATCGTAAAAGGTAATAGCTGACTAGCAGCAGGGCAGATATGTGATATCACTCAGATTCATGTTCTCTATTAAGAACTTCCTCATAACTAACACATGTATTTTCTTCTCTGTGCTTTGTACTTCATCACTTTCAGAGGGTCACGGAATTTCCCTCCAGTGGGTGCTAGAGTGAGCAGTTGTGAAAAGTTATATATTTGATCTTATTCCTATTCATTTCAGATCTACTATGGAGAACCCAGAGTAGAACTTTCCATTAGAGGAGCAGTCCCTCTTGCAGGATGTAAGAGATAAGAAAGTCTCCTGCAAACACTTAGGAACATTCATAACTATTCACTTGAGTAGTTGTTGAAATCAATCAAACTACTTGTGTGCAAAGCTACACATGTGCCAAACTGTTTGCAGAATCAGGGCCACCCATGGGGTGATATGTAACTACGGAATCACACCAGTGACTTTGTAAGGTGTGCTGTATGGCTGCTCTTTATCGCCAGGAGAGAGCTCTCCCAGTGACAGAATAAAACCACCCCCAATGAGGGCGGTAGCTTTATCTACAGAATCACAGCTCCTGCCAACGAAGCGCTGTCCAGACTGGCGCTTTTCGTTGCTAAAATTTTTGTTGTTCAGAGGGGTGTTTTTTCACACCCCTGAGCGACAAAAGTTTTAGCAATGAAAGTGCCAGTATAGACACGGCCTAAGGCTTCAACACTCTGGCAGTGTCAGGGGGCTCAAAGTGGGTGAAAATTACATTTAAGTCTTCTTTTCATTGCCAAATTAATATAAAGTGGCTTTATTGTAACTGAAGATCAGGCACATGAGTAATTTGTTCAGTGCATTCCACTTATTCTTCTGTTTGAATTATTGTAATCAGATGGCAATTTTCTCAGATTTATTAGTTATTTGAAATAGTCACAAAATAGTTTTGCTGACTGATTCTGGGTCTGTAGTAAATTCACTAGCAGTTCATTGTGAGATTTTATATTAGTAGAGCTGGTAAAAAAAATTAGGAAAAAACACTTTAACAAAAAAGGATAATTTTAAAGTTAGAGATGGCGATGAAAAGTGTAATTCAAAAACCAAGATATAGAAAATGTTGACCATGTATCAATGCAAGCTGCTTTGATTGGGTGTGGTCACGTAGTATGTTTCTGGTGCTTGACTGAATGAGCCATGACTCTTGGAATCAGATTTCTGCTGCGAATATGTGTGAACACAAGTTTGCAATTTGTTTTCCATGTGTATTTGGCAATATTTGCTAAAAATGTACCATTTTGGTGAACATTCCTGTCAATAAACTCATTTCTTGGAAATTCAAAAATTCAAATGAATAATTCACAGAATGATTTTTGCAGTACTCACCACAGCTGTATTCATGACTAAAAAGCTTAGAACATTTTTAAATGGGAAAAGTATATTCGTTTTCACCCTCTCTATACTTATTCATGGAGGCTGCAGAATGACTGAAATGATCCTGCTCAAACTTTATGAAATAATCTCTTTTGGGGGCAGAAATCAGGCATGGAAAGTGCCACCCCCAGAAGATCATTTTTCTGGAACATAGGAGCAAGTGGAGAGTAGAGGTTTTAATGGAAATGTTTGGAATTTTGTGTGTGTGTATGTTGTATATACTTTATGAATCAGTGAGGGAGATCTTTTTCTCTTTCTCTCCATGATCTTTGCTCCTCTTCATTAGGAGATAATGAGATCTACTATTATTATAACCTGTACGGTATAACCACTCTGTACCGTTACCAGTCTTTTGAGAGAGAACCCAATCACTGAGCCTATGTACTTGCAAGTCTAGTCACTGTTTCTAGCGTTGGGTTTATATGGTGAACTCCCAGGCTCAGACCTCTTGCTTAATCTCTCAATCTTCACCTATGGGGCAGGGTCCCTGGCTGACCTGCATCTCCCATGATACACCCAAAGCCATGTGACTCCTCTGACGCACCACAAAGCTTGATCAGCTTGAGTTGCATTGCATTGTGAGAGACGTAGTTCTCCAGAGTGCAGAGAAGACAATGGGGTCCTGAACTACATTTCCCATAGGGCAAGAGAAATGCAGTTTAATGTCTGACTCAAAACAAAGCATTTCAGGTCAATTCAAGAAAACAAAATGAAACCTTGCTACTTTAGGAATGTCAATCTTTTGTTTCTATCAAAACATCAAAAGGAAATGTGTGAACATTTCTGAATTGAAATTTTTGGGAATTTCCATTTCTCAAAAAAAAAAAAAATGTCCACATTTTTTCCATTTGGGGCCAAAAGCAAAATGTTGAAATGTCAGAATTTCCCACAGGACAGAAATTCTGAATTTAGCTCAGGTCTACTCTTAAAGCACCCAAGAGTTACAGCTCATTGACAAAAACAATAGTGCTGAGATGCACCCTCCCTTAACCTGCCGTCACCTTTTCTGTGAGTCTGTGGTAAATGAGCATGTCGGGCTGGGCAGAGTCTCTCCTGCAAGTCCTTCTCATACCTGGCAATGGTCAGCCCCCCTGCATGAGCAGAACCCTGTCATGATCAAATTGAGACCCTCCATTCTCCCTCCCCCCTCCCTGCCTCCTGTTTCATGGGGGTGGGACAGCAGAGAGTCAGGGAGACTGGGTTTCCAGTGTCTGAAAGCCCTGGGTGGCTTAGACTCCTGGCTCCATGGCAGGGACCCTGGAAATCCTGGCATGGTGGGGCTTGCCCCTGAGCTGTGCACTGTGGAAATCCAGAGTCTCCAGCCCCTCCAGAAATCCACATGGCAGAGCAAGACTGACTTCAGTCCCAGTGCTGATATTTACATTTGTAATAGAACATGAGTTCGTAATTGCATACAGATAAGTCTCACACACTCTGTCACAGTTATAATTAAAGCCAGGGCTTTAAGATTGCTTGTTTCTGTTCTCTTTGTTGCCACTGCTTTGGGACCCATTTAGTCTCTCTGTTTACTTACCTAGAAAGTGATTGTAATAATGCTTAGCTACCTCACAGTGACGCTTAACTGATGTTTGTAAAGCACTCGGTAGACATGGAGGCACTATAGACGTGCAGAGTGATGATAATAATTGACTGATTATTGGATTAAATACAAGAGTTAGGCCAGGTCTACATCACTAGCTGACAGCAGTATAACTAGGTCACTCAGGGGTGTGAAAAATCTACATGTCTGAGCAACAGTTATACTGACCAAACCCCCAGCATAGGCAGGGCTATGTCAATCGGAGAGCTTCTCCTGTCCACATAGCTACTGCCTCTTGTGGAGATGGATTAACTATGCTGATGTGGGAAGCTCTCTTGTCGGCCTAGTAGCGTCTTCACTAAAGCGCTACAGCAGGGCAGCTGCATTGGGGCAGCTCTTTAAGTGTAGACCCATTCTCAGATCCTGCTGGGGGATAATTCCCCCATGGCAGGTACTGCAGAAGATAGTCATAAGTCTGCTCTCTGAGCAAGCATGACTTGATGTAGGAAGCATGCCAAGGATGGGGCTATGGGTGGGAGGGCTATACCTGGGACCAGGTTGCAGCCCATAGCACTGCAGAGATTTCAGGCAGTACTGTGGTCCACAGGGCAGCCTGGAGTAGCTGCCACAACTTATAGAGGCTCCCAGATCTATTAAGTTATGCTAGGGGCCTTGCAGTAGCCCAAGGATGTGAGGGTCATAGATGTCTTAAAGCCACCCTAGCCCCTTTGCCCATAGGCTGGAAAGTCTGTGGAAGAGATTCTCCAAAAATTGTCCCTGTCTGCAAACTGAGAATAGGACAATCACCTACATCGTTCCATTTTTGTCAGGTCTATAAAAAATAATTTTTCTACCGCTGCGTAGTAGAGGTGGGGCTGGTAGCAGCACCTATTATTACGGTTGCCCAACACTTCCAATTATAAGACCCTGTTTTCTGTTGCTTTTAACTTTGTCAAACTTTAACCATTTGGCCCAATATTTTTCATGCTGGATGTCTGCCTCAGGCTGAGTCATACTGGAAAATTTCGGCAAAAATGGTTCAGCCATTTCTGAGAATGAGGGTGGGAAACCATTGTTGTTTTGCCAATGGTAAAATTCTGGTGCTCTTTCTTTGAACATCTCTACTGCCCGCATGCTTTGGAGCAGGAACAAGAAATTTGGGAAAGGGAGGACTTTTGTGGCAAGGATGTGCCTGTTGCCATCCCTGTGAACATATGCCCAAATTTGGCCAAGTGATAAGTCTTTGGAAAAAACCCCACCTTTCATATACTTGGCAGAGGCTTGCTAGATACTTGCAGCTAAGTTTCCATCCACACTGGGCATGTTTTGGCCCAGGGCTGAGCAGGACTTTACCTGCAATTGCAGCTCTGGACTGCTGCAGATCATGCCAGGTCTGGCATTGGAATGAAGAGCAGGGAGATTGTCTCTCCTGTGCTCTCAATGGCTTTCCTGCTGGACACAAGCACCATGGAGGAAGAACATGTCTGATTTGAATGCAGAGGGAAAAGAGTCAGGCATGGGGCGAGGGAGGGAGGTGGCAAGGGGAGCAGATTGGGACAAGAAGCCTGCCGGGACTGGGACTGCAAGCTAATGAGGTGGAAGAGGGTAACTGAGACTGGAAGTTTGTGGGGGGACATTAGGAGCTGGGTGAGGGAGAACTGGTACTATTGGGCAAGGACGGGGCGGCAAACAGGCAGACTGAGACCCAGGCCAGGTTTACACTACAAAGTTTTGTCAGCATTGCTATGTCAGTCAGGGGTATGGATAAACCACACCCGCATTGACATAGCTATGTCAGCAAAACCCCCAGTGTAGGTGTAATTACGTTGACAGAAGCAACAGGCAGATGGTGTGACTATGCTGACAGAAAAAACTCCTTCTGTCTGCATATGCTTCATCTACTGGAGGGAGCTATGCAGTACAGCTGTATCAGCAAAGCCTGTATAGTGCAGATTAGCCCCAAACGATGAGCTGGGGGAACAGACGGGGCCTGGCTGAGCAAGGATAATGGGACTTGGAACAATGGAGTGGCGAAATGAGGTGGTGGGAAGGGAGATAGATCTGATGAGCAACAAGGGTGCAGAGGAAGCACTGGCTGAGTAAAGAGACAGGGACGAAGAGCTGAGGGAGTGTGGAGAGGGCAGAGTAGGTGATCATGTGATTAAAGACTGTATCATAATGTGTATGCACAAGGGAGCTAAATTAAGGTTGCACTGAATTCTGGCATTTCCTAACTTTGGAGTGTTTAACTTAGCAACATTAATAACGTTCTTCTAACTGTGTGTGTGTGTGTGTGTGTGTGTGTAATATAAAGTATGATAAAGGCCAGACACTGGGGGGGATGGCAATAGAATTCAGGAGTGCCTAGATCCCAGCCTGTACTCATTCTTCCAAACTGTGTTGCTTCTGACGAAGCTTTTATCGTGAACACTTTGTAAGGTTTAGCAAACCCAGGCCGGTATGCCGTACTAGCAAGCTATTTATAGCCGGTACGGCATAGTGGAAAGACACAGCAGCAGCCCGGATGGAGTTCTGTTCCTTTTCCCACTGGCAGGGGTAGCAGCTGGAATATGAGCAGAATGCCGCCGGCAGCTCTACTGCCCCCCAGCCCTGTTTCCAGTGCTGCAGGAGGAGGACCGAGCCCCAAACCCCCCTCCACCCCAGGTAACATGGGATGGATGTGGGGAGGGGATGGAAAGAGCCTGGGGGCCCCAGGCTGGGGGTAAGGCAATGAGGAGTCACATGGAGGGTCATGTGGGGAGGTCACGTGCTCCCCTTAGCTGGTGCCCCTCCACCCCCGGTAAGACAAGGGTTTTATTTGCACCACTGAACAAATCATATATGTTTTTGCAAATTTAGATCAAGCTGAAGCATTTTACTATGCTCCCAGTGTTCTAAATTGTCTCAGATTGAGCCAAACCACCTAACAGCAAATCCTAACGAGCATATATGGGGGGGAAAATATTCGGCATTCCTAACTTCACATCTTCTGAACAAATTTCCTTCAAACTTTACTTGTTTCTTAGATCTCGCTCAGATTTAAATAACACTGCAGGCTGGAACCTAGTGGTTGTCATCCTAGAGAGTGCGTGGTGCATTCTGTATTGCTATACTGCTGTAAACCAGCTATAAAAATAGCAGATCTGGCCTCAGAGGATGTGGCAAAAAGCTACTATAACTGCTTCTTTGACACTGCCCCCCATCCTAGCTCTTGGTGAATAAGGTGTGGCCCTGGGAAAGGTGTGTGGCAGAAGCTCCCTTGCACCTCGGAGATTCTTGCTTCTGTAGCACCCGTGGGGCAGTTGACAGCTGCTGAAAGTGAGAGCAGCCATCAGGTGAGACTTTCCTTGCCCTAAATTATGCCAAAGGCTCTCCAGTTGCAAATAAGGATCTGACTGAATTAGTTCAGTCATGGCTGAGTTGTATATGCACAGAGTTAACTTTCTGAGTGGACCATACGGGAGATGAGTGCTTTGTTTGTCCTTTTACCTCTGCAGGATCAAAAACAGCAGGCCCAATTTTATTCATTCTCTGTTGGGAGGAAAATAAAGTTGGAATTGAGACCCAGCCTGCCAAATTTCACCCCCAAGTAATTTGTTTGTCAGAGTTATGAGCAACTGAAAAAGGAGTGAAGGAAAGCTATAAAGGAAGCTGCAGTTCAATTATAACGGTAGCATGGAATGCTTATCAGAAATACCTACTAAAGAAAACATGCTCCTTTCAGACTTAATTAAGTAAGTAAAGCTCCCACAGTATTCAGCTCCGCAATATCATGTTGCCTTGAAATTTCCAGTGCTTGATGTTGTATTGAGATTATATTGTACATGGGTGCATTATACTACGATATCTTGTGTTACAGTGTGTACACAATATGCCAGTGTGTCGCCTTATAAAAAAATACACTTAATTTGCTGAAAAGTGCAATTGAAAATAATTGGTTTTTAGAAAAAGCTTCCTTTATTCAACTCCTAACTCAAGAAGGAAATACTGGAAGTTTCTGTTACTGCAACTGCTCTTTGGAAAGACTGATGTTCATTTCTCATTGCCATATTTTATTATTAATCTTAAATTGTTCTCTAACACAGTCTGGGTGTCCCTCCCACCACAATAAAGATATTTGTTACATGGCTGCCTTTTCCCTTTTGCTGATCTTGTTTCCAGAAGCCAAGTGTCCTTTTCCTTCAAATTGCCCCCTTGCATCTTTATTTTGCCCGATTTTAAACCCTCTCGGGTAATATATCATAGCCACCATCCTTCCAGGCCAGGATTACAGGATAACAAGCCTATCGGTGCTGTCCCATAATTGATTCTGATGGGAGTAGGATGTAAGCTTCCCTTTCAACTCAACCATACAATTGTGAGTTACTTCCACAGCATGCCCCACACTGGTGGCCTGAATGGTGTGTGACTGGGAATGAGAATGAAAGAGGGTTTGTTTGTTTTCTTTTATCTCCCCTTTGTATCATGTTTTCCAAGTCTCTAGTTTATAAAAACACTGTTGTGGTGAGAAATACAAAGTAAATTTGGATGAGATACCTTTGAAAACATGTAACATGTCACAGTATTAGCACATCTGCACAAGTGTGTGTCACATGGCTGCAACCATCCTAAAGCCTCATAAACCCTAATACTATCACACAAGTGGGAATATTACATGGGTTGCTACTTGAATTTGTGCTTACTATTATTATGGGATATACTGGAACTGATTCTCATTTATACCCACTTTACAAAGCCAGATCACTGTAGAGAGGACTTAGTGAAAATGAGACTCAGACCCACTGTATTTACAGCGTTTCTTGTGATTTTTATCACAAGTCTCATGATATTTGGAGTTTTTCTTAATGTTCTAGCTCTTGAGGTGATTATGTAAGAATCTCAGCTTTCTTTTTCAAGTACATTTCTAGCTCTCTTGAGTGCAGAAGAAAGCTTGAAAACATGAGCCCAAAAGTTTTAAAAAACAGTAAAAAGTCAGAAGGATCCAAAATTTGTAACTTTTTAAATCTCATCCCATCCCTTAGACCAATCCCATGATTTGGGAGAGGGGACTGTCTCATTATTTTGGAAAGTTTGGGATTGCCCTTATCATATCCATCATGGTCGCTCTGACTCATGTTGAATAATGTCTTACTCCACAAACATCCCCATTTGTTTCTGATCCATTATTGGATCTAGCCATCAGACCAATTACTATGGAGTAAGTTACTATTCAGTATGAGTAAAGGGGCCAATTTTAATTTTTGACAGAATTAGATCCCGTGCCTATTTCAGCATTTTTGTACACACAGAGAAACCAAATTTAAAGGGATTAGTGACAATATTCTCTAGCTGGTTCTCAGCACTGAAGGACTAACTCTTCCTTGCTAATTTGCCATTAATCAGAAAGAGAAAAAGTACATGTCAATGGCAGTTGCTTATAATGTTATTGTGTCTGCTGCTGGTGCATATGTATTCTCTCTGCTCTAGATGCACAGAGATGGTGGAGTGCTGTGCTGGAGGAAGGAGGGCACAAGAGACATAACAAGCAGGCAGGAGAAAAGGTGAGAGAGAATAACAGAAAGCAGCAGGAGCTGCAGGAAGAGAGAGGAGGAGGAGCCTCTTATGTACCTCTCTAGCACCCCCAGGAGCCTGGACTGATTAACACCAGATTCTCAGAGAGCTTCCTGTTTCCTACCGCTTCCCTGAACCCACTTGAGGAGAACAGGCAGTCAACTGAAGTAGTAGGAGCCAGTTAGGCCCTTAAGATGCTGATATCTTCCCTCACTCAGGCCCTGCTACCAGCCTGCTTATTTGTCAATTGAGTGTTGAGAGCCACTAAAGCTGGCACAGAACAGCAGTCATGAGTGAAAGAAGAAAACTCCCCTCTGGGGCAGCATTCAGAAAAAGAAAGAAAGCAAAGGAAGCTTTTCTATCTAAGCAGGAAGGAGCTCTCCTGAGATACACAGACACAAATGTTCATGGTGAGCCTTCCGGCCCCAGTGTAGATGTGAGTGGTGAGGAGATGCCTGATCTTCCAGGTAGTCAGAGTGCAGGTGACCTTGCAGCTACTGCAGCATCCATATCTCCATCTCAAATGGATGTAACCATGCACATTCCTGAAGAAAAGTGTAGATCAGAGAAGAGTGTGGTGGAGGCGCAAGAAACAGCTGCTGCTGAGTTGGTTCCTTAAGTCTAGATGATCCAGGACTGTGGACCCACTTGAGCAGTAGCCTGAGGGACTTCCTTGTACTGCATGGGCCACAGCAAGTGAAAAACTTCATGTTCCCCAAAGACAATGAAAATAGAAGTTTCCATCCAACACATTACTGCCGTGAAATCCCCAAGGGTGACAAAGTGGAGAGGCCATGGCTTATGTACTCAAAAACCCAGAATGCTGTGTACTGTTTTTGTTGCAGACTCTTCCAGTCTAATGTTCCAGCCACATTGGGGTCTACAGGAACAAAAGACTGGAAAAATCTGGCTAGAAATCTGGCATGCCATGAGAAGGCAGCAAATCACCAGAAAGCATTCCATAGGTGGAAAGAGCTTGAGATGAGACTAAGGTTAAAGGCCACCATAGATGATCAGCATCAAGAGAAGATTGCATCAGAGTCTCTTCACTGGCAAAATGTTCTGAAAAGGCTCATTGCCATTGTGAGAATGCTTGCTACCCAAAACCTAGCAGTGTGTGGCACTTCAGATCAGAGTAGAGATCATTGAGAACAGTGGCAGAGGGAAATGGAATCACCAGAAACATACATAACTTCAAATTTCTGTGTGGCTTAGTGTTATGGCATGACATACTGTTTGAAATAAATGTTGTAAGCAAGAAACTCCAAGGTGTTGACCTTGATATATCTGGAGCAATGGAACAACCGGACAAAGCAAAGTCATACCTACAGTCTTACCAGTCAGATGAGGGATTTCAAAATGTTCTGAAGAGTGCACAGTAGTTGGCAGAGGAACTTCACACTAAAGCTATTTTTCCACCCATTCAAGAATACAAGAGTCACCAAAGAAGAAGACATTTTGATTACAAGGCATGGGATAATCCCATAAGAGACCCCAAACAACAATTCAAAGTTGAATGCTTTAACCAGGTACGAGATTGTGCAATACAGTCAGTTGAAGAACGTTTCATGCAGCTCAAGGAACACAGCAGTATATTTGGGATGTTATATGATATTCCAAAACTCCTCACTAAACCTGAAGAAGACCTACACCAGCAATGCAGGCCACTAGAGACAGTGTTGACACATGATGACATGCACGATATTGATGCAAGTGATTTAGGTGATGAACTGAAAGCCCTTTCAAGATACATTTCAGCAGGATCAACTGCAAAGGCTGTTCTGGAATATAAGTGCACAAATAAGATGACCACCCTCTTTCCAAATGCTTTTGTTGCTCTGCGCATACTTCTAACACTTCCTGTAACAGTTGCCATTGGAGAACGCAGCTTCTCCAAGCTGAAGTTAATAAAAACACATTTATGCTCCACAATGACAGGAGAGGCTGGTCTGCCTTGCAACCATCTCAATAGAGCATGAGCTGGTCCAGACTGTGGACCTTCAGGAAGCAGTTCAAATCTTTGCAACCAAGAAGGCATGGAAAGCACCACTTTGATTATTCAAACAGATACAAATGCCAGTGTTTACTATGCAGACAAGAAAAGTTACATTTGCTGTTCAGGCATTTGAAAGTTAAGTGTTACTTAACATTTTTGAACAAGGCATTTTAAGTTGTTAGTTCTCCTTTGTTGGGGTAGGTAGCAGAGCAGTACCATGAGAGGAGTAGAACAGAAAGAAGGCAGAACTGAGACCTTTCAAAGTTTTGGCCCAAGCGAGGGAGTATGGGGGGGTGTCATTTGAGCTCCCCGCCTCAGGTGCCAAAATGTTGTGGGCCTGCCCCAGGGAACACAGGAGTTTGGAAGGCCTGGCTAGCCAGAGCAGGAGAGAGGAGCAACTCCACCAGCCTGCTTGTCTCACACATTGGCTGTCTCTTTGTGGCTTCCACCTTCATGTGACATGGATAGATGTACACAGGTGGAGTCAGGGGACCAATGGCAGCATAGCAGTGATGCTAGTTGTGGTGGTATCAAGAAGCAACATGGAAAGCTGCATACTTTGTTCAGCTTCCCCAATCAATATGCATTCAGCAAAGAGGCATGATTACCTGTGGATCCTTGGGCTTTGTGAGGCTGTTAGCCCATGCTTCCTGAGACCACCACACGTCCACTAAGGCCCTGATCCTGTATCACAGAAGTCAATAAGAGCTTTGCCTAACTCTTCAGGGAACAATATGTTTTAAATCTTAAATGCTATTGATTTTTCAGACTACTGTTTTGTTCTACTCTATATCACCCATGATTAACAATGTAGGAACCAGACACACTCCTTATGTACAGCTCTGCTCTCGCATATTATCTGAAGGGAATCATGATACAGGCTTCTTACATTAACAACAGCTACTCTGCTTGGTCTCACCCTGCTTTTCATTCCCATGGGTGGTGTCATAAATATAAAGGGAAGGGTAAACACCTTTAAATCCCTCCTGGCCAGAGGAAAAACCCTTTCACCTGTAAAGGGTTAAGAAGCTAAGATAACCTCGCTGGCACCTGACCAAAATGACCAATGAGGAGGCAAGATACTTTCAAAGCTGGGGGGGGGGGGCGGGAACAAAGGGTTCTTTCTGTCTGTGTGATGCTTTTGCCGGGACCAGAGCAGGAATGCAGGTCAGAACTCCTGTAAAGAGTTAGTAAGCAACCTAGTTAGATATGCGTTAGATTCTGTTTTGTTTAAATGGCTGATAAAATAAGTTGTGCTGAATGGAAAGTATATTTCTGTTTTTGTGTCTTTTTGTAACTTAAGGTTTTGCCTAGAGGGATTCTCTATGTTTTGAATCTGATTACCCTGTAAGGTATTTACCATCCTGATTTTACAGAGGTGATTCTTTTACTTTTTCTTTAATTAAATTTCTTCTTTTAAGGATCTGATTGCTTTTTCATTGTTCTTAAGATCCAAGGTTTTGGGTCTGTGTTCACCTATGCAAATTGGTGAGGATTTTTATCAAGCCTTCCCCAGAAAAGGGGGTGTAGTGCTTGGAGGGATATTTTTTTGGGGGGGAGACGTTTCCAAGTGGGCACTTCCCCTGTTCTTTGTGTAACACTTTGGTGGTGGCAGTGTTTAACCTAAGCTGGTAAGAATAAGCTTAGGGGGTCTTTCATTCAGGTCCCCACATCTGTACCCTAAAGTTCAGAGTGGGGAAGGAACCTTGACAGGTGGTTTACCAGTCATGTACTTCACCCTAGTACAAAAGGTTCCTTACAACAGGAGGTAGGTTTCCAACCTAACTTCAAATATGGAACATAAATATTAGAGCTGAGCTATTAAGTTGCAAGAAATAATATGCTTGATACGTTTCACCTTTTCTGTTTATGAGAAAAGGGCCTGATTCAGGTCCTATTAAGTCAATGAGAGTCTTTCATTAACTTCAGAAGAGGTTGAATTGTGCCCAGATTGTGCAATTCTCAACTATTCATAATTGTGAATTTCTCCACAAAATAATTCTTAATGTGCAGATCATTTACAAAGTGTGAATATTCACAGTTCATGCTGTATGGGTTAGTTAAATCAGGTGTTTGTTTCCTGATTGGATTAATTACATAACTAATCAACAAAGAGCGGTTGGGAATATGACAGTTGAATACACAATCTAAAATTCATGCTGAGTTGGTTAATTACATTTGTCATCCCATCAGGAAACAAACACTATCACTTGATTTACATAGTTAAGCAATGAATTTTGAATTGTAATATTCTCAATTCACAATTTGCATTTCATGCTGTTGGTTAGTTACATAAGTCGTGTGATATTGTTTTGTTTTCATGCTTGAATGACTTATGCTACTGACCAACACAATGCAAACTATAGTTTGGCAATCCAGTGCAAAATCTGAAATTTGCTTTATGCAAATATGCAGATATCTGGGTGAAAATGCACTTTTCCCAAGTATTCATGGCAATAAAAATTCAACACTTCAGTGTTCATGGAAAATAAACACGAAAGACTTGCAAATAATGTTGGTCTAATGGAATTTCATAATTTGAATGAATGTTCACAGAACATTTTCACACATTTTTCATCTCTAACAAATATTACTGTTGCTGTAACATTCTTTAGTACTATGAAACTTTCTGACTTGGCTGCGACTGAGTCACTGGGAATGAAATCACCACAATAGTACTATGACATCTTCTGTGCAGACTGGTTATCTAAAAACACCTTTATGAGTAGCTATTTGGTACAATGACATCAAGCTAATGACAATTACCCATATCAGAACTCTGTCCATATCAAAAACTCTGAACTCTGAAACCTCTCAGAATCTTGGGAACAAAGTAACCTCCTATTGTGCTGTATTTTTCTCACTTTGTTTAGAAAGTGGGTCATATTTGCCCAGCTTATGGTCATTCTGAATATGTTTTTGGAGGCTATGCTTTCATTTTTTAAAAATAATATATTAAGGAGCGAATTTTCAAGTCGTGTCCTTGCACAGTACAATAAAACAAGGGGATTTCCTTCTAGCGCTGTAAATGGGTTGAGTTCAATTACAAAAATGAACAGATGTAAACTGATTTTCAGAGCTGCTCAGCTCCCACCAATCCCTTTGAAGTTAATGAAAGCTGAGCGTGCACTTTTCAAAATCAGGACCCCTTTATTTAAGTGCTTATATATGAGTTTGTGTATCATTTTGTGTATAGCTAAATGTGAAAATTTGGACCATAGCTCTAGCATTTGTGTTTGCAAAACTAACCAAACTGTAAGTTGAATTCAAACCGATTCAGTGGTGATTGCTTGAGTCTTCAGGCAATCTGAAATAGATCTGTGAGTTCGTGACTTGACAGACTGCTTTGCAATATGTTGTTTACCCAGAAGTCTAGCAATTTAAATGCAGCAGCATATAATATATTTCACTGCTTATCAAAGCATACAAGAAGAAAGAGGGACAATCCTATTAAGATCCATATGACTCCATGTCAATAGCATCTTGGTTTGGCCTCTCAGGTGGATGTAGTTTAATTTGTGGCAGATCTTTGTGTGTGAAATTTCGGAGAGTTAGCTCTATCCTTTTCTAATTAGACCCTTCATTATATTAATTTGCAAGGCTTTGTATAAGAGCCAAAACTTAAATTTTTACTAAGGTAAAACTCTGTGGAAGTTCTTAAAACTTTTGACAAAGTAAAGACTGTAGGATTTGTCCTTAAAATAAAAAAGATAATGCAGTAATTTATTCTGTGAGAGAGAGGAGTACCTAGTTTGTTATATATAAAGATATAGTTTTTGAAGCCTGCCTATTTCACTAATTTCAAGTGTGCTATTTGTAGACAGTCATTAAATGATCTCCCTGCAACAAGTTGTTTTTCTTTAAAATCACCTTTCTATTTCCTTTGAGCTCTAGTACAGTACGTGTGATGTTTTCATAGCTCTCTAACCACAGTACTTTTGAAGAGCTATCAACATAACGCAATAGTGGTAATTTAGTAAACAAATTGTTCCCACAAACTCGTAACAGAAGATTGGTATTTTAAACATGATTAAACATTGCACACATGTAGTTCATGCAAACTTCCTGTGCCTGATACAAATTATATGTAAAAGGTCCAGAGAGAGTTTGGTGTTCTGTTGATTCACCTACAATGATATTGTATTGTACAGCATAAATAAGAAATGGCAGGCCAAATTCTGCCCTGATTCTGTCTTTTTATTGACTTGTGTAGGGCTTGATCTGGCCCTTGTACTCTCTGCAATTCTGTTGACTTGAGCGTAGGGTTGGTCAAATGTTTTGTTGAAACTCTTTTGTTGTTTTTTATGGAAATTGGGTTTTTGACTAAACAAAATTTTTCAAAAAAGTGTCTGTTTTGATTGAACATGTTGAGTTTACTTAAAAAAACTGGACACCCAAAAGCCAAAATATTTTGCTTTGTAAGTTCCACTGCAGTACCTCATGGGAGTCATAGTTCAGATGACTTATGTCGCCACTGTTCTCTATGAGAGGGCTCTGCAGGTGGACTTCATCTCCCATGATTCATCCTAGCCATGGGACTCCAATGATGCACTGACCAGCTCACTAACATGTCTACACTGCGCACTTAGCCTGGGCTCTGACCCAGGCTTGAGCTAAAACACCCCTTCAGTCCATAAGAACATAAGAATGGCCATACTGGGTCAGACCAAAGGTCCATCCAGCCCAGTATCCCGTCTGCTGACAGTGGTCAATGCCAGGTGCCGCAGAGGGAGTGAACCTAACAGGTAATGATCAAATGATCTCTCTCCTGCCATCCATCTCCACCCTCTGACAAACAGAGGTTAGGGACACCATTCCTTACTCATCCTGGCTAATAGCCATTAATGGACTTTACGTCCATGAATTTCTCTAGTTCTCTTTTAAACCCTGTTATAGTCCTAGCCTTCACAACCTCCTCAGGCAAGGATTTCCACAGGTTGACTGTGCTCTGTGTGAAGAAGAACATCCTCTTATTTGTTCTAAACCTGCTGCCCATTAATTCCATTTGGTGGGCCCTAGTTCTTATATTATGAGAAAAAGTAAATAACTTTTCCTTATTCACTTTCTCCACACCACTCATGATTTTATATACCCCTATCATATCCCCCCTTAGTCTCCTCTTTTCCAAGTCCTAGTCTTTTTAATCTCTCTTCATATGGGACCCATTCCAAACCCCTAATCATTTTAGTTTCCCTTCTCTGAACCTTTTCTAATGCCAGTATATTTTTTTTGAGATGGGACCACCACATCTGTACGCAGTATTCAAGATGTGGGTGTACCATGGATTTATATAAGGGCAATAAGATATTCTCTGTCTTATTCTCTCTCCCTTTTTAAATGATTCCTAACATCCTGTTCGCTTTTTTGACTGCTGCTGCACACTGTGTGGACGTCTTCAGAGAACTATCCATGAAGACTCCAAGATCTCTTTTCTGATTAGTTTCCTGATCAGTCCACACACAAATCAGCCTGACTCGAGTCAGCAAGCACTAGGGACCTGGGTCCTAGGACCCTGGGGGAAGGGGAGAGGTCCCACTGTGAGTTGGGTCGAGGCCCTGCCATTTTGCAGTGTGGACACAGGTCAAGCTACAGACCTGAGTCAGAAGGTCTGTGTAGCACAGTAGGAAACATTAGTACGACTGTGAGACCCACGTCCAGCAATTGTAAACCCAGGTTTACAATGCAGTGTGGACATTCAAACCAGGGGTCAGCAACGTGTCCATACACAGACATGAGTGTCCATGGTAAAAATTTTGAGGTCCGTGGTAATTTTTCAAAAAATTGAATGACTGAATGACATAACCGCCCCCCCCCACGCCTCCCCAATGTCCATCACTAAGTATGGTAATTTTGTCAAGTGTCTGTCGCGCAATCCCTGGCTCAAACACAGGCTTGGAAACACCAAGTCCATAAGTCCAGGTCCCAGAGACCCGAGCTTAGTCTACAGTGTAGATGAACCCTAAAAGGGGAGACTGGGGTGCATCATGTAGTCTGACCAAGTAGCCCGGCCTACATGAGAAACCAGAGTATGAGATACTTTACCTACAAGTTGGGTGAGGCACTGCAGAAGCATTTCTGAATAGAAATATAATGGATTTTGATTTTTCACTGCAAAATATGGAGAATTTACTTGAAAACTATGTGTGTTTGTTTTTGCTTTGTTTTCATCCAAATCTTCTGCAGGAAGCAAATCCTCATCGGAAGAAAATCCACCAGTGTTAGTTCTGTGTAGTTGCATGGGATGCAGGTGAGGGTGAAATTTTTGCCCAGTGTGTCTAGCTTAATCTGCCCAGACATCTATAGCCTTTTTAAAAAAACAAAACAAAATCCTCAGTATTATTACAATCATTACACTGGTGTAATGCAAAAATTGAAGGGAGCACTAATGCAGTTCAACCACGGCCAGCAACCAGCAGTCAGTATAACAACCACCATTTGGTCTAGACCTGCTCTGGTCAGGGGAAAATGCCAACAGCTGCTTATCTTTTTGTTTTGTTTTGTTTTGTAATCTAATGCTCTCGTTGTTTCTATCCACTGCACTGGAACTGCTCAGTTATAGCACGGTGGGAAATTTTAAGAAAAAAAGGCTAATGTAGTATTTACAGACTTATCTTCCAACATTCTTCATCATGGGCATAGATGCATGTATGTTGATATCTATGGTACTATAAATACTCTTTGTTCAGTTCAGTACTCCAGGAGTCAAGGGCTTGATTTTTTAAATTCAGATTTTGCAGCCTGTTTTAAATCTAATTATAAGAGGAGGCTACATATCTTCAGAATTACAAAAATGTGAAAGCAATGTACAATAAGAGTTTCACTGCAAGTGCTTCCAAAGAAGAGTTATACACATGAAACTGGTACAGGAAGTGAACTATGAGCGTGGCTAGATAGATGAGCAGGGAAGTGATAAAAGGGAAACTAGTTTATAAATGTAACCCTTTTGCCCGTCAGAGTTGGCAGCAACAAGGGCCGAGTTCAGTATCTAGGGGTTTCATTCCAATAACACAATGCAAAACCGGCTCGAGCCCCCACCCAGTGACCTGGGACAAATATATACCACCCCCGCTGGGCGCCTCCAAGAGGCAATACTTAGACTCTGTGCTTGCGAGAGGGGGAGTGTAGCAAAAAGCCTTTTAATAACAGAGAGAAACAATGTGGCATTATGTCGGGGAATGATAGGATTCATAACACAACCCATGAGCAAAAACCCACCCCAAGCAAATTGGGGCGTGTCCTTTCCCTTTGGTTCTTGAGTCCAGCAACCCAAAATCACCCAAATTCCCAAAAGTCCAACAACCCAAAAGTCTCTGTCCCTGGTCGGGGCAGCCCCAGAGTTCGAAAGTTTATCTGCAGAGTTTTACCTCCCAACCTGGGTGGAGATGGGGGGGGTTAAGGGGCACCTTACATGGTCCAAAGCTGATTGCCCCACCTCTCCATGGGGCTCCGCTCTGCCAGCCACCCCCATTAGCTGCTCCAGGCATCCGACAAACTGCTCCGCAATATATCGTCAGGCTCCCCCACTACTTAACACAACACTCAGTGATTTCAGCTCTTAGTAGGTTTAGCTCTTTTATGATTTCAGCTTGTGCACCATTAGCCCAAAGTGAATTCAGCTCAGCAGCCTGTAACTAGACTCCTAATGGAATCAAAATTAGCTCTGATATTCCACAGTGGAGAGAGAAGGAAGTACAATTAGCTTATAAGGCCCTCACCAGGGGGCCCATACCACCAAGCATTAATACCTGTCCCCAGCCTCTCTTTATTCATTGGGTTTTGGAACCCATGACCCTTGCCTAGCGAGTGCTGCTTAGGTGATGGTGAGTCCCTCCATCATAACAAAAGGCCAAGTACAGTTCCACTGTCCTTGATTCACATAATCAGGATAATAACAGTTTATTCCTGCCCAATAACAGAGAAACTGGGGCTCCTACAGCAGCCAAAGTGACCATCTAGGCAGGGTGGGTGTACCTATGCAAATGAGATCAGCCCCTGAAGTTCTTTTCCACAACCCACCATGACTTACCACCAGATGTCAGGGTAGTGCTCATCCTGACTCTGCTTACATAAATGTTTGAAAAATAGCACTGTGTCAGTGTTAAGTATTATTAAAACTATTATTGCAACACCACATTTCAAGGAACACGCTGGTTTCTGCAGAATACAAATCAATCACAGAAAACTGTGGAGTGGTTTCTAGTAACAAAAAAAAACAGGTTAATCAATGATATTATCAATGGATGGCATTCAGACTTCCATTTTCATGAGGCAGAGTATTATAAAAGTTGTTCTGTTTTCCACTGTGCATGTGATGACAATTTAAACCCTCAGCCAAGTGTAAGTTCAGTGGGTCATTCAAAGCATTCCAAGTCCCAAAGAAATGTGTCAAATCAGATGGAAATAGTTCCTGCATTTCCCTACAACTGATCACCGTAGTATCTCAGTCATTAAGGAATTAATCCTCACTGTAGCTCTGTAAGGTAGGGAAGTATTGTTATCCCAGTTTTACAGATGGGGAAAGTGAGACAAACAGCGGTTAAGTGAGTTGATGAAGGTCACACAGGAAGTCTGAGCCAGTGACAGGAATACAAATTGTATCAGCTTAGGCCCATTCTTAAATATTAATAATCTCAAGACATTACAAGATGATCCTTCTTCCCTATTCTATCTGAAGGGATGATCTCAGCATCAGGATAATTGCTTAACTCTTGTAGTCTTTTATTTTAAGTGTTCTCGCCACAGCGAGATCTAATGGCCCAATCCTTCCCTTTCCTCTGTGCCTCTGGAGCTGCAGAACCAGGGAAAAGGGGTGGACAAGATTTAGAGAGCCTACCTAGGAGGTCCGCACACCTCAGTTCCAGGGAGGCTCCCTGGGATCCCCCACACAGCAGAGATTCAGTAGTGGGGCAGGGACAAGCTGGGAGGCAAGTGTCTCTGTCACTACATTGATCTACTGAATATTTCCCCCTGCAGAGTGAAAACACAGGAGCCGCAAGGGCTGCAGCAGCCTCAGGCCTGCATTAGTGGCTGCACAGTGACTCTGCAGCTGCTTTGTGGCCTGAGGAAGAGGATTCCTTTCCACTATAGAACCCTCTTGCACCAAGTTCAGCTATTCAGGCTCAGCTTCGGGTGGGAGTAAGATTTTAAGCATATGTTTGGTTCTAAACAATGTTACAATAAATAGGACTCGGACAGCCTGACTTCCATAGAAGCACAGATGTGCATCACTGAGTTTGTTATACAAATTTGTTTCTCTTTCCTTGTTTTGAATACAAACCAGAACATCCGGGCAGGAAAGATAAAGATTACCCACAAATTGACTGCCTGTGACCTTAGTGACACAGGTGACGTTCTTAATAAATGTAATGAATAATGAATCCCTCTACTTTTCTTCCTCTAGTCCATATGTCTCCACTGAAGTAATAGCTCATGACAATCTGCTTTACTTTCCCCTAGAAATATTAGAGAGGCAAGGTGGGGGAGGTAATATAACTTTTATTGGACAAACTTCTTTTTATTTGTTTCTTGCATTTGCTCAAGAAATGTCAGTGTTAAGTTTGCTTTCTTTTTTTTTTCCTGTTGTGGAGTTCCCATTTCAGATGGCAAAATTCGATCTCTTCCATTGTTGTTTGCAGTGTTGTTGTAGCCATGTTGATCCCAGGACATTAGCAAGGAAAGGTGGATGAGGTAATAAATAAATAAAAGATATTACCTCATCCACCTTGTCTCTCTAATATCCTGGGATCAACATGGCTACAACAACACTGCAAAAAAACATAGAAATATTGGCACAGGATGGATTTATATGAATGTCCATATCTGTGCCATTGTGTTTTGTACACTAATGTTTTCTCTTTGCACTTCTTGTTTCCCATGTCCTGTATTGGATGAAAACTTTAAAAACTACTGCAGGATTACTGGATGAAATTCTGTGATCTCTCTTAGTCAGAAGGTTAGAATAGGTCAAAATGGTTCCTTCTAGCTTTAAAATATCTGAATATTAGCTTAGTAGACATAGGTCAGTTCCTAGTGGTCATGGATCAGCACAGCCACTGACACCTTTGTTAGTGATCTCAGTGGAGATGTCAGAAACTAAACACATGTGGAGAGTGAGTTAACCTCTCACCCCTTTTAGCTGGTCATGTGACATCAGGTTATCCCATATAGGGAGGACAGTTCAGAGAAGCTTGCTTTGCTGCTACTTCTGTTGTACCCATTTCAAGGATCCATTTCCAGGCCTATTCATACAGTAGTTGTCAGGAGTACTATATAGCTAGTTACTCAGAACCAAATTCACACTATTTTTTAACCAGAGAGAATCTCAGATTTTGGTGTCACACATTACGAAAGGGTTGCCTGTGTAGCAAAGGTTTGAAGAGGACACTTCCGTGAGTCATGGTGGATGCTCTGAAGATATACGTAAACCAAATGCCCAATATTTTCTTTTCAAGAAACAGGTAAGAATGGCCCTGGCCACAGATAGGAAGTGATGAATAAGGGACTCTGAGGCTCATCAGAAGGAAATACTACCTTTTGAAAGTCACAGGATTGTTAGCCATCAATATATGTGAAACCACAATAGACCTCATTTTGCCCTGATTGACTTGACTATGGAAGTAAAGGTAGAATTTGGACCAATAAGTATGACAATGTTGTTTAAAATGGCAGTGAATAATAACTCTTGATGAGACAGAGCGGATGTTTGGGACAAAAAGCTATCTGCAGAAGAAACCTTTTAGAAATTGTTTGGTTCTTTATTTCCAGGATGTTTGCCGAACAAGGCAGCTGGATAAAACGTATGATTATTCAGCTCAAGGTTTTAGACTGCTTTCTGAACCAACACAAAAAGCATTTGTGTTTACAGTTAGTTAGTCTCCATTTAGACTAGTGGCAACTGAAAAAATTATCACACAGCACTGAAAATTTGAAATCTGTGCTTTGGAGTGGGCCAGTGGATTTAGCACTGGAACCCAGAAATTCCTGACTTCTGTTACTGTGATTTTTGGGTGACTAACTTCAGTCAACATTTTTGGAAGTGATTTTTTTTGGATGCCTAAATATTTGGGTAGTCAGTGGGGAACACCCAGGCCCTGCTTGTCAGAGGTACTGAGCTCTGACAGCTCCATTGACTGCAATAGGAGTTGTGGCTGCTTAGCATGCTTAAAAATCAGATACAAGGGGTCCCTGGTTGGACACTCAAATACTTTAGCACCCAACATAAAAGGCCACTTCCAAAACTTTTGACTTATGAGATTTGCCCAAAATCATACAGTGAGCGCTAAGCTTAAGGCCGTGTCTGAAAACGTTGCTCTTTACTTCTGTGTCTGTTTCTCCCTCTGTAAACTTGGGTTAATATATGTCTATTGGATTTGGTTGTTCTGAGAATGAATTACTTAATGTTTATATAGTGACTTTAAGATATCAAATGCTTTATAAGTAATTAATGTGATTATATACATGAGTCTCAAAATCAAGGCTGGGAGGAACTCTCACAGCACGTATCTGTTCAACAAGGTACTTAACTTATGGGAAAAATCAGAGGTGGCAGTTGCTAAACAAAACAGAAAGGAGGGCAGGTAACATGGAAGGAAAGGTTTGATAGAGAAAACAGTTAATACTTGCAAAAAGAAAAGGAGTACTTGTGGCACCTTAGAGACTAACAAATTTATTTGAGCATAAGCTTTCGTGAGCTACAGCTCACTTCATCGGATGCATTCAGTGGAAAATACAGTGGGGAGATTTATATACACAGAGAACTTGAAACAATGGGTGTTACCGTACACACTGCAAGGAGAGTGATCAGGAAAGGTGAGCTATTACCAGCAGGAGAGTTGGGGGGGAGAAAACCTTTTGTAGTGATAATCAAGGTGGGCCATTTCCAGCAGTTGACACAAACATCTGAGGAACAGTGGGGTGGGGGGGAATAAACATGGGGAAATAGTTTTACTTTGTGTAATGACACATCCACTCCCAGTCTTTATTCAAACCTAATGTAATGGTGTCCAGTTTGCAAATTAATTCCAATTCAGCAGTCTCTTTGGAGTCTGTTTTGGAAGTTTTTTTGTTGAAGAATTACCACTTTTAGGTCTGTAATCGAATGACCAAAGAGATTGAAGTGTTCTCCGACTGGTTTAATAATGTTATAATTCTTGACGTCTGATTTGTGTCCATTGATTCTTTTACGTAGAGACTGTCCAGTTTGACCAATGTACATGGCAGAGGGGCATTGCTGGCACATGATGGCATATATCACATTGGTAGATGTGCAGGTAAACGAGCCTCTGATAGTGTGGCTGATGTGATTAGGCCCTATGATGGTGTCCCCTGAATAGATATGTGGACACAGTTGGCAACTGGCTTTGTTGCAAGGATAGGTTCTTGGGTTAGTGTTTTTGTTTTGTGGTGTGTGGTTGCTGGTGAGTATTTGCTTCAGGTTGGGGGGCTGTCTGTAAGCAAGGACTGGCCTGTCTCCCAAGATCTGTGAGAGTGATGGGTCATCCTTCAGGATAGGTTGTTGAATGCGTTGGAGAGGTTTTAGTTGGGGGCTGAAGGTGATGGCTAGTGGCGTTCTGTTATTTCCTTTGTTGGGCCTGTCCTGTAGTAGGTAACTTCTGGGTACTCTTCTGGCTCTGTCAATCTGTTTCTTCACTTCAACAGGTGGGTATTGTAGTTGTAAGAACACTTGATAGAGATCGTGTAGGTTTTTGTCTCTGTCTGAGGGGTTGGAGCAAATGCGGTTGTATTGTAGAGCTTGGCTGTAGACAATGGATCGTGTGGTGTGGTCTGGATGAAAGCTGGAGGCATGTAGGTAGATATAGCGGTCAGTAGGTTTTCGGTATAGGGTGGTGTTTATGTGACCATCGCTTATTAGCACCGTAGTGTCCAGGAAGTGGATCTCTTGTGTGGACTGGTCCAGGCTGAGGTTGATGGTGGGATGGAAATTGTTGAAATCATGGTGGAATTCCTCAAGGGCTTCTTTTCCATGGGTCCAGATGAGGAAGATGTCATCAATGTAGCGCAAGTAGAGTAGGGGCTTTAGGGGACGAGAGCTGAGGAAGCGTTGTTCTAAGTCAGCCATAAAAATGTTGGCATACTGTGGGGCCATGCGGGTACCCATAGCAGTGCCGCTGATTTGAAGGTATACATTGTCCCCAAATGTGAAATAGTTATGGGTGAGGACAAAGTCACAAAGTTCAGCCACCAGGTTTGCCGTGACATTATCGGGGATACTGTTCCTGACGGCTTGTAGTCCATCTTTCTGTGGAATGTTGGTGTAGAGGGCTTCTACATCCATAGTGGCTAGAATGGTGTTTTCAGGAAGATCACCAATGGATTGTAGTTTCCTCAGGAAGTCAGTGGTGTCTCGAAGATAGCTGGGAGTGCTGGAAGATTAGGGCCTGAGGAGGGAGTCTACAGAGCCAGACAATCCTGCTGTCAGGTGCCAATGTCTAAGATGATGGGGCGTCCATGATTTCCAGGTTTATGGATCTTGGGTAGCAGATAGAATACCCCTGGTCAGGGTTCCAAGGGTGTGTCTGTGTGGATTTGTTCTTGTGCTTTTTCAGGGAGTTTCTTGAGCAAATGGTGTAGTTTCTTTTGGTAACCCTCAGTGGGATCAGAGGGTAATGGTTTGTATAAAGTGGTGTTGGAGAGCTGCCTAGCAGCCTCTTGTTCATATTCTGACCTATTCATGATGACGACAGCACCTCCTTAGTCAACCTTTTTGATTATGATGTCAGAGTTGTTTCTGAGGCTGTGGATGGCATTGCGTTCTGCACGGCTGAGGTTATGGGGCAAGTGATGCTGCTTTTCCACAATTTCAGTCCGTGCACGTCGGTGGACGCACTCTATGTATAAGTCCAGTCTGTTGTTTCAACCTTCAGGAGGAGTCCACCCAGAATCCTTCTTTTTGTAGTCTTGGTAGGAAGGCCTCTGTGGGTTAGTATGTTGTTCAGAGGTGTGTTGGAAATATTCTTTGAGTCGGAGATGTCGAAAATAGGATTCTAGGTCACCACAGAACTGTATCATGTTCGTGGGGGTAGAGGGGCAGAAGGAGAGGCCCCGAGATAGGACAGATTCTTCTGCTGGGCTAAGAGTATAGTTGGATGGATTAACAATATTGCTGGGTGTGTTAAGGGAACCACTGTTGTGGCCCCTTGTGGCATGTAGTAGTTTAGATAGTTTAGTGTCCTTTTTCTTTTGTAGAGAAGCAAAGTGTGTGTTGTAAATGGCTTGTCTAGTTTTTGTAAAGTCCAGCCACGAGGAAGTTTGCGTGGAAGGTCTCCCCACTGTATTTTCCACTGAATGCATCCGATGAAGTGAGCTGTAGCTCATGAAAGCTTATGCTCAAATAAATTTGTTAGTCTCTAAGGTGCCACAAGTACTCCTTTTCTTTTTGCAGATACAGACTAACACGGCTGCTACTCTGAAACCAGTTAATATTTGGTACATTGAGCCCTACTGGCTATGTTAGAGCTCTGGGGCATACTGTGCAACACATTAAACTTCTTATTATAGAGAACAGAAACTTGAGATTAGATGTAAGAACTAGACACATTTGAGAAACTACCTGCTTTTAATTGTCCATCTGTGCCTTCTAGCATGCAGCTGCTGTTTAGACTGAGTACCTCTGTTTCCTGCTTTCTTAAACCCACTTTGTCATGTGCTCTTTGCTTTTTGTGTTTATGAGATACTGCAGGTTAACATGTTTTATTTGCTTTGCTTTTCCAAATACGTGCTTATGAAGAAATTTCCCCAGAGCCAAAACAATAAGATATGCCACAGAAAGAACGTCAAGAAAATGTAAAAAAGCGAGAAGATACTTGCCTAACCTTTGGGCAAGTCACACTACTTTTCTGTGCCTTACTTTGTCTGGACCCAGTTCTATGTGTGGAACTTGTACTCAGGTCAATCGGGGTTCTACAGGTGAAGGGCTGGCAGAATGGGGCCCTCTGGCTATAAGATGATGATAAAAAATTCTACCACCTACCTTGCAGGGATGGTGTGAAACTTAATTCATTTTCCCCCTCAAATGTCTTTATTAATGTGTTTTAGACATGAAAGGTATGAAAAGTTTGAAGTCCCACTCTTTCTCCTCTACCACTGGTTCTTTTTATCCATTTGTTCTCTCAGCTTATCTCTCTCTGTCTCTTTCTTTCCTGTGTTGCAGGTTTCCCTGCTTATTGGCTCTCACTAGCTGTGACAGAGAAAAGAGAATAAACAGAGTCCTGTAGGGCTTGAAGTTAGGCCTGATCCACTGATACAGAACAATAGCTAAAATCCTTCTTCTTGAGATGTATTGGTGTTTGTACATCTTTATATTACAATTTTTTTATTCATTTTAATGTAAATTCTCCCTTCTCACTAGCCAGGATAGATTATTTTTGCCAGTGTATCTCACAATAATGAACTGTAGAGTAGAGCTGGTTGACAATTTTTCATTTTGACAGAAAATTGGGTTTTCAACTCAACCAATTTTCTGCATTTTTTTTCCTTTCTGAGGGGAAAAATGAACATTTCTGTAAAATCTGAACATTTTGACTAATACATTTTGTTTTTTTTTTAACAAAAAGTCAATTATTTTCCACAGAAAAAAGGTTCCAATTTTCCAATCAGCTCTAACTGTGAGGCTACCATTGGGAGTCATGGAAGGGACTTACAAAGAATCCTAATTTGGTGTGGAACAAAGGGAGATTTGGATTGAAATGAGGGGTTCTGCTTGTAAAAAGGGAGAATGGACAGGCATTGGATGTTGAAAACTCATATTTTTTTAAATTACTGTCAATTAATAGTTTTTTTTAAAATAAGAGATTGATTGGAGCCATAAAAAGAATAGGAGTACTTGTGGCACCTTAGAGACTAACAAATTTATTAGAGCATAAGCTTTCGCTGAAGTGGGCTGTAGCCCACGAAAGCTTATGCTCAAATAAATTTGTTAGTCTCTAAGGTGCCACAAGTACTCCTGTTCTTTTTGCGGATACAGACTAACATGGCTGCTACTCTGAAACCTGTCACTGGAGCCATAGTAGTTGCTAAAAGCAGATATTTGTTTACTTTGAAAAGTACTCAACAAATTTGATCTTTTGTAGATATTCAGATTAATATTTATTGAAAAAATTAGTTTTTACCACAAACCCAACCTAGCTACTGTAAGAGAAAGCTGAGATCTGTTTTTTCCTGTACATCATCAACTACATTGTTCAGTAAGTTCCAATCAGTTCCAATGTCAATGTGACTGCACAGATGTCAATGAAGGCAGAACCTTTATTACCAGCTTTATTCTCAGATCCCAGAAGAGTTTGAAGTACTGGGAGACGGAAAATGTCTTTTTCCTTGTAAATATTTAGTATAGAAGTGATATATAAATCATTGATACATTTGAATTTCAAGAAGCCAGTTTATACCACACTGCATGCTGCTCAACAGCAAATATATTTACTTCTGCACATCTGGAAACGATTCTTGTCCTTCTTCCTGCTATGGGGCCTTATTTATCAAAACAGACTTTTAAATAACAAAACGAAAGAAACCCCTCTCATCTTTTGTTTGAGTTATAAGTACCTAAAAATAAAAAGAATGTTAGTCGTGTAGTTGTTTGGGGAATTTATTTACTTTTTTATATATATGCTACGAAGCAAATTACTGGGATCTTTCCACCAATTCTTTTGTGTCCTGGATAAATTGCATTACACATCATATCGGAAAAGGATCAGATTCAGCCTTAGTCAGTGGTTCACTTATGTACAACCAGCAGGGCATATACGGAAAAGATGTTTAGTGGATATAAAATTAGTTGTGAGCACATGAGCTTTTCAGATACTACCCACTGCCATGGGTACCTCTGTTCTGTAGGGCACCTCTCCCACTCCCAGCAGTAGGACAAGAAAACTCCGTTTCCCTCATGGAATTTGCTGTAAATTGACCCCTCCAGGATGTGGCCTCTGAGGGATAGTAGTGAAATGGAGAGAGGAAGAGGCCTCCGCAACCCATCCTACCTCTGTGATGATGGTCTGCCCATTGACACACCCACACACCAGTGGCAGAATTGGCAAGTTTCCTGTACAGCTATTACAGAAGCATTCACTCTACAGATAAAGTAAATGATTTATGGCACTCTTGTAAGGCTGTACTATCAGCAGTGATTTCATTTATGGCTTCCTAAAGTGAGCGACAAAGACAAATTAGCTTGGCAATCAAATGGCAAAGTGAAAAGAGGCAAGTCAGCGTAATAACTGCTCTGCCTGCCTTATGCTTTCCTATACATTTATGCAACCTTTGTATTGTTTCAGTGGCCCAATCCAAAAATAAAAGCCTGTCCAATAGATATGGGTCTGGATTCTCAGCTGCAGTCAGATTATGCTCCATGCACCTAAGGAAGTGAGTTTTGCAATTAGAATCATAGAATCATAGAATATCAGGGTTGGAAGGGACCCCAGAAGGTCATCTAGTCCAACCCCCTGCTCAAAGCAGGACCAAGTCCCAGTTAAATCATCCCAGCCAGGGCTTTGTCAAGCCTGACCTTAAAAACCTCTAAGGAAGGAGATTCTACCACCTCCCTAGGTAACGCATTCCAGTGTTTCACCACCCTCTTAGTGAAAAAGTTTTTCCTAATATCCAATCTAAACCTCCCCCATTGCAACTTGAGACCATTACTCCTCGTTCTGTCATCTGCTACCATTGAGAACAGTCTAGAGCCATCCTCTTTGGAACCCCCTTTCAGGTAGTTGAAAGCAGCTATCAAATCCCCCCTCATTCTTCTCTTCTGCAGACTAAACAATCCCAGCTCCCTCAGCCTCTCCTCATAAGTCATGTGCTCTAGACCCCTAATCATTTTTGTTGCCCTTCGCTGGACTCTTTCCAATTTATCCACATCCTTCTTGTAGTGTGGGGCCCAAAACTGGACACAGTACTCCAGATGAGGCCTCACCAGTGTCGAATAGAGGGGAACGATCACGTCCCTCGATCTGCTCGCTATGCCCCTACTTATACATCCCAAAATGCCATTGGCCTTCTTGGCAACAAGGGCACACTGCTGACTCATATCCAGCTTCTCGTCCACTGTCACCCCTAGGTCCTTTTCCGCAGAACTGCTGCCTAGCCATTCGGTCCCTAGTCTGTAGCGGTGCATTGGATTCTTCCATCCTAAGTGCAGGACCCTGCACTTATCCTTATTGAACCTCATCAGATTTCTTTTGGCCCAATCCTCCAATTTGTCTAGGTCCTTCTGTATCCTATCCCTCCCCTCCAGCGTATCTACCACTCCTCCCAGTTTAGTATCATCCGCAAATTTGCTGAGAGTGCAATCCACACCATCCTCCAGATCATTTATGAAGATATTGAACAAAACGGGCCCCAGGACCGACCCCTGGGGCACTCCACTTGACACCGGCTGCCAACTAGACATGGAGCCATTGATCACTACCCGTTGTGCCCGACAATCTAGCCAGCTTTCTACCCACCTTATAGTGCATTCATCCAGCCCATACGTCCTTAACTTGCTGACAAGAATGCTGTGGGAGACCGTGTCAAAAGCTTTGCTAAAGTCAAGAAACAATACATCCACTGCTTTCCCTTCATCCACAGAACCAGTAATCTCATCATAAAAGGCGATTAGATTAGTCAGGCATGACCTTCCCTTGGTGAATCCATGCTGACTGTTCCTGATCACTTTCCTCTCCTCTAAGTGCTTCAGGATTGATTCTTTGAGGACCTGCTCCATGATTTTTCCAGGGACTGAGGTGAGGCTGACTGGCCTGTAGTTCCCAGGATCCTCCTTCTTCCCTTTTTTAAAGATGGGCACTACATTAGCCTTTTTCCAGTCATCCGGGACTTCCCCCGTTCGCCACGAGTTTTCAAAGATAATGCCAAGGGCTCTGCAATCACAGCCGCCAATTCCTTCAGCACTCTCGGATGCAATTCGTCCGGCCCCATGGACTTGTGCACGTCCAGCTTTTCTAAATAGTCCCTAACCACCTCTATCTCTACAGAGGGCTGGCCATCTCTTCCCCATTTTGTGATGCCCAGCACAGCAGTCTGGGAGCTGACCTTGTTAGTGAAAACAGAGGCAAAAAAAGCATTGAGTACATTAGCTTTTTCCACATCCTCTGTCACTAGGTTGCCTCCCTCATTCAGTAAGGGGCCCACACTTTCCTTGGCTTTCTTCTTGTTGCCAACATACCTGAAGAAACCCTTCTTGTTACTCTTGACATCTCTTGCTAGCTGCAGCTCCAGGTGCGATTTGGCCCTCCTGATATCTTTCCTACATGCCCGAGCAATATTTTTATACTCTTCCCTGGTCATATGTCCAACCTTCCACTCCTTGTAAGCTTCTTTTTTATGTTTAAGATCCGCTAGGATTTCACCATTAAGCCAAGCTGGTCGCCTGCCATATTTACTATTCTTTCGACTCATCGGGATGGTTTGTCCCTGTAACCTCAACAGGGATTCCTTGAAATACAGCCAGCTCTCCTGGACTCCCTTCCCCTTCATGTTAGTCCCCCAGGGGATCCTGGCCATCTGTTCCCTGAGGGAGTCAAAGTCTGCTTTCCTGAAGTCCAGGGTCCGTATCCTGCTGCTTACCTTTCTTCCCTGCGTCAGGATCTTGAACTCAACCAACTCATGGTCACTGCCTCCCAGATTCCCATCCACTTTTGCTTCCCCCACTAATTCTACCTGGTTTGTGAGCAGCAGGTCAAGAAAAGCACCCCCCCTAGTTGGCTCCCCTAGCACTTGCACCAGGAAATTGTCCCCTACGCTTTCCAAAAACTTCCTGGATTGTCTATGCACCGCTGTATTGCTCTCCCAGCAGATATCAGGAAAATTAAAGTCACCCATGAGAATCAGGGCATGCGATCTAGTAGCTTCCGTGAGTTGCCTGAAGAAAGCCTCATCCACCTCATCCCCCTGGTCCGGTGGTCTATAGCAGACTCCCACCACTACATCACTCTTGTTGCACACACTTCTAAACTTAATCCAGAGACACTCAGGTTTTTCCACAGTTTCGTACCGGAGCTCTGAGCAGTCATACTGCTCCCTTACATACAGTGCTACTCCCCCACCTTTTCTGCCCTGCCTGTCCTTCCTGAACAGTTTATAACCATCCATGACTGTACTCCAGTCATGTGAGTTATCCCACCAAGTCTCTGTTATTCCAATCACGTCATAGTTCCTTGACATCACCAGGACCTCCAGTTCTCCCTGCTTGTTTCCAAGGCTTTGTGCATTTGTATATAAGCACTTGAGATAACCTGTTGATCGCCCCTCATTCCCAGTATGAGGCAGGAGCCCTCCCCTCACAGACATTCCTGCCTGTGCTTCCTCCCGGTATCCCGCTTTCCCACTTACCTCAGGGCTTTGGTCTCCTTCCCCCGGTGAACCTAGTTTAAAGCCCTCCTCACTAGGTTAGCCAGCCTGCTGGCAAAGATGCTCTTCCCTCTCTTCGTAAGATGGAGCCCGTCTCTCCCCAGCACTCCTCCTTCATGGAACACCATCCCATGGTCAAAGAATCCAAAGCCTTCTCTCCGACACCACCTGCGTAGCCATTCGTTGACTTCCACGATTCGACGGTCCCTACCCAGGCCTTTTCCTTCCACGGGGAGGATGGACGAGAACACCACTTGCGCCTCCAACTCCTTTATCCTTCTTCCCAGAGCCACGTAGTCCGCAGTGATCCGCTCAAGGTCATTCTTGGCAGTATCGTTGGTGCCCACGTGGAGAAGCAGGAAGGGGTAGCGATCCGAGGGCTTGATGAGTCTCGGCAGTCTCTCCGTCACATCGCGAATCTTAGCCCCTGGCAAGCAGCAGACTTCTCGGTTTTCCCGGTCATGGCGGCAGATAGATGACTCAGTCCCCCGGAGGAGAGAGTCCCCGACCACCACCACCCGCCTTCTCCTCTTGGGAGTGGTGGTCGTGGAACCCCCAACCTCAGGACATCGCATCTCATGCCTTCCAACCAGCGGAGTCTCCTTCTGCTTTCTCCCCCCAGACATATCATCTGGTCCACTCTCCTCAATGGTACCTGTTGCTCCAGACCAGACCCTAACCCTAACCTAATTCCCTAACCCTGGGGTCATCTAGAGGTCAATCTGTTCCCCAGCATAACATAGAGTAGTTTTAGAGCTGTTCCAAATTATGCCCAACTGTCCACACCCACTGACCATGTTCCAGCACTTGGGGATTAGCAGAGCACAGGTACACGTCAGCATTTCTCTCAGCCTTTACACCAGAGCCAAAGAGATGGTAGGCATAGAGCCACTATGCCAGCTCTGCTCCACCTTGTGATTCCTTATATAATACAGAAGCCGGTTTATCTTGTTTTCCAGCTCCTCAAAAGAGGTGTAGTGGGGCTGAAAATCTGGCCTGAAGTTTTAAAAATTGTTGACATGCTCTGGTTCACTCAGGAATTTCCTAACCTTGATAGAACATAAAACTTTCAAATTTCCTTCCATAAAAGCAATGTGTTGATTACAGCACACTATATTTGTGCAATCATTTTATTTGACAGGACACTCATTTGGACACTGTATACATGAGCATCTCTCACTACCATAATAACATGTCTGCTGTAATACAATCGCTTTCTATTGGCTGAATTCTTTTGGTCTTAAATGAGTTAAAACAAGACTACAAGTGATGCTCAAATAAGGCACATAGTGAACTCCTTCTGTAAGTACTATCTGTTTATTTATAGCACTGAGGTCTGTCTCACAATGTGTTTCATGTGCATTGTGATTATTCTGTTTACCTGTGAACCTACAAGGGTAGAAATTACCTGGAAGCATATTTTTTACATTCTATAAATCCAACAGCCTCTGCTTCAGACAATGAGTATTTAACTGAGGTCTTTGATTATATCTTGAGTCCTGGTGCTCATTTGGCCATGATTACTAATTGTTTTGCGTTTCAACCTGCAGCTTCCATAAATGCACTCGTTGTCAGATGTTACAGCTTGATTACAGCACAGCAGTGGAAAATAACTGCTACAAATAAATTCTGGTAAAGGAGATATTTTTTTGAAATGTAGTTAGGAGCATGAGAAACATGCTCACTCGGATGCTTTGCAAATCAACTGTCACATAGTTTTGCAAATGCCTTAAACCTGCAGTGGTGTCAGACTTTATTGGTTCACATGCTGCCTTCTTAAAAAATGGTTATGAGGAGAAAGGATAGAATATCAAGTTGAAGTGCCACCCATGGTAAGAGTAAATATTACTGAGGAGATTTTAAAAAATGTCTATTGGTATTTTTGTATCTCTGCACCTGCAAAGCAAGATGCTTAAGTAGAATGAGTCCAAGTGTACAGGCCTTAGAGGGAAAGGAAAAATGTAACTAGTATATTTTATATGCCTCTAAAATGGGTATAGAAAATTTATGGATAATTTTAAATCCTATAGCTTGTGACACTCCAGGGCTAGAAACAAGTGCCTCATTGGAAAGGAGGAATTCTTGCAGTTTCTACCTTTCAGTGGACCACAAGACATTGGACCTTAAATCTATTACTGAACCCAGGCTGAATATTGCCCTTCCTTGGCCTCAGGACAGTGTAATTTTGGAGGGAAACAGGAAGATTACATGCTTTGAGGGAGAAAGTAGGAATCATTCCATTGATATTATTGTTTATTTTAATGGCAGCTGTTTGAAGCTGCCCAGAAGTTTGGAATGTTGGTGATTGTCTTGGGAGATAGATTGGAGGAGAGCGTGCAGGTCAGACTGTCAAAAGGTGCGTGACTAATGCACTTTATCACAGCGCTCTGGTATTTATCTGCAGGATGTTTTCCTGGGGTGGTATCCGTGGCAGAGAAATGTTGCGGCACAGCCAAGTGAGAGAGGAGAGAATAGTGAGTGTATGGACAGGAGTGATTTTCGGAAACAGCGGTTACTCTCTGCAAGACTCGGAGCTGAAGGTGAAGTTTAGCGGTGGAGGAACAAGGAACTGGAATGCAGAAGTTAAGAGAAGGGTGAATTGTGGGGAATCAGACTCTCCTTACCCACTTATTAAGTCACTAGAGCTTGATTAAAAGCAATAAACTTTCAGTGGTGAGTCCTCATGTTTGGAGGGGATCCGGGTGCCATTTTATCTCAATCTGTTCCTGAGCATGGTCCGGCATTTGGTCTCTTTACTTTTAGCAGGATGAAGGAATTAAATTCTCAAACGTGAGTTGTGGAGGAGAGGATCCCCCTACTTTACTGTTTCAACAAAGCAATAAATTTTCTCATAGGGAGGACACAGGTAATAAAAACCTTTCTCTAGGGCTCTGCATCAGCAGTTCTGGAAGCAGCACTTCCTCTCTGCAAGTGCTTGATGTGGGAATGCAAAGTCAGCATAATGAAAAGCAACAATGGCTTTTATAGCAGGGCACAAGGCAGCGTTCAGCATTCAGGGAAGGCCCATAAAGTCTCAGTTACTCCAGAGTGGAGAGGAGGTGAGAAGAGAGAGCCTTGTGCTTGAGGAGTTGGCCAAAGAGAACAGAGGTCTCACCCAGAACTCCTGAAATAATCCTCTGGAGTCTGAGAAGCGCATGGATTCCTACCAGCTGCAGAGCCTGAGGCAATTAAAAAGAGAGGCCTCTACTAGTACAGAGGACTGCCTGATCCTGCCTCTCTCAGAGTACTTTGGCTTCTGTATCCTCCACACACACCCCAGCTTCCAAGAGCAGTTTAATTAAAGCAGGTTCCATAGCTTCACCAGTGTGGGGAGACTCAGCTGTTATATAATGCGCACTTTGCTGCTGCAGCACCTGGGAGCCCAAGTGCAGAATCATAGAATTTGAGGCCAGAAGGGACCATCTAGTCATCTAGTCTGGCTTTCTGTCTGTCACAGGCTACTGACACCATCTAGCACCTGCACACTAAACCCAACAACTGAAATTTGTCCAAGATAAGAGACCCCTCAGGAGACAACTATTCTGTGCCACAGGCAGGTAATAGGAGGGACCAAGGTGTTCTAGTGCCAAGACCCTTGCAATGGCAGGGAACGGATTAATGGACCAGGACCTCATTGTGCTAGGTACTGTACAAAAAGAAAGGCCCAGCCCCCAGAAAGCCAACTATTTAGGAAAACTCAAGTAGGCAAGCCCCTGCCGTGGCGGATTTTACAAGATACGCAGTAGTGCATGGTACATATCAGAAGTCAGAATTAGTCTGTTTGCTCTATGAAACAAAATTGTTATTTCTTTGTGATTCAGGGCAGAGGAGCCCTTCATTTTAAAAAAGGAAACTTCCTGTAACTCAGCTTCCTGAATAGCCCATTTGACTTGTGCTGATGTTCTCAAAATTCAGGAAATGCCTTGAAAAGTTTGTTTCACAACACAGAGCACATTGCAGCTGCAGTCCTTTCACCCAGAAATCTACTGTCATGTTCTATACAACCTGACGGTGGCTCACAAAGATGTATAATGTATAGGAGATTTCTGGGGGCCCTTTGCTGCTGGTTCTAAGAAATTGTTGCCAAAATTACGATATAATTTTTGATCATAAAACTGAAGTTGCAGCCATTGTGCTGTTATAAAAACTCTGCAGATATACAGTAATAATATACAGTAATAATAATGAGGGACTGCAGGGAAGCCCAAGCTTCCCGACCCATACTTCATATAACTAAGATATAGTCTCTGATACAAAAAATGTATAGAGGCAAAGAGTAGTTAATGGATCCGTTGCCCTTCCCTGTGTTATTAAAAACAGCATATTCTCCTGCACCACTCCTACCTTACAGTTATTCCATCATCATCATGGCGAATCCCAAAGGGACGTGGCCTCCTTACAAACCAAGTGCCACCAGATTGATCTCTGTCAAGATGCTTATATATACAGTTTGTCCATCACTGTCAGTCTTGTTACACCACCAAAGCTTTTGGTACCCACCTGATTGCCAGCCATGCAGAGCGTTTCTCGGTACACATGCTTTGGAATTCATTGGTCTTCCGTTCTTATAATATGTCCATACCAAGGAAGCTCCCAAAACCAGGTCAGTGCTGATGGAGTCAATTGCTGGGTTTGGCTTTGAACATCATCATGCTGATCTTGTCCTGCCGCTTGATATGGAGCAGCTGATGGAGACTACAAGAATTGAAAATATCAATCCAGTTTCTTCAGACTTCCTCAGATTCCATGTTTCACTTCTGTACAATACAGTTGGCATAACTGGTCCTATAGATCCATAGCAAGCTTAATATCATAACACCCCACATAGGTCACTGAAGGGTACGAACCCTGGCAGCAGCTACTGCTGTACAAGCTGCCACATCTTTGGGCATCCTCCAGCACTGCCTACGACGCTGCCCAAATATTTGACAGCTACCAGCTGCTCAATGTCCTGTCTAAACAATTTAATAGTGAGCTGGTTGTACTCTGGAGCTGGAGCTTGTTTGGTAATGCCCAAAGGTTTAGTTTTATCCAGATTAATAACCTGACCTGAAATGCACTGCTTCTTGCCTGGCCCGATCAGCCGCAGCAACTTGCCAAACTGAGCCAACAAGACAATGCTATCAGCGTACTCAAGATCTCAAAGCAGAATGATGTTCAGTCCAACGCCACCTCCAGGTGCCTCCACAAGCATATCCATCAACCAATAAATGCTGATATTGCACAACAATGGTGACAGAACACAGCCTTGCAGAACTGGAGATAGGAAACCATGCTGTGTATCTGGCGCTGACTCAAATGCAGCTTTCTGTTCCATTAAAGCTATTTACAGTGTGTCAATGTCTTTTCAGATTAATCACAGGAGCTAATTCCATGTCTTAATATTAAGGTGACTGGCTCCGATTACCAGCTAGAGGATGTGGAGTCAGGCCCATTAAGGAAAGCCGGGTACCCGGAGAAGATGATGGGAACACCCTTCTGTAACTAAAGCCCAAGCTACTGACAGAGGGTAAGAAGCAAGAAGCCCTGCGGAGATGCTTGGGCTGAGGAATTATGCTCACTAATAGGGCTTCAGAGGCCAGGGAGCCTACAACCTGCCTTTGAGAGCAAGACATTTGCTTTATGGTTAATTTCCTATTTATTGTTCTGAGTTTGGAAAAATAAATAAAGCCCCGAGGCACGGGGCTAAGGACTGATTTGATGCTGGCTGATTATTCTCCAAACTGATGAACAAGTTTACCAGCTACACACAGGCTTAAGGTTAAGCACACACTTCAATTGCAGTCCTCAACTGGGGCCTAAATTTGGACTTCGTGGTCCATCTATTAGCAATATCATCAATAGAATTCATCCAATTCATTAGCAACTATATTAGAACGGGCCTGTTTTCCCCATTTCTTATAGCTGTTTTACCCCGATATAACTTCAGTGGAGTCACTGGAATTATTCCTGATTTACTCTGGTATAACTGAGAGCAAGGTCAGGCCTAATAATGCAAAAGAAAAAAGCAAACAGAAGAAGAAGAAATCCAGAGATGGAAACAACTCTGAAAGGTTCCACTATGTTCTTTAACAAAGTTCTCTAACCAGAGGCCTGCTTCCACCCAGTCTCCCTCAATCCTTCCTCCTCTTCCACTTATTCCTGTCATTCTCCAACACACTCTATACAGGTTTCAGAGTAACAGCCGTGTTAGTCTGTATTCGCAAAAAGAAAAGGAGTACTTGTGGCACCTTAGAGACTAACCAATTTATTTTTATAAATTTATAATTTTTATAAATTGGTTAGTCTCTAAGGTGCCACAAGTACTCCTTTTCTTTTTACGCTCTATACAGTCTCCAGAAGCCAGGGAACTATGGTTCCATGGCTGTGATGTAAATCAACGGTGAGCACTAACTCTTCATAATGGAGTTCTCAGTGGCTGTATATGATTTGTGTAAACACAGCTGAATGAGTTGCCAGGGCAGCTTTCGTCCCTTCACAACTTGCATTTTATTTATAAATTAGGTTATTGAGGTAAATGGTAAGAGGGAACCAGGTACTAACACCTTTTATTTAATATTGGTTTTGCATTTATTTCACTTGACTGGCTCACCTCCCCTGACCAGTCAGCACTCACATCACATTAAGAGTCACCTTCTCCCTCTTCACAGCTTGATAGCAAAAGAGCAATAAATGCTAAATGGCAGTATCCTAGCTAGAGATGGTACTTGCAGGAGGATATTTTATCTCCCACTTGTGTGTATAGTTATAGAGTTCCATAAACGTGCATAGTACCTTATCAAACCTGTTGAAAGACTAAGACCCAGATCCTCAAAGGTACCAACTCCCACTGAAATTAATTTCAATGGTGTTAGTAGGGTGACCAGATAGAAACTGTGAAAAAATGGGACAGAGGGTGGGGGGTAATAGGTGCCTATATAAGAAAAAGTCCCCAAAAATGGGACTGTCCCTATAAAAACAGGACATCTGGTCACCCTCGGGGGCCTAAATGCCTTTGAGGCTCTGTGCCTAAGGCCCTGCCTTGTGGAGATCATAAGATAAATCAGGCAAAGAATACATAGGACATCAGCTCAAATGAAAGATGATATAGAGAAATAATCATGAAGGAAATTGATGATGGAGGCATTAACTAAGGATGTTGGTTGGAAAGCCCTCTGAGGGATTGGTGTAGCAAATGTATACCATCAAATGTAGAGGATACAGACTGAGGTCAAGGTGTTGTTGCCGTAGGACCATTAACTTTAACTACACAGCCTTAATGTTGCAATAACATCATTTTTGTGTGTTACATATTATATATAATTAAAGAGTTTTTTCTTAATACTATAACATATATCAGGGGTTCTCAAACTTCATTGCACCATGACCCGCTTCTGACAACAAAAATTACTACAGGACCCCAGGAGAGGGGACCAAAGCCTGAGCCCAACCACACCCCACCACCCTGGGGTGGGGCAAAGCCAAAGCCCCACCTCCCCAGGCCAGGGGGCCAAAGCCGAAGAACAAGGGCTTCAGCCTCAGGCAGGGGTCCTATAACCTAAGCCCTGCCGCCCAGGGCTGAAGCCCTCGGGCTTGGGCTTTGGCCTCTAAGGTCCCAGCAAGTCTAAACCAGCCCTGGTGACCCCGTTAAAATAGAGTTGTGACCCACTTTGGGGTCCCGACCCACAGTTTGAGACCAGCTGGCATATACAGTTCCAAAGAAACTTTCTTGATTAAATACTGTGGAATATGTTGTACTATTGCCTTGGCCTTGCAGATGAGCAGAATGTGAGTTCTGAACAACAGGAAAGAGTGAAGTCCAATGCTGTGAACAAGCGTCAGTCTCTTGTCTTGTAGCCAAAGAGGTAACACCTGGATACGTACATTAGGCATTGATGCAAGATTTATAGCTATCAATCACCATGTAAGTCCATATGGAGTGCTCTTGAATCATTCTACTAAGTATTTTGAACTGACTGCATACAGTAGTAATTATAAGGGTCATATCACCTCTTCCTGCTACAGCACAAATAATCAATCCTTCAATCAGTATGTATTATGACCTTGACAACATATTCCCATTTTTAGAAGATTGTATGCCTCCCTTGAGCATCAATGCACAAAAAGTTTCCCTTGATTCATTACACCTACAGCTGTCTTTCGTATGAAAGGAAATAAGACAAAATCTAGCTGTAGTCTAATTTTGTTATGCAAATAGAATCTTTCCTGCTGGGAGCAGCTCAGTGATGATAGTTGTAGTTATTGTCAGTGATTTAAACAGTAATGGATACATTTTTAAGGCGGGCACTGAAATTGTGCCCTCAGAATGTGTGAACATCCCGTGTTTTCCCCTTAAGCCCTGCGCTTGTGTGAAAAGGCATGTGTGGGTACAAATCAGGCAGTTCTCACATGGCTGCTTCTATAGATGTTGTTATATCTTTCCATAGTTGAACTGCTTTCTTGTCCTATGTGGGTGGCTTGTACGAGAAATATTTTGAATAGACAGTCGTACAAATCCCAACAACTTCAAATACCATGCGGTAAACTATCAGTCTGAGAATCAGTCATTTAAAACTACAGTCGGAAAAGGTGAAAAAACAAAACATACAATAAGGCACAGTTCTGCAACAGCAGGGCACTGAACTAGGTGACTGAATATTGTGGTTCCTTTTCATCTCTGACTGCTAAGGGTCTAATGTCAGGGAAATATGACACTAACTTTTAGAGGGAGATTTTATCTAAATGCCAATTCACTGTTTAATTAGATCAGATTTCTATGCAAACATGGTCATGCCACCGTAGGATATGCAAAGAGCCATTTCAAGATGAGACAAGCCCAGCAAGGCATCTACAGGCATGTCAAGAGACTTCTTTTAGGGGTTGCCTGTTAAATCTGTTGTTTGTGGACCACAAGGACTTGTCTACATTAGGAAAAAGGTGTGTTTTTAATGTTTGCTAACATGTGATAAAATCCTAATGTAAACAAATCAACTGTAGTTTTAACATGTTTTAATTGATGAAGAACTTTAGAAAAGCCTAGAATTTACTTTGACCAGCTAACACATATTAAAAGTAAAATTTGCCTTGTCTATACCAGGATTTTAATACATACTGAAAACACAACTTTTCTCTTAGCAAATACAAGGTCAAGGTACACAAATATAGGGTCAGGTTCTCCACCGCGTTGCACCTGTGCAAAGTGGGAGTGAAATGTTTGCACATCTGAATGGTAGCGATTTCTATCCCCTTTACACACCCACTTTGTAAATGACTGCCTGAGGGACAAGGAAGCAGAGAATCAAGCCCAGTGAGTCCAAGCATCAGATGAGGACTCAGCTTAGCTGATGGGCGTTACTCTTCTGTTTAGCTAAAGAATATTTAGTGTTATGAAAGGTGCCAGGTAAACACTCCAAAGACTGAAATCTTCTGTAAAGAACGGTGTGGTACAAACACCAGCGTGGGGTATGATATTCCAAACTTCTTTCCCATTGTGCTTCACTTGAGGACTGGAAAGACTCCCTCTCTGCCTAGCCCTTGACTATGCTGACTGGTTAACTCTGCCACTTGAAAGATAGATTTGTTTCCTGCAGTGCTGCTGGAGATTTCTTCAGAGTTCGACTTTAATCACACTTCCCCATCAGACTGTATCACCTACAATAACCTCATATACCCTATCAATCACTCTAATCGCATTGAATCAAGGCCGGAGAGCCTGGGTTATTTTTGTTTTGTTTTATTTTGTTTTGAGAGGATGTGACTTAAAATATTAGGGCATATTTTTTAATTGAACAGCTCTCCTCAGCTCCATAGAACTGTCTGTCTGTCCATTTGCTTGTTTCTAATTAACAATGATTGTTTTCTAACACTTGTAGGAAACCAAAGGACATTTTGAAAGCCTTTGTCACCCTTTTCCTAATATGGTTTCAAAGTCAGTCTAGTTAGCACTACACCTCTGGTATTTTGACGAACCTGACCAGCTCGGCAGGTTCTTGCACAGGTTTACTGACCTTGAAATGCCGGTGCTGCCTCTGGCGTTTGTTCAGCTGCATTTTCCCCTGTTCTGAGGAAGAGTGCTGTGTAAGCTTGAAAACTTGCCTCTCACCAAAAAAACGTTGGTCCAATGAAAGATATTACCTCGCCCACCTTGTGTCTCTCTCCCACCGCTTCAGAGATCCGAAAAAACTAGTGGGCACCTCCCATCACTCAACAGCAGCAACCCCTCTGATTAATTCATGAGTGACTTCTGGAGAATACTGCATCTAATTCTTGGCCCATAGGATGATCATGATGACACAAGGCCCTGAGGATGGAAGAGGGGTCCATAGGGATCCTACAGGGCTCAAAGGTAGTGCTGTGTAATATGCAAAGGCTTGGTTTTGCTTTGCAAAGGGTGATGTGTACACACACACATACACACGCTTCAGTTTGCTTAGATTCTTGCCTTTCTCCATCCTACCTCAAGTTCAGTGGACCTCTGAATCTCCAAACTCATTCACAAATCTATTTTCATCTCAAAACCCTATAAAACTGCACTGTCCTGATTAGAAATAGACCAAAACCAAAATCCAGCTCCAAAATCCTTGGGACCCGAGGAGGATCAGGATCTGAAGTGGAGCCAGATCCAAAAGATGGATCTGGTTCCTCTTTTTTAAAAAAAAGCTGAGCCGAAAACCAAAACACTCTTTGTTTTGTTTTGTTTTGTGGTGGGGAGGGGTGCGATTCAAAACTGGATCCAGCGGTCGTAGTTCCTATAACTTATTTCAGTGCAAAACCATCAATAGACCCAGATCCACCTGAAAATTAGTGCCAAGACTTTCCAGATCTATAAGGTAAATGGAAGCTGCCAGGTGCGCAGTACTTATGAAAATCAGGTAGGTGCCTACAAATAGATTCAGGAGCCTAAACTGTGAGTTTCTATTCTGATAAACTTGGCCAGGATGGCAAATGATTCGTGGCACTTTAGTAAATCCTTCACCAAGCATGGTGTGGGATAGAAGTTGGTAATAAAATTGAGAAGAGCCACATAGTTTCACATTTTCTTGGGAACATTTTTTACATTTCTACATAGAGAAAAGTATTTAAAAGTATGTGTGTCTGGGTGTTTGTTTTCAAGAATCAAGATTATCAGCTTTCTCCTACTGTACTACACTGTTCTGGTATTGTGAAGCTCATAGACGCAAAGATTTTAAGTCCAGAAGGGCCCAGCATGATCATTTAGTCTGACCTTCTGCATGTTCCACAGAACCTCACCCACCCACTCCTGTAATAGACCCCTAACCTCTGGCTGAGTTACTGAAGTCCTCAAATCATGGTTTAAAGACTTTAAATTACAGATGATCCACCATTTATACTAGTTTAAACCTGCAAGTGCCCATGCCCCATGCTGCAGAGGAAGACAAAAAACTCCCAGAGTCTCCGCCAATCTGACCTGGGGGAAAATTCCTTCCCGATCCCACATGTGGCAATCGGTTAGACATCATTAAGCATGTGGACAAGGCCCACCAGCCAGACACCTGGGAAAGAATTCTCTGCAGTAACTCACAGCTCCCCAACGAGCATAAATTTAGAGGGTATGTGGGCAACAGGAAACTGATAGAACAAAATCACTCACACTCAACAAAGTCGGTAGGTATGTGGAACCCCTTCTGAGCAGCCAACAGGGAGAACCCATAGTTTTGTGCGTGCTTTCAAGTTTGAATTTTGAATCTAAAATTATCATACACAAATTGGACAATGGGTGGTTAGCCCAAAAGGCTTAAAACCCCCTCCCCCATTTATTATTATTTTCCTGTTGTTTTAAGTCAATCACATGATTTTGCGGACCCCACTTTCAATGCTTGGGATTGGCATAAGAGAAACAACTTGCAAACTTCTCCATTAAAAATGACTTAAGTGCCAATCTCTTCAAGGCTGTTCGTATAAATACAGCATGTCAGCAGAATTTTTGTTGCTCCATCTGACACTGACTTGCCAACAGCACTTGCACTGTTCACACTGTTCACACAGCCCATTTGCTGTTATAATATTTATTTTAAATGAAACATGCTGCATACGTACCCTATTTAAAATAATTAAGGAAATTAGTTCCTGTGTCAGTCTCCCAAGGCTCTAATGCAGTGCCATATTTATTATGCTGCAACAAATATTGCTAATCACAAATAACGGCTTCATAAATCATGAGATATTGTATTGATCCTGAATTACTGCAATTTAAATAGTTTCAATATTTAAAAAGGAAGAATGCGAATAACTGCCCATAGGTCACCATGCTTATGGAATGGAAGGTTCTCATGCCACTAATACTACAAATAAATGAACCCAGGTTCAAAATTAAAGACTTATGGGTAAAACGCAAATGTTTAGCTAGTACCCGGCCTTGCCCTTTATAGATATTTTTAATTCACATGTCCTTAGAAATGGGAGTATACAAACATTTTCCAGATTCTTACAACTGGTATTACTTTTGTGTTTACCTTAATATGTCCTATATTAGCTGTAATCCATGCATTTATTTGCTTGTGTACTCTTATTTCCTTTGGAATCTCCATCTGCTGTGGAAATACCCACCACTGGGGGCCAGGATGGAGGAAAAGGTGACAGTTTCTGCACAGAGTTCTTATCTATCTGCCTTTTTCTATCTATGGTATTTATAAGCTGTCAATCAGTATCTAGGGGTTAAATTTTTTTAAATTAAAACTGAAATGAACTCTGATCTTGCTTTCTGGTGGGAAGCCCCTAAAACTTAACTTGGTTTTATTTTCTCTGTTTCCCTCAGCCCACCCAGCTCCCTCATCTTGAGTCTTTAGTTCCTGTTTTTGGAAATAGGCTTCTACAGAAAAGTGGGGATTGCCTTGGGCTGTGAGAACTGCCAGACAATGATTTATTCTGAACCCTTCTGGCAGTGATGACCTGGAAGTGCTAGTAGCAGTCCCTTGATAAATACTGAAGAGAGGGTTGGTATGATTTCCCTGTAGGATGGAGTTCACTCTGCCCCCATGATATATTGTAAACTATCCTTGCCAGAGACCACTCATCTTGGGAACGCATAAAACTACTTCTGAAGAGCAAATGTTTTACCTCATTGCAACAAATCACAGCATTTAAAAAAAAAAACCACATTCCCAGGGGAGGTGACCTCAAATTTCAGGGGTCTTCATCCCCTTCCCACACTTCATATGATATAAACTGAACTATGTGCTGAAAATTAACATACTCAGTAAATTCTCAAGAACAAAATATGCATTTCTACATAAATGCATATTTGTTTGCCAAGTGCTGTTGCCTCATTCCTAGATGGAGAATGATAGATTCCTCAGTCCATCACACATGGAATTTACAGGATCATAGGATAAGAGGAAATTCCGTGGGGAACCCCTTGCTAAAATATTAGTAGCACATTACTGTCTTCAGTAAGGATGTCCCATAATCTAGGACCCAGCACTGAGAATGCCTTTCCACCATCTCCTGGAAGGATGTTTCATTCTGGGTACAAATAATTGCTGTGTCCTCAACGAGTGTCATTGTCTTAAGCCTCTTCTGCATTGGAAAAATGCATCTTTGTTAGAAAACATGTTGATTAACACATTTGAGTTAACAGGAAGTGCTCAATTATTTTGCCCTTAGTGGAGATAAGAACAAGTCCTATTTAAAAACATGTTAGCTGGTCATGGTTAACCTTAGGAGGATCCTAAAGTTCACCAGGACTAGCTAGCACATTGTTAAGCAGAGCTTGTTCCTGTCTACTCTAGATGCTAAAAGAAAAGGAGTACTTGTGGCACCTTAGAGACTAACCAATTTATTTGAGCATAAGCTTTTGTGAGCTACAGCTCACTTCATTGGATGCTGTAGCTCACGAAAGCTTATGCTCAAATAAATTAGTTAGTCTCTAAGGTGAAACAAGTACTCCTTTTCTTTTTGCAAATACAGACTAACACGGCTGCTGCTCTGAAACCTCTAGATGCTAAGTTGCTTTAACATCGTATTAACTAAAATGTTACTTAATATGTTTTCCAATGTGTTGCATTTTCTCTGTATAAACTTGGACTCAGAAGATCATGGATTGAGAGTTGGCCTAGAAAGCAGCTTGATCCTGGAATACTGCATCCTTCGGGAGGGAAGTTACCCTGCATTCTCTAAAGGGCATGTTAATGGGTTTGATCAGTAGCGTGCCTAATTTTTCCCAGCCATGATGGACAGGGATCTGAGTCACATTTTGCCCTTTAACTCCTTTCATATACTCTTCATGAGCAAAGATATGTCAAGTACCTCAGACCTGCATTTTCTCAATATGTCTAAAACAGCAGACACTGTATCTTAATTTCATTCTCAGAGTATGTAAAAATTTAGTGTCTAGTCCTGTGTTGGACATCTCATATGAGACTAAACTAATGACCCATGAGGCCTCGATAAACTCTACTGTGTAGAAATTAATTATGAAATGTCCTGAGATTTCCAATAGATTATGCAACATTATGTACTCCAGGTTTTTTATAAGGAGCAAGGAGCACATGCAAGGTCTAGTTGAACAGATTAGATACAGCAGTGACAATACTTTTTAACTGAAAGCATATAAAGTGGAAAAATCTACTAGATTTACAAGATTATCTTAAAGTCCAATTTAATAGCAAAAAGTATAAAAGTCAAGTGCTTCAAAATATAAACATTTCCATTGACTCCAGGAGAATCTTTGATCTCAGTTTTCAGAGTAGCAGCCGTGTTAATCTGTATCCGCAAAAAGAAAAGGGCTTGTGGCACCTTAGAGACTAACAAATTTATTTGAGCATAAGCTTTCGTGAGCTACAGCTCACTTCATCGGATGCATACAGTGGAAAATACAGTGGGGAGATTTTATATACACAGAGAACATGAAACAATGGGTGTTACCATACAGATTGTAACAAGAATGATCAGGAAAGGTGAACTATTACCAGCAGGAGAGCGGGGGGAGGGGAGGGAGGAGGAAATAAACACTTTTGTAGTGATAATCAAAGTGGGCCATTTCCAGCAGTTGACAAGTGGGGGGGGGGGGGGGAATAAACAAGGGGAAATAGTTTTACTTTGTGTAATGACCCATCCACTTCCAGTCTTTATTCAAGCCTAAGTTAATTGTATCCAGTTTGCAAATTAATTCCAATTCAGCAGTCTCTCATTGGAGTCTGTTTTTGAAGTTTTTTTGCTGAAGAATTGCCACTTTTAGGTCTTGCAGGGGCGTTGTTAGTATGTTTGGAGCGGGATGCATCAGAAGAGAAGTTATTCAGATTAGACTTTAAAAAGACATAAACACTTATTGGAGATTTACAAGATGCAATTGTTAGGTAATGAAAAACATGGGAAATGTTCTTATTTGACTGCCAAATGTGTATTCACTGTGAAATGTTCCACTTAGTAATACAGTGCAAATTGAGCTCTACTAATGAAAGTGCATTCCCTGAAACTGGGACGTGTCCCCTGACAGCTATTACAGTAGTAAATAAGGTCAGTATTTCCTATTATACCACACACTACAATAATTACCTATTCTAAGTGAAGTCATATTTAACTGTTATATAATGCTTTTCTTCTGGTGATCTCAAAGCACTTTACATGGGAGGTTAAGTATCACTATCCTCATAGTTGGGTAAACTGAGGCATAGGGAAGTGAATTTACATTCCCAAGGTTGCCCAGTAGAATAGAATCCATGTTTCCTGAATTTCAGGCCAATTTCCTGTCCACCAGAACACATTGCCTCAAAGGAATGCCATTTTGTAGTAGTTGTAACTAAAGCATTACTATTTTTAATGGTAATTACTGTGATTAAATGGAACACTTTCTTGATTGAGCCTTCTTTGTCAGGTTTCAGAGTAGCAGCCGTGTTAATCTGTATTCGCAAAAAGAAAAGGAGTACTTGTGGCACCTTAGAAACTTACCAATTTATCTGAGCATAAGCTTTTGTGAGCTACAGCTCACTTCATCAGATGCATACAGTAGAAAATATAGTGGGGAGATTTTATATACACAGAGAACATGAAACAATGAGTGTTACCATTCACACTGTAACGAGAGTGATTAGGAAAGGTGAGTTATTACCAGCAGGAGAGGGAGGGCTGGGGGGACGGACCCTTTTGTAGTGATAATCAAGGTGGGCCATTTCCAGCAGTTGACAAGAACATCTGAGGAAAAGTGGGAGGTGGGGGGGGAATAAACATGGGGAAATAGTTTTACTTTGTGTAATGACCCATCCACTCCCAGTCTCTATTCAAGCCTAAGTTAATTGTATCCAGTTTGCAAATTAATTCCAATTCAGCAGTCTCTTGTTGGAGTCTGTTTTTGTAGTTTTTTTGTTGAAGTATTGCCACTTTTAGGTCTGTAATCGAGTGACCAGAGAGATTGAAGTGTTCTCCAACTGGTTTTTGAATGTTATAATTCTTGACGTCTGATTTGTGTCCATTGATTCTTTTACGTAGAGACTGTCCAGTTTGACCAATGTACATGGCAGAGGGGCATTGCTGGCACATGATGGCATATATCACATTGGTAGATGTGCAGGTGAACGAGCCTCTGATAGTGTGGCTGATGTGACTAGGCCCTATGATGGTGTTCCCTGAATAGATATGTGGACACAATTGGCAACGGGCTTTGTTGCAAGGATAGGTTCCTGGGTTAGTGGTTCTGTTGTGTGGTGTGTGGTTGCTGGTGAGTATTTTCTTCAGGTTGGGGGCTGTCTGTAAGCAAGGACTGGCCTGTCTCCCAAGATCTGTGAGAGTGATGGGTCATCCTTCAGGATAGGTTGTAGATCCTTGATGATGCATTGGAGAGCTTTTAGTTGGGGGCTGAAGGTGATGGCTAGTGGCGTTCTGTTATTTCCTTTGTTGGGCCTGTCCTGTAGTAGGTAACTTCTGGGTACTCTTCTGGCTCTGTCAATCTGTTTCTTCACTTCAACAGGTGGTTGTAAGAATGCTTGATAGAGATCTTGTAGGTGTTTGTCTCTGTCTGAGGGGTTGGAGCAAATGTGGTTGTATCGTAGAGCTTGGCTGTAGACAATGGATCGTGTGGTGTGGTCTGGGTGAAAGCTGGAGGCATGTAGGTAGCCATAGCGGTCAGTAGGTTTCCGGTATAGGGTGGTGTTTATGTGACCATCGCTTATTAGCACTGTAGTGTCCAGGAAGTGGATCTCTTGTGTGGACTGGTCCAGGCTGAGGTTGATGGTGGGATGGAAATTGTTGAAATCATGGTGGAATTCCTCAAGGGCTTCTTTTCCATGGGTCCAGATGAGGAAGATGTCATCAATGTAGCGCAAGTAGAGTAGGGGCTTTAGGGGACGAGAGCTGAGGAAGCGTTGTTCTAAGACAGCCATAAAAATGTTGCCATACTGTGGGGCCATGCGGATACCCATAGCAGTGCCGCTGATTTGAAGGTATACATTCTCCCCATTGACATGGTAACTGGTCTAGTGGATAGGAAAGAAGCAGTAGATGTGATAGATCTTGATTTCCATAATGCATTTGATATAGGTTCACATGACATTCTCATAAGCAAACTAGCGAAATGTGGTCTAGATGAAATTACTATAAAGTGGGTGCAAACTGGTTGAAAGACCATAGTCAAAGAGTAGTTATCAATGGTTGGCTGTTAAAATGGGAAGGCATGTCTAGTGGAGTCCTGCAGGGGTCAGTCCTGGGTCCAGTACTACTCAATATTTTCATTAATGATTTGGATAATGGAGTGGAGAGTATGCTTATAAAGTTTGCAGGTGATATCAAGCAGATGACATCAAGCAGGTTGCAAGCTCTTTGGAGGACAGGATCAGAACTCAAAACAAACTTAGCAAATTAGAAAATTGGTCTAAAATCAACAAGATGAACTTTAATAAAAGACAAGTGCAAAAGTACTACACTTAGGAAGGAAAAACCAAATGCACAACTACAAAATGGGGAATGATTGGCTAGGTGGTAGTGCTGCTGAAGAGGACTGGGGGTTAAGTGGATTGCAAATTGAATATGACAACAATTTGATGCAGTTGCAAAAAAGGCTAACATCATTCTGGGGTGCTGTAGTTAAGACCTGGGAGGTAACTGTTCTGCTTTACTTGGCACTGGGGAGACCTCAGCTGGAATATTGTGTCCAATTCTCGGTGCTTCACTTTAGGAAAGATGTGGATGAACTGGAGACCGTCCAGAGGAGAGCAACAAAAATGATAAAAGTGGAAAGGATTTTAAAAAATATGTTTATTGTATGTTTAGTCATGAGAAAAGAAGATTGAGGGGGAACCTGATAACGGTCTTCAAATAAGTGCTAGGGTTGTTATGAAGAGGACAGTAAACAATTGTTCTCCTTGTCCGCTGAAGGTAGGACAACAAGGAATGCTTAATCTGCAGAGAGATTTAGGCTAGATGTTAGGAAAAACTTTCTAATTGTAAGGGTAGTTAAATTCTGGATTAGACTTCCAAGGGAGGATTTGGAATCCCCAGCATTGGGGATTTTTAAAAACAGGTTACCTGGCTTCAGTGTAGACACTCACTACAGCAATGGGAGAACCCCTCCCATCACTGTAGTTAATCCACCTCCTGGAGAGGTGGTAGCTAGGTCAAAGAAGACTTCTGCTGTCAACCTAGCACTATCTACACCAGGCATTAGATCAATTTAACTGCATTGCTCAGGCATGTGGATTTTTCACACTCCTGAGGGATGTCGCTGGGTCAACCTATCTTTTTCGTGTAGATCTGGCTCAGATTGTACAGTGCACATTCTGATAGGCAGCTCTAAAACAGATGCAGTGGCAACAGGACTTTATCAAACAGCCAGGCAGCCACCGGAGAGCACAGAATAGGACTGTCAAAGGTACCCCTAATTAATGAGCTCATATGCAAATAATTTTAGAGAAGATGTCCAACCTGAAATTTTGACTTTGAGCTACCACTTCCCAAACATTAATTTATACAAGAGGAAAACCTCCTAGAAATAAACTTCTATCTAGGTGAGAGCCTCATAAAGATATATATAGTCATGCCAAGAGGGGAGATATGGGTGAAGAGGATTTACCCATCTTGCAGAGTTCCACCTCAGTACAAAGAATTCTTCAATCAGCATATCTAAGAATAACGTAAACTCTCAGTAAAAAGAGAGTACTGCAACCTGAGCCTTTGGATTTGGGCTTATCCCAAAACTGAACTCCCCTTAAATTAAGAACTTTCCTCAGTAACATTTGGCCATATTAATCCATATACTTCATTGGACTTATCCCAGGGATAAATTTAATCCACTAGCTCTGAGTTTGGAAGAAGAAACTACCAGCTAAGGATGCTTGAAGTACAAAGCAGCTTTGATTTCAAATCAAAACTTTTGTAAAGACCTGGATTTTAGTAGTGTTATAAACCAGACTTGTTAGCCACAATTCTGTGGTTATTGAATGACTAGCATGAATGTTTAATTTTTGTGAAAGGTGATCCAGCCATCCACTGAAGTCTGTGCTCCATTAGAAGTAAACGGAAGTAAGCTACTTAGTGATCCCACAAAATAGCTTCCCATAAGGTAGAAGACAGTTGGAGGTAAGGGAGCCCAGAGGATCACTGAACAGGTCAGGGATTTCTGACATTTTTAATGGCTCAGAGCCACTCTTGGTCCTTTACACAGTGGACCTCCTTGTAGTTAACCTTAGTCCTAAATAAGATTACTGGCTGTTTTGTTGACAGATAGAAGTGATTCTTAGACTAGGCATACTTAGCAAAATTGTAAAGAAGGGCTTTGCTTGTTGTTTGACCATCAGTAAAATTATAAGAATCACTCTTAAGTTAAACCTATAATAACAGAGAACAAGACAGCTTGTCAAGTCTTAGAGCAGCTTGATAGAAGCCAGGGTAATCATCTGCTCTGACAGTTTTAGTAGCAGAAATCCCATAGATTGCTTCATAAGAGTTAACTAGTTTAGGAAAAGAGGTCACTGTTAGGTCAGGATTAGTTAACGTGTTAGGTAACTCCCAACGGTCACTAAATCAAGTTAAAGATGTTAACCTATATCTACACTAGGCTGAAGGTGAGAGTGAATTAGCTAACTCTGGCCTAATCTCAACCTCTTTTCCCAATGCAGTAAGTCTTTTAAAACCTGGCACTGGATTGAGCCATGCAAATGATCACTTTCTTTTTGCTACCATTTTTGTGCAAAACCTAGTATTCATGTTGTATTTCATGATTATCCTTTAAGGGAAGAAAAAACAAAATTTCATGTCTTCTGTTAGTACCAGCAGCTTTTGAGGGCGAAAAACAGTGGTACTAACCATGAGCCAAATTTCACAGATTAAAAAACAAATTGCAACAGGAAAATGTTTCAAAATGTTAATATGCTCCAACATGGCCAAACTACATGTGGGTCTTTCTAGGACCCCCGCCCCTGAATTTTGAAAAAATGATACTGCAAGGAGTAGACTTTCTATACCTTGGATTAAAAACTCAAAGCATTTGAGGGTTCTCACCACGCAACTAAAGCTCTATCTTGTCCATCTGGAAGCCCATTAAATTCCTTTACACAAGTGAGGTGCCCTGCAAGGTCTTTTCTGCCAAGACTCTGACTGGTTGGGACAGGTCTCTGTGCTCAAGATTTTATCTTTTTTTTTTTTTTTTTGGACATCTCCAACTTCAAAGCCCCCCTGAAGATAAACTTGGCAAATCTGAATTCATACAGAATCATCTCATTCCTTCATTAACATCCAGGTACTTCCACTAAACTTGGACAGCTCTGCTGAGGAAAATAATGTGTCAGAAAATAAATGCGCTTTCTGAAAACATGCCCAGATCTGCCTTACCAGCAACCGCTGACAGGAATTCTTGTTTCTGTTAAAATGTTAGTGTCATCTGACTAATTTAGGACAATGAATTAACTAGTGAGGAGCTTTCCCTCTTCCCACAATATCCCTGTTGGCTACCCATTATCTGTAAGATCTCCCTCTCTTGCTAAAAGAGAGGCCACTCCAGAGATCTGAGTGAAAACTACTTTAAAAAGCCTTCTGTAGCAGGAGCAAGTTGCTAGTAGTCATATCACCCTACTGTTATTATTTCTTTGTATTTGGTAGCATCATGAGACACTAACTGAAATCAGTTGAAACCTTTTATGCAAGACATTCTTCAAACAATGATTAATAGACCAGTCCCTGCCTTGAAAAGCTGCCAATCTAATTAGACAAGAAAGACAAATGGTGAGACAAAGGAAGGGATATTTTTTCCATTTTAGAGATGGGGAATTGAGGCACAGAAAGATTAGGGGCAGATTTTTAAAGGCATTTAGGCACCTAAAGATACAGATAGGCACCTAGTGGAATATTCCAAAGTTCCTAGGTGCCGAACTCCCATTGTAGGTGCTCAAATGCCTTTAGAAATCTGGAGAGTGGAAAAGCCAGCAAAGGGAGTGATTAGGAAGAAATCTGTGGGGAGCAAAAGGGAGTGCAGGGAACAAAACAAGAGTACTGGGATTGTGAAGGGACTTGAAGTTGCGGACTAGAAACTTTTACTTGTTAAACATGAAGGGAATCCAGTGAAGGGACGAGAACTGGGTTATTTGGGGAAAATGTCAGCATTTTCTATATCTTAAATGTTCCCCAAACTTTATGTTTGCAAACTTTATGAAGCATAGAACTATGTTGTAGAGCTGAATTGCAGGGATTAAATGAGGGTCAGCAAAACTGCCGTTCTTTATTTCATAAATATAATTAAGCATATTTGTTTTTAATCAGAAACCCTTAATATCCATACCAAACACTTCCAGCTGCATGATCAAAAGAAACTCAGAGCCATGCCTTGGGGCTGTATCAATAGCTCTATTCCTATTAACCCAGTGCTGTAGTGATGTAAACTAAAAATCTCTGTTCAAATAGGTTAGGGAAGGGACGAAGCCTCTCTGACACATTTTCTTTCTGGGTTATAGTTAGCTGGAAACACTCACTAAAGCTGCCCTCCAACTGCCACCAGTACCTCATGTCTCCCTGCCTCCAGTGTCCTCAGGCGCTGAAGCTTGCTGCCCTGGTTGTGGAATGACAAACATAAGAATTTGGTATGTTTTCTTTACTACAGGCATTCTTGGGAATAGCACTCAGAGCTATCCTAATAATTCCTCTCCACCTTGGGAAGGACTGGTGGTAAGAATGATGTTAATGAGATTTACATGCATGAACTAAGGTCAGATTAAGCCATGGGCACTACAGACACAGCGTACCTAGGGCCTTGAGCACAGATCCTCAAAGTTATTTCATAGCTAATGTCCCTTGATTTGAATGAGAGTTAGGTACCTAAATACCTTTGAGGATCTGAGCCTTGGCACCTGGAGTCACATCAGAATGTCAGGTTTTATTTTTAAAATGATTATATTGCTGGCCCTTATGGCTGTGCAGCAGAAAAGCCTGAACCCCTGACCTGAGTGTAACTGGTGAAGGAGCATCTGCCAGAGTTTATACATAGCCTAAAAATGGCTTTGGGAGGTGTGAACTGCCCCCTTCAAATTAATGGTTTCTGAACTCTGAAACTTGCTGCTCTGGGAGTACGTCCACTGATATCTCCCATCACTCCGTGGCAGGGAGGGGGGCCTCACTTCTGCCGCCATAACATGTTTATGCTGAGGTGGTGATGGCAGGGCCTCCGTACACTGAGTCCTCTGCTCATTTGGGGGTGGGGACTTCTTCCAGAATGGACCTAAGAGCCCCTGAAGCCAATGGTCTAGAAAGGGGTGAGGCCCAGCATGCCCAAAGATGAGTAGAGATGTGCCCAGAAGATGGCTCATAGGGGTGGTCCCTGCCACTGCCACCCTTAGAAGGAGTAGGACTGCGGCACAGGAACCCCATTTGGGGTATGCCTGCAGCTCCGAAATTACCTTATTCCAACCCTGGCATACACTGCACATATATTCCTTGTTTGCAGTTCTTCCCAGATGACGACCTCTCCGTGAACATATACGCACAGGGCAACATCATTCAAAAACAAAATTAATCTCATTTAACTGACAGAGTGGCAATACTGGCTTAAGCCAGGCATACTGTGGGCAGATAACCCAGGAACCTATCCTTGCAACAAAGCCCACTGCCAACTGTGTCCACATATCTATTCAGGGGACACCATCATAGGGCCTAATCACATCAGCCACACTATCAGAGGCTGGTTCACCTGCACATCTACCAATGTGATATATGCCATCATGTGCCAGCAATGCCCCTCTGCCATGTACATTGATCAAACTGGACAGTCTCTATGTAAAAGAATCAATGGACACAAATCAGACGTCAAGAATTATAACATTCAAAAACCAGTTGGAGAACACTTCAATCTCTTTGGTCATTCGATTACAGACTTAAAAGTGGCAATTCGTCAACAAAAAAACTTCAAAAACAGACTCCAACGAGAGACTGCTGAATTGGAATTAATTTGCAGACTGGCTACAATTAACTTAGGCTTGACTAAAGATGGGGAGTGGATGGGTCATTACACAAAGTAAAACTATTTCCCCATGTTTATTTCCCCCCCCCCCCGCTGTTCTCAGACGTTCTTGTCAACTGCTGGAAATGGCCCACCTTGATTATCACCACAAATTGTCCCCCCCCCCCCCCCCCCCCGCACTCTCCTGCTGGTAATAGCTCACCTTACCTGATCACTCTTGTTACAGTGTGTATGGTAACACCCATTGTTTCATGTTCTCTGTGTATATAAATCTCCCCACTGTATTTTCCACTGAATGCTTCCGATGAAGTGAGCTGTAGCTCACGAAAGCTTATGTTCAAATAAATTTGTTAGACTCTAAGGTGCCACAAGTCCTCCTTTTCTTTTTGCGGATACAGACTAACACGGCTTCTACTCTGAAATCTGCTAGTTTTGCACATCTCTGCCAGAAAACACACATCTCTGTCAGCATGCATGCCATTCCAGGCTTCTGCCTCTGTTGAGGAGCCTCGAAGTTGTACCAACGACCCACCTAATTCTGACTTCTAACCTAACCCAGGATTTTAGCTTGGATCTCCAGCAGTGGAAGGCTAGGGCACTAATAATTCACTGTCCACCTACCTATCAATTTTCATGCGCAATCATTTCTCTCATTTTGAGCTCCGCAAGGCAAGACAGAGTATTTGCCTAAGGGGAGCCCAGGAACCAGTTCTTTATGCTTTGTTCAGAGTTGTTATTATATTATTAATAGGCATTTACTTTTACATACACATTAGCCTTCATACTTACAGGTTATATAAAGTAGATATGAACTGAAATGATATAACCTGAAATAATACAGCTCAATAACTTACATGCATGACAGACAAAGGACAAGATCCTCAGCTGGTGTAAATGGGCATAGCTACATTGAAGTTGGTAGAGCTATGCCGATTTACACCAGCTAAGGATATGATCCGAGTAGTGCAAAATAGCCTCCAAAAGAGTCTTTACGTTGACTTCAATGGACTTTGGATCAGACAGTTTATGACAGGAACGCTGTCAACTGCGTTCAGTGTTTTTTCCTCGCCATTATTTATAACTCCCTCTTAGAAGCTTGACCGTATTTTTTTTCCTGTTCCATGTGGCAACTACTGATTTTTCCCTTTCCCCCCTCTCCATTGTTTTTAATGTACTACCTTTGGGATTCTAAAGTCTGGAAGATAATGATTGTGTCTTTATCTGGGTATTGCACAGTGCAAAGTGCAAAGTCTTCACTTGCCACATAACCAGTTCTGCAGAGACTGTAATCTTCCCGCAGAGTTAAGATTTCAACTGGGGCTCCATTCCCCGTAATGCCAAAAATAAAAAATAAAATAAAAAAACACCTCACTTTCTCAAAGTTTTCAAGTCAACTGTCAGCACATAAGAGGATTTTTTCAGAAAATTTCAAATAGATTAAGTACTTTGGGGAAGTACAGTTGATTTTAGGGAAGTTCCCAATATTTCCTTGTTTCCCTGTGTCAGCCCAATAAAAATCTCACAACTCCCAGTCTTGGGCTCATTCCTTTCTGGGGGTGCCAATGCAAGAGGTAAGATTCACTATTTCTGCAAAGACATTTGTCTCCCGTGCAGTCATACTGGTGACTGTGCATTATCTCACGCTCTACTCCTTGGGTACACTGTAGAAAGAGATTTCTTTGGGCTAGCTGGGCTGGCTAGTGTTCGTCTGATGCTTCGATTTTTTTCTTGTCGTCTAGATTTGCATGTGGGGAATTTGCACTTTGTAACCCACAAATCACCTTTTGGGGTAGAGTGTGTGGCTGGCAAAGAAGCCTGTTATATTTTACCACAGATATGAATTCAATGCACTCAATTAATTTTTATGGGGATATTTTAATTTTAATGGCCCTTTGTTGATTTTGTGGTGTGGTGAGTACGTAGCATGGGGATAAAGGGAAAGCGAGGATAAAGGCAGGACATGACAGAGTAAAGAGGAGGGGAAGAAAGAGAAATGAACTAGTTAAGTATCCTGCAGCTCATAATGAACTAGTTAAGTATCCTGCAGCTCATAGTCCAAAAAATATGGAATGTTTGTTTTTTCTCTCTCTCTCTCTCAGCTTCAGTAGCTCCACTGATGAGGCATTTCTGAGTTCTTTCAACTAAAGCTTTCTACCTTGCTTTTTCAGGGATAATGTAAATTAACAAAATGTAAATGGTTTCAAATATGTTGCATATTATTTCTCCGTGACAGGTTATTAATGCAGTATGAATTATGGGCCAGAGTATGCCAGCACTGGGGGTTGCACAGAGCCTCACAGCCCCCAGGAGAGATTCCACAAGGCATTGTGCCTAGTTCACAGGTGCTCCCAATGGGCCAAATCTCAAGAATGTTCAGCTTGCTCCTCCTTCTGAAGCTAGCCATCTCCTCACTGCCCCCTTTGGGGTAACTAGCACCCCAAGTGCAATGATTGCAACTCTGCCTAGCCCTGGTGTGTCATGGAACAAAGGTTTGTTGGGCTGCATTGCCTAAGGGATTTATGGGTGTGGCCAGTGAATTCACTGCTACACAGATCCATCAGCCATTCTTCTTCCCCTCCTCCATAGGATGGGTGGTGCAAAAGCTATTTCAGCCCTGAGGCCCAGCAGTAATATTGCTCCACGAGGAAAAGGACAAGCTGACAGAAAGAGGTACAGTCGCATCAGTTAGTAGTCAGGATGGTCTCAGTAATCACTTTGCATGGATATTTAAAGCTTCCAGTTAGTTTTGCCTCGTTTTATTTACTCAGGAAAGAAAATCAGTAAAACTCTGATAGTGGAGTCTTTTTTCAGAGAATGACTGCACTGTATTAATCAGAGGTTCCCAGTAACTAGAGCAGCAAGTCACACTTTGCAGCAGTATGGATTGAAACAAGATAGGATTTTCATCCTACCTATGGGCCAAGTAGACCTTGATCAAATGACTTCCTCTCCCAGGCACCCCCTGTCCAGAGTCCAGAGCCATTGCAGTCCCTGCTACTGTACCATGGGGCATTGGCCAGCCCAAAGATGGACAGTAAGGAGTCAGTGCCAAGGACCCCTGGGCTCCCCACTTCAGAGTAATCAGCAAATCAAAGCAGGTCAGGATGGGACAGGTTGGTGCAGAGGTGAATTACCCCGGCAATCCAGACCTCAGAGGCTTTGGGGTTTAAGACCCAATCTGTTCCTTAATAAAAAATGTATTATGTCCAAGATGATGATGGTCCTAATCCTAGAAGGTACTGAGTATCCTTGCCTCTCATTGGACATGGAGTGGTGGAAATGCTCATGATGTGCTAGAAGCAACTTTCTAACCATGCCCATTGTACAGCACAATGTCTGGTAACCCAGAAGTGTTTCTAGATTTCCTAGAAATCTAGTGTCTAGATTTCCTACCCAAGAAAGGCACATTTCACCCAAAATCAAAATGCTTGTTGCAGTTCTCTGCTCAATATAGAACTGTAAAGAAGTAAAGGCAGATTATGCAATATAATAGTTAATGTTTTAACAACAAGTTTTGTATTTACAAGTAAATAGCTTTGCAAAAAAGAAATTATGTCACATCACAATTGGTTTGGCTTCTGCACAAAGATCTGCAAACGAGATGAGTCACTGAAGTGCGTAATCTGGTAACGTTGTTTCTTTTCGAAGTTGTGTTATATAAAATCTTTTATGAGGGTGCAGCTAGGTAAGGAACATTGTGAGGACTGAATGTCCATTACACATCAGCATGTTGCATTTAGGTTAAGGTGTGTGCAAGTAACAACAACATTAAATGTCAACAAAGCTTTATATGTCCTGAATTAAATGATAGACTAATTCACAGTCAGTGACATTAGCATAAATGCAACAATAAAGACTGTATAGAGCTAGGAATGAGCAAATCTCTTTGAACAGAATCAAAACTTCTTTGAACTTTCGCCCAAAACAAAAAATGAATTTTTTGTGAGAGTCAACCAAAGCAATCTATCAGGCACTGGAAGGAAAGAGGTGGAGAGGAGTGGGGGTGGCTTTGAACAAGGAATGCTAAGGACATAGAGGACTATCAAAAGACTCAATTTTAGCAGAGAAATTCACCCTGTGCTGCAGGTGAGCACTAGGCCTGTGCACCACTAGGGCTTAAGTTGGAGTTACAAGGTGCATTAGCCTTGTGCTGGTTCCTTTTCACCCCAGGAGAGCAAGTTAACAAAAAGGGCCATAAATCAGAATGTTTTTGTCCCACTACATGTAAAGTTGGCCAGTAAGGGAAACTTTTTTTTTATTCCACTCAGTGCAATTTAACTTGAAATTAAATATTTTATTATTATCAAAACCAGTTCTAAAAATGTCTCATGAAAGGTCTAGCGGTTTTTATTAACATTCTAGAGGTTTCAAGGCACTCCAAGCATCTCTGGATTCTCTCCTGCCTTGTGCTGAGTAACCTATTTTTATAAAACCACTGAGACTTTACACAAGTGGATTTTATGAATGCTGTGAAATAGCAACTATGATAGAGGATGATCCCATTTTGATGCTATTGTTTTACAAGATGATGAAAATGATCTTTAGTTTACATAGGATCTTTTATCCAAATGGATCCCAAAGCACTTTACAGATGCTTGGCTTTTTGCTAACTCATTGCACAAACATTACTTTGCCCCCTACTGAAGGGCAATCACCTCTGAGATTAAATGTAGCAACCCTTCATCAGCATTACATAGAAAACTACCCAAAAGTTTAGGACAGGCATATTGTATCCATTTCAGATTACAGAGGGGATCTGGGTAGGTAGAATATAATTCCCAATTGGAACTAGTTGCGTACATCTGAGTACACCCTTACTCATGTGAAATGTAATGACTTAATAAGAATGACCTGAAGTGGGCATGCATTTGTCCTGTTTGCAAACCAAAGTTACAGTACCCCCAACATTAAATTTGGGGGGGGGGTGCCAGCTACTGAGTCACTAGTCCCACGTCTAAATCATGAGATAGTAAACTTTTTGTTCTGTGTACACATAAATAATAATACTACTACTAATAATAATAATGATTAATAATATATTTTCCTTAGCAGTTTCAAACCCAAGACTTGACCTGCCCTAACCTGTTTAGCTTATGAGATATGCTGTGATCACAAAAGCTGGGCAATAAGGAGAAAAATAATTGTGAAGAGTGTGTTTGTCACTCTCTTACCCTCCAGCCACAACAAAAGCATTCTTAATAAGTTTCTGTAAAACGCTACAGCAGTGGGTTTTAGTCTCTCATGTTATAATTATGGAATGCCACCACAGACATCATGACACACCTTTTGGAGTTTAAAGGTGCTTTGCTGCATGGGGGCTTCCAACTGTCTTGAGACACAATCTTTCCTCCTCGTTGTTTAAAATCTACTGACCCCTTTTCCAGTTTGATAACCCTGATGCCACCTCTAAACTTACAGCAGTAGAAATCCATCAGTATCCATGAAGTTATTCCACATTTAACCCAGTGTCACCGGAATCAGGGCCACAACCAAAAACTGCAAAATCAAGAAACAACCAAACACATAAATTGTGACACTGTGCTTCTGGTTTTGTAATGCCTGCCTCTTTTTTTCCCTCACCGCTTGCATAACTTCCTGCAGACATCTATTTATATCTTAGCTGCACATTTTGTGCAAGATCAAACTGTAACCAAACTGCTTAAGGGAAGTAAAAATAGGTCAGAGTCATCACCTTTGTATTTCAAATAATAAAATTAGATAATATTTTTACAATTGCCTTTTAACCCATTAAGGAGAAAAAATAGTGCAAGTACCTAGAGTGCAATGCATTCCAGCTATCCCAAGCTGGTGGAGGGTGACTAAACCAGTGGTTCTCAACCTCTTTTTGGACCAGGACCCATTTGTAAACGTTGATGGCCAGTCCCGACCCAGTAAATAGCTTAAGTAGAAAACACACAAGTATTTAGGCCCCAAAATACTTATTACCTACTCCATGTTATAATAATAATTAAATAATAATAAATAATAATAATAAATAAATAAATAATAATAAGTTAAAGCCACAGCCAGCAGCAGCACAGAAGGAAGGGTGACAGTACCACACCATGCCACACCTATTTCTGCGCTGCTGCGGGTGGCAACGCTGCCTTCAGAGCTGGGTGCGTGGCCAGTTGCCACTGTGCTCCGGCCGCCCAGCTCGGAAGGAAGCATCACCACCAGCAGCAGCACAGAAGTAAGGGTGGCAATACTGTTGGTATGCATCATGTTAACATACGGCAAAGCAGAAACAGCATCTATTTTTTAAAAGAGTGTGCAAAATCTGATCTATTTTTAAAGTTTGTTTGCGATCTGTTCATATATGGTCTCAACCCATGGGTTGAGAAACGTTGTCCTAAAGGACCATAGCTAGCTGAGTCTATTTAATGAATCCCCTTAATCTGCACTGGTGCCAACCCCCTGAAGGCCCCGCTTTCCCTCAGCTGCAGCTAGCAGAAGGTGGATGCAGCGGGGAATCTAACCCAATGTGTCAGTATGTAACATGGGGTGCATTTTTAATGGTTCTTCTGGAGACCACACACCATAATGTTGTGTGTGGCATTGCTAATGAGTCAGCTTGGCTGAGACAGGACTGGGGTACAAATAGGATATGAAAGTGCAGTTCCATTAGCATTTTTAGTTTGTTTCATACTAGGATTATATATTAGGATCGAGCTGGTTTTATTGCAGCTTACGTAGTGCAATAAGAACATTATGCAATCATGGGTTTTTTGGAAGTTATCACCACACTGGTTTGACTTGATATTATGTGGTCATGAACTTCCAATAGCACTTTTATTTTGTTGCAGTAAGAGATTTTATGGCTTAAAAATTATGAATTACCCCAGTGCCATTCAATGCACGAGATTCAGCTTGGACTTGTGTTGGCAAAGGTGCAAGGCACACAAAGGGGAGGGGAGCTAAGTAAGGAGGGAATGGTGTGTCAATGCAAAGCATCCACAAACTCATCTCCTCTGGGAGAGGAGGGGCATGCAAGGGGCCAGCACAGCCCAAAAGTAGGCGGAGCTGATCAGCGAGAGGTGGGGTGATCCACTGAACCCTTGAACAGCACAAAACCTGATCTTGACAACCCTGACCGCAGGGGAGTGGGGGAGGCAACACTGCCTACTTTCCCTCGTGATGAATCTTCCTATGTTGCAGGAGTCAGGCTGGTTCACAAAAAGATGATTATACTTCCATGCCGCAGCTGGCATCTGGCCCCATATCTGTTTACGCATCATAGAAGCCATCGGAGGCAAATAAAAAGCTCAGGTGAACAATGTTGATACTGTTGTAATGTAATCAGTCTTGGAACATCATTGAACTGTGCTTCATAAATTTTGTGATCCATCACCTTGGGTTTTGAAACAAATGACCATTTCCACTGACAGTGCTTTCAAACCATCCATGCCTGTAAAGTATTGACTAGATTCTTTATATCTCAAGGTTGCTTTTATTTTTCCTCTCTGATGACAGTCATTGCATTAGCTAAACTGCATCTCCATTGATCTCTTCTCTCACTGTAAGTGGGTGAAGATTGGCTAAGTTTGAATATCTCCCTGCTATAAACAAGCTGTTTAAAAAAAAGCCATGGACTCAAGCAGCTTTTGAGAATGGGAAAATCTAATTTCAATGTTGGTATGAAGAAAACCTCAGCGTGAGTGGGAACTTGTTTGTCAATACATCACATTTGCGGTGATAGATTCCTTTGGTTTGAAGAGAAAAATACCATGACCATATTAGAAGCTTTTTTAGAAGCTGTCACCCATTTTCTAGACACAAATATATGCAGGCAGAAACGTCTTACATTTACAGTACATTACACAGAAAACAGGATTGTAACATCTTTTTACAAGTTACACCATAATTTGATTTGCTATTCTGAGTCAATGCAGGAAAATAAAAACCTGCTTCTTTCCACTTAAAGAACAAATGGAAAAAGGGAAATTGTCATAAAATGTATCTTGCCACCATCTATCGCTTTGCTTCAGTCAAGATCATGACATTCTGATTGGTGAATGGCTATCTATCTAGGAATTATATAGCCCTAATCACCGTTGTATCTGAGCACCTCCTATCCACACCTAGACTGGTTCAAGGACAAGCAAGTTTTTTTATGGATAACCAGGCAAAGTACTTCTTGAGTTTGGGAAATACTCAGCCTTTGGCTTGGGGCCTCAGAATGTCCCTGAGCCACCCAGTTGCACTGCCATTGTGTTAGCCTAAGTTCCTCAGGACAGGGACCCATTACTTTTTATTTGTCTGGAAAGTCCCAAGCTGTAATGCCATTTGTCTGTAAATAATAGCAAAGCTGTGGCTGTAAATGTTAAGGATGCCAATGTTTTTCATATGAAATATTAATTTTTAATTATGGATTATTAGGGATATGGTGATAAGGGCCTTTCAGAATGCATCAGCAGACCACTTCTTTCCTGCACCGCGAGCTGTATTGCCAAACTTCTTCCACTCCTAAATTTCACTCTTCCCTTTTTCTCCACTCTCATACTAATGCTCTTTAAAAATCAGCTAGAATCAATTCTTGCTGTTTTGTTCTGTTTGTCTAGTTTAATCAGCCTTGCCTGTGCCTTACGCAGATAAAATCAGCTTCAAAGCAAGATGACACTGGGGTCATCTTGTTCAGAGTGTTACTTTGTTGTTTTAAAAGCTACATTGCCATTTAGTATTTGGGAGAGGCTGGTTTCCCTGCTAGCTAGGATATAGGTGCATTATTTGTTCTAAGACTTTCATGTTAAACCTAGTATATTCGGGACTGCAGGTTTTTGCCTGGATATACCAGTTCCATCTCTGTTCCATCTGCAACATCTGGGTCTCTGCAAAGTGACAGGTCATTAGCACATATTAATATATCATTACAATAGCATGATTCTCATAGCAAATATGGAAATGAATGATCCAAAAATATGATACCTGTACTGCAACATTTTTCCTGTTTTATTTGTTTGTACAGCCCCTAGCACAATGGTGCCCTAATACCTCTCTGACTTACTCTAATACGCATAAAAATAATAAGGTGGCAACTTTACCCTGATTCTCATTGACCATAGGTATGGCTGCAAAAATTAATCACTAATCACTATTGAAAATCTTGGTCCCACGTAACCACCCAAGTAGTTCAAGTAAGAATTGGGGTGTTCCTGGGTCAGTTCTTCCTTGGGTAAAACCCTGAAAATCCCACTAATATCAATGGAATTTGTCATGGATATCAAGAGTAGAATATTTCTAAAAATCAATCCTTTGATTAATCTTTGTTCTTCAGACCTTAACGTACAGCAATTAGTATTCAAAGTAACCAGGCAGAAACTAGGAAAGCAAGTGAAGACAACTGTTATTTAGACAGTTTTAAGCATTCACAGGTGAACAATCCGATGAAGTGAGCTGTAGCTCACGAAAGCTTATGCTCAAATAAATTTGTTAGACTCTAAGGTGCCACAAGTACTCCTTTTCTTAATCCAATCTTTAATTCATGTGCTATACACAACATAAGTTAAACAACAAAAACTATCAGACAGTATGGAATGCAACATTAGTAGCCATAGTAGAAATATTATATTAGAACACAGAGGTCTCAATCCACTGTGAAAGACACCATACAAATATAGTGAGATACAGTTCCTGCCTTGCAGTGTTTATTCTTTAAATAGACAAGAAGAGTTCCTATGTGCATCAACCTGATGATACTCATCCACCATTGTTTTTGTGTAAATTTATGCTTTGGAAAGTGGCAAGCTAAATAGCTGTAGATCAGATAACTCTGCTTGATGTAACAACACAAAAGGCTGGAGCAACATGACCCTTACTTTGATCAAGTGATTTTATAATATTATCAAACACTCACAGGGCCTGATTCTTCAACTTTGAAATGCGATATTTCCATTAGTCCTGATTTACAGAGCTGAGAATCAGGCCTTTTGTATTTAACTTTAGAGGCCTGTCTACACATGAAAGTTAATACAGAATATGTTAGAATGTGATTTTAAAGCAGATTTAGCTATTCCCGATTAACTCCCCAAATAGGGTAATGATCAAGAGTCAGAGATAGTTTGCCATTAGGCAACTTGACTGTATCCCTAACCCTGTAGATCATAGAGATCAGTAGAAGTTGCTCCATAACTGAATACAAATTGAGATCTTTACATAAGCAAGATTTTGAACCTGTTAGCTGCTGTTATGTTATTTAGATGGGCACTTTTTTCAGCAATACATTGCTTAAATCAGCCTGACAACAGGAATAATTCATTGTAATATTATGGAGTGTAATAGATTGGTTTGCTAGTTATTTCAGGTAGAGACAGGCTAGAGTGAAAACAGGAGTAGGACATTTTTTGAAGCATTAACAGAAAAAAAAAGCTATAACCAATCTCTTGGATGGTTTGTCACATGGCACAGTTAAGCTGTTTATTCAACAATGATTTCTGGGAATGGTTTTAGAGGATGTGTTAATCATGCGTATGAGATTTGTGTAATTTTTACCTTGTATTCTCAATAAACAAGACATGTTTTAATCACAGACACAATGATCTTTAGTAGGAACAAGAATTTTCCTTTCATTGGAGCTTGTTTATGTATTTATACACTGTGCCTAAATCAGTGAGGATGGGATTTTCAAAAGCATTCAGCATTGGTCTTAACTCTGAGCCCAATTAAGCCAATGGGACTTAGTGTGGCTACTGGTTTGAGACCACCCAACTCATTTCACACAGGCCACAGAATAGACATCGGCTGTAAATAAGTTTTAGCCACCAGTGAGCTGAGCTGTACTGAAATAGTCCATTTAGAAGTGGCAGCTTCTATAGCCCATTACCAGTCTCCTGAGCCATGCTGTCTTCCATAAGATATAGCATTTCTAAAACAATGTTAAACAGTTACCTTTGGAAAAGGAACAATCAAAGCCAGATAAGATCAAAGCCAGATTATGCAAAAACTGCTTATGTAGCAAGTTGCCTTTTGACAGCAGCCATTTTGTTCCCCAGATACTTCTCAAATCCACATCACAGGCAGATGTACTGCCGTTGAATGTGTTCATCCAGGAAGTATATCTGGTACTCGCTGCAAAATTCCTCTTCTTTATAGATCCCAACTCCCTCAGGCTCAGTAATTTCCCATTTTACATTAATCTTAGCCCCATTTTAGAAGGCACGTTTGTTACAGAATTTATGGAACAAAGCCACACTTTCAATCCCCCTCCTCACTCTCTGTCTTTTCCAGTCTTATCCCCCTTTGCCCACAAACACTCTCTCAGTCAGCACCTGCTATAGGCCAGTTCAGCTCAACTGTTTCACAGAAAGATACCCACACTTCTTCCAAGTCTGGTATACCCAAGGCTTTTCTACATGAGAGTCCTTGATTTTTTTACCTCAAGTTAATTGATTGTTAATTAACTCCAGATGATTAAGACAGATGTAAAGGCTAGTATGGACTATTCCCAAAAGTTTGATCCAGGATTGTTAATTGGCAATCAAACTCTATGGTATATGTACCTCAGGATACAAAGCAAAGTGAAATAGAAAAGGGTATATATCCCTCCTCCAAACCCAGGTTTTCTCACACACACACACACACACCCCACACACACACAAACCCACTCTCCTGCTGGTAATAGCTTATCTAAAGTGACCACTTTCCTTACAATGTGTATGATAATCAAGGTGGGCCATTTCCAGCACAAATCCAGGGTTTAACAAGAACGTCTGGGGGGGGGGGGGTTAGGAAAAAACAAGGGGAAATGTGGGGGGGGGGGGGTGAGAAAACCTGGATTTGTGCTGGAAATGGCCCAACTTGATTATCATACACATTGTAAGGAGAGTGATCACTTTAGATCAGGTATTGCCAGCAGGAGAGTGGGGTGGGGGGAGGTATTTTTTCATGCTTTGTGTGTATAAAAGATCTTCTACACTTTCCACAGTATGCATCCGATAAAGTGAGCTGTAGCTCACGAAAGCTTATGCTCAAATAAATTGGTTAGTCTCTAAGGTGCCACAAGTACTCCTTTTCTTTTTGCGAATACAGACTAACACGGCTGTTACTCTGAAACCTGTCTTTTTGACAGTGAAGACATAGCTCTATATTAGTGCAAGCTATCAGTACTAAACTATATCAGTTTAAAAGTATTTATAACAGTGCCCAGACCAGTGGGTTGCACTGTGTGAACTAAATTGGGCTTGATACAGATTTAGTTAAATGAGTGCACAAACTGAGTGTAGAGTAGCCTTAAGTGCTCAGAAGTATTATTTTAGTTCTACATTGCTGTGTGTTGCATTTTTAGATATATTTCATTAAAACTGTTTGTCATGGAATGATTTTGTGATCAATTAACACAGAATTCTCAGTTTGCTGCAGACTTCCATTGCTCCCCAGAAATCAAGGGGTCTTGCAGCAGAAAACACAGGGTCTTTTAACATGTGCTAATAGATTGTGCTCTCTTGGGAATGCAAATAAGTCTCTCCCTGTGGGTTGGTATATCCACAACCTGTGGGTTATTATAGCCCCAGCAGCATTTCAGATTAACAAGAAGTAACCTCAGTAAGAAGGAATGCAGGCAAGCATGGAATAGGTCATCCGGTACTACACATCTGAACATTATACAATAATTTAATACCTCTCACTTTGACTTTATGCATTTCACTCTTCAAATAATGCAATCCTCTCCCATCTTGTTTTCAACCTTTGCCTCAATCGCATTTCAACCAAAAGACTCACAATCTATTATTGGTTTCCACGGTAATTCTAAATTGTGTCATTTCCTGGGCAAAAGTTAACAGAGAAAGGAAAAATATCATAATGTCCTTTTGTTAAAAAATAATACATAGGTGGCTATTTTTAATTTCCTACATGATTTGTTATTGCTTGTATTTAAAATAATACGATGAATGTAATGTTATTAGCCATTATGGATCTGAAATGAAAAATACAGAGATAAGACATGGCTCTTTTGTTTGCTATTTTTTGTCTTTTATGCAGATGTTATATAACCATATTCTTATGTTATACATGTTCGGTAAGCAGAATTGGTGTAATAATCATTTTAACCCTGAAATGACTGCAAGACATTATACAGGATTTCAGAATGCTCTTCTAGCTCTAAACTATTTCCTGTCAGTACTAGTACTTGATCTCTTTGGGGAAATCTGTGTGCTTTACAAGTTCGATCTGTTGGTAATTCCCTCGCATCCCAACCACTATCACTCTTAAGCTCCACTTTTACTGAATACAGTCACTTTATCAAAATGATTCCCTACTATCCCAACATCTTTTTCATCCTCAGTTATTACTTACATGTGTTGGGTATCTGATTTTTGAAGATATTTAGGAGCAATCCCAACTGCCCATAAAAGAGCACATGCCCAATGACTTTTCCAGTAGTGCAACGAAAAGTATCCTTCAAATGCATATCAGAATTGAAAGGGTAACAGAAACTCCCCAGAAGAGAGAGAGAGAGAGGTGGATACATTGCAGCTCATCCTGAGCAGCCTGAACCTGAAATATACTTTGATCTTTATCATCATCACCTGTAACCTGGACAATTCATACTTCTTTTCGGTTACATGAGCTACCCAGGCACACATGAAAAAATATTACTCACTTGGAACATCTTTATATAGGAAATGTTACCACTACCCCATTATGGAGCACTAACACACACCTAAATTCACATATTTGTTTTACACAGAGAAAATCACTCTTATAGCAATCACTGCATATGAAGGGAGACTAGTATTTCATGATGACATGAACTAGCAGATCCATTTCTTATGACTGAAAACTGGATGTCCTCCTCTTAATCATAAAGGTGTCTGCAGGATTTTGTAGCTTCTTTAGGATTAGATTTTAAGCTCAGTTACACCAGTTTAAATTGGGAGTAATACCAGTGTAACTGAGATCAGCAACTGCCCAGAAAACTGAAACAAACTGGAGAAAGAAAGGGTCAGAGCCAATTCTTAGCTGCAGGTATACCAATCCTGAAGCTTTTATGTTTATGCTAAGAAAACTTACCTGTTTCCCAATGCAGTGCTTGTGACTGATGCAGATTTAGAAGGTACATTAGACTCATATGTAGATTCTTTTCATTCACCTCTTTATGTGAAAGTCGGTGTTTCCCCTAAGACTATGTGAAACAGATGCTAAAAAGTCGAAAAACCTAACCATTGCTAAATCCAAGTATTCAATAACGTATTCTCTGTCTTGCTAGGACAGAGTACACAGCCTTCAAGACACAGAGAGAAGAAACATAACCTAATCTAATGCAAACATCCATAAATCCAGAAGATCAGAACAGGGCCCCCTTCATATTTACATTGCTCCTGTGATTTGTTTTACTATTTGTATTGTTCAACTTTACTTCGGGTTTTATTTCTAGACCTAGTCACATGCTTCAGATGTCCACAGTTCAATACCAATTGTAAAGTTATATAGGCCACTCTTCACAACCTGCAATGGAAACATTGCATGTATCATTGGTTCAAGAAAGGTGATAAGTGAGGCCACTTGTTAAGTTTAGAAATACGTTGTGGTTAGGCCACCCAACCGTAGCCGGTGGAGACTGCCTACGTTTCAGACATGGGGTGCTTTACCAGGGTGATCAGGTTGAGATTGAGATACCCAGCTCACTTTTACACTTTAGACCTAAATTTATATGCCCTTACTGCACAGGCCAACATGTTGATTTTCATATCCGAATGCAGGTTTGAATATATTATTAAAATGGCCATGTTTGGAAAACTGGGTCCACAGTTCCTTTCTCTTTGTGATCTTGGCAGACACTTAACATTAATTACACTTAAGACTTTGTTTATTTCCTTTTTACTTTAACTAGTTTTTTTGTGGGGTAGTGTGTGATATACAATGTTAATTCATCTGATGGCACGGCACCTAGTTCTTAGTATAGGCACTTTAAAAAATAAATTATTAATCAAAATCTGTAATATGAGCTTCTTTCCTTTTTCTATCTATTTTAAAACCATTGAATAGCTGAGAGGATTGACAGTTAGAAAGCAGCTTCTCTTTTTCATGAGGAAGTACAGGCCACATCTATATACTGTACCATGGTGACTGGCATGTTACAGATAGAGAGTGTTTCTGGCTATAATATATATTTAGTACTATATCTCTAGAAATACAGTAAAGCACAAATTGGTTTTTACAGAGCTTCCACTGCACAAAGGCAGAGCAGGACAGATTTCTGAGTCTTGCCAGTGAACTTCCTTGCATTTGTGAGACTATGCCAGGCCTTGTCGTATCATTTGCTCAGAATGTTGTGGTTTCCGTGATATACTAGATGACTAATGGCTTGGTGGACTTAGTCTCTGTCAGTGGTATCTGCCCTCGCAAGTACTGACACTGCCACATTCACTTTGCATCATAGACCACAACAAAAGCAGACTGCTGCCAGCTTTTCTTTTTGTGCTCTTAAACTGGCCCACTGGCATCTCCAGTATTGAAATGCCTCCCACTCATTCTTCCTGGCACTTTACATATCATCATGGGAACTCCAGAAATGCTAAGATGTCGCCTTCACTTCACTAAACCAAGCGTTGCTTACTGCGCCTATCTCCTCATCCGTTATTTCCAACATCAGGCAAGTTGCCTTCCATCTTTCAGGGCAGAACATTCACTCTATACTTCCCTCACTTCTGAAGTAAACGCTTCTTTGTCAATAAGCTGGCAATACACACATTCAACCAACAGCCTAGTTAGTGCTATGGTTGGGCAAAAGAGGTTTAGATGAAATGGGAACAGCACTCCTAATCTTCTCCCATTTACAGAAGTGAAATGAACCCTTTTCTGGGTTCTGAAATGTTTTGGATACACTTTTTTTTTTTTCCTGTTTTAAAATGTGCTTCCAGTTGGAATTGGAGCTAGAAGTGTCAGACTAATGTGAAAAAGGCTTCTGTCACTATCTGAAGTGCTGGCTGTCCCAGATCCAGTTGGATGGGGAAAGTTCCATTAGGGAAACTCTGCAAAGGAAGAGGTGTGGGTTGTGGGCCTGTTAGACTGGACCCAAACTGGATTAGGGAGAAATGGGCCAACCATGCTGCCCTCTGAAGAGTGGGGACGGATCTGCCAGTCCACCATAGAGATATTGGAAGGGGAAACAAACTACTGGACCCTTCTCATTGTTCTCCATGAAGAGTACCCCAGTAATGGGGAGCCGCAGTCTTTTGTGTGGGGAGAGAAGAAGATTAATAAAATTTAACAGAGCCTCGTTAGGACAGGTGCTGTGCAGGAAAAGAAGCCCACATGGACTCCTATAAAAAGTATGGATTATTCATGTAAGTTTAGGACAAGCCTCTATATTGCTCGTACAAGCTCAAATTCCAAATGGTTACAGGGTCACCCATTTCAAGAGCCCTTCCTTCCAGAGACTAAAGCAATCAACTCTATTAACCCTCTTGGCAGATATGTTGGGTAATACCAATACTCCTGATGTTCAGGAATCCCAAATTTGCTCTAGAATACAGCTCTCCGTATCAGCTTGAAGGTTTGGCAGGATCTGCAGTCAAAGTAACATGCATGCAACTTTTTTATAACTGTACAATCACCCCAGAATTCAAGTTTGCATGATACTTATTAAATATGCTGTCATCACTTTGGTACGAATCTTGCAATCCCTATGCAGGTAAAAACCTACTCAAGTGTCTGATGAGCACAGGGGCAGCACTTCTACAAGAGCTGGTTATCATAAATAGGGCCAAGAGAGTCCTAAACAATCATGTCTGAAAATCACATGGAAAACTTCTCCCAGTGAGAAAAGTCTGATTCTCTTTTGTGGGCAGAGACAATTAGACTTTAACAGCCTTGAATAGCTCATTGGATGAGAATTCAGACCCTATCAGAGGGTTTCCTTGCAGCTTTTAAGTGAGGGCCTGGACCTGAGGAATCTGCTATGTGAATTTATAGTCACAGCTTTCCCTTTATTTTGAATTCTATTCTCTATAGGTTCTTATATTGCACTCATCACTGCAGTACCAGAGCACCTTCCAATAGTGCATTAAGCAATGTGACTAACATCTGTCACATGTTTGTTCTCTCGTTCTCTCCCCAGGAAGAATTGTTTTGTGTTTGGAATTTTTTAGATAGATAGCTATAGATACTGATATATACAATTTGCTGTGTATTTATATTAGAGAAGACAAGGTCAAAGAAATGCGCCTTTCACTCAGAGCAGAAGGTGGTAAGGTTTGTGATACTCCTTAGTTCTGGGAGGAGTTCATTCCACAGTCTTGGGCCAGCCTCAAAGAAAGTTCTGTCTCCTGTACAGGTGCACATTACCTTTACTGTAGCGAAGTCCACAGCGCCAAAAGAGCAAATTTGTCAACCATGGTCTTCATCCCAGAGCTCTACGCTCTTTTAGATTCCCTGGGCCCATTGGGTGCCTTGAAGATAAGGACTGAGACCCCCTTGGACTTAATGTTCCTCACCGTAAGAGTCACCAAATCCACATCCTGTTAGTCTTAATTAAAAGCAGAAACATGAGACAAATAACGAGAGAATCAGTTGACAAAAAGTAGGTAACAATAAATATGCCTCCGGTCTACGTTGCTAAGATGGCTAGAAAAATTGCTAACCAGGCTAGAAATTTTCAGTTACAATATTATAGTGCCTGTAGCATGATTGCAGTTTTGCTCCTGACCTCCTCGTCTGAGCAAAGCTGCCTTCTTCCTAGTGAATCCTGATGGTGTCTGACTCCCAGAAACTGACAACCAGAGTCCATTCTTAGGCTGTGTCTACAGCACAGGTGCTACAGCAGCATAGGCTTAGCATGTGGCTGTCTTGCTATAACACTATAGTGTAGACGCTTGCTACACCAACTGGAGGCATGTTTTCCATTCCCGTAGGAACTCCACCTCCGCCAATGGTGGTAGCTAAGTTGACAGAAATATTCTTCCATAGCCCTAACTGTGTTTACCCCAGTTGTTAGGTTGGCATAGCGACAGTGCTCCGGGGTGTGAATTTCTCACACTTCTGAGCAAAGTAGTGATGTCAATCTAAATTTTAATGTAGATCAGGCCTTCGTCTTGCTCCATCTTTTCTAACTATGTGACACTATCATTTGTCAACTGAAGGCCACCTGTGTCTTTCCTACTGGCTGGTTTTCAAGAGCAATTTAAAACTAGCATTTAGAGTCATTCACTGTGACCAGACTAAACCTCCTGGGTGAATGACTCATTGTTCTTCTTTTCCCCTATTCTTCCCCTGAAAAAGTTGTTTGCTCAATATACATGCCTGTAGTGACTCCCATGTAGAAAGTTGGCTAGGCATGCCCTGTATTAGCTGTGTGCCACAAACCTTACCACGACAAGGTAGTCACACAGCCAGACAAAACATGGGAGTTCAGAAGTATTTTGCACAGTTAATAAATCATTTATCACAACTAAACTGGTCAAACTGGGTAAAAGTCTGGGGAGGAGACAGAGGCAGGAGAAAACTAAAAGTCCCATATTATGTAAGCCAATGGAAAAAAAGGGAGTCCAGGAGGCAGAGCCAAGACAGGGAGAGCCTAAGAAGGATGTTGATGGAGAAGAGGACCCTAGGCTTGGTCAGGAGGTCAGCAGAGGAGTGGTCCAGATAATGTTTGGATCAACCCCATCATTGCTATTAAATATATATCAAGCAATTTCTTTGCACCTCTGAAAATATGGGGAAACACCTCAAATTATAGCTTTACAGAGCAGTTATAAAGATACATTCCGAGTACAATGATACATTCCACCCCGTAAGGAGCTCAAAGGAGAATTTTGAAGAGTCTGAGGAGAAAAGACTGTATCTTAAGGAAATAGCAATACTATAACTGGAACTGAAATATTTTAGCATGTATATTTGCAAAATTCTCAAAGCAGACTGGGCTGTAAGTAGCTCAGTCTCTGGTCATTATAGTAATGGAGAGGTGTAATGCTTGAGTGCATCTCTCGAAGCGGGTGGGCTAACTTTAAAGCTAAACTCACATTCAAAACTTTTCAATGCAACTGTTTTAGGATGGGATTTTCAAAAGCACCTAATCGATTTAAGAGCACAAGTCTCACTTAGCTGTTCCTGACAATCCCAGCTTTAGTTTCTATTTCCATAAGAGTTCAGCTGGTGGCATTAAGCTATACAAAGTAACTATGCAGTGCATTTAATAAATAGTATATTCTCTGTATGTTTTCTTAGTTATAATTCAGATTAAATATATTTGTTTTCATCCGGATTGACTCTGCAGGCTGTGCAAAAGTTCTGTCTGCAGTTACCATAGTTTAAGGTTAAGTTGAGTTTGGCACTTAAGCAGTGCTTCAGCCATTTTGTTATGTATGAAGAATACAATGTATCCTCCCCTAAATTACAGCATTTGCTTTTTGAGCACAGAATGAATTTTCTAAGTATTTACCAGTAAATTGGTTAAGTAGTTTGAGTAAAAATTAATTAATATGAGTCTTTTAAGAAATTTAGCACCTAGTGGTAGAAAAGATTAAATTCAAAGAAATTGTCCTAGTATAGTCTCAGTACCACAAGGGGCTGAGAGCAACAAGAATGTAATTACACTAAGAATTTAGGGGAGCTGGTCTACACTAAAGCTGTAAGTCGACTTAAGATATGCTACTTCAGTTACATACATTACATAACTGAAGTTGACCTAACTTAGGTCAATTTACAGTGGTGTTTACATCATGCTGTGTCAACAGGAGACATTCTCCCACTGACTTACCTTCCACCTCTCGGGGAGGTGGAGTACAGACGTCGACAGCAGAGTGCTCTGGTATCAGCTTAGCTTGTCTTCACCAGACCTGCTAAATTGACACTGCTGCATCAATTGCAGCAGGGCCGATTTAGCCAGAAGTATAGACAAGCCCTTAGTAGTAGTAGGAAGAGTTATAAGGCCAGATCCTCATGGTATGGAAAGACTTTGATACCCTGGAAGGGGAAGGTTATGGTGACCTGGCCATAGGTCGAAGCCATGAAGACAGAGTACCCTGAATCACAAGGAGAGAGAGATAGCATGGCATGCAATGAGCAGCAGAAGGGGGCGCCAGACTTGAATGGAGCTAGTCCCCCAATGCAGCCACAAAGAGTGAGTAGTGGTGAGTAGAGTACTCTGTGATACCCATACAGCTAAGAATGCCAGTTTGCAGCTGAAATGGTGCTTCACTGAGCTCTACATAGAACATTTGTTTTAAAACTGGAGTCCAGACATCAGATCAACAGTTTGTTGTTCTAAACCACTCATTGTCTTCCTTCATGTGCTACACTTTTTGCAGGAGGACAAAGTCACTGAAAAATGATTCAGCAGAGATAACTATTGTGGCTGGTATAGTGTGGTTAGAAGCAGGGACTTTCTAATCTTGCCATGGATCATTTATCAGACCTCCAGATTAAAGATATTTGTGTTTACAGGATTTTTTGGTCTATGCTGAAAGCACTTTAATTGTGGGACCATTTGCTTAGTTAATTAGCCCTCTGACATTCCTTATCAATTGGGGGAAATCAATGCACTAATGGAAAACAAATTATAAATCAACAATGTGCTGTAGCTGCTGTATAAATAAAGGGCACTGCATCCAATGAAAAACTTGTTTGTATCATAACATGGAAAGTAGGCAATGGAAAGTTTTTAAATGAATTGTATCTTAGACCCAGTGTTTATAATAGTTCCAATTTTGCCCACATTCTGTAGTCCCTTGCATTATTAGGACAAAGCATGGAATTTCCTTTACTGTTCCTGACCCTGTTCAGAGTCAAAGGGCAAATTAGTGTTCAGTTTTTCTTGCTAGTTAGTGCTGGAACAGATGGAGACAGTGCCCAGATTTTCAACTGATTTTTCAGGTGAAGAATTTTATCTAAGGTTAACACAAAGAGAACAGCAAGTAGTCAATATTCAAAAGAGAAGGTGCAAAAGGACTAATCAAAGCACATATAAAATAAAGCAAAAAACCAGAATAAGTTCAAACATTCATTTAATGTACAATTACAGGGAACAGATGGCTGCTAACTTTTCAATACACTGCTCAGAAGATGACATAATACTTAAAACTTCTAATGAAGAGGAGATGTGAGCAAACTGATTGACACAAACTTCAAAAGTACAAAATATCAGCCATGGTTCGGTTCTGAATACTGTTCATTGGATGCTCAAATTTTGCACCTGTCAGCAAACTGCTCATAGGACTGTTTGTAGTGTTGTAGCCATGTTGGTCCCAGGATATGAGAAAGATAACATAGGTCATGTAATAAATTTTTTTATAGGACCAAGTACGGGTGGCGGAAGGTACGAGCTTTCAAGCGTCACAGAGCTCTTCTTCACGTCCATGAAGTTCAAAAGCGGGTACCTTCCACCACCAGCAGTTGCCCCAATAAAACATATTACCTCAACTACCTTGTCTCTGTAGAACTGTTTCGCAACTTTCTTTTTTTCCCATATGTGAATACCGGTGAAATGTAGTAAGCTGCTGCTGAAGCTGTATTTCATATTCAGTCCTGTGTCACTGAGGTAGGTCACCAGGAACAAGTCAGACTGGCAATCAAAAAAAAGAATAACACAGCAGAAGAATTTTCAGTTGGTTCCCCCCCGAGACCAGGTTTGCATTTTAGTTGAGCTTTCTGAGTCAGCTGGAAAATTCAGAAAGAAGTCATCTTCCCGCACCCCGTGTGTGTGACTGTTGCAGGCAAAGGTCTACCACATTATTATCTCCTAAAATTAGCTCACTCATTGGCAACCATCTCATTATGATAGTTGTCTGGGGGACTTTTATCACCCTGAGGTCTAAATTAAATCATTGCATCAATACTGAGGCCTAGTCCCACTTCCAGTGCCAATGCACTAACAAACTGGTTTTAAGCTGTGCAAATGGGTATTGTGGTATATGTAACTATGAAACTGTAAGGAGGTGTTTTGCCCCTGTAATAATAAGGTGGACTACCTAGTCTCCCTTCAGGGCAAGTCCTGTGAGAGGCACTATCTGGAGTGCAAGTTAGCTCAGGATGGAGAAAACTGAGAACTGTCTCTCATAAAGGCTTTGGGCTTGATTCCCCACTTCATATTTTCTCCGGCCTTGGTTTGTCTTTTGCCTTCATCTGAAATAGATGAACTGACTGAAATGATGGCCCAGACTCTGGTTCCTGATAAAGCTGCTGAAGTAACTTTTCCCCCTCTCCCAAGTAGTGGGCATGGCTGGGGAAAAAGGGGCATGGCCAGGAGCTGTAAGCCCCAGACAATACTCCCAGCTGTTGGAGCCCATGAAGGCCATAGGAAGTCAAGCATAAGATAGAGCAGCCTTGGCTTCTCTATCTTGTGCTAAGGACAAGTTCAGTGGCCCCAGGGTCAGGGCAACACAATGGTGGTTCACAACCACCTTTGCTTATCCTCCCACCCCCAAAGAGGTTGCACCAGGGGAGACAACTCAGATTCTCAAGATGTAGCCCAAACTGCTTATCTTTGTGTAAGAGACATAATAGCCATTTATCTTTCAAACCCAAACCTTGCCTATGGTTGTACAATATTTGACCATGGCGTAAACTAGGTTTGTTCAAATGTGAACCTTTTCTGACTTCAGGTCCTGCAAACCTATCGCAGCTGTTTCTCCCAAACACAATTTGTGAACTTGTTTCAGAGTAAACTTGGAAGCATTCTCACAGCTCTAATGAACAGCAAGATTTAAGTCATTAAGATTTTCCTCCGCCCCCATTCAAATCATCACCTGGAACTACTCCAGTGGTAATGAATCAAACAATTTACATACAGAGAAATAGAAACATCCGCATGTACTGAAACCCAAGACAAGAAAAATAGCATACTCCATAATCTAGCAAACCAGAACATCCTGAGCAAAGTCAGTTGTGTCACCACAAATGAAGAAAAGCACATAAATATCAATAGCAGGGATCCACTTCACAACAAGTCAGCCCAAAAAAGAAAAAAAAAAACCTTAGTTCATTATAAAATATATAACAAAAAATTAAATTTCAATATTTATTATTTTTACAGTTATGCCCAGAGGCCAAAATCAGAGAACAGGGCCCCATTGCACTAGGCAACATGCTAAAAATACAATAATTGCTTACAGGTTAATGACAAGATACAACATGTGGAGGAGGTCACAGTATGAGCATTTATAGAGTATTACCAAATTCAAAGCATTCAGAAATCATGAGCCAGGCCCTAAAATCATGAGGTTTAAAATATATAAATATGTTAGGGTCTTTTGGGGGAGGGGCTTCTGATTTCTGGGCCCTTAGGGTGCACTTTTGAAAGCTTTTCTCCAACTTTGACAGTACTGTACTCTGTGGGAATATGCAGTTCTACTAAAATTTAAATCGTTTACAAAATCAGGTCAATTTCACTACAATTTCATTTTGGAAAAAAAAGGGGGGGAAAGTTCTCATGATGGTGAAATGGGATGCTTTGTCAAACAAAACATTTTAATTTTTTTGTATTGAAATAACTTTTCATTTTGAATTTTTAGCATATATTGTATTATACATAAAAATCAAACCATTTTTTCAGTGTATGGAATGAAATGTTTTGAACAGCCCAAAACAGAGCATTTTGAGGGATTTTTACTATATGGAGAATTTCAAAAAGTTGAGTTTTCACTTTGATTTGGAATGAAGCCAAATTTTGAAATCTCAGAATTCTTTGTAAAACAGAAATTTTGTCCTCCGCACAGCTCTAAAAAACACCAAATACCATGAGACTAAGGCCAAAAAAATCACAAAAGTTGGCAACACTGTTCAATATTATTCTTCTCATGATTGCTGTTTTTATTGTGATAGCACCTTGAGGCACCAACTAGGAATCAAGATCTCCCCCCATTATTCTAGGTGTTATACCTGGCTGCAACATGAAATAACAAAAGACAGTTCTTGTGCCAGAGACTACAATGTTGGCAATAAATGTAAGAGTTATATAAGATAGTTAACCTTCTGGCTCACAATAAACAAGAAAGCAGATCAGCAGAGTGCTTAATGGGAAGGAGAAGGAGAGGCTTTCTTCTACATGCCTTCAGTTAAAATTCTGCCATTGTATCGACAGAAGGGTTAGGGCGATCTCCCTGTAAGTTACTTTGACGGGTGCTGTTGCTCCTCTTTCTTCTTTTTCACAATACTAGTCAATATATTCTCCATTCCCTCACCCCTTTTCACTGCAAACACATGCACCACTCACACCGTACACAGGAAGCTGGTTAGCAGGAGGCTTTGGTTCAATTACTGGCCACACATCTCTGAAACAAATCTTTCTGTAACTGTAGAGAAAAAGGGGCTGGCATTTTAATTTAAAGACCCTGCATTGTGCCTTGTGTTCAGTTAATATATCAAGTTTACAGGCTATCACTGCCAACAGCCATACTGGTACATTAATCTGGCATTAAGAAGCCATCACAAAAGAAATACTAGCCAAAGTGATGCTATAAGAAGTATCCTACAGATCTTGAATAATGCAACTGTTTCTTCCCACCTTCCAGATACAGCTCTTCCGGCTGGTAATCTCATTTTGCATTACATTGATCTGAGTTCATGGTGATGTGGTAGTACTTTATTTGCCAAATGAGATTATTTGTCCTTAGAGATAAACTGAAAATAGACGCAGTCACATGTATCCCCAAAGGGCCTCACTATCTGATGCACTTTGGACGAGTGGAGGAAGTTGGTGTCCTAGTTTTATGTCCTTTCCAGAAATCCTGCTTTGAGGAGTTGGCATCTCCACTCCTCCAGGAATGAGGTCATTGGGCCAGAACCCCAGCTGGTGTAACTAGGCATAGATCCATTGACTTCAGCAATCTTCACTCATGGATCTGGCTCACAGCTTCAGGCAGCCAGTCCTATCCGATAATAAAACCTCATTCCTGTAAGTGCTGCTTTCCCACACAGTGATGATGGTGTATAACTGAACTATCTCCTAGAGCTGGTCAGAATAATTTTGACATAACTTTTTTTTGGTTGGAATTTACCAGTTAGTTAAAATCCAAATATTCTGTGGGATCATGTCGATTTTGACAAAATTCTGCAGGCACCCAAGCAGCCTTCTGATGGAATCCTACCTGCCAAACAGGTTTTGAAACTTTGCTGGTTTCTTGCCAGCTTGCTTACCTGATGGGCTGCTGGAGAGGCTGGGCTTCTAGCCTCACAGGCCAAGCAGACAGCCTCTGGGCTAGGGCTGCCAGGTTCCTGGGTCTTTGGCAGCACACCATGTGCACTGCCCCACAGCCAAGGCTCCTAGGCTTTCAGACTTCTATTTTCCAGCAGAGCTGGGTGGAGAATGGTAATTCCATTTCATGAGGAATTTCATTATCATTCAGATTCTGAAATTGTTAAATTGTCCATGAAATGAAATGATCATTGGCCACCCAGCTCTACTATCTACTCTTTGTTACGACACACTGTACATCTGGCCATTTCTTTAGACACTGACACTACAACTAGCGTTAGTTGAAACTCAAAATTTCTGTTCCATGGAAAATTCTGACATTTTGAAATTTCCTTTTATCCTGAATTGGAACAAAAAGTTGAAATTTTGAAATTTCCTTCAAAAAAATTCTGAAAAAAATTTGCTTTGGAAATATTGAAATAGCCTCATTTATTTTTTTTTCTTTTTTGTTAAGGTCAAAGTGTTTCATTTCACCTTTATTATTTCAATACTCATATTATAATATATAAACAATAAAGTCAAAACAAAGCATTTCACTCTTATGAAAACAAAGTGCTTTGACCTTATCAAAATGAAATGTTTTGATGATTGTTCACCAAAAATGTCAGTGAAATAGATACAGTCCCATGAAATATTTCCATTTCACCTAATCAGCATTCTTCTATGGAATGCTGTTCCTTACGAAATTTTTTGAGCAGCTCTAATTAAAACTGTTTACACTAAATGTAAATCCAAAGCTAATGAGTGATTGCATGGTGATACCTGTGAAGTTCTGAAAATGAGAGTTGCTGAAACTGTAACGCCTATGATGAGTTTTGTTCATGTGGAACTCCACACAGCTATACATTATCAATACACACTTCCATAGGATCAACTCAGATTTGCCATAGGGTGCCATTACTATTGTCACAAAGCAAAGGCCCTGAGTTCTTAGGGCCCTGAAAGCAGGAAATAAACAGGACCTGAAACTATCTCAGAATTATGGCTAAAAAGGCAAGGCAGAACAATGGCTGGGAGAGGAAACATAGGCAGATAGATTTGCCCTATTGTACACAGCAGATCAGTGGCAGAGCCAGAAGAGAATTCACATCTCCAGCCCAGTGCTCAATCCACTAGAACACAGTGACTCTCAGAAAACACATTACTTTTGTTTAATATTTCATCTAGTTTCTGCAAATTCCTAACAACAAGCATTAGATGGCATATTTGTGTGAAGTGAGTAACTTGCAGAGTGAGAAGGAACAGCAACCTGATAGGGCCATCTTCCCTCTGGAAAATTATAGGGAAGTACAATAAATAACACTTTATATCACCTGGTGAATGCCAAAGGAAAAAGCATGTGTAGCAGGGATGGCTTAGCACTAGCCAGACAGAAAATGAACTTCAACTAAGGCAGGGAAATCCCCCATTTATTCCCTCCCCAGCGCATTCTTCAACCTGAACACTTTCCCCATTACAGTATTTCCTCTTGTCCAACTTAAGTGTTTACTGTTCTTCCTTTGTTAAAATTTTAAAGTGGGCTCTGAAGGAATTTGTAGAGCCAGAATTGTGAAACAATGTAATTCAGTCTCTGTGTAAAATGCCCTGTGTTTTAAGGATTCTCAAATGTTTTTATTTTCTCTGGCATTTCCCCCCATTGGAAATGTGCCAACAGTAGAAAAAAAATAAAATCAGAACAAGAATTTTCTTTCTTTTTTTTCTTTTCTTTTTTGACATTAAGTACCACAGTGTGGTTCCATTTAACCACTTTACTGGTAAGGATTGTTCATGCCTTATGTTTCTAATTAACAGCATTCCTTCTGTGAGAAAAATTTCACTACTGCATTCATAAAAGCCCCAAACTAACAGATACAACATGGCTTTGGTTTTGTTCTGCCATGCTAAAAGTCTGGCAAACAAGTTGCAAAACAGATTCAGAGACTCCAGTGGTGACATTTTTCCTTTTAACTATGAATGTTGCAAGAATGTATACCTTTATGAATTTGCATTTGTAAAAATTGGAGGATTCTTATTATGGGAGTCATTGTCAACTCCTTTTAAAACAATTTTAAAATTATTATAATTTGAAACCTCATTAAAATTAGTCTAATATAAAAATCACGTGGATTTGGGAGTAGTCTTCCAAACTGTTCCCAGCAAACATTAAATTGTTTTGTGTTTGGAGGCGGGGAAAAGCCACTTCCGGAAACAGGCAGTTGTAAACAGCCTTCTGGTAAAGATTAATGATAAAGCAATTATAACAGGATCCAAGGATATGGAAGAACTGAATATTTACTTTGATGTGAACTAAGAAATGGTCACTGATCATAAACAATGTGGATAAATCCAATATAATTTCTGTCAACCCAATAACCCCAGAATGGAAGAATTTTTGTAACTCTACTTACTTAATAAAAAGAAAAGGAGTACTTGTGGCACCTTAGAGACTAACAAATTTATTTGAGCATAAGCTTTCGTGAGCTACAGCTCACTTCATCGGATGCATGCAGTGGAAAATACAGTGGGGAGATTTTATATACACAGAGAACATGAAACAATGGATGTTACCATACACACTGTAATGAGAGTGATATATAAAATCTCCCCACTGTATTTTCCACTGCATGCATCCGATGAAGTGAGCTGTAGCTCACGAAAGCTTATGCTCAAATAAATTTATTCGTCTCTAAGGTGCCACAAGTACTCCTTTTCTTTTTGCAGATACAGACTAACACGGCTGCTACTCTGAAACCTACTTACTTAATACGAAGGCATGATGACCACAGGATACGTAGAATGAATATTATTGCAAAACCCAGACCCATTTAGTGTCAGTCTTTTCTGTTTTAAACTCTGTTCTTAGTTTTAACCTCTATTCTGAAGTTTATTTTTATTTAAAAATGGTAGTAATGCCTCTCACTTTGAAATACTACATCCAGTTGAGAATATTATGGGGGCAGAATTTTCAAAAGCAATCAGTTTTGGCCTAACTCTGACTTCAATAGGAGCAATGAGAATATAGTTGCACCAGTGTTGAACACTTTTGAAAAATCTACTCTAAATGTATATGTATTTCTTTTTTCTTTTATATAGCTTTCAAGTTTTTGGACATACACATTTGGCCCCCTGTGAAATGAAGGGAGGTATATAAAATACTAGAGTTGGTTGGAAAATGGTTTCTTTCCCTCCAGAAAATGTCAAGAAAAATGAACAAAATCCATTTTCATTGGAAATTTTCAACTTTTTGTTGAAAACCCAAAAACTCCAAACTTTTGGCCAAAAAGCAAATGTTTCCATTGCAAAAATCAAAACAAAATATTTAATTTTGGTTCATTGGGACAGCATGAATCAAAGTATTTCAAACCAATATTTGTCAATCCAAATTGAAATGTTTCATTTTGGTTAAATTCAACACCAAATTGCGTCCCCCTGCACTATTGCAGTGCCTTATGGGAGTTGTAGATCTGGTGCCTCATCCCAATGAGCAGGGCTCCAGGGATGAACTTCATGAATCACTTGCCTGTAGCTGACCCATTGTGATACATCATGGGAGTCACATTACTGAAGTAAATCATGGGAGACATAGTCTGGCCAGGGAGCCTGGTCCTTGGAGAAGAATGTAGGCATGAGGCATCTGAACTAAAACTCCCATGAGGCTCCATGATGGCTCAAACAGATACATCTTAATGATGAACTGAGCCAAAAAGAAACCGATTCAAGAATGTCAGAACATTTATTTTCAATTTAAAGTGTCAAAACATAAAGTTTCAACATTTCCAAATTGAAACTTTCAGTTTGGGTTTGGTATTCGACCAAAAACTGAAACTTTTTCAGTTGTCAGGTTTTTGGTTTTCTGATAAATTTTCTGGTGAAAGCAGACACGTCACAAAAACTTTCATTTTGTCAAAACCCGTTTTCTGTCAAGAAAATATTTAAATGGAAAATTTTCAACCAGTCCCAATAAAAGGTATTTATTGTTGCTGAGGGAGAGGGGGAATCCATTTAAAAAATAGTACTGGTGAAAAGACTAAAGCTCATATGGACTTCAAGTCAACTACAACAGCAGAGAGTGGACCAGGGACTGGATAAACTTGCAATAAATAGCTATACTTTTATTTAGCTTTTGTAGGCTACTGCATGCCTTTCAGCTGGGAGGAACTATAGCAGCGTGCAGAGCCTTAAAATAGCACTTCTGAGTCAAATGCATGTATCTGATGTTGAATACATTTGACCACATAACCCAGACCGAAGCTTTGCTAATACTAATAGGCTTGAGTAGGAAGAACTCAAACTGTGCCCATATTATTTAAGAAATAGCTGATAATTTGTTTTTCCTGTACTCAGTCAGCTTTAGTCATTAGCTCAACTTGCAGTTGCAAGAACTACTCTATATATCAGAACTTGTAGGAGCCTCCCCATGTTTCTGCTTTCTCTGGGTTGTCATTACATAGGTGTCATAATCTTTTGCTGTCTCATCTTGAGATAAATAATTGAAATGATATAAAATACCTTGACAGTCTTTTTAACATGACAACATATAAAAGTAACTCGATCATTCTTATGGAGCCTGAGTTGCTGAGCACCCGTACTCCCTGTAGACTTCAATAAGAATTAATGGTAACTCAGTATCTTGCAGGAAATGCTCAACACCTGGCTAGATCAAAACCTTGGTGAGCACTAATTGTTCTTATAAAAGAGTATAATTTGGAGCAAGTCAGTGAAGATCTATAACCCTGAATTGTTTCCTTGCTCCTCTCTAAAATCATACATCTTCCCCACTTGATTCTGTTGAATCGTGCTCTCCCACTGAGCTCAATGAGAGATTTTACTTTTGATTTCAATGTGGGTAAGGTGGGGTCCATCGTTTAACTGAATCCAAAATGGCATTTTCCTACGTAGAATACACTTCAGAATTTCAGTGGTAAGTGGCACAAAGGAGCTGCAGAGAAATAACCCAAATGAATAACAGTGGAAGCTGTTTTTATTTATAGAACTGCAAGTTCACTAGCACCTAATATGGTCAGTCATTGCAGGCCTGATCCTGCAAACGTTTACTCTCATGAGTAATCCTTATTCAATGAGTAGACTAATGGATGTCAATAGCCCTTATGCATGTGCATAGTGCTTGCAGGGTCACATCTTCAAACTACCATTGGCTATCTTCCCTGTAATCTCAAATATAAAATAAATATTATTTGAAATACCTAGTAAAGCCCCATCCTGCTTCCAGTGAGTTCAGCACAGGTTTTGTTACTGACTTCAATGGGAACAAGATTAGGTGGCCTTAGAACAAATCAAAGATTCAAGCCATTGCACTGAAGAAGGGTGGAGTAAACACAGTGAGGTTTTAAAATATTAAAATCCAAATAGATTGCTGGGGAAATATATATCCAGAATGTCTTGTTTTAGGATCTGCAGTGTTGTTGTAACCGTGTTTTTCCCAGGATACTAGAGACAAGGCCTATGGGGAAATTTTAGGATTATTAGCCAAGGAAAGAATCCAAATAAGCCATGCTGTACAGAGAAATGGTTAATTACTGCCCCATGTTTTACAAAATAGAGTTGCTTTTTATCAAATATTGTTTAAATTCTGTTTGTCCATTTTATACAATTTGCGTCGTAATTCCTTATATAGTTTTGTAGGTTTATGGTTTCAGTTATGGAGTTTTGTCGTTGCATAGTTAATAGTAGTAGTATCATTGAGCCTATACTCAAAGACCACACTCATCCACCAACTTTTCCTACAGGACAATACAATATCTCTCATGTGACATTATTCATTATTGTATGAAATAACCTATTTTTGCAACACCAAAATACATTCAGCAAAAATATTTTTACTTTAGAACCTGATCACCCTCCCCTGTGGAAAAACCCATGGGAGAGGGGTACAGGGAAAGAGGAAAGCTCTGCAGCCTTTCTTTGTTGGAGAACTGGGTTTGCCTCTTGTGCATGCCAGAGGTCTCCCCACAAATCCACAGGTCCTGTGAGGCCAGGGCCCTGCGCAGATGGTCTGCACACCTTCAGCAGTTTTGGCCCCATGCAGCTCTGATCCAACACCTTGGCAACATGCTGCAAGGGATTCCCTTGGCCACAGCTGCTCCTAATTCTGTATTCCCACAAGATATGGGTAGATCCACACACAGTAGGACATACATGAGGTCCATTGTGATCAAAATCTTGGCATGCCATACAGTGAAATACCTTGACTTTTGCAACTGGTATGATGATTGTAAATTACAGTTGGTTTGTTTGCACCAGGGGCAGTTAGAGTCTACATAAATGTGTAACCTCAAATTGGCTCAAAGTTTGCAGGGGAGTTGGGGAGCAAACACAGAAATCATCCCCATAACCTAGAGAAAGAAACAAAATGAGGGGAAAATATGCAAAGCACCCTTTGATCAGTCTCTTCGTACAGTGCTCATGCAGTACATACTGTTGATTAAAATCATGTGGACACCTATCAAGATTAAGTGATCCTTTTAAAAATGATAAAGACTAATATCAGGGCCTACCCTCCCCCTGTTCATAGGAGTTTTGCTGTTGACTTTAGTGAGAACAGGTGATTACGTTTCTCTTCATACTGAAATGAGTAACAAAGGCACAAAAACTCATGAATGTCTTGATCACTACTGCCAATTCCTCAACACTGGACTCATTCCTATTACGTGTGGATCACCGGGTAGAATGCAGACTTTCAAATCTCGGAATGTGTTGTAATATAGGGGCTGCAACTCTTATTCGTCTACGTAAATACTTACACAAGTAGTCCTAATTGGATGGGACTAGTAGTAGTGATATGTATACAATTTAATGCCAAAATTTATCTGAATACAAATTACACATTTGACCCCATAATGGACCAAATTCATCCCTAGTAAAATTCCACTGTAACTGATGGAGGAAATGAAGGAGGAATTTGATCCAATAAATTATTTGTGAGTTTATTAAATCCTGTAAAATTAATTTCTTAAATTAAAATAGAAGAAACATAATGGACCTGAGCCTTAATTATTCTAAGGCTCTTTTACATTATTCTGTCTGTGTAAAGGGACCTTAAAGTGACAGTAAATTACATTACAGAGCCAGAGCAATGTAAAAGGACCTTAGTGGAAATGAGATTCAGGCTCTATATACTTTGGCCTGGTTTCTGTTTCAGTGAAGTCAATGAAGCTTCTCTGAGAACAGTTTTAAGCTCTTTGTAATGGCAAATTTAAATTAGAGAATAGAGCTTGACAAGTCACAGACAGGGAAGAGAGTTAAAATCACTGATAGGAGATATATCACTCAGAGGAGTCACTAATTGTTTGCCCAGCTCTGGCAATATACTTGAATACATATATACTGGCTTCTGAAATTGATAGATAACATAGCAGCACTGCAGGATAACAGCACTTATTACCGAGCATCAGAAGGCTACTTAATCTTTAACAAACTGGAGTGGCGAAACCTTTCTATTTTATTGCTAAATTTATTACATTTTTTTCATGTAAAAGAGTTCTCATCCACAGCATCCTGCTCTTTTTAACCAGTCACCTGGCTTGCTTTTCACACTCAGCATCTACAAGAAAAACCAAAACCCAACTGGAGTCCAAGGACTGCCAGCGAAGCAGTGAGGAAAAGCAGGGGGAGAATGCACCTGGTTAGCTTTTGAAAACCACACCAATGCAACATTATGAGGCTTGAGACACAGCTGACTATTTCAACCCTTTATGGACTAATGCTCCTGAAATTGCCTTATTGTTCTGGTTTAATGATTTTATTGCATGGAAAAAATTCTCTCTTATGCTGAAAAGAATGAAGTTAGCTATTAACTTTAAGCCAATGTAAACCAGATGAGCTGTTAACACCTTAGCCATTGGATTAATTTACCTCCTTTGATTGTTTTCCAGCAAATTAGACTGTTACATATGGAACATCATTAAAAAGCCAGCATTTGCCAACAATGGCCACATGCTGCTATGTAAGCTACCAGAGTACCTCACTACTTAATATATTAAAATAAGTGTGCATACATTTTTTTAATTTGATTCACTTTGTCCTTGATAATTTTATTGCAGGAAAAAAAAACAGCTCAAGGCTACAGTAAGAATATATTTTGTCCAACATTTCCAACCAACACCTTTGAAAAGTTTGCCACTTGACTTCTTTTGCAAACCCCTCCACAAAAGTAACAGGCATGGAGCTGTAGAAAAATTAAATCAAATTCTGTTCTCAGCTACTCCATGCAATTTTACTGAAGTCAATGGGGTTGCACGGGTGTAAGGTAAAGTCTGACCCAAAGCCCCCTGCAGTCAAATGAAGGGATCTGGCCCTCCGAGAAGGGATATGGCCCTATATTAAATATCTTTTTAATTTTTTTTTTGGTATAAATACAAATAAAAATACAATACACCTTAATACAAAATTCACAGCCACAGACTGCTGAGTGAAACCAAAACTATGACTGTCATTTGGTTGATCATAACCAATCTTTGACATTTGCTTATAAGAGAAATTCATAAATTCAGGCAGGAGACTAGGATCCAGGAGGTCTGGGTTCTAGTCCCAACTTTACCAGGGACTCACAATGTGGGTTTAGGCCAAAGTTGTCATAGTTGGGTTGAGTAAAATTAGGTGCTTAAAATTAGCTCCCCAAATCCATATTTTGGCACCTAAATCCATGGCCTGGTTTTTACAGGTGTTATGTAAAGCAGTAGCACTTCTGAAAACCAGGTCATTTTATTAGGGGACCAAGATATGTATTTGGATGGCTAATTTTAATAAATGGCACCCACATTTTGTTCTTAGCTTATCTATACTTCAGGTTACCCACCTGTAAAACAGGAATAATAATGCCTACCACAAAGGAGGTATGTGCGGTTTAATAAATTGTTTGTAAGGTGCTTTTCAGAAGAAAGCCACGGGTAAGTATCAAGTGTTATTATAAAGGTTAAAATAGTTCATCAGCATTGAAAAACTATATATACGTGACAAGCTGAATAGGAAAATGCTTTGCAATGCCAAGAGCGGCTGGACTGTCTATGACTGCGTAAACATGCCACAAAGATCTTCCAGGTGTATAGTTTAGCGGCTGTTCCTATCTACCTTGTCTATCATAATAAATGTTAACACTAGCCCAGAGGCCACAAAATAAAACTGTCCCACACTGTTGTGCTATCTACTTCACTTTCATATGCACTTTCAGCATTTAATATATGATCCTGCAAACACTTGTGCATGTAACTTTATTTTAATGCCTCAAAACTCATGTGATTCTGGAGGGACCTCCAGGTCGATATCTGGTCTCTCTATTTAACCCTGACATGTAATATAACTTAACAACTAACTCCTCACAAGCTAGGTAACAAAATAAGGCACTGCTGGTTTTGCCTGGTGGTATGTTTGTTATATTCTGTCTCTTTAATCTTTGTGATGCAGTTCCAAAATAAAATCATATTTGGGGATAATGGTGGTAATCTTTTTCTGAAATATGGTTCACAACATCAAACCTGGACCTAGTGTTGGTGGGACTATGATTTTCAAGAGAGAAAGGAAGAAGAAGAAACATCATCAGTATCCTTTAACTGTTATGATGGTTTTCTCTTAACATTTATTGCAGCCTGCTATATCTGGGAAGTTAGTCATGTGGGGGTCACATTTTCGAAAACGCTCATGGTTAGATTTTTTTTTTTCAAGCACTCAGGACCCATGGTTGGGGCCAGGGTAAAGGCACAATTTAAGCCTAAAAATAAGGGCACATTTTCAAAAAATGCTCCACACCCAGCAGTTTCCACTGTGTCACATGCAGTCAGATTTTACAGAGGTATCATACCGAAAATGCTGGGTCCTAGCGTAAAATATGGCCACTTAGGGATTTGAGCTCTTTTGAAATCTGGCCCACATGTGGGCGCTGAGCACTTGAAAACTTGGCTGTATTTGCTGTTTGTTTATATTTATTTATAGTGCTTCTAGGCTCTCCTGTCCTGTTTACACAAGAGAAAAGCAAAATCATTGCAGTTACACAGGGCTCAATTGTGCAAATGTTCCTCATGCTCAGTAGTACCTTACACTGCAAATAGCCTCATTAATTTCCATTGGGCTGCTTATAGAGTAAGAATAGAAGAAAAGGGAAGAGCTGCCCCATGCAGCTGCCACCCTTTCTCTTGGATGTGGACCTTGCTACAGTTATGCCTGCCTTTGTCATCTTGAGGTTACATTGCTGGGCATTGCTACTGCCCCTCCTATAACCAGCAGGGGTGCTTGAACTGGGGCTCCCTAGCTATAAACAAGAGGGAACTGCTAACCGGGTATTTATTCATTTGGGGAACTGCTTTTTCCCCTTGGTCCTAGGGACCCGGGATTACAAACCATCCAGGCACTCTCCATAGCCCAGCACCTTCCCCTGGCTTGTGGGGAGAGGGTGAGCTGAATATTGGGTTTATTTCATTGTCCTCACATCTATCAGTGTGGGAGGGGCAGCCCTTTGTATTGTTGACCATTGCTTCCTGACCTGATCTTGAATGGGTTATAGTTTTGTGCAAACTATAATCTACCTGCTAAGCATGCTTATAGAAATAATAATGGAAGTTATTGGAGCTGTAACGATAAGTAGGATAACACAAATAACAGAGTTGTTAGGCTTTGCTATAGGAGAGTGACCTATTTTTATTATGCGCAGGAGATGCTGGCTTTTTAATTAGCTGAAGTAGGCCTAAGGATTGAACCCCAGCTCAGAAATTATCCACTGTCATGCTGAGAGATAAACAAGTCAGCCCAAAAGAACAGGTATACCGCATAACTGTAGAAGTAATTTGGATATAGGAGGCTGGGGGGTGGCACGCTTTTGCAATATGGTAATTATAGAGAGAGCCACATTGACAAAGATAAGCTGTTAAGGAATTGATTGAGGCAAATGTCAATGGTTGGAAGCCCAATATGTGCATCCATAATACCACACACAAACAAAGGATTGTCTTAAATTTGTTATGGGCCTGGAAATGGTGAAATATGCTCATAGATCTGAGTGGGTTACATAGCCTAAATGTATAAAAGACCTGGATATTTTCCAGCACTCTAGGATGCATCAGGTTCCAGAAAGGGCATCTATTGTATCATGTCCAACTCTTATGATGTTCTCTACTTACTTGTTCTTTCCATCTTTCATTTCTAATGGGCTCCATAAGGTTATAAGTATGTACTATGTCAGACTGTAAGTATGAACAATGCAGAAAACCAATTTAAATGTACTGATCTTATTCTTTACTTATGTGTATTGATTTTTCTATTATTTCAATTATGTCTGTATTACGTAAAGCTCAAAATTTCTGTGAGTGCATCACCCATATCATCATCTTAATTAACTCTAAGTTGCCACCTGAATAAAGAACCAGTGGCAGTACCAAGTGTACATTGCACCCCCATAAATACTTTTGCAATTGCAACAATCAATCAGGCTACACTGCATTGTTATGTGTATTATAATGTTTAATGTATAAACAGGGTGCCCAGAGTCCTGGCAGGTATCTAAACAGGCTATGATAAATCTAAATAAATCAATCACTCATGTTCCATACAGCGGTTCTTCCCCCCTCACTGTAACTTTTGCCTAAAGAAGCAAGATTACTTTTTACCTATTCATTTATCATGTGGCGACCATCCTATAAACAGTGAAATTAATGGTGCTCTAAGCAGCTTCAGTTTTCCCTGTTCTTCTCTGTGAACCCCTTCAGAGAGTGCTGCCCTCAGTGGTGGACCAATGTTGGGAAGAAACCATTGCCAGCCATGCTACCAGTGCTAGGAGAGTCTTGTGAGCTGTGCAAAGAGAGAGCCCCACTGCCTGGCAGGTGGGGGCCCAGAGGCTTCCTCCAGACCCTCACTCTCTTTTTGTTCCTGATATGACACAACAGGAGCTAGCACAGCCTGCTGGGTGGAATGTGATTGGCTGGGATTCTGTTTTGGAATAATAGAGGGATATATTCATGGCAACATCGCATACATGGCAATAAATAGCTTTTGCAGGTGTTTGACTTTAGAAATGGCTGAGCGTGAGTTTACTCCAGTGCCAGAGGTTCAACAAATCTGGGCACAGAGAACATGTGTTTTCCTCGGGAGGGTGCGAAAGTCCTATGCTAAGCCTTTCTCAGACAGATGTTGCACTGGAATCTCTGTAGGGAGTTTCTCTTCAGTCATCCATTAGAATTGAGAACAATTAGAGGAATGATGGCTTAAAGGTGGGTTCCAAAAAGGGAAGATTGTCCCAGGTCCCAGATGAAAAGCGCATGCCCTCTGTTAAATGTCACAGGAATAATGTATCAGAGCAGTGCTGCCAATAAGGATGTTAGGGTATTTGTGAGAGGGGATGTTTGATTCTCTCTAGGCTGTGATTGTTGTGTTCCACTCAGAGGGGATGCATTTTCTTAATATTCCAATGTGCACACTGCTTGAAGATTGAGACATGTAGGGCCAGATTTTGCCGGGTCCTAGCATAATGTGGAGCAGAGACTGGGATGGAAGGAGCTTTCCATTTCATCCTCCAGGTAAGGACCAAATATCATAAAAGCCTCCGTGCCTGAAGGATTACAGGGACTGCTCTACCCTTGAACTCCAAGGGTGCATATCACCCCAAGGAGGCCACCTCCTGATTCAGGTGCATAATTCCACACTGCCCACTGGATGGGCCAGTGCTTATTTGATGGGGGGATTGTGTTTCCTGCAGCTATGAAAACAAAGAGGAGTTTGTGTAAAAGCTAAACAGCCTACGTTAGAATATCATGATTGCCACAGACAATCAGATAACGTGCGTCAGGATTTAGTCTCAGAAACTGGATGATATAAACATGTTTAATTTTCCATTACTCTAGACAACTCACAGAACTTGGAGTTATTATATACAAGCAAAAGACTGCACAGTGCCTGGTTATCAAGGTGCTAAATACCTCCAGGGCTGCTAGTGTTGGTAGAACTAGAATGAACTTGTTAAATATTCACTGTACTTCTTAGCCCTGGTCTACACTAGGAGTTGAGGTCGAATTTAGCAGCGTTAAATCGATTTAACCCTGCACTCATCCACATGATGAAGCCCTTTTTTTTTTTTTTTGACTTAAAGGGCTCTTAAAATTGATTTCCTTACTCCACCCCCGACAAGGGGATTACCGCTGAAATCGGCCTTGCCGGGTCGAATTTGGGGTACTGTGGACGCAATTAGATGGTATTGGCCTCCGGGAGCTATCCCAGAGTGCTCTATTGCGACTGCTCTGAACAGCACTCTCAACTCAGATGCACTGGCCAGGTAGACAGGAAAAGGCCCACAAACTTTTGAATTTCAATTTCCTGTTTGCATGGTCACCTGCAGCTTGCCACGCTGGCCAGAGCTCATCAGCAGAGGTGACCATGATGGAGTCCCAGAATCGCAAAAGAGCTCCAGCATGGACCGAATGGGAGGTACGGGATCGGATCGCTGTATGGGGAGCTGAATCCGTGCTATCAGAACTCCGATCCAGTTTTCGAAATGTCAGAACATTTGTCAAAATCTCCCAGGGCATGAAGGACAGAGGCCATAACAGGGACCCGAAGCAGTGCCGCGTGAAACTTAAGGAGCTGAGGCAAGCCTACCGGAAAACCAGAGAGGCAAACGGCCGCGCCGGGTGAGAGCCCCAAACATGCCGCTTCTATGATGACCTGCATGCCATTTTAGGGGGTTCAGCCACTACTACCCCAGCCGTGTTGTCTGACTCCTTCAATGGAGATGGAGGCAACACAGAAGCAGATTTTGGGGACGAGGAAGATAGCTTACAGCAAGCAAGTGGAGAAACCGGTTTTCCTGACAGCCAAGAACTGTTTCTCACCCTGGACCTGGAGCCAGTACCCCCCGAACCCACCCAAGGCTGCCTCCCGGACCCGCCAGGCAGAGAAGGGACCTCTGGTGAGTGTACCTTTTAAAATACTATACATGGTTTAAAAGCAAGCATGTTTAATGATTAATTTGCCCTGGCATTTGCGGCTCTCCTGGACGTACTCCCAAAGCCTTTGCAAAAGGTTTCAGAGCAGGGCAGCCTTATTCCGTTCACCATGGTAGGACACTTTACCACAACAGGCCAGTAGCACGTACTCAGGAATCACTGTAGAACAAAGCATTGCAGTGTATGTTTGCTGGCATTCAAACAACATCCGTTCTTTATCTCTCTGTGTTATCCTCAGGAGAGTGATATCATTCATGGTCACTTGGTTGAAATAGGGTGCTTTTCTTAAGGGGACATTCAGAGGTGCCCGTTCCTGCTGGGCTGTTTGCCTGTGGCTGAACAGAAATGTTCCCCGCTGTTAGCCACGGAGAGGGGTGAGGGGCTAGCCACGTGGTGGGGGGAGGCAAAATACGATCTTGGAACGAAAGCACATGTGCTGTGTATGTAATGTTAACAGCAAGGTTTACCATGAAAGAGTGTACCCATTGTTCTATAAAATGTGTCTTTTTAAATACCACTGTCCCTTTTTTTTCCTCCACCAGCTGCATGTGTTTCAAGGATCACAGGATCTTCTCCTTCCCAGAGGCTAGTGAAGATTAGAAGGCGAAAAAAACGCACTCGTGATGAAATATTCTCTGAGCTCATGCTGTCCTCCCACACTGACAGAGCACAGATGAATGCGTGGAGGCAGACAATGTCAGAGTGCAGGAAAGCACAAAATGCCCGGGAGGAGAGGTGGTGGGCTGAGGAGAGTAAGTGGAGGACTGAAGAAAAGGCTGAAGCTGAAAGGTGGCGGCAGCGTGATGAGAGGAGGCAGGATTCAATGCTGAGGCTGCTGGAGGATCAAACTAATGCGCTCCAGCGTATGGTTGAGCTGCAGGAAAGGCAGCAGGAGCACAGACGGCCTGTGTAACCAACCGCCCTCCTCCCCAAGTTCCATAGCCTCCTCACCCAGATGCCCAAGAACGTGGAGGGGGGGCCTCCGGCCACCCAGCCACTCCACCCCAGAGGATTACCCAAGCAACAAAAGGCTGGCATTCAATACATTTTAAAGTTTTAAACTTTTGAAGTGCTGTGTGTCCTTGTCCTTCCCTCCTCCACCACCCCTCCTGGTGCTTCTCTCCTCCATCACCCCTCCCAGACTACCTTGGCAGTTATCCCCTATTTGTGTGATGAATTAATAAAGAATGCATGAATGTAAAGCAACAATGACTTTATTGCCTCTGCAAGCGGTGATCGAAGGGAGGAGGGGAGGGTGCTTAGCTCACAGGGAAGTAGAGTGAACCAAGGGGCGGGGGGTTTCATCAAGGAGAAACAAACAGAACTTTCACACTGTCACCTGGCCAGTCATGAAAATGGTCTTCAAAGCTTCTCTGATGCACACCGCACCCTCCTGTACTCTTCTAACCGCCCTGGTGTCTGGCTGCGCATAACCAGCAGCCAGGCGATTTGCCTCAACGTCCCACCGCACCATAAATGTCTCCCCCTTACTCTCACAGATATTGTGGAGCGCACAGCAAGCAGTAATAACAGTGGGAATATTGGTTTCGCTGAGGTCTAACCGAGTCAGTAAACTGCTCCAGCATGTGTTTAAACGTCCAAATGCACATTCTACCACCATTCTGCACTTGCTCAGCCTGTAGTTGAACAGCTCCTGACTACTGTCCAGGCTGCCTGTGTCTGGCTTCATGAGCCGTGGCATTAAGGGGTAGGCTGGGTCCCCAAGGATAACTATAGGCATTTCAACAGCCCCAACGGTTATTTTCTGGTCTGGGAATAAAGTCCCTTCCTGCAGCTTTTGAAACAGACCAGAGTTCCTGAAGATGTGAGCGTCATGTACCTTTCCCAGCCATCCCACGTTGATGTTGGTGAAACATCCCTTGTGATCCACCAGAGCTTGCAGCACTATTGAAAAGTACCCCTTGCGGTTTATGTACTCGCTGGCTTGGTGCTCTGGTGCCAAGATAGGGATATGGGTTCCGTCTATGGCCCCACCACAGTTAGGGAATCCCATTGCAGCAAAGCCATCCACTATGACCTGCACGTTTCCCAGAGTCACTACCCTTGATATCAGCAGATCTTTGATTGCGTTGGCTACTTGCATCACAGCAGCCCCCACAGAAGATTTGCCCACTCCAAATTGATTCCCGACTGACCGGTTGCTGTCTGGCGTTGCAAGCTTCCACAGGGCTATTGCCACTCACTTCTCAACTGTGAGGGCTGCTCTCATCTTGGTATTCTGGTGCTTCAGGGCAGGGGAAAGCAAGTCACAAAGTTCCATGAAAGTGCCCTTACGCATGCGAAAGTTTCGCAGCCACTGGGAATCATCCCAGAACCGCAACACTATGCGGTCCCACCACTCTGTGCTTGTTTCCCGGGCCCAGAATCGGCGTTCCACGGCATGAACCTGCCCCATTAGCACCATGATGCCTGCATTGCCAGGGCCCATGCTTTGAGAGAGTCTGTGTCCATGTCCTCATCACTCTCGTCACCACGCTGACATCGCCTACTCGCCCGGTTTCGCTTTGCCAGGTTCTGGTGCTGCATGTACTGCTGGATAATGTGTGTGGTGTTTAATGTGCTCCTAATTGCCAAAGTGAGCTGAGCGGGATCCATGCTTGCCGTGGTGTGGCGTTTGCACAGAAAAAAGGTGCGGAACAATTGTCTGCCGTTGCTCTGACAGAGGGACATGGCTTACAGGGTTGGCTTACAGGGAATTAAAATCAACAAAGGGGGTGGCTTTACATTAAGGAGAAACAAAAACAACTGTTGTACAGAATGGCCCCCTCAGGGATTGAACTCAAAACCCTGGGTTTAGCAGGCCAATGCTCAACCCACTAAGCTATCCCTCCTTGTATTTCAGGAAGGACTTCATGGAGGGAGGGAGGGAGGGAAGGAGGGAGGAAGGAAGGAAGGAGCAAATGAATACAAAACAAATCTGGTCTATTTCTTGTTTTGATCCACTCCATCTATCTTTTACATCTTTGGCTGGCAGCAGACGGTGCAGAAGGACTGCAAGCCATCCACATCTCTTGGCTGCTCGGCAGAAGATGGTACAATAGGACTGCTAGCCATCCTCATCTCCTGCCTGCTCACCATAAGATGGTACAATAGGACTGCCTGCAGGACTAAAGAGAATGACCTGGTTGAGTCACTCATAATTTAGTCTCTGCACCCATGTCTGCCCAGGCGCTCCTGACCGACGTGACCAGGAGCACCTCAGACATGACAATGACGGCTACCAGTCCTATTGTACCATCTGCTGCCACAAGGCAATGGGTTGCTGCTGCTGTGTAGCAATGCAGTACCACGTCTGCCAGCACCCAGGAGACATACGGTGACAGTGAGCTGAGTGGGCTCCATGCTTGCCGTGGCATGGCGTCTGCACAGGTAACTCAGGAAAAAAGGCGCGAAACGATTGTCTGCTGTTGCTTTCACAGAGGGAGGGAGGGAAGGAGGGCCTGATGACATGTACCCAGAACCACCCACGACAATGTTTTTTGCCCTATCAGGCATTGGGATCTGAACCCAGAATTCCAATGGGCAGTGGAGACTGCGGGAACTGTGGGATAGCTACCCACAGTGCAACACTCTGGAAGTGGACACTAGCCTCGGTACTGTGGAAGCAGTCCACCGAGTTAATGCACTTAATGCACTTAGAGCATTTTGTATGGGGTCACACACAATTGACTATATAAAAACGATTTCTAAAAAACCGACTTCTATAAATTCGACCTAATTTTGTAGTGTAGACATACGGGGGGCTCCACCTTAGCCAATCACAAGTTAGGAAATAGGAACACTTTCAGTTAAGGTGAAATTCACCTCTCCCTGTAATAAAAGCCCAAGTAACTGGCCTTTGGAAGAGGGTCCCAGCAAGGGTCATGGATACAGAATAACAATCACCCTGCAACCTAATCTGCAGCACCTTCCCTTGGCAGCTGCTATTCCAGCCTGCTGTGCTTCTACACCCTTCTCCAACAGTCATCTTCCTCTTTGCTCATTCTGGGTCTACACAGGGTCCGCCTCCATAATGCACAAGCAGTGCAGAGGCCCATCTGCATAGACACTCCTTTGACAGTGAGGGTAATGAACCACTGGAACAATTTACCAAGGGTTGTGCTGGAATCTCCATCACTGGCAATTTTTAAATCAAGATTGGATGGATTTCTAACATATGCTCTAGAAATTATTTTGGGGGAGGTCTACGACCTGTTATAGAGGTGGTCAGACTAGATCAGTGGTTTTCAAACTTTTTTCCTCGTGACACAGTTGAAGAAAATTGTTGATGCCTGTGACCCAACATAATTATATCTTTTGACTAGAGTTTTCATAAAATCATAATACTGCAATATAGTCCAGCTTAACCCACTTTACATAACTAACACTAGACACTAGCCTTAGTAAGCGCATGGTAAGGAGTCTGGGAAGTGGCCCAGAGCAGGGCAGAGGGAGAGGTGTGGGGGGTGAGGGGTGCAGGGTGGGGCCGGGGATGAGGGGTTCAGGATGCAGGAGAGGGATCAGGGCTGGGGCAGAGGGTTGGGATGCGGGAGGGTGAGGGCTCTGGCTGGGGGCATGGGCTCTGGGGTGGGGCTGGGGATGAGGAGTTTGGGGTGCAGGCAGGCTGCCCCAGGGCTGGGGCCAGAGGACTCCCCTCAGCCCTCTCCCTGCTAACAGCAGTTAGCTCCTGGGGGAGGGGGCTCTCTGTCTTGCCCTGCCGGCAGGCAGCATGGAGCTGCAGGGGAAGGGTCCCTCTGTCCCCGCCAGCAGCAGCGAGTTCCGGGGCCAGGAGAGAGGCCCACAGCAGCCCTGCAAGCCGCAACTTGCTCCCCTCCCCCGTTCCCGCCCACCCCCCCCGTCTCCAAGTCCCTGCTGCGTGGCCCTTTAGATCGTGATAATTTGGAACATCAAGGCAGCCCAGTGCCCAACATTCCGCGACCCGGACTTTGAAAACCACTGGACTAGATGATCACAGTGGTTCCTTTTGGCCATCCTTGAAGAGACAAAGATTCATGAATTTGCTGAATTCTGTGAGACTCCCCATGGAAGATGGGTGCCGGACTCAGTCCCTCAGAATTCAGTTGGACACAGACAGTCCATAGTAAGGAGCCATACAGGACTGCACTGCCTCAAATGGAGCAACAGGAAGCATTCTGGAGAATGCCTCTTGGAGCCTCCAGGTGCACAGAGGATGTGTGCCCATCGCTACATCCCTTTGTGTGGAGCACCGTACTCCCCATACACAGCTGGACAGCTTTCTTGGCTAGTGCATATAGGAAAGCAAAGTCAGGGCCGCACCTCCTCCCATCCCCCTCTGGGGAAATGTGGCCTGAAGTGGAGTAGGGATTCCCATGTGCAGGGACTGACCTTGCCCTTATATAGGACATTGGATGGGTGGGTGAGGAAAGGTCCTTACCCTACCACCCATTCTGCACATCTCTGTAAGGGCCAGCACAATCTGGCTCTTAGAGAAAATATGTAGGAAAATATCCAGATTGTTTATTGCATGTAAGTTATATAACCCGCTCAGATCTATGACCATATTTGACTATTTCCATGACCATACCAAACTCAGGACAGCTCTTTGTTTGTGTATGGTATTACAGATAACCATACCTAGGCTTCCAATCATTGATGTATGCTGTTTGCTTCAATCAATTTTTTAATAATTTCTTAACCATATTGACACAGATAAATTGTTATCTCTATAGTGACCATATTGCAAAAGCTTCCTATTTCCAAATTACTTCTTCAGTTATGCAGTGTACCTGTTCTTTTGTGATTACTTGTCTATCTCTCAGCATGAGAGGGGAGAATGAGCTTGTACCTGGTCTGCCAATGTCACATCCCCTGCAAGACTTGTTACCCTGTGAAAGAAAGATATTAGGTTGGTTTGACATGATCTGGTCTTGTAAAATCCACGTTGACCATTACTTATCACCTTGTTATCTTCAAGATGCTTACAAATTGATTATTTGCTACATTATTTTTCCAGATACAAAAGTTAAGCTGACTGGTCCATAATTCCATGGGTTGTCCTCATTTCCTTTTTCTTTTCCTTTGGGATCTCTCCCATCCTCCACAAGTTCTCAGAGATAATCACTAATGGCTCAGAGATTACTTCAGCCAATTCCTTAAATATTCTAGGATGCATTATGTCAGTCCCTGCTGACTTGACGACATCTAACTCGTATCTTGTTCTTTTCCTATTTTAGCCACAGATCTTATGTTAGTCATACGGTCACTGCTAACCTTTCTGATGAAAACTGAAACAAATAAAGGCAAACACTTTGGTCATTGCTGTACTGTCTGTTATTGTCTTCCCCTCCTCATTGAGTAATGGGCCAACCCTGGCCTTGGTCTTCCTCTTGCTTCCAATATATATGTAAAATGTTTTCCTGTTACCTTTTTTGTCCCTAGCTAGCTAGTTTAATCTCTTTTTTGGTGTGTGTTTGGGGTTTTGACTTGATCTTGCTAATTTTGTCCCTATGTGCTTGTGCTGGTTTTTATATTCATCCTTTGTAACTTGACCTAGCTTCCACTTTTTGTATAACTCTTTTTTGAGTTTCGGGTTGTTGAAGATCTCCTGGTTAAGCCAGAGTGGTCTGTTACCATACTTCCTATCTTTCCAATGCATTGGGATAGTTTGCTTTGGTTCTCTGTCTCTTTAAAAAACTTCCAACTCTCTTGAACTCTTTTTTCCCTTAGACTTGCTTCCCATGGAATTGTACCTACCGAATTCCTGAGTTTGCTAAAGTTTGCCTTCTTGAAGCCCATTGGCTTTATTCTGCTGTTTTCCTTCTATCATTCCTTAGAATTGTTAACTCTATCATTTCTTGATCACTTTCACCTAAGATGCCTTCCACCTTCAAATTCTCAACCTGTTCCTCCTTATTTGTCAGAATCAAATCTAGAACCTCTCCCCTCGTCACTTTCTCCACCTTTTGTAATAAAAAGTTGTCTCCAATGCGTTCCAAAACCTCGTTGGATAATCTGTGACCTGCTGCATTATTTTTCCCAACAGATGTCTGGGGTAACTGAAGTCCCCCATCACCACCAAGTCCTGTGCTTTGGACAATTTTGTTAGTTGTTTGAAAACACCCTCATCCACCTCTTCTTCCTGGTTAGTTCACTACAGTAGACACCTACCATGACATCACCCTTGTTTTTTACCCCTTTTATCCTCATCCAGAAATTTTCAGCAGGTCTGCTTCCCATTTCTATCTCTACCTTAGTGGAAGTGTATGAGCCTGATATACAAGACATCTCCTCCTCACTTTTTCCCTGGCCTGTCCTTCCTGAACAAGCTGTACCCTTATATACCAATATAGTAGTCGTGAATTATCCCTCCAACTCTCTGTGGGAGGCAGGGGAAAAAAGTGATTGCAGATTTTTTTTATTTAATCCATAAACTTGTTTTAGTAACTGAACTTGGTTTCACATGTTCTGGGATGCGTCATGTTATTTCTTGCCACAATGGATTGCGCAAGTCATATGGATCAGATATAAAGTGAAGTGACTGCCTCTGTTATGTGTAACAGGCCTTATCTCCAGGGGCTGTCCTGACATTTACAAGATAATGGGCTTCAATCATGGTATTAAATTGCTGAAAATAAAAGCAACATTCCAAAGGGTACCATTTTTTTGGAACTAATGAAACCTCAAGGGTAATAATAGAGCCTACAGCCTACTCCAGGAGCCTCCAATTATTAGCTCGTAGCCTGGAGTTGTGATTATTAATATTAGCACTCTTCTCTTAGATTTGAAAGGAGGATACCACCTAGAAACTAACGGGTCTTTGACACACCCTCAAGGCACCTACCAGCGAGAACTCTCTTTCTGCTCTGATAGGATCCAGTGAAAAACACAGGTAAGGAAACTCCCCACCCCCGTGCATCACAGAAGAGGTGTTCATGGAGCCTGCCTATATTGCCATGCAGAAGCACAGTGAGAATTCACGAAGGTCAAATCTCACAGTGAGGGAGCAGCAGTAGCACCCCCCAGGCCACCTGTGGGTTGATGTGCTCTGAAACACTTGGTGAGGTTGAGAGCTCCTTTCTTCAACTCTGCTGTGCTTTGGATCATTTTCCTGGGGGAAAAGCCATTTTTGCTCAGGTGCTGCTCCACTTCTCATGCTTTAGTTCACTCTGAGGCAAGTGCTGCTGTGGACAGAGTTGCATGCGACACTCCACGTATGATATTTGCCATACTTGGTGCCCCCCTGCATCACATATTTAAAGGTGTCTGCCCAGTTTTAAAAACACATAAAAACCAGACACCAAAATCTGGCAGCAGCAGCTCTAAAGGGCCACGCAGCAGGGACCTGGAGAGGAGGGAGGTGGGGGGTGGATGGGAACTGGGGAGGGGAGCAAGTTGGGGCTTGCAGAACTGTTGCAGGCCTCTCCCCTGGCCCCGGAGCTCGCTGCTGCTGGTGGGGAGAGAGGGACCCTTCCCCTGGGGCCCCATGCTCCGCGCTGCCTGCTGGCAGGAAGAGGGCTGGGGGGAGTCCTCTGGCCCCAGTCCTGGGGCAGACTGCCTGCACCCCAAACTCCTCATCTCCAGCCCCACCCCAGAGCCTGCACCCCCAGCCAGAGCCCTCACCCCCCCAAACATCCTAATCCTCTGCCCCAGTCCTGAGCCCCCTCCTGCACCCTGAACCCCTCATCCACGGCCCCACCCTGCACCTCTCTCTCTGCCCTACCCTGGGCCACCTCCCACACTCCTTACCATTGGCTTACTAAGGCTAGTGTCTAGTGTTAGTTATATAAAGTGGGTTAAGCTGGACTGTATTGAAGTATTATGATTTTATGAAAACTGTAGGCAAAAGATATAATTATGTTGCGTCACAGGCATCAACAATTTTCTTCAACTGGGTCACAAGGAAAAAAGTTCGAAAACCACTGCCAAGGATCTAAACTGCCAACTGGAATTCAGTGACAAATGTCACTGTCCTTTTCAAAGGATTGAATTAAATGAGTCAGCATTGCAGCTCGGTGTAAGCTACACAAAAAGCCACTTCCAGCAGAAATAACCATACAGCTGTAAGGCAATGACTCCCTTCTGCCACTACTTCTGCCCCTCACCATTTCCCCTGAAATCTGTGAAGCAAACTCCAACTGCAGGGTTTCTGTGTGGAACAAAGGAGGGAGGCTATAGAGTCGCAAAGACAGCATAACCCCTTCCACCTCGGCAATGGAGAGATCCATGCACAGTGTGTCCTCTGTGAGCCTTGATGGGATCATCTGGATACAAGCAAGCAGCTGCTCGATTGAAATGTAGGACCCAAAAGCTCTGCAAGTCCTAGCTTTATGGGGAAACATGGGTGATATGGTAGGGATTTCCAATTCCTATTTAACACCCCTTGAAAACAGCAGAACCTTAAGTCCCTCTTCTCAGCCAGGTTGCCCATTCAAAACACTTATACATCCCTTCAATGCCATGTCTCAGCTGGGAACTGGAGGAAAACATATCTGGCATTCATCCAACGCCTATTTAATGGCAACAATTAATCCTAAACTTTTTGCTGGTTTATAAAAGAGATAAAACAGAACATAAAACAAAACAAAAATAGCTAACAAACAAAGCAGCCATGGAAGGTGCTTTAAGGCCCCAGTTTACCAATGGACTTAAGTATATGTCTAACTTTAAGCATGCAAATAGTACGTTGGCTCAAAGTTGGGCATGAGCTGAATTGGGGTTTAGTTCCCTTTAATGTCTAAACCCTCACTGACGTCACTCATGAGATAGCCTTTACTCACGTTGCCCAGAAGTTAATGTGTTATTCACTGGCCTTTGGCTGAGTGTATGACCCAGAATGTGGCTGGAAAAATCATTACTGCTTCAGGATTTTCATCTTCAAAGGCATTCCTAATAGGGATAGATTCCCTTCTTTTATTCTTTTTATTTTGAGCTTAAACCCAGAAACAACAGCAGTTTGTAGTTTTAATTATTTATTTAGTTAGTTTGTTAAAGCAAATTAAAAGTTTCTTCACTGATATGTCTGATCGTAATGGCTATAAAGGAATCAGTACGTTATCTGAGTACCCTCATATTTTCAAGGTCCCTCATGATTTATTGAATAACAGCACAGTTAGTTCCTTTAAATCTATCAAGCAGACAGAATATTGCTAAATGCTATTTTACTACATAATAACTGACAGAGGAGATTGAGTATGAAGTCCTATAGCATCCAAAGCTTTCTCATAGTGTCATTAAACCATAAACATTAATTTCAGATGTTTTTCCTGGATTTCTTTAAAATATGGTTATTGAATTTTTCAACTCATAAATCAACAGTACAAGCCTAAAACTCATAAAACAAGCATATGTTGATGCAGAGATCAAAACGGTTCCTATAATAACCATATTTGATAAAATTCACTCAGTTCTCTGTTACCCACCATAAAGAAAAAGTGAAGTCGTGTATGTGCAATAGAGAAATTATGTTAATATACAAAGTCCATAAATTAAAGAGAGAAATTTTGACTGATATGAGCACAGAACTTTGGAAGCATACAGCTCTTTGTATGTTTTTATGACCCTCTTTTCTTTCTTTGTGAAGAGCTGGTCATGCACTCATTAAATAAATATTGCTGAGGAAAATCAAGTACTATGTCAGATACTCAATTCTGGAGACTGCCACTGAGTTTTGCCAGACTGAACAGCCAAATACAACTGGGTAAGCTGAATAATTAGGCTGGAACTATATACGTGGTTTTGCAACCCTACAAAGACTACATGTGGGAGCTCTATGCTGTTGAAAAGGCTAAATTTCCAGTTGCTTACCAATGCAACCCAGACACTGTTTCTAGCACAGGCCGACTTTAAAACCATGGTATTTTTATGTATACCCCAGCTTTTTGAGGTAATTTTTGAGGCATTTTACATGTTTTAAGTTAAAATTTTTCTCTCCACGTGAATCCTGCCCAATCAGACTCATGGTAACTGTGGCAGTTGGCCTTAAAAGCAGAAGGGTACAAGAAATAGTCCCAATACAGTTTTTAAAAATGCTTTAAACCATTTTCTAAAATAGTCTTTTCAGTAACTTACCTGTCTTCTACAGAATGTAGGATAGTGTCCTCTGATATGAGTATTTGACTGTTTATTTATTATTAGCAGGAGGAAAGGGCTGATGGATCTAGGTGCTAGGCCCCAGCAAGGAGATGTTTGTGGAGGAAAGAGCCAAGCCCAACAGGGAGATAATGGGGAACTAAGGCCAGTTCTCTTCCTCCCCCTCCCAAAGCTGCTCTGGCGGCTACCGTGTGTTCCCAGTACAGTGTTGGGTGCTGCTACTGCTTCTTTGCTATTTGCAGGCTGCCAGAATTTTCCCTGAGACTCACAAGCACGAGTTGAATAGAATATCATGTGGTAAAGAAAAGGCACTTCTACAGCCTGAGGTCTGGTGGGAGAGCTTCTCAAAGAAAAGCCACAGTAATTGTTTATCATGCAAAATGTTAACAAAGTAAACATAGCCGTTGTTCCCTAGAGAGAGAGATTTCAACCTATATCTCATAAGGTAAAATTCGTCATGAATGATTTATTTAAAAGAAGTCTCTTGTGCCTTTAAACATGTACTGACAAGTTGCATGTGCCATTAAAACATTTGTTTCAAACATGCTGGTAAATGACTAACTGTCGTTAATGTATTACTACCAAGTCATTAGTGTTATAACTTTTAAAATGAAACTGCTGTTTAACTAGAATACTCATTACATTTAATTTTAAGACTGAGCAGGGCAGAAACCTCCATTCCCCATTTGTGATTTATATTATGCTATGCTGATAACAAGTCATCCCCTATATCTCTGTGAATGGAGAGAGCCAGTACAGTCTAATGGAAATGTTTCCTCAAAAGTCACCCAAAAGCATTATGCTCACTATTAAAGGGCCTAAGCCAAAGCACTTTTAGGCCAATGGGAGTCTGTCCATTGATTTTAATGGGTTATGGATCAGGAACAGAAAGATTTAATTCCTCTTTTGTGAAAAGCACTCCCTTTAATGAAATCAAGCCAGCAAAAGAGGGCCTCATTTTTCATTTGTAGTAAGAGTGGTGAATAGAAATGTACCAAGATGAGTACATTGTCATCAGACAGGTGTATACTCATATAACTACTATTCATTTGCCTATCCACTAATTGTGAAAGTTGACTGTCTTTCTATACATTTCTACTAACCTGTTCTGTTTCCTGCTTACTTCACATTGATAGTGCTATCGCTGTGGTCCTAGAACGAAATACCAGGTGGTTCATACTGGTACCCTAACTGGTTAAGATTCAGAACCACTTTGCAGAAACTTTGCAGTCACATGTGTAAAGCCCTACATGCTGTGTGTCCATTAAACTTTACCCAGCGAAGGGGTGTAAACAGGCACTGTCTGTTACAGTTTTATGTATTGTTGCTTGTTTCCTACCATGTAGAGGATGGTCTTGTGGCTTCAGCACAGGACTCAGAGTCCAGAGAACAAACTTCTACCTCCAGCTCTGCCATGGAATGATATTGCACAAGTTACTTAAATGTTCTGTCTCAGTGTACCAGATGTAAAAAAGGGAACATGTAGAGGTGTTTGAAAAAGAGGAAAAGTACCTTGCAGAGAATGGCTGATCTTCCACTTCTATCTGAGAGAGCTCTCCTCCAGTACAGGTAAACAAGGCCTGTGTTTTGGGAGTTGAAGGACCAGAGTGCTAGTCTTATGTCCTCTTGGCTGTTGAGAGTGCATGACTCTTGCCTAGTGACAGTGTCTGCTGCATGAATCACTTGGAATAATTATAATATTCAGCTTCTTGTGTGAGTGGAAGTCTTTCTATACTCTGTTCCCCTCCACACTTGCACAGCAACACAGCATTTCATGTTAAGTATCCTCATAATGCACTTGGAAACCAGTTTTCTACTTTTTCAGCACTAGCAGGACATAGGAGTTCTTTGACATTGTGCCAGGACATCAATAAAAGATGAATTTGTATTTTACCATGCAATAAACTTCAGAGGTTAAGAGAAGACTTCTCCAGAAATGTATCACCTGCTTCCAGTCAGGTCCTTTCCTTCAGTCAGTCATCATACACCTATAGGTCTTTTCACTATTTTCTCTCCGGTTATATACAGGACTTCACAACTAGAAAAGATGCCTACCAATTGTCTGCTGACTGTCACTCTAATATTCAAGGTTACTCTGTCTTGTAAACCCCCTTGAATCTTTAAAAGGCCATCGAGGCCAATGTTTTTTCTCTGTCACAGTGGAGGAGAGATTTTATTAACAGGAGATAATCAATACACCATAGCACTGGCAAACGATAACAACAGGCTTAATATTTTCATAAACAGCACAGTTCCAGTCAAATTAAGCAACTAAGCAATTAAGCAACACTTCAAACTTTCTTTCTGCCAGTTAAAGGTGTTGCTATTTCTAGTTTTATCTTATCATTGGTCTAATTTAGGCATAAGTCCTATATTGTTCGTCCCCCAGAGGCACCCAGGACACCTTCACACACTCAACAGCCATTGACTTAACAAAAACACCGTACAAGGCATTGCAAGATCAGGACTCCTATGTGAGGAAAGTGTTGTTTCTGTCTCTTTGGCTGCTTGCCTTTTTTGCAGGCCCCAGAGAATTTAGATGTCTTATCCAAGAGGCATGAAAGGATCATTTGAATTACTACTCCTTTATTTCATGCACAAGAATAGTTACTCTGAGATTTGTTTTTTTAAATTAAAACACTATCCATGTTCTTTTTCTTACCAGCTGTGCCATCTGCAATAGTGGGAACACATCCACTTTATGTTTTCACACTATCACCCACACTCTCATTTCTTGAGTTTCTTATGATTAAACAGTTTTGGCTACCATTTTCCCGGGCAGATAATAATATGATACAATTTCAAGGGCTTTATATTTTACCTGGTTTGTCCAGATATTGATTTCTGCCAAATGTTTGTTTTGCCATTTGTTTCAGTTAACTAGAATATCATATTCCATTGAAATGAATAGTTTAAAAGTGGGCTTTTTGCAGCTTTTCCCGGGATTTAACTGGAGTAGAATGAGACATTACCATCAAAACTTAAACAATAACAGGAATGAAAAAAAATCAATCTCATTTCTTTGTACATAGCAACCAATATATTTAATGACTATGATTTGTATAGCAAACATACACCACGGTATAATTAATTATTGTTGTGATGTTCCATAAAGCAGACCCCTGGACATTTTCCTTCCATAAACTGAAGTGGGAAGTATTTGCCCTTACAAACTAAATATATGCAGAACGAGGCTAGGATTGAAATATGCAAAGTACATTCTCTGGCCTGTATGAAACAAGTGGTTGGACTCAAGCCAGTTCCTACTAAATAGGTGCCCTTATCACAAAAACTATCGCTGGCAAAACTAATAATAATTGGCCCCCTTGTTGGCAGTCTTAGAGCGGTCAAGCACCGAACAAATGTGATAAATTAATTGCTTACCCCTAAAGGAAATTCCTCCCAAAATAAGATTGAGGTACAGTGGGAGGAAGCTGGCACTGCCACTGCTCCTGCTATGCTAATGCATATGAGACTTCAGCCTCCACTCTTACCCATTCAGCTACCTTTAGGGCTCAGTTCTGAAAAGTCCTGAGCAGTGGAGCCCAATACAGAAAAGCAGTTAAACGTGTTTAACTTCAAGCATATAACTAGGCCTAATGACACTTGGTGGGACAACACACAAGTCTATGGAATAAATATGCTTCAGCACCAACTCATGCCAGGCCGCTCAACACTTCGAAAGATCAAGCCTTTAAGTACTACATTCTCTTTAAAATTACTCTCAGCTGCTCTTTCAAGCTTTTCTGTTTAGGACTGTGGTGTGAGCAATGGCTTGGGTAGAACCACAGGCTCCATTTTGTATGGTCACTGATAGAGGGGTCTCCCAGGGAACCCAACACTTTGTGCTCTGCTCCCTGTCCATCTTGGTTCATCTCCCAATTAATAGTTTCTCCCTTAGCGGGAGTACTGCAGGAACAATTATTTCTTCCCCTGCACTGAAATGTAACAGGAAGGCAGGGTTCTCCTGTTGACACAGCTTAGAGCAGGTGTTGGAACTAGGTAAGGAACTGCTAACTGAGTCCTGCTTGACACGTTGCATGAGATGGGGGCTCATTACCTCCACTCTGTTTTGGAGATGGGAGTGGCTCCCTGGCTAGAGAGGAGCTGGGCTGAGCAGCGTCTAGGGAAGAACCCTTGAAGCAGCAAAGAGTTGTCCTGGACTTTGCTATAACGTCATGAGTTTCTTTGCAACTAGGAAATGGATGAGTTTTAATCCTATACAGTTTTTTGGTGGATGGCAGGAATTCATTTGGTCACATGGAAGAAGTGTTTTGTGTTGCTCTGTGGCTATATAAGAAGCATCTGTGAGACCATCTAGAGAAAATATTGTTCAAACTGCCTTAGTCAGAAAGATTCTTGGGCCTGTGAGTGCGTCTAACAATGTGCTGGCATGCCAGGGTGCTAACACAGAGAAGAACAGGGAGATTCTCAGAGTCACATCAGTGACGTGCCAGACCCCTCCAGTGAGGGGTAAAAAGTTGAGTGTTCCCGAACCACTACAGTATCTCAAAATATTGAGCCTTCAGCCAGCACTCTCTGGCACTGATTACGTGGAGTTCGCAGCAGTACAAATGCTTTCGTAATGTCTTTATCTATGTTTAGCTTTGCCTTCATGTAAGTTCATCTACAAAAAGAGAGGCAGAAAAAAGTAGTAGTTAAGTAAATTATTAATACAGGCTTAGAAATAGTGTTAAGTGATAAACTTAAAATGCAGTTGTAGGACAGTGAAAAAATGCCCGCATCCTAACTGGCATCTTTTAACAGTCAGGCACCAAATGATCTGTTTTAATTTGAATATTAAAACTTGGAGAAACTTACAGATCCAAAAATAAACACATGCACAAAATATTTGCAACCAATGTATTGAATTTCTGACAGAGTCAAAGATTATTAAAGAAACAGCTCTTTGGTCTTCCTACTCCTTGTACTGAAAATGGGAAGAAAAAAACAAGGATACTTTATTACATCAAAATATGTCAGCATGTGAATGTTTTTGTTCCCAATATTTTATGTTCTAAGAGCTTGATTTTCAGAGATGTTGGGCACCTGCAGCTCCCATTGGCTTCAACTGGAATTGTGGATACTCGGCACTTCTGAAAACCAGACACCAGGAGTAGCATCCTGGCTCCGTTGAAATCAAAGTTTTGCCATTGACTTCAGTTAGTTCAGGATTTCACTCTGTTTCCACTATAGAAAATAAGGTATTCGTGTATCTTACCTGTAGTGCTTTCATGGCTCAAGTGTTCCCTGCCAATCCCTTTCTGTCACACTTTGTAATTACATTTTACTTCAGGCAGCTGATTTAACATCTCAGTACAACCAGATTTCTTAGAGCCAAGATACATACTATCCTCAGATTCCAATTTCCAATCTCCAGTGCATATTTTTAAATGACCTTTAACTCCAAAGGTACTAACAAAAAATATTCCTGCTAAAAATTAAATAAGAAACCCCTACTTATATAAATACCTGTAACACCAAAAATTAATTTTGAAATAGATTTGTCATGATTCTGCAATCTTTGCTTATGTGAATAGCACCTATGCCCATGAGTAGTTCCACTGAGGAGTCAATTGTATTTGCATTTGTAATTAGTTTACGGATACCATCTCACCAAAATCGGCAAAGATGTCTTCTAAAGCTATCCTGAGTCATTTATCATGACTCACTTGTTCTTATGTGAATATGCTATGAATGCAAAGCTAAACATACTGAAAGATATCATCTTGTTATTTGTTCTATTTGCAAGCTTCTGTTGATCAGTGCCAGAGAGTGGTGGCTAAAGGCTCAGTTATGGTAACACTTTGAAAAGTGCCTATGTGATTTAGGAGCCTAAATCGCTTAGGCGCTTTAAAAATTTTACCCTTTGGGAACTTGTCCAGGGACTGAGAAGTATTGGGGTGACTTCACCTAGTTGTTACTCAATTTCAGCAGAGGTAACAGAATTAGAACAGTGGACTTTTTATTTAAAGTTTCTTTAAATAGTACTTTATCCTTTTCAAATAGTTGTGCTGCAGTGCCCGTATTTCATGATGTGGCAAGAAATTTTATGTCCCTTTTTAAAATTAAATTTTGTTCCCAATTACTTGCAAGCCTTACTGACGCTTTGTTTCACTTTCAGATACAGGTTGCTCCCCAGGTTCACCGCCTAACTGGTTCCAGTAACCTGTACAACATATAAGTAGTAAACTGCAAATTCACACAAATATTCTCTTGCTATCCTGTGTCTCTTATCAATCTGCTTCCCTCTTATTCCTAGGTCTTCCCCCAGTACCATTCCTCTTTCACTCACAGGTCTCTACTTTGGTACTGATTTTGCCTTCCCTCCTAGAGTTTTTGCAGTTCTTTGGCTATGTTTCTCTTGGTTCCTGGTGCATGCTCCACCATCATGATAGTTGCTGGATAAGGCCTTGTTATTTCTCACTCGGACCCAGAATTGCTTTCCCAAAATAGTTGGCGTTTACCGGGTCTCTCAATCTAGTCCAGCATTAAAGTCTCTCTCACTACTTTCGTGTGGGTTTTCTCCCACAGAAATGGCTTTCTGGAGGGCTCTTGCTGGGTCTCAGAAGAGCGTGATTGTGTTGCCGCACCTTTTTTCAGCCTGCGTCACTGGAACCTCACAGGCTGGAACCGGTTTTCCGTCTCGCGGTTCACCCCTCTTATTTCCATTGCCTTCGCTGCCTCTCACTTCTCACTGGGGAGATTCTTTTCTTTTTCAAATGCTGGACTTAAGGAATCTCAGTGTTGCATAGTTATTTGTGGCTTGGCTTTCTCTCCCAACCTTTAGTGCTGTTCTCCTACCAGTTCAAACTTCGAAGCTAAATCATTCTTTTTCTCTAGGTATATTACATATCACAGTCAAGAAAGAGAGATCATATCTTTGCACTCATTGCTATTGCTCTTATTATTAGAAGTCCTCATCTGTTGAGTGCTATAGCTGTGCGGGGTAATCTTAGAGATGCAGCTGTATACTAATAACCTCTCTAGTCTGCAAGCAGAACATTCAGAGAGATTTTATTTTATAAGCCATGGGCCTAAATCAGCTCTGCTGAAAGTAGGCATGACTTTGTGCATCCTGACCTTCCACGGCTGCAAATGCATTAGGCAATTGTCAGTGCAATTTTTTTCCTTCTGCTGAAGTCTGATGAATTGTAACTACTTGTGCCAGGACTGAATTTGGGCCCTATATCATTGCACTGACTTTTAAGGACATTTATAGACTTTCAGGCAAAAAAACCCAAACACTTTTAAGCAGTTAAGCTATTTAAAGTTTATTGATGTTTTCCACAATACTGGAAAGACATCATTATCATAAATTATTATTATTAATGTGGTGCTCTGCACCCCATATTCACCATAGTGATATGATTATGATATGATTATGACATAATGATGATGCATCTTGTACAAAATACGTCATGTGAGGGATCAATGGAAAAAGTTATGGTTTGCTGAATATGGTTATCCTATTTGTATGCATATCTCATTTTTTATATTTTCGTATCTGGAGTAATGAATATTGACTATGCATCTGTATTTCAGATGTGTTTACTCCTAGGTAAAGCCCACAGAGTAGTTTACTCCAGTCTAGCCAGCACATTGTGAAGGGACTGGCCAAGGTAATGGCTCATCCACAAATACAGTGGGCCGTGGGAAAAGCTTAGCCTCACCTGATATGCTTTCCTGTGGACAATTCAGCCAAAATATGGGTAATGGCTGCCATGACTCATCAAAGCATGCAAGGGCATGTGACTAGATCACGTGCTACTGGACTCCAACTTGGTGCTTGCAGTTTTCCACAAACTCTGCTGGGGGGCTCGAAACAAAGAAGCCACATGGAAGAAGCTATAAAAGGGAAAGTAACATCACCTCTGGGCCTCATTCCACCTACAACACAGTACCTGAAAACACCTATGGCACAAAGACTGAACTGGCGAAGGAGATCCCAGACAGGAAAGAAGAAAGCCTGCCTGTGTAGGAAAGCTTGGTGGACTGTTTGTACTATCTAACAGGTGAGACACTGCTTGATTCAAATCCTGTCTAGTTTATAAAGCTTAGATTGCATTTTGTTTTTTTTCCTTAGGTAATCCGCTTTTATCTGTACGCTCACTACTTATAATCACTGAAAATCTACCTGTCTGTAGTTAATAAATGTCTTTTATATTTTTTACCTAAAACTGTTTTTTGCTAGAAGTGCTTGGAGTATCTGGTCAGGAACAAAAACTGGTGCATTGTCCTCTCCACTTTGAGGGAGGGATGGACTCGATAATAAACTTATACTGGTCAGACTTTTGACCAGGGCAAGATGGTACAGCTCTGGGGTCCTAGGCTGTGGAGCTGGGGAGAAGCCTTCATGTAACTGCAGCTGGGTGTGTTCCTGCCTGTGTAAAGGTTTGTGTGAGTGCAGGGCCAGGAGCGGTCTGCAGCTTGTCACAGCAGCACAGTGTGAGAGGGAACCCAGGCTGGTGAGACAGAGAGCTCAGTGGTGCCCCAGTTCCAGGTTGTACTCCAGGGGGCCCTGATACAATTAATAATAATTTTTATTATTATTTATATTGTGGTATCACCGACAGGCTCTAACCAGGGATCCATTATGCTAGGCACTGCATCAAAGAACAATGTAAAGACAATCCCTGCCCCAGACAGCTTGCAGTCGAGCAATGTACTTGTGTTTAAGATAACTCCTTTTTCTGAATGTAGAGAGTATACAAGTGCAATATATTTAACAGAATGAAGGAAAACCCTTTTATTCATGTCTTTGCTCTGGTTTCTGTGCTGTGTCCGTGTATATTTTACTGTAGAAACTACATCATAAATCTTTTGGAAATCTAGCATTTACTAGCAGGGCGGGATGTACAGCCAACGCATGGACATACTTGTCCTCCATCCCCATAGAAACAATACTTGCTTAGAATCAATACATCCATTTTTTTTTCTCTCTCAAGTGTTTTGGCAACAATATATCTGTAAGACTAAGAGCACTTATTTGAGAACTGACACTAGATGAACGTCAAGTCTACGGAAAGCAAACACAAACATTATGTTCTGTAATACACTGCAGATGTCAAACAGCTTTCAGTCTGATGTTAAATAAATGACTCTGAAATAGCTTTTATGCAGATTGGAAAACTAAATATTATTAACCTATTACTGTAAACTGTCAGAAGCTCTTTTAGCACCTTCATGCCACTGTACCTTTTTCATCATGGAACGTGATAAATTACCTGTATGATATTTGGCAGGGAGGGGAGGAATGAACTTGTTATGTTAAGTTAACCACTAAAAGCAGTGGATCCAAACAACAGTACAAACAGAATTAAAATTCATTCACCACATGGTCTTGTTTAAAAAAGGCAGTTTATTTGAAACATTCGCTCTGTTTAGTGGCACCATTTATGAGTTTAAAAAAAAACCACTGCATAATGTAGGCTATAGCATGAAACCCTCCTCTAAGCCTAGATCCTGGAAACACCTGAGCATTTGTGTAGTTTTATTTATGTGAGTAGTCCCTGCTGAGGCCGGACACATTTCTCTTATTGGTTTCATTGGGGTCTGGATCAGGTCCCTAGTAAAACACTATTTATAGGCGCTAGATCCTAGTCCTAGAGCCAAAAACTATATGCAGCAGGGGCAGCATCACACATCTGGCTGTGTGACCAGTGTACTGCAAGGCACTGTTTGTTGCTGCTTTCTCCAGAAGCAAAATGCTCAGCGATACTGTAGTCATTTTGGACTGTTCTCCCAAGTTGCATACAAAATAAGCACTTGTCTTGCCAACCCCCGTCCTGTAACCCCAGTGTGTGGCTTGCGGTGTTTGCCTCATTGCTTGTGCACCTCTTTCAAGCATTTCCCCCCCTTTTCTCCCTGATGCATCAGAGCAGGCAAGGTGGTAAAGTCCCAAAGTCTTTCAGGGTACTACACTATAAAAATTATATTTTGTGTTACAGTGAGCTGTCAGTTATAATGAAGTTGTGCCATATAAGGGGATTTATACGTACAGAATGGAACAGCCCTGGCCATGTAGCAGTCTGCCTGCAGAAGGGATACGGCCATTGTTTATAAGCCACTCCTGCAGAGTGAAGTCCATTGACTGGAGTTCCTGGAGTTGTGTGAGGAGATACGTACTTTCCTCTTAAGAGTGCTAGAATTTTAGGGATATGGGACTGGGGACTATACTATATATACACTCTGTTCACTAAGTTGTAGGCAACTGAACAAAAACAATGCAAGTATTGTTGGATCCACAAAATGTGGGAATGGAGTCATTTGTTGTAAGACTTTTATTTTAATGTATTTATTGCTATATTATTATTTATTATATTCATTATTATTATTATTATTTATTTGTATTATCAGAATATGTAGGAGCCCCAATCATGGACCAGGGTCCCATTGTGCTAGGTGCTGTGCAAAAACAGTATGTTGGGGGGAAATGAGAGCTGGTCACAGCATTTTCTGTTGGTTTTATTATGTTGAGTTTCCCATGCTTGCAACCTCAGGTTACAATGTAATAAGAGAAGGGGGGACAGCCGTCCTTTCCCTACGCTCACCATCACCTTCAGTTAAATCTTTGGAATATGTTTTTATTGCAAATCATTTAAGACATGACAGCTTGATACTGTCATATGAAAATCATGCATAATTTCATGGGCTTCAAAGACTATTGTTAATATGCTGGAATTAGTCATTAGTCAGCACTCAGTAAGGTTTCCAATTGCCAGGCTGTGCCAGGGTTTCCTGTCATTTTCTCTGTTTGATGCTTTGATTCCCATTTTCAGTAACTGGCACCAGTGAACTGCCACTATGAAATTTACACACTGCCAAATGGTCCTTTACTGTAGAAATGCAGAACTAGCAAGTATGTACCCAATTGAACAGAAAATAATCAAAACATAGACGTAGAGCATCATTCTTTACTGTCTCCACAGCCAGCAGCTCAATATTCTCAATGGATGGCCTGTGCCCCCAAAATCTACTCTGTCGAGCTGTCTACCAGAGTCTTGATTTTCACTTACAGCTCCATCTGAAGCAAAAGGGAGACGTCCGCCACGGAGAAGAGGTGCAGAAAAGTAAGATATCTACAGCCGGTATTACCTTTTCCACCTAATCTTTGAAAGGCTGGAAAGGGGATAATGAGTTTTCTCAGTAGCCCTACCCCTGCCCAACGCAAGCCTGCCTCCCGGCCTCTTCCATATGTGTGGAGCCCACCCACCAGAAGTACCCTCCACGGGGTCTTGGGAGAGGGGGCAGGTGTGGAACATTACTGTAGAGATGGTTGAATGCACCTTCCATGCAACAACAGCTGATCCCTGAGCAAGGGGGCTCCTTCTTATATGGATCTGGGGTTCACATTGAGCTAGAAACTCAGAAAGTTGCAGTGTCTCAAGTTGTAGTGGGGGAAGTCTAGGTTGGATATTAGGAAAAACTATTTCACTAGGAGGGTGATGAAGCACTGGAATGGGGTCCCTAGGGAGGTGGTGGAATCTCCATCCTTAGAGATTTTTAAGGCCAGGCTTGACAAAGCCCTATGTGGGATGATTTAGTTGGGGCTGGTTCTGCTTTGAGCAGGTGGTTGGACTAGAAGACCTTCTGAGGTCTCTTCCAACCCTAATCTTCTATGATCTATGATTCTAATGTGACCCTGTGGAAACAAGTAAACCCAAATGGGTCAAACCGTTGCTATCTTCAACAGATCTGATGCATGAAGCCACCATCCAATACAAGATTTTCTGCTAGTGCATCACAGTAAGTCTCCTTTTGTTACATGACCAGAGTGGCAGGGAAGTGAGAGGACTGACTATTTCCAAGATTATGAGTTAAGCTAAAATCTATAATTTTTCAATCAGTTTCCTTAGTAGCTGCGGGTGGCTAATTATGGGAGCACTGTTGATGAAATTCTCTTTCTGATAGTAAAGTGAGATTTGTCAATGTGTCTACATGTTGAGAAGTTCTTCTATATTACTCAAGGTTGCAGAATTCTATATTAGTGTCTCTCAAAGTAAAGCATTTAATTGTGTGGCTGATGTATAATGTGTGGCCCACACGTAGCCCAGTGATGTCAACAGAAGGACTTCCATTGACGACGATGGGCTTTAGATCAGGCCTTAAGGCTCCTGTTCAGCATAGCGCTCTTACTAAACATGTGACTAACTTTAAACCCTTGAGGAGTCCCACTGCAGTCAATAGGACGATTCACATGCTTGAAACATGCTGAACCACCTGCTGAATAGGCCATACATTAGTTGAGGACTGACACGTTAGGCATAGACAGTATTGAACTGGCAGACCACCTTGTTAAATATTTCTCTTTAGCAGCTTTCAGAATAGCGCAAGATGATTCACTTGACATGTCTTTTCAATTGCTTTATGGCAGGTCCCACCAAGTTTATGCTCAGGATTTTCTGTTTGTGTTATTTTTTCACACCATGACAGGTAAGTTCATTGCATCACTGTTTGCTAAAGCAAAGCATTAAGTTGTGCATTTGTTTAACCAAAATTAAGCTGTACACGTCTCTAAATATCACATCACTCACAACCATTGATTCTATCATGTCTTTAAGAGGGTAAACTACCTTGGATTTTCCAGCCTGCAGTTTGTCATTGGTTGTTTCACAAGAATAGACTCTGGTGTGTGGATAAAATCAATGATCTATTTGTTAATGTCATACGCAGTAAAATTACATGGTACATTTTCCAGGATACTGTCAAAAGGAAATAGAATAGTGTTTCATAAGACTAGATTAACATGCTTAGATGGTTCAAACCAGTAATCTGTTTATCAATGTCCATTGCTATAAAGAGGAACTGGAAAGATATCTTTCCCAGGTGTTATTTTTGTTTGTAACTTCTCTAACTTCAGAAAGTTTATATTTCCCTTTAGGAGGTAAATCACACAAGACAACATGGTCTAAATGAGAACAACTACTAGCTCCAAATTAGAAAGTATATTGATAGTCTCATTTTGATTAAAGGAGTTTACGCACATAACTCAGTTAATCGCCAGGCATCAAGATAAAAGCATCCACTAAAATCTGTGGAAAGATTACCTAAAGTGACACAGCAGGAGAAACTTAAATCTTAATTGTGAGCTGGAAGTTTGCAGTACCATCAGAAAATAGCAAAACTGCTTTTTTTAAAAGGCTCTTTTGCTAGATAACATAGCCCCTGGTTATTTTTCCTGTAATTTTATAAATTAGAGTAAAAACTGCCCGTTTACACTAGTAATACAGCCAGGCCTGGGGAAAATCCTGCCCTGCTCAAGTAAAGGACATCTGTCTCAGTAAACCAGCATGTACAGAGTGACAAATTAGCAAAAGAATATTAAATGCACAAGTAAACCAGCCAAGTAACTTTGTGTACAGCTGTGCCGAAAACCATTAACAAGGTTACGACTTTACATAAGGCCCAAATCCAGCAAAACACTTTAGCATGTGCTTAACCAGTAATACCGATGGGAAGACTTATATGCTTAACGATAATCATGTGCTTAGTGCCTTGCTTGATCAACCCAATGTGGACCTGACTCCATGGGGGTGAAATTCATAGATATTAAGGTCAGAAGGGACCATTATGATCATCTAGTCTGACCTCCTGCACAATGCAGGCCACAGAATATCACCCACCCACTCCTGTGATAAACCTCTCACCTATGTCTGAACTATTGAAGTCCTCAAATCATGGTTTAAAGACTTCAAGGTGCAGAGAATCCTCCAGCAAGTGACCCGTGCCCCATGCTACAGAGGAAGGCAAAAAAACCCCAGGGCCTCTTCCAATCTGCCCTGGAGGAAAAGTCCTTCCCGACCCCAAATATGGCAATCAGCTGAACCCTGAGCATATGGGCAAGATTCCCCAGCCAGATACCCAAAAAAGAATTCTCTGTAGTAACTCAGATCCCAGCCCATCTAACATCCCATCACAGGCCATTGGGCCTATTTACCCTGAATATTTAAAGATCAATTAATTGCCAAAATCATGTTATCCCATCATACCATCTCCTCCATAAACTTATCGAGTTTAATCTTGAAGCCAGATAGGTCTTTTGCCCCCACTGCTTCCCTTGGAAGGCTATTCCAAAACTTCACTCCTCTGATGGTTAGAAACTTTTGTCTAATTTCAAGTCTAAACTTCCCGATGGCCAGTTTATATCCATTTGTTCTTGTGTCCATATTGGTACTGAGCTTAAATAATTCCTCTCCCTCTCTGATATATTTATAGAGAGCAATCATATCTCCCCTCAACCTTCTTTTGGTTAGGCTAAACAAGCCAAGCTCCTTGAGTCTCCTTTCATAAGACAGGTTTTCCATTCCTTGGATCATCCCAGTAGCCCTTCTCTGTACCTGTTCCACTTTGAATTCATCCTTCTTAAACATGGGAGACCAGAACTGCACACAGTATTCCAGATGACGTCTCACCCGTGCCCTGTACAACGGTACTAACACCTCCTTATCTCTACTGGAAATACCTCGCCTGATGCATCCCAAGACCGCATTAGCTTTTTTCATGGCCATATCACATTGGTGGCTCATAGTCATCCTGTGGTCAACCAATACTCCAACGTCCTTTTCCTCCTCCGTTACTTCTAATTGATGCGTCCCCAGCTAAAATTCTTGTTATTAATCCCTGAATGCATGACCTTACACTTCTCACTATTAAATTTCATCCTATTACCATTACTCCAGTTTACAAGGTCATCCAGATCCTCCTGTATGGTATCCCGGTTCTTCTCTAAATTGGCAATACCTCCCAGCTTTGTATCATCTGCAAACTTTATTAGCACACTCCCACTTTTTGTGCCAAGGTCAGTAATAAAAAGATTAAATAAGATTGGTTCCAAAACCGATCCCTGAGGAACTGGTAACCTCCCTCCAGCCTGACAGTTCACCTTTCAGTATGACCCCCTGTAGTCTCCCTTTTAACCAATTCCTTATCCACCTTTCAATTTTCGTATTGATCCCCATCTTTTCCAATGTAACTAATAATTCCCCATGTGGCACCTTATCAAACGCCTTACTGAAATCTAGGTAAATTAGATCCACTGCGTTTCCTTTGTCTAAAAAATCTGTCACTTTCTCAAAGAAGGAGATCAGGTTGGTTTGGCACGATCTACCTTTTGTAAAACCATGTTGTATTTTGTCCCATTTACCATTGACCTCAATGTAACTTAACTACTTTCTCCTTAACTACTTTCTCCTTCAAAATTTTTTCCAAGACTTTGCTTACTACAGATGTCAAACTAACAGGTCTGTAGTTACCAGGATCACTTTTTTTTCCCTTTCTTAAAAATAGGAACTATGTTAGCAATTCTCCAGTCATACGGTAAAACCCCTGAGTTTACTGATTCATTAAAAATTCTTGCTAATGGGCTTGCAATTTCATGTGCCAATTCCTTTAATATTCTTGGGTGAAGATTATCTGGGCCCCGCGATTTAGTCCCATTAAGCTGTTCGAGTTTCGCTTCTACCTCAGATGTGGTAATATCTACCTCCATATCCTCATTCCCATTGGTCATGCTACCATTATCCCTAAGATCCTAATTAGCCTTATTAAAGATTGAGGCAAAGTATTTGTTTAGATATTGGGCCATGCCTAGATTATCCTTAACCTCCACTCCATCCTCAGTGTTTAGCGGTCCCACTTCTTCTTTCTTTGTTTTCTTCTTATTTATATGGCTATAGAACCTTTTACTACTGGTTTTAATTCCCTTTGCAAGGTCCAACTCTACTTGACTTTTAGCCTGTCTCACTTTATCCCTACATGTTCTGACCTCAATAAGGTAGCTTTCCTTGCTGATCCCTCCCATCTTCCACTCCCTGTATGCTTTCTGCTTTTTCTTAATCACCTCTCTGAGATGCTTGCTCATCCACCTTGGTCTACAACTCCTGCCTATGAATTTTTTTCCCTTTCTTGGGATGCAGGCTTCCGATAGCTTCTGCAGCTTTCACTTAAAGTAATCCCAGGCCTCCTCTGCCTTTAGATCCATAAATTCTTCAGTCCAATCCACTTCCCTAACTAATTTCCTTAATTTTTGAAAGTCAGCCCTTTTGAAATCAAAAACCCTAGTCGCAGATTTATTTTTGTTTATCCTTCCATTCATCTGTGTCTAACCACTGAGGTATCCGATACCACAGAGGTCGTCATATACTTAGAACAGGATATAAATGAGATGTGGTGGATACCCCTGTGTAGTAACTGTTGATAAATGATGACTTTGTAATGGGGCCTAGCCTATATAAAGGCATTAAAGTTGATACAATCTACAGACAAATAAAATACTTCATCAACAAGTTACAGTTACTGCAGGAAACGTAACTTTGAATTTCCTACCATAACATAGCATTAATTCTGCGTTTTTGTGTTTAACATCACAATAGTCATAACCGCAAGGGCTCCTTTGCGGTACACCACAAAAATGCCCTGTCTGATGCCAAAAACTGACAAAAAATGTTTCAAAAAAGTCAGAAAAATAATTTTAAAAAAACTAGTCGTGGTTTATTTGTCTCACGCTTAAACTATGTTTTGCCATCATCCCCGTGGAAACATTTCAGTCCACTCTTATCTCCATCTTGCAAACAATTGCCCTTCCAAACATGTCCTATACAATGCATAAAGAAATATTACTTATAGTCAGTTCACTAGCTCTGTAAACTCCGGTTACCAAAGTTATTATGGCCATGATATATTTGGGAGAAAACAGCTGGATTCTTGGAACTGTTATCAAATGCTCATTCCAATTGTACTTTACCTCTGGACAGTTCTCAAGTACTCCAAGCAAATATTTGGATGCATATTTATGACCATGGTTTTCCAGGGATTTTATATAAAGTACTAAAGGTTCCCAACTTTAAATTGCAGGCATTTTACAGAGGGCCAACTCAGCTCCTGTTTAAGTCAAAGGGAATCTCCCATTGACTTAAATGGGAACAAGCCCCAAAATGTTCTTTAAAAAATGTGAATAGATATTGACCAAAATTTTCAAACTTCTTTACTAATGTTAGGTACCTAAATCCATATGTAAGTACCTAAATAAATGGTTTGATTTTAAGAGTTGCTGAGCACCCACAACTTGCACTAGAGTGAACCAGAGCTGTGGAAGTTATGCAGCTCTGGAAATCAGGCCATTTATTTAGGTGCCTAAATACAGAATTCCTGCATCGATCCTGCATTGTGAGCTGAGCAGGCAGACTGCTACGCCAGCATAAAGCCCCACTGAGCAAGAGCAAATAGTTTGCCTGTGTGGATCACAGTGTGGGATCAAGGGCTTTAGATGTCTAATTTAGGAATCCAAGTTTTAAAATGTGGCCCATATAATTGGAATTTACAGAAGAAATTACAGATTAGTGGTGCATGTTTACAGAAGCAGAGCAAAAAGTAAGGTGCATATCCAAACATCTGCTTGTTTGAATAATGGTCCCTTCCAATATTGTGGTATTACAACCCACAGTTATGCTTGGGGATAATCCTACTGGCTATGGGAAAACTAGTTCCCATGTATAATATTTATTTTCGGAGAAAAGGGTAGAACTAGTTTCTACATCCCGTAAATTAGAGACTTATAAATACATCACACGTTGTATACAATATGTTTTCATTATTCACCTGGCTCTAGTGGTGGCTAATGCTAGCATGAATGATTTGTATAACAATAGCAGCTAAAGGCCCTAGTCAGAATAAGTTTCAGAGTAGCAGCCATGTTAGTCTGTATTCGCAAAAAGAAAAGGAGTACTTGTGGCACCTTAGAGACTAACCAATTTATCTGAGCATAAGCTTTCGTGATCTACAGCTCACTTCATCGGATGCATTCAGTGGAAAATACAGGGAGGAGATTTATATACACACAGAACATGAAAAAATGGGTGTTTATCATGCACACTGTAAGGAGAGTGATCACTTAAGATGAGCTATTACCAGCAGGAGAGTGGGGTTGGGGGTGGGGGGGGAGAAAACCTTTTGTAGTGAGTCAGAATAAGGAGCCTTATTGTATTAGGTGTTGTACACAGAAGACACTGTTCCTGCCTCAGTGAACATATAGTCTAATTTTAAATAAGATACAACCAGTGACAGTAGGAGAGAAGGGGGAAGGGAACGGAAACACTAAGAAGATCACATGGTTACATGGATTAGGTACCTGCACTGATTGGTGGTTCAAACACTTATGCAATAAATAAATAAATAAAATTCTTCTCCCTAATTGTTGCTCAGCCTAGCAACCATCATTGGTTGGCTCATGTGGCATTTCATTCTCTTGTAAAAGCTTTAGATGCCCTGTTCTCCTCTTGCACTAGCAGGGGTGCTGGAACAATTTGTACAGTGAGGGGTGCTGAGAGCCACGGAACCAAACCCTGCATATGATGGAAACCACTTCAAGCCAGGGGGTGCGGCAGCCCCCGTAGCACCCCTAGTTCCAGCACCTATGTGCATTAGTGTAACTCAGAACTAAGTTGATTGAAATCAGTGGTGTGACACGGATATAAACCTGGGTGGAATGAGAGGAAAATCAGGCTTTACGTCCTTGAACAAGAGCTTGCACGGACTTGGGTCCAAAACGTTTCTCAAATCACAGTTTGTTTCCAGTGGGAATAAGCATCTGTTCTGGATAGAGAGAACAAACATATCTAAGACCTGCTGCACTTTCTGTTTTAATTTGCGTATATTGCTAAAGCTATGTGGTGTTTATATTCATGAGCATAACAAGACTTTATGCCTTTATATTGTGTTTCTTATCTTTTTATTGATTAATATTAAGCAAGCCCATCTAATACTTTGGCGCACATGCAAAACATTTATGTCCTTCCTTCAATTAAATATGCACCAAGCCTGGCTTACTTACACACTTGGTTTGTGTACCAATGCTGACCCATTTAAATGGCCTGTAATCTGAGGTTTTCCTTGTTTCAGTAGAGCCAGAACCAGTCAGGAAGGATTTTGGCAAGACAAAACATACCTACAGAATTCAGACCAGACCAGACCAGACTCATTACATAGGTACTTAAATATGAGCAATGTCTATTCCTGGAATGAGCTGAGAAGTTAAATTCCTCCACAGACTTGTTATTGTTTGCCATGTGAAAAAAAAAATCATTGCAGAGATCAAGAAGAGCTAAATAGGTATATCAGAAATACATCTGCCTGGGAAGTTTACGACGCTGACCCTTTGCATACAGCATGTAACAGCATGCTCCCAATCATCTTTCCCCCATTTGTCTTAAACCAGTTTATGAAACATACCTCATTACTGAATGCTCAGCTTATGCTAGCTGTGTGCCTGGTTCATATCGAGGATGTATTGCTGGAGGTTGAGACACAAATAGGGCACCAGTCTTATCTTGAGCGAAACTGTTTCACTCCACGGGGAAAATGGTGGTTGTCTCTCCCAGTACACCTTTGTGAAATTCCTCCATAGACGCCACCTTCCTGGATAGGCTTAGCCCCTGGAATCCCCATAGTGTCCTGCACATTTATAGGAATGCAACAATCTAGCTTCACTCACACCCATTCACTGCTGGTGCTGCACAGCTTGCTCTGGTGTGTAAATGGGGCACTACTGAAGGTAAGACTTTCAAAGTCTACCTTTCAGAGTCCTTCTCAAATCTGAAAATATCCAGCAATGCTGCTTCTTCCTCCATGCACAGCCATTCTGACAACTTCATCCTCAGATATCTCTGCATTCCCTTCCTTTGCACCAACCCCTGGGTTGCCATTGCCTGTACCTTTTGATTTCTTCTGCCCAGGAAATGAACTGTTAGCTCAATCTGGTCATGTCAACCTGCTGTGCGATGACCCCATGCACCAAGGAAGATGAGAGCACAGGTGCTACGAAAGAGACTTAGACCTGGTTTTCAGAAGGGAGAAGGATCACTAAACTGACAGTACTCTTGGAGGAGTGGTAGATATGCTGGAGAGTAGGGATAGAATAAGAGGGACCTAGACAAATTAGAGGATTGGGCCAAAAGAAATCTGATGAGGTTCAACAAAGACAAGTGCAGAGTCTTGCACTTAGTGTGGAAGAATCCCATGCATGGCTACAGACTAAGGACCGAATGGCTCGGCAGCAGTTCTGCAGAAAAGGACCTAGGGGTTACAGTAGACAAGAAGCTGGATATGAGTCAACAGTGTGCCCTTGTTGCCAAGAAGGCTAACGGAATTTTTGGGTGTATAAGTAGGGGCATTGCCAGCAGATCAAGGGATGTGATCGTTCCCCTCTATTCGACATTGGTGAGGCCTCATCTGGAGTACTATGTCCAGTTTTGGGCCCCACACTACAAGAAGGATGTGGAAAAATTGGAAAGCGTCCAGCGGAGGGCAACAAAAATGATTAGGGGACTGGAACACATGATTTATGAGGAGAGGCTGAGGGAACTGGGATTGTTTAGTCTGCAGAAGAGAAGAATGAGGGGGGATTTGATAGCTGCTTTCAACTATCTGAAAGGGGGTTCCAAAGAGGATGGCTCTAGACTGTTCTCAGTGGTAGCAGATGACAGAACAAGGAGTAATGGTCTCAAGTTGCATTGGGGGAGGTTTAGGTTGGATATTAGGAAAAACAGAGTAGGGGCATTAGGGGACGAGAGCTGAGGAAGCGTTGTTCTAAGTCAGCCATAAAAATGTCGGCATACTGAGGGGCCATGTGGGTACCCATAGCAGTGCCGCTGATTTGAAGGTATACATTGTCCCCAAATGTAAAATAGTTATGGGTAAGGACAAAGTCACAAAGTTCAGCCACCAGGTTACCCGTGACATTATCGGGGATAGTGTTCTTGATGGCTTGTAGTCAATCTTTGTGTGGAATGTCACCTACTACAGGACAGACCTAACAAAGAAAATAACAGAATGCCACTAGCCATCACCTTCAGCCCCCAACTAAAACCCCTCCAACGCATTATTAAGGATCTACAACCTATCCTGAAGAATGACCCAACACTCTCACAAATCTTGGGAGACAGGCCAGTCCTTGCCTACAGACAGCCCCCCAACCTGAAGCAAATACTCACCAGCAACCACATACCACACAACAGAACCACTAACCCAGGAACCTATCCTTGCAACAAAGCCCGTTGCCAACTGTGCCCACATATCTATTCAGGGGACACCATCACAGGGCCTAATAACATCAGCCACACTATCAGAGGCTCGTTCACCTGCACATCCACCAATGTGATATATGCCATCATGTGCCAGCAATGCCCCTCTGCCATGTACATTGGTCAAACTGGACAGTCTCTACGTAAAAGAATAAATGGACACAAATCAGATGTCAAGAATTATAACATTCATAAACCAGTCGGAGAACACTTCAATCTCTCTGGTCACGCAATTACAGACATGAAAGTTGCGATATTACAACAGAAAAACTTTAAATCCAGACTCCAGCGAGAGACTGTTGAATTGGAATTCATTTGCAAATTGGATACAATTAACTTAGGCTTGAATAGAGACTGGCAGTGGCTAAGTCATAGAATCATAGAATATCAGGGTTGGAAGGGACCTCAGGAGGTCATCTAGTCCAACCCCCTGCTCAAAGCAGGACCAATCCCCAGCTAAATCATCCCAGCAAGGGCTTTATCAAGCCTGACCTTAAAAACTTCTAAGGAAGGAGATTCTACCACCTCCCTAGGTAACGCATTCCAGTGTTTCACCACCCTCCTAGTGAAAAAGTTTTTCCTAAATCCAACCTAAACCTCCCCCACTGCAACTTGAGACCATTACTCCTTGTCCTGTCATCTTCTACCACTAGAACCATCCTCTTTGGAACCACCTCTCAGGTAGTTGAAAGCAGCTATCAAATCCCCCCTCATTCTTCTCTTCTGCAGACTAAACAATCCCAGTTCCCTCAGCCTCTCCTCATAAGTCATGTGTTCCAGATCCCTAATCATTTTTGTTGCCCTTCGCTGGACTCTCTCCAATTTTTCCACATCCTTCTTGTAGTGTGGGGCCCAAAGCTGGACACAGTACTCCAGATGAGGCCTCACCAATGTTGAATAGACACGTCCCTCGATCTGCTGGCTATGCCCCTACTTATACATCCCAAAATGCTATTGGCCTTCTTGGCAACAAGGGCACACTGTTGACTCATATCCAGCTTCTCGTCCACTGTAACCCCTAGGTCCTTTTCCGCAGAACTGCTGCCTAGCCATTCGGTCCCTAGTCTGTAGCGGTGCATTGGATTCTTCCGTCCTAAGTGCAAGACTCTGCACTTATCCTTGTTGAACCTCATCAGATTTCTTTTGGCCCAATCCTCCAATTTGTCTAGGTCCCTCTGTATCCTATCCCTACCTGCCACCATATCTACCACTCCTCCTAGTTTAGTATCATCCGCAAATTTGCTGAGAGTGTAATCCACACCATCCTCCAGATCATTTATGAAGATATTGAACAAAACCGGCCCCAGGACCGACCCTTGGGGCACTCCACTTGATATCGGCTGCCATCTAGACATGGAGCCATTGATCACTACCCATTGAGCCCGACAATCTAGCCAACTTTCTACCCACCTTATAGTGCATTCATCCAGCCCATACTTCTTTAACTTGCTGACAAGAATACTGTGGGAGACCGTGTCGAAAGCTTTGCTAAAGTCAAGAAACAATACATCCACTGCTTTCCCTTCATCCACGGAACCAGTAATCTCATCATAGAAGGCAATTAGATTAGTCAGGCATGACCTTCCCTTGGTGAATCCATGCTGACTGTTCCTGATCACTTTCCTCTCGTGTAAGTGCTTCAGGAATGATTCCTTGAGGACCTGCTCCATGATTTTTCCGGGGACTGAGGTGAGGCTGACCGGCCTCTAGTTCCCAGGATCCTCCTTCTTCCCTTTTTTAAAGATGGGCACTACATTAGCCTTTTTCCAGTCGTCTGGATCGCCCATGAGTTTTCAAAGATAATGGCCAATGGCTCTGCAATCACAGCCGCCAACTACTTTAGCACTCTCGGATGCAACGCATCCGGCCCCATGGACTTGTGCACGTCCAGCTTTTCTAAATAGTCCCGAACCACTTCTTTCTCCACAGAGGGTTGGCCACCTACTCCCCATGCTGTGTTGCCCAGCGCAGCAGTCTGGGAGCTGACCTTGTTCGTGAAGACAAAGGCAAAAAAAAGCATTGAGTACATTAGCTTTTTCCACATCCTCTGTCACTAGGTTGCCTCCCTCATTCAGTAAGGGGCCCACACTTTCCTTGGCTTTCTTCTTGTTGCCAACCTACCTGAGGAAACTCTTCTTGTTACTCTTAACATCTCTTGCTAGCTGCAGCTCCAGGTGCGATTTGGCCCTCCTGATTTCATTCCTACATTACCAAGCAACATTTTTATACTCTTCCCTAGTCATTTGTCCAATCTTTCACTTCTTGTAAGCTTCTTTTTTATGTTTAAGATCCGCAAGGATTTCACTGTTAAGCCAAGCTGGTTGCCTGCCATATTTACTATTCTTTCGACACATCGGGATGGTTTGTCCCTGTAACCTCAATAGGGATTCTTTGAAATACAGCCAGCTCTCCTGGACTCCTTTCCCCCCCATGTTATTCCCCCAGGGGATCCTACCCATCAGTTCCCTGAGGGAGTCAAAGTCTGCTTTCCTGAAGTCCAGGGTCCGTATTCTGCTGCTTACCTTTCTTCCCTGTGTCAGGCTCCTGAACTCGACCAACTCATGGTCACTGCCTCCCAGATTCCCATCCACTTTTGCTTCCCCTAATAATTCTTCCCGGTTTGTGAGCAGCAGGTCAAGAAAAGCTCTCCCCCTTGTTGGCTCCTCCAGCACTTGCACCCGGTATTATGCAAGGTAACCTATTTCCCCTTGTTTTTTCCTACCCTCCCTCCTCCCCAGACGTTCTTGTTAAACCCTGGATTTGTGCTGGAAATGGCCCAACTTGATTATCATACACATTGTAAGGAGAGTGATCACTTTAGATAAGCTATTACCAGCAGGAGAGTGGGATGGGGGGAGAGAAAACCTTTTATAGTGGTAAACACCCATTTTTTCATGGTTTGTGTGTATAAAAAGATCTTCTGTACTTTCCACAGTATGCATCCGATGAAGTGAGCTGTAGCTCACGGAAGCTTATGCTCAAATAAATTGGTTAGTCTCTAAGGTGCCACAAGTACTCCTTTTCTTTTTATGATTCTCTCATGTTGCCTGCAAGAAAAGGAACTTTTCTGTGTTATTGGCTCATCTACAGCGACAGTGACTGCCCCTGCACATTCTAAACATATGTCTGCATCTGCTCAAGAGAAGAGATCAGCCCCACTCCCAAAGCTTCTGAGTTACCATGCCAGTTATTTAAAATTATATCTCCAAGATGCTCCCCCTCCCTACTTCCCTCCAAGCTGCAGCACACAATCCAATACTAATCCATCCTTACATCTGTCCATGACTCAACCCACCTACCTCTCGTCAAAGCCCAGGGGAACAAAATGGACCTTGCCAAATATTACAAATGTAATATTTCCTACATAGTCCCTATGCTGTGTAGAAGGAAGTATAGTGAACACTCCAGTCAGAGGTGACACGGTCTAGTTAATAAAGGCAAAATGGAAAGTCATTAAGTGCAACCACTGTATATTTGAGTGTGTAAATAAGTGACCAGATCCTCAGGTGGTATAAAGCAGTAGCTGTGCCAATCTACGCTAGCTGACCCCAGATTTTTTCTCTGCATCCTCTCTCCTCCTATAAACAGAAGGAAAAAGGCCAGGAATCTTGTCCTGTAGAGAGAATAAAGACAGACACCACCCTTTTTATAACTCCATCGCTAGAAGCTAATACAGTACTTCTGTCTGTTAGAAAGAGAGGGCTGTTATCAACCTGGTAATTGTAACAGAGTCTTCTAACTGAGTCTTTCACAGAATGAGGAGTGGTACCGCAGCAATAGTTTCACAATGAAAACAGTAGCTGGATCATTTAATAAGAATGATGCGATAAAGATGCCAAATAAAAGTAAACAAATTCAGACTTGCTTGCCTCTCCCTTCTTCCCTCCAGCCAGAGGGCACACTTTTTATTCTTAAACAGCAAAGTTCCCAGGAAGAAAAGGGTGCAGAGAAGAAATACAATTACAGAGGTGGCATATTATGAAGGATAACTAAGGACATTAACACTGGAAGCTCTTGGGGCACAAGCAACTTTAGACTCTGGCCTGGGATTTTGCATTGTATGTCACTCACAAGGTTTCCACTGTTATGACAGCTGACCCTGAACTAGCAGACATACTGTCACAGCCCTGTGAAACGGTTTAGGGCTATGGAAGCCCAACGAGGGAGGGATGGGAGTCAGCAGACCAAGACATGTTTCTACCACAAATCCAACAAGCCTCTGCATAGCTGTGTCTGAGCTACTGAGATAGGCTTTACGTGACTACTTACTGTGCCATTCCGTTTCAAACTTGAGTTTTTACATACCAATGCAACTTGTGAGGTCGAAGGGGCTTGATAAAGAAATCAGCTTCCTCAGCAACATAGTTAGGAGCCAGCTCCTCAGTTGATGTAAATCAGTGTAGCTGCATTGCAAGCAATGGAGTTGAGCCCATTTCCGCCACCTGCAGATCTAGCCCTAATATTTAATATGAATAACAATAATTTGTGCTCTTGTAGTGCTTTGCCTCCAAGGAGATCAAACTGCTTTGCAATGTTTAATCAATGAATCCTAATGTAACTCACACACCTCCTGAGTGTGGTGTTCTGGCCCATCTAGTGGCACCGAGACCACTTAGAGAGAGCGAGCAATTAATGAGTCTCCTCTTCAGCCTTAACTAAGAGCCATTTGGCTTTTAGCTCATGCATTTAGAGGCTCGTGCATTTAGCTCCAAAAGTTCCCAGTTCCATCCCACCCTCCAAGGACCGGGGTCTGTTGGCGTTACACTAACAATGACACCTAATTTGAAAAGCACAAGGTCACCAGGCCCAGATAGTAGACATTGAAGAGTTGTGAAGTTTAAGTATGAGGTGGATGAACTGATGGCAAAGATATGCACTCTCATTAAAAACAACTACTGTACCAGAGAATCAGAGGGTAGAAAAATGTTGTAGCTATATTTTAAAAGGCCCAAGAAGTGACTCAGGGAATTACAGACCAGTCAACCTTACATTGGTACCCAGTAAATTAGATGAATCAATCATCAAAAATAGAATAATAAAACACCTGGAAGTTCATGGTCTGACAGGGTCTAACCAGTACAGGTTCTGCACAGGAAAGCCATGTCTCACTAGCCTATTAGAATTCTTTGAACATGTCACTAGAGCAGTGGATAAATGGGAATTGGTTGGCATAGTTTATTTAGCCTTTCAGAGATCTCTTGCAAAAGACACTCTTTGACAAGGTCTCTCACAAAAGACAACTAAAGAAACTAAATAGTCCTGGGGTGAGATTCAAACCATTGTCATGGATCAAAAACTGGCTAAAAGACAGGAAACAAAGAGCAGGATAAATGGGCAATTTTCATCATGGCAGAAGATTTCCCATGCGCGGGGGGCCTCAAGGATCCCTATGAAGTGCAGTGTGTTTTAACATATTAATGAGCTGGAAAGGAGGATGAGGTAGTCATTAATGAAAATATTGAATAGGACTGGACTCAGAACAGAACCCTGTGGAACCCCGCTAGATATGTCCTCCCAGTTTGATAGCAAACCACTGATAACTTCTCTTTGCCTATGGTCTTTAAACCTGTTATGAAACCAGCCTCCCAATAGGAATTGTGGAGGCAGACAACTTAATTAGTTTTAAGAGGGGGGCTGGACAAATTTATGAGTGCAATTGCATAATAGGGCTGCTTGTGATAATGGGGGACAGGGTTCAACAGCCCTGGGGCTCACTTACAGTTTTTGTCTTATGTTTCTAGAGCTCATGCTTCAGAGTTTAAGCTGGCCACCAGTTCTGATTTTCAGGTCATTAAAGAACTCTTAATGGTGCCACATTAGCCTTTGTCTATTCTTCTTGTCTTTCTTCTGCATCAGGATAGTTTGGTGTTGTGCCTTTAATATTGTGTCTTTAAGAAACTGACAGATCTCCTGAACTCCTTTTTCCCTTAGAGTTTCTTCCCCTGGGACCATACCTGCCAGTTCTTTGTTTGTTAAAGTCTTCTTTTTTGAAGCTCATTTTCCTTATTCTGCTGCTCCCACCCCGTCTTCTCCTTGGACGCATGAAATCATTTCACAATACATAAGGTTTGTTGCACCGTCCTCTGAAGCATCTGGTACAGGCCACCATCAGACAGGATACTAGACTAGATGGACTTTGGGCCTGATGTAGTCTGCCAGTTCTTGTGTAACACATCCTCACCCTAATGAACAAGGTAATTATTCCACCCATTTTCACAGATGAGTAAGCTGAGACTCAGGGAAAGTTAAAGCGGAGATTGTCAAAGACACAAAGGGAAGTTAGGGGCTCAAATCCCATTGACTTGCAATAGGAACTGGGCACCCAATTCCCCTTCGTGCTTTTGAAAATCTGTCTTCTAGATAACTTGCCAAAGGATCCACAGTGTTAGTGGCACAGCAAAAAAATAGAACTCAAGAATGCTAGCTTTGCTCTAACCACTAGACTATGGGCAGGGCTTATAGTCAGCAATTTTTGAACCAAGTCTTAGGGGGACACATTCCCTGGGAAATGTAGTGCATGATAATTTGCAGTCCACTAGCGCCGAGAAGCCCCAAACAGGTCAGCATCCCTCTGTTGTTTTAAAACATTTTTCTCTCTTGCAGAGAAGCTTCATAATTTCCTTCTGTTGCAGAAAGTAGTCTAAAGCAGAAGTGAAATATATGTTACAGTCAAGCAGCCTCAGAGCCAAAGCCCAGAAGATTAATGCAGGAGCCATATATGGGCAAGGAGGCATCCTGCCCTTTTTCACTTTACAACAGTTTATGACAACATCACATTGAGGGATTTACATGACTGCAGTTTTGCACACATTCTTCTCCATGAAAGAAAGTCAAGGCAGCCTATAAGCGGTGGCCAGAGGCAGTGGTGGATTAACACACAGGTCCATGGGGCCCTGGCCAATTTGGGGCCCCAGGAGTGCCAGAACCCGGGTAGAAGGGCGGAGGGCCACCAGCACCAGAACTGTGCCCCCTCCACCCCTGTGGCTCCTCTTTCCCCTAGGGCCCCCTGGCCAGGCTGGAAGCTGGAGCTGGGCAGCGATAAGAGCGGCCCGGGGAGTCTGGGTCACTGTGCAGTGGGAAGCCAAGAGCATCCCCTGGCCTGTATCCCCACCTACTGGGGCACGCCGTCCAGGGTAGGTGGGGGGTCCAGGGCTCTCCACAACGGCCCAGGCTCCCTAGAAGGCTCTTAGGGCCTCAGTGGGAGAGGAAGAGCAGGGCCCCATGGTGAGGAGGGCTAAGGCCCACTGCACCCCCTGCCACTGGGAAGAGGCTGGCGTCACTAGCAGGTGCTGTGCTTTGCAACGGGGGAACTGATCACCAAGGTGTGATGGGCAGGGCCAAATGTTCTTCGTGCCCAAGGCCCCAATAAATTTTAATCCACCTCTGGCCAGTGGCAGCTCCAGACCTGTCAGTTCAGAGGTGTAAGGAGTCTGCCAAGGAACGAAGCTTGCTGTTGGAATAATATCTACTGCTTAATATCCTGAACTAGTCATTAAAAATAAGGGGAAATAACCTGATAGGGTGCGGCAAATGGCATGCATTGTCCTGCCACAACCTACCGCATATTCCAGATAATAACATGCAGTGAAAAATGCATTTACACGTTTACTGCTGAGAAAAAAAGTTAGCTCCTATTAGCCTTCTCTCTCCAGCTCACTTTCTTTTTCAAGACCAAGTCATTGCCCCCTTGAGTTCAATGGGAGTCCTGCCATAGACTTTATTAGGAACAGGATTTGATCCTCAGTCCTTTAGGCTCTAGTCTGCAATTTACATTTCTCTAACCCCATTTTGGGTGATTAGAGAAATCTGTTGATTATTAATAGACGCTGAGAGCGTACTAGGTACTTCACAGAAAGACAGATCCTGCCCAGAAGAATATCTAGTCTATGGCCCCAGTCCCCCAATGAGTTCCATGCGGGTGGACCCCGCACCCATACAGATCCCCACTGAAGTCAGCAGGGCTGGTCACATGCCCCCAGAGGTTTGCTTACATGGAGTAAAGCTGGATTGGGGCCTATGATTTAAATCTGACAATACAATCGAGTGTGACAAACAGTGAGAGGGAACTGAGTGTGGAAAGATAAGGGGAGAACCAATATGATAATGCAGTTACTCAGTGTCGTGCTCACAATGTGTACATCTTGGTAGCTCAGGGACTAATCATGTAGCACTGAAGTCAATGAAAACTTTGCCATTAACTTCACTAGCACAAGCTCTGGCTGTTGGTTAAGAACCTTTTTCCCTTCTCTAAAGAACATAGCGAATAATATGAATTCGTTGTGCAGCCTAAAGGATTTACGCAGGTTGGTCCGGAAAACAACCTAAACATTATACTCTCCCTTTCCAGAAATGCTGTGCGTTGCAAAGGCCTTGCAAGTTGTTTTTTCATGCACAGCTATTTATGTTGGCAACCGGGTCCTGTTAATGCTTCAGAAGCTATACGCAAACATGTCTAGAGTTCCAGTGGGATAGCAGCGCTCCTTGGAGCTTACCCACATGAAAGGGAGGGGCTGAAGCAGAAACTTGTTTTGTTTTTGAGCCTGAATGAATGAATATTGTGCTACATGTGTAAATGATATGGATGACTTTGTGAGACTGCTGAATGAAGTCCAAAGGACTTGCTTGTTGATGCTATACAAATAATGGATGCCTATCACACTAGCTGGTATAAGTGAGGACCATGTACATTAGAGCTACACAGAGTCATCTTTAACATATGTATCATACTTCTCACTCTGTGCTGATTTTATTTTGCCTGGGGAGACTGTTTAAATTGCTCCTTTGGTCATATTCAGTTCAAATCCCAGTAGAGTTGATTTACTATTTCCATAGTACCTTCAATTGTACCACTCTTACTGAATAGTACCTTACTGAATTGTACCACTCTTACTGAATAGCACACACAATCCTATTGATTTAATGATATTACTGATGCAATAGGGTACTACTCACCATTATCAACAGTGGCATGATGAGGCCTGTGCTTTTTACCATGTTTAAACGGGAAACTTTTTTAAAAAATTCAATTTAGTGAGATATAACTTCAAAAGAAAAAGAAGAAAAATGTCACTGCATTTTAGTAAATATGAAAGAAACCACAGCAAATGTTCCCTCCACAATGACTTAGGAAGTCTTTGAATCTTAAGAGATTCTCTAGTTCATCTGGGATTCTACTATTTTCAGGTTAGGTATGTCTGGTATTTATAAATTCTATCAGTCCAATAAGTCTTCAAGGGAGAAATTTACCCCTGCACAGAGAAGCAGCACAAGATCTATGGGCCATTATTTTGAGAGCGTAAATGGGCTTTAAGCAGCACTTAGGTCTTGTGCAGCTGCTTTGCACAGGAATGAATTTCACTTCAAATGCATAATGATAAAGACTAACTGTGTAGCCAAAACTGATTCTTAGCATCAGGCAGCAAGCTGGATTATCAGGTAAAATATATTTTGGCTTTAAATCTGTTTTGATGTAATTTGTTTCATTGGAAGTTCTTAAGATGAGAACATCTTGTGCTAATGAATTAACTGGTTTGGTGACTCTATTAATCATACTTTGTAAATTCCATTCCCATTTCCTGATGATTGCATCCACTTGTTACTGCAAAACAAATATAACTGAAATGCATCTGCAGGAACTTTGATGCGACTACAACTCTTTGTGGGGTTGTCACTGACACAGGGACTCCAACAAGGTTGCAAGGCAGTTTGTACAATGTAGACCATAATGAATGACAGGAACAAAGAAAGCTGGATGGAGGGATATCAGAGAAATTCAAATATAGCACTGTGGCTCTGCAGAACACTTAAGCAAGTGCCTCACTTTAATAAAGTGAGTATCACCATTGATTTCATGGAACTAAACACCTGCTTTGCTTTGCTGAATCAAGGCCCGTAAATGGAGAGTGTCATTGTGTTTGTTCACAAGAAACACTTCCTATAAAATTATAACGGAACAAAAGTCATGCTTTTCTGCTTTTAAGTTTGCATGTCTGGCAATGGGAGCAGATTCTGTTTGACAGTCCTCATTCCACTACAGCTCTCCACAATGAAAAGCTAATGGTATCAGGCTTTCAAAGGACATTTATTCAGATAAAGTGGACAAGTGGGAAACAACCAAAATGGGTCAATACTTATCAAATTACACTTATTGCATCTTTACTGCTGTCAACTAACTGTTTTGAAATGAACACATTCTAATGCAGAGCAGCTGCTTATTCAAGCATCTAAAAGAGACAGAACTGAGAGCCCTACTGTCCTCCTATGAAAAGTGAGCACAGGTGCAAAGAAATTGCAATTTTCCAGTGCCATCATCCTTCCCCAAAATAGCACATGAAGAAACAATCTGTTATTCAGACCTTCCATTTTTAAACTGATAAAATGATTTGCAAAGTAATTTACAATCCCAGCATGATCGTTGAAAACGTCACTGACTGCAGAAGTCATTTGCTTGGTAACATAGATTTATGATCAATAATCTTGCTGTACTTGAGCACAGCTGCATTGTAAAGTGCGTGTTTATGTGCCAGCCATCAAAGTTAATGAATCGTATAATTTAATCTGTAGGTCATTGTCAACAGTTTTATTTCTAAAAGAAGGATAGATTAAAACCAAATTTGGATTTATATAGCATTGCCCATACTTACGTCCCTGAGTGCTTTACATGGCAGTGAAGAAGATATTGGTAGTGCAGTATCTTACAGTACTGTGGGTCACATTGGAGGAGGACACCTCAGTGCAGAGGCCAGCACAGGGCTCATGCCCCACTGCCACATTTATGTCCCACTTAAACCTTTGTCCTGGCCTCCTGTACATAGGTACATTTTGTCAGATCTGAGGCCAGGGAGGTCTGACGTACCTGTTGGAGCTTGAGCAAGGTGGGGCCAAGAACCAGAGCCAAGGGGCAGAGCCAGTGTCAGGAGACAGAGCCAACGATCAGAGCCAGGGTTAGCTGGAGCAAAACAGAGAATCAGGCTGGAGGAAGGGTTGGGAGCTCAGAGGAACAAGACTAGAGCCAGGCTGGAAACAATGCAGAAGCAAGGCTGGGAACAAAGCAGGCACAGCAGTGATTGCAGCTCAAGGCATAAGCATTGAGCAGTCGGTGACCTGCTGCTGCTGGGCATAAGAGCACACCAGCAGACTCCCTTCAGTCAATTGAGCAGTCCTTATGCAACCCATCTGCACTCATTCGTCTGCCTGCAGCCTGGGATAGCCAGTCCCAGGCTCAGCTGCAGGCCTTCTCATTTCTGACACATTTCACCCATACAGAAGGACTTTAGAACTTATTTTGTTCCCGGAGGGAATGTTGTCCAGGACACCAAGGGTGAAATTCTGGCCCCATTGAAGTCAATGCTAGTCTTGTCATTGACTTCAGTGGAGCCAGGGTTCCACCACGTCAAATCTTTTAGGAACATGTCTTTGGTTGCTACCAGGAGTGGGCAGAAGAGACCTTCATTTGACATCTCAAGTACAGGAGAATAGACTTTTCTATAGCCAGCCTATACTCTAACAAAGCACTAAAGCAGCGTAATAGCTGTCATCCAGGAAGAACCCCATCTCAACTATAATTTTATCAGACATGAGAAGAAAGTCTCTGAACGCTGGCTGATGTATTAGGACAAGTATCTTGTGTTTTAATTAGCACATACACAAAACTTCCCAAAGCAGAACAATATAGCACATTTAATGAGCCAACATTGTTAAAAGACATAGAAGAAAGCAGAGAAATTAAATCTGTGATGCCATGTCACCGTCACAATGCAAACTGCCCCTTCGAGTGCACCCTTTTGGTGACAAACCTGGCTTCCTCCACCACATTCTGGGTGAACCCACATGGCCCAACTACTCCTAGACTGGATCTCTGAGCTGCAGCCCCAGGGTACCATGTTAACATAAGCGGCCCAAATGAACATGGCTTTGATAGCCTTTCTTGCAGTGACACAGCATCTTCAGAACAAAGCATTAATTATTCATTCACCCAAAGGGACAAAGCACATAGAGCAAAGGGTTAAAATAACTGAGCCTGTCATACATATAAAGGGAAGGGTAACCACCTTTCTGTATACAGTGCTATAAAATCCCTCCTGGCCAGAGGCAACATCCTGTTACCTGTAAAGGGTTAAGAAGCTCAGCTAACCTGGCTGGCACCTGACCCAAAGGACCAATAAGGGGACAAGATACTTTCAAATCTTGGATTGGGGGGAAGAATTTCGTTTTATGCTCTTTGTTTACGTGTTTGTTCTCTCCGGGGACTGCGAGAGGCCAGAAAGAAATCAATCTTCTCCAGCCCATCCTAATCCAAGTCTCCAATATTGCAACCAGTATAGGAAAGCCAGGCAAGGCGGATTAGTTTATCTTTTGTTCTATGTGAATTTTCCCTGTGCTAAGAGGGAGGTTTATTCCTGTTTTCTGTAACTTTAAGGTTTTGCCCAGAGGGGGATCCTCTGTGTTTTGAATCTGAATACCCTGTAAAGTATTTTCCATCCTGATTTTACAGAGATGATTTTACCTTCCTTTTTTTTTTAATAAAATCCTTCTTTTAAGAACCTGACTGATTTTTCCATTGTTCCAACCTCCAGGGGTTTGGGTCTTTGATGATTTTGGAACCAATTGGTTAGGATATTATTCTCAAGCCTCCCCAGGAAAGGGGGTGTGTAGGGCTTGGGGGGATATCTGGAGGGGGACGGGGGAAGACCTCTCTAAGTGGTCTCTTTCCCTGTTCTTTGTTTACAATGCTTGGTGGTGACAGCATACTGTTCAAGGACAAGGCAAAGTTTGTATCTTGGGGAAGTTTTTAACCTACGCTAGTAAGAATAAGCGTAGGGGTGGTCTTTCATGCGGGTCCCCACATCTGTACCCTAGAGTTCAGAGTGGGGAAGGAACCCTGACAGAGCCCTATACATGTATTTCCTCTTACTGCCATCTTAATCTTTCCTTCCACTTATTTGTAAGTTCCCTTTGGTGCAGCAAACCCACATCTCTGACTGTGAGAAGCAGATTGTCCTGCTCACCGCATGCTCTGTCTGTCTTTGTGTCTCCTTGTCAGCCTGTCAGCTCTCATTGACACTCTCTGAGCAGCCCCCCTTTGCTCACCCAAATGCCCCTGTTTTTCTAGGCCAGGGGTCCCATCATGGTTTAGCATTCTGCTTTGGTTCTAGCCTTAGCTTTGGGAAGAGTAAACCATCTTCGCCTGGATGAAGCCAGTTAGGGGATATTCTCCAATAAACAGTGCTCTAGTGTTTCCTCTTATCTGTTTCAGAGTAACAGCCGTGTTAGTCTGTATTTGCAAAAAGAAAAGGAGTACTTGTGGCACCTTAGAGACTAACCAATTTATTTGAGCATAAGCATTCGTGAGCTACAGCTCACTTCATCGGATGCATACTGTGGAAAGTGTAGAAGACCTCTTATCTGTGTCACGGTTTTGCCTTTGCCACTTGGCTCCTCTAACAGCCCCTTTGATTTAGCCCTATGCATTCAGCATGATAATATCATGTAATTCAGGTAACCTGCAGGGCATATGATATTTTTTAAAAATACTACATATACCTCCATCAGTCTCTATGTCCCAGGAAAGAAGGACTTGGAAAAACATGATGGAGCATATTTGGCCACCTTTACATGGAGCAGCTTCTTACTAGTTCCATTCAAATCACTGGGGCTACTCATGGATTACATGACTCAACATGAGCAATGGTGGCAGAATCTGGACCAAGGAATTCATACTATTTGATATTAGTCAGTCAAATTATATAAACAAGAACAAGGCTGTAGTGGATTGCTTGCTGAAGACATACGACTGGTGTGAAAAGGTTGGACAAGAAAGATTTGAATCACCATTTCTACAGGCTAGATGGGCAATAAGAATGTTGTACTTTGATATTAAGAGAATATGTCAAATGTGTTTAGTAATGGCTGACATTTGAAATAAAAACCAAGAACAGACAGGCTCCTAGTGTGTCTCAGCTGCAAAGCCCACTTTCACCACATTGAATCAGTACAATTACACTAACCTCACAGACTCACTTTCCATTATTTCACCTCATTATATAGTGCTTCAGTGAAGTCACTTTGTTCTTAAGTAGGATGAAAGTTGGAAACATTACAGTAGCTTTCTTTGAGTCATAAGTATGCTTGTCTGGGGCTCTTTCTCTTTGGTTTGTTTCTCTGAGGGGAAAGGTACTAAAGAACAAGAGCCAAAGAACAACAAATTTGATCTCAGTGGTGAAAAGTACATTGCTGGAAAACACATCTGTCAGAAACATTTCACATTTTGTTTACTTTATATTAGTGTCAATATCTCTAAAAGTTAAAGTTAAAACTGATTGACCCTTAGGCTGTATGAAATACCAAGGCTCTCTGCAAGCAAGTAACCTGCAGTACATGATGCTGCTTAACTCATAGCAGTTGAGATAGTGTTATCCTGCTAAATTAGTGTGGAAATTAGCAGAAGTTCACTTTATTTTTCATAGAGAGACTTTTTTTTAAAAAAAAACCTCATACTATTTAAGCCTATTTTCTGTGTACATCTTACAGGTTTGTGAAGGCAGTCAAGGAGGAATTAAATGAAAAGTAACTATCTGGGAAATTAAATGAAGACCCGGAGAAAGTGACAATAAGAAAGACAGAAAAGAAATGCTAAGCTATAGATGAGACAGAAATGAAGACTTAATAGAGGTACTTGAATACAGAGCCAATGCAATGTGGAGAAAATACTGAGCTCATGTAGTGTCGATTCATTTTTATAAAACGGCCTATTGCACCAAATAACAGAACATTATGGTGAGTCAAACTCTTATATTATTACACTTCACAGACATAGATTATGGGTCCAATCGTGCAAACCCTTCTTGACATGAATAGTGTAACAGTGTAACTTTTATTTTAGGGCTAGTCACATGGGTAAGAGTTTGCTTTCATTCTCTAGGTCAGGGATTTGGCACGCAGGCCATCAGGGAAATCAGCTGGTTCAGCTGATCGCAGCTCCCACTGGCCATGGTTCGCCGTTCCAGGCCCATGGGGGCTGCTGGAAACGGAGTGGGCCAAGGGATGTGCTGTCCGCCACTTCCCACAGCCCCCAGGGGCCTGGAACAGTGAACCATGGCCAGTGGGAGCCGCGATCAGCCGAACCTGCGGACGCTGTACGTAAAGAAACCATCCCAGCCCGCCAACGGATTTCCCTGATGGGCCATGTGTCAAAGGTTGCCGATCCCTGCTCTAGGCCTTCCTTATAGTATAACATAGCATTCTATTGGTTTAGTGCTACACGGAGTTTTAAAGGTGGATTCACATTACATGAGCTAAATTGAAGAATAAGGTATAGAGCAAATGTGACATCATCAGAAACACTTTTACAAAAAAATTTACTTTTCAAAAAAGTAGAACAAATCCACACATTTTTGCAAGTCCAACACTCAGCATCGTATTTGATTAACCTCAGATTTACTGCAGCATAGAGAGAAACATTTTTTTTTTAGGTAGTTAAAGCAGGGGTCAAAATTAGGCTCAGAATAGAAGCTGACTCACATTCCTTATATAAACTTAGTACTGTTTCTTAATGACTGTACACATTTTTTGTAATGCCATATCCAAGAAAAAGGGAAATGAAGAAATTAACATGATCCTGCCCTTACACTTGCCATTGACCTCAGTAGAGTAACTCCTTAATGACTGTGGTGGAAGTGAGGGGAGAATCAGGCCCCTCTATCCTTCTATCATGTCTGTGTGCATTTCGTAATTGTACAGAAGTGACAAACTACTATAAAATTATACGGTATAAAGACTAGAGATTTTAATGAAAAGACATTCTGCAACTGCTTCTGCCTCCATAGAGGCTTTTATGGGAAGCTAGTCAAACTGACACAGCAGCCAAGTTTAGTTCACTCTTCCAAGGGGAGCTACCATTTTTGCCTACAGAGAGCTTGGTTATGTTTATCCAGCCTCTAAATCCCCGATTCTACAATGGGATCTGTGCAGATGGCATGTGTGGAATTCCCTGTCCATAGGGATCCCTTTTGGCCAACAGGTATCTAAGAAAGTGAGAAGGAGACAAAGAAGTCAGTGAGGCAAAGGAGGCAGTGCTGCCTAGTGGTTAAAGACTGGACTGGGCCTTAGGAGTTCTATACCTAGCACTGACACTGGCCTGCTAGGTGACCTTGGGCAAGTTACTTTCCCATCTCTCTCTCTTCCTCAGTTTTCTCACCTGTAAAAAAATAGATAGTGACACTGACATCCTTTGAGCTATATGGATGAAAAGTGCACTATAACAGCTATTTTCTTTCACCATTTAATGGAAAAAAAATCATACTGATAAAAGTGAAATGAGGAATTTACAAAGTGTTTGAGAACAGCAGTCATAAAATGAAAGGTTGTACAAAGTAGAATATCATTATTATAGCCCTCCTGGTTATACCATGTAGGTGTATATCTGTTAGATGTATACATTAGGATTTTTGGGTGTGTGCATACATGTAAGGGCTTATATAGGTGTATATGTGCATACAATGGTTATATAATAAACAAACTCTTGGGAACCAAATTCAAGCTGTCCCCTAAGCACATGCAAGAAATGAAGCATACATTTAAGAGACAGTTCTACTTTTACCCCCTTCTCCAGAAACCACAAGATTCACATTCCACTGGAGTTGCAGAAAAGGCATTGTGTGCTGGGTTCTGGGGCTGAGGGAGGTGGTCTGCTGGGAGCTAGGCTGGAGGTCGAGTCGCCTAGCGCCTGTGTAGTGTGTCACCACTATCAGGCAGGAGAGAGTTCCAAGCCACAAAGTGACATCAGGCAGACTGAGCTGCTGTTTCTCCTGTGATGCTTTTATGCCTGCCCTGAGAGTCACCAGACCAACTCCTGGCTTGTGGATTGGCCGGAGCCTAGCACAGGAATGACTCATCAAGGCATGTGGATTAATCAGGTTCTAGTGCAGGGATGACTCATCACATCAGGTCATTTCTATTATTTGTGAAAGCTTTATATAGTGCTCTAAATAGCACTTTACAAGCATTGGATATGACTGGTGTCCTTTTCTGGAGCAATAGCAATGTAATAAAGATGCTGCAGAACATGGGACGACTGTTCAGATAAGGGAGGTTAATCTGTCCCTCTAGCAGAGAAGCAGGGGGTAGAAAGCACACTGCAATGTCAAACTACATATGGTAGAGCTTAGTCACATTACTTAGCACATTACTAGCAGGTGCTCAGAAACTAGGGTGATGAGGATAGTATAGGAACCTATGTAGAACAGAACTCACCGGTGACATGACCAGCCTAGAAAGCTCTGTGGAAATCATGTGTTTAAAGGAGGGATTTCAGACATAAGAGAGAGACAATGTCACAGATAGGAACTGGCAACATAGGAAGCAATGCGAAAGAAAGTGTGAAGCCCAGAATGGGGGAAGCTGACAAAGCGAGAAACGTTTGGGAGGAGCCCAGAAAGCAAATGGGTATGAGAGCAGAAAGGGAAGCATAGGGAAAGCTGTGTAGGGCATTAAAAACAAGTCTGGGGCGTTTCACTTGTAACAGTTAAGACATGCAGTGCAGTCAGTGAAGGGATTCCAAGATGGGGTGTCATTGTCAGAGCCGGATGATGATGACTTTAGCAGTGGCAGTTTGGCTCGATTGGAGAGTTGAGAAGTGAGGAGGCAAGAGAAAGGAAGGCTACAATAATCCAGATATAGCTGAGAGTTTTAGCAGTGTGGTTAGAGAGGCAAAGATAGCTTTTGGAGACTGTCTAGGGAAAGAAGTGTCAGGATTAGTGGGTGAAGGAGAGAGGAATCAAGATGAAACCCAGCTTTGTCCATTAACTCTGCTTTGCTACATGTCCCTTTCGTATTTTTTCTTTTACCACCACTTCCATACTTTCACATTCAGCACCGGCAAAGACCTTCCTCATCTTGTCCACCACATCATCTCTGTCTCCTTCACAACCTGACCAAAACCACATGGACCTCCATGTGCTGCTGTCCTGAGCAAAGCCTGAGTAAGGCGTTCATGCTATAGTGGCCTGGAGAAGGCTTGCAACCTACTCTCTCCCCTTAATCTCAGAGTAGAGCACCTCAGCTGTTACTAGCACCTCTTCCATGTTATATTTAATGTAGATTGTAAATGCCTGTGAACAAGGACAGTGGGCTAAATCCTCAGCTGATGTGGAGTGGTGTAGCTTCAGGACTTCAACTGATTCAAGTCACCCGAGGATCTGGCTCAGCCTACGGGTTGAATGTGCATTGCAGCTCTAGGTTGTCAGGGCTGCAGCATTCTGTGGCATACGTGTCAGTGAAATGAGACACGTGTCATACACGTTCTTTCCAGTTGTCTGTGATGTGATTTTTCATTACTACCTTGGGCATCTGTTCAATTGGGGGTGATTGGAGTTTATTTGAATGAGCGTATTTGAGAAACGGAAGTAGGGGAGCAGCTACATGTAAAAAATTAAAGAGAGGCTGCAAAGTGGCATAAATCTCTGAGATTGCAAGAGGCCAGGACCATCCAAAGAGCGACTCCGCCCCCCCCCCGCCCCCCGTCCCCCGCATCAGCACCTCTACAGGGATTTCCCACAACCTAGAGCTTGATGCAAAGCTTAATTCATTCTGAGGTTTATTTGCTTTTTCTGGGGAATGCCTGCTTGTTTCCAGGGTAGTACAGTGCACATAGTGCACCTGCCCCCCCAGCCTCCACCCCTGTACCCTACAGAGCTCTTCCAGCTGGAAACAAAGCCCAGGGGAGTAAGCGGAGACAGTGCTATAGAAAGAGCATTCGCCTCCTCACTCATGCGTAGCCAGGAAAGAGCACAAATCAGGTTTTTTTAAGAGACAATTCAGGCCCTAATAATCAACCAGCTTTTTGACGGCCATACTCAAAACTATGGTGGACTCAGCGGCACTGCATTATATAATACAGGCCTAAACCTTTATTTGCACTGAGTGTAATCTGAGCTTTCAATATATGATACCCAAACTGTTACTGCTCCATTGAGTAGCTGGATCCTCTGAGTGCTTAGTCAAGAATAGTTGGATAATACATCATCTTGTGTTGGTCTGAAACGTGCACACATATAAGATCAGTGTTATACCTAACTGCTAAAATAAGAGAGAAAAGGGCACAGAGACGGCCAAGGTACACAAGTCAAGGGTACAATTATCTTTTGAAAAACTAGATTCCGTTTGACAGGCTGTCACAATCAAATGGTATGGCTAGATGCTAAGTGTACCATTTATAATTAAACAAACATCCCTCACCCTTAAGTCAAACATTCTGACTGCCTTTCCTTTCTAAAGAGAAAATGAAGCCCAATTTGGTTTGAGTCTCTTATTTGACTGTATTACAACACCTAGCTGCTGCAATGATCCGCAGTATAGATCAATACCAGTCATACTTTATATTAAGATTCCATTTATAAATAGTTTATAAATGGTTCATATGTGTTTTAAGAAGTGGTTAATCAATTGTTATAGAGTACAATGTATCAGTAGGTCGCTTATAACTGTCTAGAACACTTTTAACTGATGTGCTTATAACCATCAATAATGCATCACATCTGTAACATGCTTATAATATCAATTAACCATTTACAATGGTACCTTGTCATAAATATAAAGGGAAGGGTAAACACCTTTAAAATCCCTCCTGGCCAGAGGAAAAACCCTTTCACCTGTAAAGGGTTAAGAAGCTAAGATAACCTCGCTGGCACCTGACCAAAATGATCAATGAGGAGACAAGATACTTTCAAAAGCTGGGGGGAGGGAGAAACAAAGCCTCTCTCTCTGTCTGTGTGATGCTTTCGCCGGGGACAGAACAGGAATGGAGTCTTAGAACTTAGGAAGTAATCTAGCTAGAGATGTGTTAGATTCTGATTCCTTTAAGTGGCTGAGAAAATAAGCTGTGTTGAATGGAATGTAGATTCCTGTTTTTGTGTCTTTTTGTAACTTAAGATTTTGCCTAGAGGGATTCTCTATGTTTTGAATCTGATTACCCTGTAAGGTATTTACCATCCTGATTTTACAGAGGTGATTCTTTTTACTTCTATTAAAATTCTTCTTTTAAGAATCTGAATGCTTTCATTGTTCTTAAGATCCAAGGGTTGGTTCTGTGTTCACCTATGCAAATTGGTGAGGATTTTATCAAGTCTTCCCCAGGAAAGGGGGTGTAAGGTTTGGGAGGATTTGGGGGGGAAAGACGTTTCCAAACGGGCTCTTTCCCAGGAATGTACCGGTTAGATGTTTGGTGGTGGCAGTGATAAAGTCCAAGAGCAAAAGGTAAAATAGTTTGTACCTTGGGGAAGTTTTAACCTAAGCTGGTAAAAGTAAGCTTAGGAGGTTTTCATGCAGGTCCCCACATCTGTACCCTAGAGTTCAGAGTGGGGAAGGAACCTTGACATACCTTAATATAAAACATGACCTAAAACAGAAATACAGCTAGATCTGTCTAGCTATCTGGAAAGGCAGTCTGGTCAGTGGACTGGGACTCAGGAGACCTAGACTGTATTCCTGCCTCTGCCACTGACCTGCTGTGTGACTTTGGACAAATCACCTGTTCCCCTCCCATCCTTTGTCTGTATCGAAGAACAACTCTGTGTCAGCTCAGAAGCTTGTGGCTCTCGCCAAGAGAATTTGGTCCAATAAAAAGATATTATCTCACCCACCTGTCTCGTGTATATTTACACAGTAATCATTTTGGAGCAGGGACTGTCTCTCACTGTGTTTGCAGAGTACCTAGCACAATGGGGGATCCGATCTTGGTTGGGGCGTCTAGGCAATACTGTTAAGCTAATAAAAAATGATATCTAGGTATATATTTGTTATATATGAGTGCGATTTGACAACTTATATAGGACTTCTTTGCGTCCTCTTTACATTACTGTTACCATATAATATAATCAAAGTAGTAATTTTTGATAATATCAGTGTCACCCAAAAGATGACTTTTAGATACATTATCTACTCCCTGATTTATTTTGGGAATAATGACTTTTAAATTAAAACAAAAAACAATTTAAATTGGTATCTCTGGATTTAGACTCAAAGTCAGGGTAGGAAAAAAATCCTTAACATTTGTCTAGGAAGCAAAAGGATACCACCAGACTTTACTTTACAAGTATGACTGACTCAGATATAATATTTGAAAAACAGAACAAACATATAGTCACATCCACCACAGTGAAAACTTTGTCTGAGTGATATTAACAGTGAGCACAAACTGGCTGTGAAATTATTTCCATGGACACAGCGTAACCCTAGTTACAAGAGTCTTAAAGGGGTATTTCAAATTTTTATTTTTCAGAGCAAATTAAATTGGAATTCAAAATTAAAACCTATAGAAGACTCAGTAGTTCATGCTTTTGAATCACTTAGACTATGTACAATAAAGCACTAAGCATTGGTTATTCAATTAAGTGACGTATCATTTTTAGTAGCGGTTAGCATTCATGAACTAGGACCTCTGTTGTACACACACAGAAGAAAAGGACCCTGGCCCAATGAGTTCACACTCTAAGTACATGACAAGAGACACCAGATAGATCCAGACCGATGGGGGAATATAATGCAACAATGAGACCATATTGGTGGCAGGCAGTGGTCTCAGCACAGCAGCAGCCTAAGGATTGTCAAGTTTTTTGTGGACATCATGGCAAAGGCGAGGTTGGAGGAGGGATTTGTAGGAGGCTAATGAAGTAGCTTTCCGCATGTGTACAGGGAGGGCTTCCCAAGTGTGAGAGGCAGCCTGGGAGAAAGCACACAAAAGTGCTTGTTTGAAAACTTAACAAGTGGACAATGAAGGCTGCCTTGTGGGCTGATGAAAAGAATGTCAACAGCTCAACTGTAAATGAGAGCTGCTACCTAGGATGGGGATTGACTGTGACGCGCCTTGAAAGTTACGAGAGTGGCTTATTAGTGGCTGTGCTGACAGCTTTCGTAGGCCTAGCCCAAGGTTTTGCAGAGCCCTGTGTGGAGCAATTGCAGCACCCCATCCAGTTTCCTATTGTCAGGCTCAAAGAGCACCTACCCTTTCCCTCTAAAGCAGGGGTTCTCAAACTGTGGGTCCAGACCTCAAAGGGGGTCATGAGCCCATTTTAATAAGGTCACCATGGCTGGCCTTATTGGGATCCAGGAAGTGGGCGGGCGAAGCCCAAGCCCAAGCCCCACCGCCCAGGGCCAAAAGTGAAGCCCATGGGTTTCAGCTCTGACTGGCAGGGCTCAGGCATCAGCTTCAGCCCTAGGTGGAGGGACTCAGGTTACAGGCCTCCCGCCTGGGGCTAACGCCCTTGGGCTTTGGCTTTGCCCCATCACCACGACCACCTGGGGCAGTGAGGCTTGTTCGGGCTCAGGCTTCGGTCCCCCATTCTGGGGTCTTGTAGTCAGAAGAGGATCATGGGGCAATGAAGTTTGAGAACTGCTGCGCTAAAGCCAGAATTCCATTGGACCCAGCTATGGCAATGAGTTAACCTTTGTCAGGTGCTGTACAGGGTCCATGCGCTGCTGTCCTGAGCAAGGAGGCTTCATGCTATAGTGGCATGGAGAAGGCTTGCAACCTACTCTCTCCCCTTAAGCTGAGGGTAGAGCACCTCAGCTATTACAACCCCCTACCAGAAACTGAAGGAGCTGCCGGTGCCTCCTCTTCCCACATCTCTTTTACTAGTGGACCTGAACTTTGGAGTGAATCCTGTTCCTAGCTCAGCTATGCAATACTGGGAGTGGAGGAGGAAGATTAATTATCCCCCACTATCCAAGCCACACAGTGGCAGCAGATCCACTCCACAATCTCTTCTGCAGTTCCTCAGGGTCTCTGTGGACATAATAACCTTGCTCTACCAGTGGATCTGCTCAGCTTTATTTCTGCTGCATTTTAGGGAAGCCAGGCCCACAGATGCTGGTGCCTACATCCTTGTTGGCTGCTTAGTCTTAGAGGGGTTTACTGAATCAGGAAAGAGCTGACCAGCAGCTGGGGGATCAAGGGATATGCTTGAGATCATCTGACTGCAGGTGCATTCTGGGACGAAAGGCCCCTAAAGTAAAAGGCCACTAAAGGTAGTCACATCATCATTCCCATGCAGATAGGATTGTTTAAAACAGACTGAATAAATATGTTTAAGTTAGGGTGATCACATTTATGCATTAAATATAAAACATTTCAAGTTCTACGAATTTTACCAGCTGCCAAATGAAGATTAAGGAGTATACCCAGCTCAGAAGCACCAGGCTGATGATGGAATTAGTCTCAGCATATGAAGCAAAATGTAGCAAATCCTCCTCTGGGTCATATGAAATGTCTGGTAACAGGACAGAAATGGGATTTACATTGAACTTGGCTGCCTTTTCCAAGTGCCAGCCTGGGAACATACTGTAGCCTAGCAATATATTTGTGTATATTAATTTGTTGAGTTCAGTCTGCTGGTGTTTATTTTTACTTCCCTAGTTCCCAAGTACAAGGAGGAGGGAGTAAGTAGTTACCTTTCCTGATCATTCTTTTAATACACCTAACTTCCGACCTAGATGATAAACTACCCTCTGCTGGAGCAAGAGAGAGTCTGCATGCAAGGAATGGATTCCTTAAAGCAGAGAACAACATTGTAACAGAGTTTGAACAAAGCTACTCAGCAGTTCCAGATGATACAGTTTGCCTTTTGCTACAAGCTGAATGAATCTGGTGTTTATTCCAGCTATTTTTAGACAGTATCTTCCTGGTGAAAGGTAACCGACTCACCTAATGTATGAGTCACTCCCATAGAATTTAGGCATTCTCAAATGAGTACGTATGGCTCTAAAAACCAAGCCAGCCTGCTGACTTAGTAACGATACTTTGTAACACACCGATTATAGGAACATGTTCCTTTTCCCAGGCACAGAGACTTTCAGGTGCAATGCTGGAGGTAAAATACTGTGCCTCGTGCAGCATTCAATCAGTTACCGTGGCCCTAGAAATCATTGTACAAAGTGTTTGTTGAATGATTGTGATACTAAGTGTTTATAAAAGGGGGGGAAATCATTCTCCCAGGGCCTTATCTTGAGTAACTCACCTGGCTGCTGGGGAATTCTTCAAAGGAATGTGGAAAGAATAATGCTTCCACCAACACTTGAAGCTGCCACAGAGCTGCACTAGATCTGCTACTCAAGTCTAATAGCCTTCAAAGTCTAGTAGCCTCCACAGCCATTACACCCCCGACACATAAGAGGCAGTAACCAGAAAATCCCTGTAAATACAGCTCCTTCAGCTGGCCATCCCCCTATGTCCAAGCTGGTCTCCATGTTGTGCAAAGAGCATGCATGCTCAGTAGAGGCTAAAAGGATCCTGCCCTCTTTTCACAGAGGAACTACACTAGTTCTGCTGTAGACAAGTTCAGTGTCACCTCAGAGAGGGAGGCAGCCTTTGAAAATTAACATGGAGAGCCCTTAGTGCTTTTCATGACAACAAAGAGAGAATGCTTAGAGCAGTGGTTCCCAAATTTTAACAGCCCGCGAACCCGTTCACAAAAATATCAAATCTCGTGAACCCCCTCCTAAAAATGAATATTTCCAGGGATTTTCTCCGTTACCTGAGCATAAATTATAGAAGCAGTAATCTTAGAAAGAATTTGGTGTTTTTATGACGTGCTTATTACTGACTATTTATCATTACATTATTAATTTTATGACATTATGAAAATGGTGACACTCTTCCAAGATTTCACTTCTGTAGCTCATATCACTTAGATTAAGCCACGTACATGTTTCATCAAGGAGTACCAGATGTGAAACAGCATGAAGGTATTTAAGAAGCCAACTCAAATAAAGAGTTCCTCCCACAAACATTCGGGTCTTGAGAAGTCCAGGCAAACAATGCACGACTACAACAAAGCTTGAACCTGTTCTGCCAGGAAGCCAGAGTCACGGGGCTCAGGCTGCCGGCCCCTATGGGGGTTGAGGTCCTTGAGGGATGGCTCTGTCCGCCATTACAGAATTTTTTTCTGAGAACACCCTGATACATTTCCTGAACCCCCAGGGGTTCATGAACCCCAGTTTGGGAACCACTGGCTTAGAGAACTGTGCACTCATCATCACAGAGTTGGAGGATGCCATGAGAGGCATACCAGAGGTCTACTCACCCAGCCCCAGGTGGAACTTTTAATTGCAACACAGCTTGAGTGTGATATCTGATGAGTTCGGCACCTGGGAGCAGCACAGCATTTGGGGGCAGGGAGTTTGTTTATAAGCAGAGCAGGGTGATTAAAATAGCAAAAGGCTTGTCATTAAAGTAAATTAAGTATTGTTAGATGAGCCTGAGAGCATTGGCTGGCACTCCAGTTAAAACATAGGAAACAAAGAGTAGGAATAAATGGTGAGAATGGAGAGAGGTAAATAGTGGTGTCCCCGAGGGGGTCTGGTCTGGGACCTATGCTGTTTAACATATTCATAAATGATCTGGAAAAAGGGGTAAACAGTGAGGTGGCAAACTTTGCAGATGATACAAAATTACTCAAGATAGTTAAGCTCCAGGCAGACTGCGCAGAGTTACAAAGGGCTCTCACAAAACTGGGTGACCGGGCAACACAATGGCAGATGAAATTCAATGTTGATAAATACAAAGTAATGCACATGGCAAAAGATAATCCCAACTATACAAACAAAGTGATGGGGTCTAAATTAGCTGAACCCATCAATAAAGAGATCTTGGAGTCATTGTTGACAGTCCTCTGAAAACATTTGCTCAATCAAAAAGGTGAACAGAATATTGGGAATCATTAGGAAAGGGATCGATAATAAAACAGAAAATATCATATTGCCGCTATATAAATCCATGGTACGCCCACATCTTGAATACTGTATGCAGATCGGTTGCCCCATCTCAAAAAAGAGATCTCTGAATTGGAAGAGCTACTGAGAAAGGCAATGTATGGAACAACCTTCGATATGAGGAGAGATTAAAAAGATTGGGATTTTTCAGCTTGGAAAAGAGATGACTAAGGGGGGATATGATAGAGGTCTATAAAATCATGACTAGGGTGGAGAAAGTAAATAAGAAAGTGTTGTTTACACCTTCACATAACACAAGAACCAGGGTCACCCAATGAAATTAATAGGCAGCAGATTTAAAACAAACAAAATAAAGTATTTCTTCACGGTCCACTTGTGGAACTCTTTGCCAGGGGATGTTGTGAAGACCAAAAGTATAACTGGGTTCCAATTAAAAACAAATAATTTCATGGAGGATAGGTCCATCAATGGCTATTAGCCAGGGATCCTACACCATGTTCTGCATGTCCCTCGCCTCTGTTTGCCAGAAGTTGGGAATAGGCAACAGGGGATGGATCATTTGACAATTGTCTGTTCTGTTCATTCCCTCTGAAACACCAGGTATTGGCCACTGTTGGAAGACAGGATACTGGGGTAGATGAACCACTGGTCTTACCCAGTATGGTGATTCTGATGTTCTTTTATAGAATCCAGATGTATCTGCCCCCGCTGTAACCCACTAGACCCCACTCCCCTCTCACAGCTGAGGTACAACCCAGGAGTCCTGATGTGGTCTCTCTCTCTCTGCAGAGTTAGTAAGAATATACATTAACATTTTAAACTTAACCAGTGTCCCTTAAGTGACTTGCCACAAGATATCAGAACATGCTATTATTAGAGCTGAGTGGGTCTAATATTTATTTAATGTTCTTTCTTTTATATAGGAATTAGACACAGGGATCCTGTCAGCTAATTGCTAAGTTATCTGCCAAAAAACTAGAGTTTTCAAGTGCCTAAGTAGCCCCAGGACTCATGGTTAAAGTTGCCCCTACCAAAATCTGAAATAGCGCCCCTGGCCAGAGCCAGGGATTTCCATAATTGGGGGTGCAAAACTGATTGGAAAACTGTTCCCAGAGAGTAGTTATCAGTGGTTCACACTCAAGTTGGAAGGGCATAACAAGTGGAGTCCCACAGGGATCAGTTCTGGGTCCAATTCTGTTCAATATCTTCATCAGTGATTTAGATTATGGTATAGAGAGTACACTTATAAAGTTTGTGGATGATACCAAACTCGGGGGGGGGGGGGGGGGTTGCAAGTCCTTTGGAGGATAGGATTATAATTCAAAAATTATCTGGACAAACTGGAGAAATGGTCTGAAGTAAATAGGATGAAATTCAATAAGGACAAATGCAAAGTACTCCACTTAGGAAGGAACAATCAGTTGCACTCATAGAAAATGGGAAATGAGTGCTTAGGAAGGAGTACTGCGGAAAGGGATCTGGGCATCATAGTGGACCACAAGCTAAATACAAGTCAACAGTAGAACACTTGCAAAAAAGCGAAAATCATCCTTGGATGTATTAGCAGGACTGTTGTAAGCAAGACTCGAGAAGTAATTCTTCCGCTCTACTCCGTGCTGATTAGGCCTCAACTGGAGTATTGGTGTCCAATTCTGGGCAGCACATTTCAGGAAAGATGTGGACAAATTGGAGAAAGGTCAGAGAGGAGCAACAAAAATGATTAAAGGTCTAGAAAACATGACCTATGAGGGAAGGCTGAAAAAATTGGGTTTGTTTAGTCTGGAAAAGAGAAGACAGAGGGGACATGATAACAGTTTTCAAGTACATAAAAGGTTGCTACAAGGAGGAGGGAGAAGAATTTTTCAAGCCTCTGGAGTAAATGACCATCATCATGCCCTGCCAGCATGGCTCCCTCCTGCCATCAGTTCTTCCTTCACCCCCACGTGAAGTGCTGTACCCACAAGGAGATTGTTAAATAAAATGAAACAAATGCAATTGCTCAATTTAAAATATACTGGGAAAAACACATCATGACATTTTTTCAGCTATTAATGTACACATTTCACACTAACATCCCTCATGAAAACAAGCCATTATAAAAAAACAAAAAACAAACCCACATTCATTGACATTAATGGGTCTACAACAGATTATGCCGCAAGAGAATTTGTCCCTTCATGTGTTCGTCAGCATGGACGGTGACTGATATATCTAGTGTGCATCATTAATGAGTTAATATTTTGCACAGCACTTTGAAATGGGAAGAAGTTCTGTTAAATGCTAAGTATTATTATTGTTAGTTCATTACAATAATATATCTGCTGCTGTCATCTGAAAGAAACACAACCATTGTCAAACCTAACAAATCATACATTATGTTTTCAAAGGTACCTTTGTTTACATATAGATCTGGGAGCTGCAGCTGAGCAAAGGGATAATCTAATCTACTCCACACAGTTCCATGCAAATTGACAGAGGCCAGTTCGCTAAAGGAATGCAACCTTAACTGCTAACATATATAGATACTTTTTCCAATTTCATTTTATGGCTTTTTTAAAAGACATTTGGTTGTGGGGGGGTTTCTTTATCTTTCTTAAGAAGCGAAAAGGAGTACAGCTGCAGTCACAAAAATCAATTTCAAATAGAGATAAATTTACTCTCATCACAGTGTAAAAAAACGCCACAGACATGAGCAAAAAATAACACAAGTGACAAGGTGCTCTGTAACACACTATTGACCCTATGTAGGCAAAAGGAAATTCAAAATGTGGGTGTTATGCAAATGTACCTGTCTTGTGTGTGTACATTTCATTCAGATGACAATCACACACTTCCTCTGTGGCTCATGTTCTGTTTAATCTAATAGGTGTTTGTCCATATTTAAAGATAGAGGGACAGATCCCCAGCTACTCAGAGCTGCTGTGGAAGAGGAGGCAACAGTGGTTTAAAGGTGGCCTGGGACTGTTGTGAGCAGATTCGGACTTGGGGATAATTTAGAAAAGCCTTGGAATTGCATTAAATTCTGCCAGCTGGTAACAAACTTCCAGAGGATTCTCACCCCAGAAAAAATTACTGGAATGCAGCAAGCCATGCTTGCTCCTCTGTGCAGGGTTTGGCTGGCTTTCTATGCTACCTTAGGAGGAGTGAGAAGGAACCTGCAATGAGATGGCATTGTCACCTCATTGGGGGAATCCCCAACTCACCAGATCTGCTGGAGTAGGTGTCAAGGATCTATACCAGAAATTACTTTTTTAGATAGGTAGATTCTGGAAAATCCTTTATACCACTAAACTAAATATCTTGTTCTGGCAAGAAAAATGATGAATGGTGAACATACTATGGGTTTTGAAGTTAAGATGTTTACCTACTTACAATGCTGTATCCATTGAGAATGTTGCACAAAGTTTCCCAGCTTCTTTTCTGAGTTTTCTAGTTACTCTTTAAATGCACTTTTCTTGCCTTTTGATGAACCAAAGAAAGACTATTACATAAGATCTGATTCAGAGTAGCATCTCCATACTCTGTTATTTTTACATTATATAACAATTGTATTTCAGCACATAGGTTCAACTCTAGTAATATTCTGTATCAGTGTTGTATGTGTTTTTCTAAAAATAAATAACTTTTGATATATATGCCAGAAAGGAAAAATATGTTAATATATCAGAACTAGCCCTACAAAAATTAAAAACAAAAGGGAAAATAAAATTTCCATAAGCCAAATTTACATGTCAGGGGCCTGATCTTTTCAAAATGCTGAGCAATTCATGAGAGTTATTGAGCGCATAAGGTAAGTCTTCGCTCCCTTACCATCCATACAAAAAAAACCTCTGACCCATGACTGGAGGTGCTTTAAGCCTGAGTGGCTTATTTGGCTGGGGGGTATAGGTTAGAAAAGGGGCTCCAGTTTAACTTGGGCTGGAACCTTCCCACTTTCTTGTGAGGATGCAGGAAATGTCACTCAAGTGTTGCTAGTCCTCCAATGCCTTCCCACAGTTCACCTAGATGAACGGACAAGTTATCCCGCAATTGACTGGAAAAAATCCTAGAGCATCTCAGAACAAAGAAGCAGGGATACGCCCCCAGACACACATGGGCAAGTGCAGAAATGGCGAGCACATGATCAGGTGAGTAGGGCTTCACTCTGGGGAGGGTTGCCTAGCCTTGGCTAACCTGGGTGCTGAGACCTAGGTCCCAATCTGCGGGGTTAACTTGTCAGTGAAGATATACCTTAGGGTACATCAACACTGCAAAAACAAAACCCTGCAGCAGTGAGTCTCAGAGCCTGGGTTAACTGATTCAGTCACATGGCGCTTATGCTACAAGACTAAAATAGCAATGTTGATGTTCCCGCTGTGGCTCTGATGCAGCAGGGCCCGGGGCAGGATGCGTTTAGAGCCCAAGCAGGAATGTCTACACTGCTATTTTAGTCCCGTAGCATAAGCTGAAGTCAATTGACCCAGGCTCTGAAACTTGCTGCCACAGGATTTTTGTTGTATTTTTTGCAGCATAGACAAACCCTTGGAGTCTTCAGTGGGAGCTGAGAGTACGCAGCCCTTCACAGCACGGGGAGATTCTCAGACTTGGCTGGCCAAAGTTGAGCACTTACATCCATATTTAGGTTCTTGTGGCCTGATGGATGGCTAGCAACTCCTATTGAAATGCTTAGCACTGCTAGAAATCAAGCCACCTGCTTAGGTGACTAAAAATGGATTCTGGTGCCAAAGTCTCCCATCCTACAGTTACACAGGTGCTCAACTTGATGCACATTGGATCCAATCAGCCTTCTCACCTTATACAATTAAGCACCTGCATAATTGTTTCCAGGGTTTGAGATTAAATTTAAACAGCCACATTTTAAAATTTTGGCCTTTATATTATACTACCAGAGTTTTAGAGGCTGCCACTCTTCAATATAAACTAAAATTGCTCATACAAAAAAAGACATGATGCTAGGAGGCACAAAAATTTTCCCCACTGGTGTCCTAAAAGCAGGTTTTGATTTTCATCTCTGCTGAAAATGCATGTAGTAGATACATCCTAGTTTCTCGTGGACATTTTGTCCATATTGCAAAACTGCCAGACAGTTTTCTTTAATTGGCTCTCTTTGTTCCCAAGAAGTCAAGATCAGTATTGAAGATCATGATTCAGAAACAATGGCAGGGCTGTAGGTAGACGCCACACAGTGGATCTGCTTACACTGCATCTGGCTCTCGTCAGTGCAAACAAGCTTCTAACTTCCATCAGCACCTAGATCAGAACGAAAGTTTGTTTTGGTTATTTCTTTAATGAAGCATACTAGGAAGGTTTCAGAGTAACAGCCGTGTTAGTCTGTATTCGCAAAAAGAAAAGGAGTACTTGTGGCACCTTAGAGACTAACCAATTTATTTGAGCATAAGCTTTCGTGAGCTACAGCTCACTTCATCGGATGCAGTGAAGTGAGCTGTAGCTCACGAAAGCTTATGCTCAAATAAATTGGTTAGTCTCTAAGGTGCCACAAGTACTCCTTTTCTTTTTGCATACTAGGAAGGTAACTAGAACTGAAATGCAAAGTTGTTATTCTTATTACATGCAAATTGGTTTATTTCTCACTATCGACACTTTTTCAACACTACCACTTAAGCTTCATCAGCAAAAACATGCACATGCACAAAGGCACATTCATAGATTTTAACACATCTATGTTAAATCCCCCAGAAGGGACCATTATGGTCATCTAATCTCACTGCCTGCATAACACAGACCAAAGAATCTCAGCTAATAATTTGCATCAAGCCCAGAATTTCTGTTTGAGCTATAGCATATCTTTTAGAAAGATATCTATTCTTGATTTAAAGATTGCAAGTGATAGAGAATCTAGCACATCATTAAATAAGTTGCTCCAGTGGTTAATTGCTCTCAATGTTAGACATTGACACCTTATTTCTTGTATGTGGAAGTCTGGTAATTGTGTGTGCCAATAAGTATTTGAGTGTATTTGATTTATTTGTACTCAAAGAGCAGCTGGCATTTGAATTACTAGAAGATGCATAGGTGCCATTGTTTTCTAGTTTAGCCCTTGATATTAACAAAGTTTTGTTGGTTTTTTTTTAAATTATCTCTGCTGCTTTTTATTCACTGTATTTAGTCACTCTAGTGATTTCCACACAGATAGAAGACTCTCTTGTGGTTACCTGTTTATGAAGTGTGTGACACTGTCATTGTGACCTGATGATTGTTCATGTTGCAAGTGGAATTTCTTCAACTTTTTCAGTTTCATTTTAAGCCTCTTCTTTCCTCTTCGGCTTTTAAGTGTTTTCTGTGGTTAAGATTTTCATCTTGATAGTATTACAAGGAATCAGAACATTGAGTTCAAAAGGAAATTCCAGTTTGGTTTCAAGCATACTAAAACTTCTAAATTCTTCTAATGCTTTGCAAGTCTTCACACAATGAATAAACAAGATAGAGCAAATCTGTGTGTAATCTGTCTTGTTATTTTATGACTGTTTTCTAAAATGCTGTCACATGGGGTATTCTAGTAGAAGAACAATATTCATTTTAGAAGCTGATTTTAGTACCCTTGCATTCAAAAGTATACTTCTGATGGCTTTTCAGTCACTTCTCTTATTTCCCCTGCATTTTACAAACTCTTTACATGCATTTCTTATGAAACATGGAGCAATTGTACCAGAAAATTGACATATGTGTGTCCATTTTCTTGCAAAAGTGTGTGTGTGTGTGTGTGTGTGTGTGTGTGTGTGTGTGTGTGAGAGAGAGATATGAAGGATCTGAGCACCCTCTATTTGTATGTCAACTGGAGTTGCGGCAACCGTCTCAACATCTCATATGATTAGATCCATAATAAGCAGGAAGTGAAACAGAGATGAAGCAATAAAGAACAAACAGTGTTTTTCTGCCCTTAGATTTTATAAACGGACTCTGTTGATCAGGGGAAACAGGATGTCTCCTCCTTCCCTATGCTAGTAGTGACTGCTACCCCTAAGTTGCATTTACATCCACTTTAAGGCCTCTTTATGCTGCCAGAGCAAATGCCTATTGAGCGAGCAAGGATAATTTTCCCAAGGGTAGTTTAGCTACTTCTGTATCCTTGAGGGGTGTTTTGGTCCTATGTTAATATTAAAAATCAATTGAAAAAGCTATCACAAAATTAAGAAAAACAGTTGCTGTGCTATGCCTTAGTTTTAAAATATTTTGAATTGTTTATAAAAAGATGCCTACGATTTTATCAATTTGCCTTGTGAGGCAAACCCTGAACACACACACACACACACACACAGTCTTATTTTGTTCTGCTGCCATAACACATCATTTTGCTATCACACCTTAACAATGAAAAATAACTTATTTTTTACTTGATTTTGCAGGTGCAAAGGAGGAAGAGCTGTCATACTTTTAACTTGAAAGGCACATAAATAGTTTAATTTGGTGTTTTTTTCCCTCAAGAAGATCAACATCAGTTAGTCTCAGCTACTCAGTTCCATAAAGTGTACTACAGAAAAGCTTTTTGTTTTATTCTGAAATTTAATTTAGTATTCAAATATGCCAGACTGACAGCACTAGAAACTGAAGTGACTGAACCACAAAATATGCTCCTTCCTTACATCACAGACGCGTGCAGACTCACCACTGAAAACTGCTCATCTATCCCCAGAAATGTCCCCCACTCCAACACAAACTCTCCCCCCCCCCCCACACACACACCCTGTCTACTGTGTCAATGTGCCTTAACCTAAACTGATAATAAAGCAAAATAATTTTTTACACAATTCAAAATTAAGCTGTGGAATTCATTGCCACGTTTCAGAAAGGCCAACTCACAGGATTCAAAAAAGGATTAGACATTTATATCATAATGAAAACTTACATCAGATGGGATTTTTTTTTTTTAAATAAGGGGTATAAACCACATGCTTCAGGGCACAGGCTTTTTCACCTTCCTCTGAAACATCTGGGACAGCAGCTCCTATGTTTTTCACCCTGACATGGAAGTACTAACTCCTGTCATTAATGCTCCTTTGCTGAGAGAACGATTGTGTGGGTGATTTTTGTTTGATTTGTCTCTCTGTATCAGAACACTTTTGCACCAGGACTCTATGACCATCTGCTCCTTTCACAAAGGGCACCAAATAGCTACCAGTTAGCAAAAATTTTTGTCCACTACCAACCCTGAGCCAAATTTGAACTAACTGCCCTTTAGCCTTAGGCATAATCAATCTGTAGATTCACCGGCGGTGCCTCCTGCTTGTCGTCTCAGGGAATTAACATTCCAGGCTCCGGAGCGCCCTCTTCAGGCCGGTGTCTTGCCTTGCTGTTGGCTCCCGTGTCCCTCCCAGGACCCCGGTGCCCCTTTCACTGGGTGCTGCCCCCTGGCAGTACCCCACAGTTCTGGGTCTCCCCCTCCCAGGGGAACCCCCGCCCACTATCCCTACCTTGCCTAAGTCGTAGGCTCCTGCCAGTCACCAGCTAGCCCCCACGCCCTGGGGCAGACTGCAGTATGAGCCACTCATCACAGGCAAGGTAGGGTTTGGACCTGCTGCCTCTGTCTAACTTTGGCGTGTCCCCTGCAACCCCTGTACCTGTTGGGCCTAATGCTAGGCCATAGCCTAGGGCTTTTCTGGCTGGAGCTCCCCAGCCCCGCTGCAGGGGCCAAGGAGGCAGCGGGGAGCTGCCGCGGGGGCGGGGGGCGGAGTGAGGTGGAAGTTTCACCTAGGGCATGAAACCTCCTTGCACCGGCCCTGCCCCTCCAGGCTCGCACACCTTCTCTCTGAGGCCACCCAGGCCCGGGCCATCTCCCGGACCTGGGTCTCTGCCCTCCGGCAGGCCCATTCCACAGCCTCAAGTCGCGCCCTTAGGTCTGGGTCCCCCAGAGCCTCTTCTCTCTCTGTCTGGGTCCCCACTATTCCCTGTCCTACCCCAACCTGGGTCCCGGCCTCCTGTCACAGACCTCCCCGGCGACGGTCTGGGTCCCGCACCGTCACAGGATCCCTGCCTTCCCGGTTGCGGTCTTCGCCACCTCCCCTGGGTGGCCCACTGGCTGGTCAGCCACTCTCTTGGCCGCCTCCAGCTGCGTTTGCCCTCCCCCTAGGGGGCAGTCTTTCCATAGGTGGCCTGGCTCCCGCCTACGCCAGCAGAATCCCCACCTCCATGTTGCCTGGGCCTCTTGCTTCTTCCCGTTGTCCCTCGCTGGGCCAGCCCTTCCTGGGTTGCCCTGGGTTGTGTTCCTTGGGCCCGGGCACTCTCGTCAAAGGTGCCCCCGTCGTCCACAGTCCCAACACGCCCGGAGCCGCCTGGGTTCCTTTACCCAGCGGACGGCTTGAGGGACCTGCCACCGTCCTGTCCCGGGTTGAGGCATCCCACCCTCAGCCCCGTAGGGACAGTCCTGTCTTATGTGACCACGCCTGGCACAGGCGTAACAAGTCCTTGTTTCTGCGCTGGGCCTCCTGGCCCTAGCACCAGGCTCCTCCCTCTGGCCTTGGCGGTTCCTCCTGAACACGCGCCGGAGGAGCTTCCGCAAGGCCCACTGTTCACCCACCAGCTGGGCCATCTGTCCTTGGAGGGCCCACTGTGCCTCCCATAATCCATTCTGGGTCTTCCGGTCCCCCTTCAGGCCGTCCGCCCCCCTTCCACTGGGCTGCTGACACCGGGCTCCACCCAGGAACAACACCTGGGGACTCCCCGTAGAAGATCCCGGTGTACCTGGGATCCATCGTCCCTGCTTCTCCACCTTCAAGTTCTCCTTTCCGATTCGGGTAATCGTTCCACAGTCCGTGCCCTTGCCCTTTGTATCAGGGGCAGACAGCTCATGCCTGCATTCTCCGCCACTTTGTAACCGGGCGTAGACTCACCGGCAGACCTCCTGCTGGTCGTCTCAGGGAATTAGCGTTCCAGCCTCCAGAGCGCCCTCTTCAGGCCGGTGTCTCGCCTTGCTGTTGGCTCCCGTGTCCCTCACAGGACCCCGTGCCCCTTTCACTGGGTGCTGCCCCCTGGGTTTCCCCCTCCCAGAGGAACCCCCCACCCACTATCCCTACCTTGCCTAAGTCGTAGGCTCCTGCCAGTCACCAGCTAGCCCCCGCGCCCTAGGGCAGACTGCAATATGAGCCACTCATCACAAGCAAGGTTGGGTTTGGACCTGCTGCCTCTGTCTAACCTTGGACTGTCCCCTGCAACCCCAGTACCTGTTGGGCCTAATGCACAGCCTGGGGCTTTCCTGGCTGGAGCTCCCCAGCCTTGCTCCAATCTAGGTACTCCGCTTAGTTCCCTGCTTGGGGCATGGCCCCCAGCTGTGGCTGGTCTACCAATCAGCCCAGCTCTTCCCCTGCCCCAGCCCTCTCCCAGGGCTATCTTAAATCCTTTTGGGCCCTAATGGGTGTCCACCCTGCTACACAATCCCATTACCAATCCCCTGTGCTATCCAGTTCTCCTGATCATGATAAATTTCTTCACAGTAATATATGAACCCTTTCCCCACGTGCACACACACGCACACCCTTTCTGGGCTTAGTAAATATTTAAATAATAAAAAACTCATGCTAAATGCAGGTAAATTTTATTATCTACACATGCCATACTGTAGAGAGATCATCTTATGGCACAAGAGACTCCTGCTATAGGGGTTTGTCATGTTGTACTTCGGAATGTCATGTCACTTTTCTCACACTCATCCTCTCAGAAACCAGCCCAGGTGAGATCCCCTTTTAATTGCTTGTCATTAATAAACAAGAGGTGAAATCAACTTTACATGGCAGGCATTTCCTTATATGGTCAACAGCAGTGATATCATATCACCTCATTGCAAGGCACATTGTCACCTCCCATATGCACATCTTCAGTTTATACATTGCCCTGGAGGAGGAAAAGATGAGGCCTCTCCCAAAGTTCCATTCCAGAAATTTGTGAGGCTTTTATGATAAAACACTGCTGAGCAAACTGCCAGTGCTCAGTACAGAAAAACAGTACTTTTGGGAAGGCCCTTCAGGGCCTGATCCTGCAAGGTGCTGAGGGCCCTCTACTCCCATTGCCTTCCACTTCTAATCACTGGGAATGGAAGGCACTCAACCTGAAATGCAAACTCAGGGGCCTTGCTTTCTGCCTATTGGTACAAGACCCCAGATCGGATTTAATTATGCACTTCTTAGAAGTGGGGGAAGCCAGACAAACTTTCCCAAGCTGTGGAGCCATGACAGAACCATGCAGAAAGGACTTGGGAGAAAATACATCCCATATGGCTTGGCTGGGAAGCTAAAGCAAAGGAACAGAGAGTTGAGACTGGGGGTGGGCTGGGCTGGGCTGGGCTGCATATGATGCCAATCACATCCACCTTAAATGGTCTCTTAAAGAATGCCGGCTAGTTGCTCCTCACCGCCCAGTCCCTTTGCCTCCCTCCAACCGCGTCATCCTCAAGTTAGGCCAGCCACTGCCTCCCTAGTGCGCTTCACAATGCAGTGCCGGGATGCACCATGCTGACACCTCACATAAAGGCAGCCTGGCCTCTTCGTGCAGCGTGCCAGCACGTAGATAGTTTCCCCTGTCCCATCACCAGGCCCCTTCCCTTCACTGGCAGTGGCTCCCCCACTCCCCTTCGTCCTCCTCCTCCTCTGGCTCCCTTGCTCCACTTCCCCAGTCTTGCTTTCCTCCTTCCCTCCTGAGAGTGGCTCCTGTAGCTTAGGCTCTCCTGAGTCCCCTTTTCTTCCCACACTCTCTGCTCAGCCCAGCCCTGCAGGATGGCGCTGGAGTCTCAGGAGGGAGAGCAAATGTCACTATTGGACCTGGCCTGCCCCATTCACCCACCACTCCAGTGTCTGTCCCTGCCTCCCCTCTCCCCGCTCGCTAAGACCACCCCGGCTGCTGCCCCCCACCCAGGCGTCACTCTCCCCTGCCCCCCAATTTCCTAACATTCTGCCCAGTCCCACTGTGGTCTCCCTCCTCCACCCCCAATTATCAAATCCCCCCCACCCTGTGGTCTCCCTCCCTGGCCCCCAATTCCCAGTGGCCCCTCCCCAGCCCCACTCTGGTCTCCCTCCCTGGCCCCCAATTCCCAGTGCCCCCTCCCAGCCCCACTCTGGTCTCCCTCCCTGGCCCCCAATTCCCAGTGTGTCCCCCCAGCCCCCGTCTGGTCTCTCTCCCTTGCCCCCAATTCCCAGTGCCCCCCGCTCCACCCCGGTGTCTCCCCCGCCCGCCCTCACCAGGCCCCCGGAGCCCAAGGATCCATCCAGCGTGTCCCAGGCGCGGCTCCGCACAACCCGAAGCCCAGCCCGCCTGTGGCGATGCTCGCTGCGCGGCGGCTGCTGCGGGCGAGGCGGTAGCGCCCGCGGGCGGTGCCCTCCCTCCTCCGACCAATCGGGTGAGGGGCCGGGGAGGAGCCCAGGGGAGCTGCCCTCTCTGCCTCCTCCCCCGCTGGAGAAACTTGAAGGGAGCGAGGGCGAGCCCCGCCTGAGAGCGAGCCAGCGAGCGTGACACACACGGCAGCACATGCTCCGAGGAGGGATGAGCTCCAGGGGCCAGCCACTGGCACAGCTCACACAGCCGGGCTGCATGGGAGCCTCCGCACCGAGCTGCCAGCCGCTCAGTCCAGCATCCAGCCGAGGCGACTGGGAGGAGAGACACGCACCTGCCATCGCCGCTCGCCGCCCGCTGCTTTTATAACTCCAGCGGCTTGAGCGCTCCCACCGCAAAGGGTCCTGACCAAGGTTGGGCTGGGACAGTCCCCACCCTGCCCCTCTGAATCCTTCTTTCCACGCCTCGAGGAACTGGACTCAGCAGCTGTTGGCACGCAGGGACACACACGGCAAAAGACCAGGCTTTGGAAAGCATCTCCGATGCCTCAAGGATCTATCTGAACCTCTTTTGGGAGGAAGGTTTTGACTGTACAAAGTTGAGGGGCAAAGACAAGGAAAAGAGCAGCTCGCACCGGAAAGGGGGAAAGTCCCCACTGTCAGATGCTGGGATCTGTTTCTGAGCTGAACTTTGGAAAGTGCAAGAAGCTGCTCAAAACCTGATAGAACAGCAGCCACAACAAAAGCTGTAGGAACTAAAAACATTAACTGCAGCTTTTCTGAATTACAAGGCTTTTTTTGTGGCTTCACTTTCCACTGCGTTTGTTTTATTCTTGAATTCAGTTGCTTTTTAAGCTCATGCCCCTGGCCTTGAAATGCAGAGGTTTTTTAACTGAATCTCTTGTCTTGAACTGCAGTTTGTTCATTGACGTTTTGTGGGGAACAGAGGGGGAGGGACTTGACTTTGAACTGCATTTTTGGATCCACTTTTGTTTTCATCTCCTCTAATAACCCACAACAGAATCTTCATCATCATGTCTTTTGATCACACCACCGTATACACAACGGCGAACAGTTCCACCAGTGAGCATGGGGATGGCAAGCCCCCCACCATCCCCACAGTCATGTTCATCTTTGGGGTGGTGGGCAACCTGATCGCCATCGTGGTGCTTTGCAAGTCCAGGAAGGAGCAGAAGGAGACCACTTTCTACACACTGGTGTGTGGGCTAGCAATCACTGACCTCTTGGGGACCTGTCTGGTGAGCCCAGTCACTATTGCCACATACCTGCAGAACCGCTGGCCGGGTGGACTAGCACTGTGTGAATACAGCTCCTTCATCCTCCTTTTCTTTGGGCTCTCTGGCCTCAGCATCATCTGTGCCATGTCTATAGAAAGGTACCTGGCCATTAACCATGCCTATTTCTACAACCATTATGTGGATAAGAAGCTGGCGGGGCTCACTCTCTTTGCCATCTATGTCTCCAATGTGCTGTTCTGCGCCCTGCCCAGCATGGGACTGGGCAAATCTACCTTCCAGTACCCCAAGACTTGGTGTTTCATAGACTGGAAGACCAAGGTGGCCACCCATGCCGCTTACTCCTACATGTATGCCGGCTTCAGCTCCTTCCTAATCATGGTCACGGTAGTCTGCAATGTCTTGGTGTGTGTGGCCCTGATTCGCATGCACCGCCAGTTCATGCGACGCACCTCCCTGGGCACAGACAACACTGCCAATCGCTTGTCTGACTTTCGCCGGCGCAGGAGCTTTCGTCGCATGGCTGGAGCAGAGATCCAGATGGTCATTTTGCTTATTGCCACCTCTCTGGTTGTGGTCATCTGCTCCATTCCTCTGGTGGTAAGTAACACTGCACTGCCCTTTCCATCTTCCCCACCACCAAGTTGTCTGGGGCAAAAGCTTTTAGTCTGTGGCTGTAGGACAAGGCTTCTATTTTCTGGGCTCTCACAAGTCACTAAAACAATTCTAATGAGATTACACTCAGATAGGCAGTGATCTAAACTTATTTTGATTTAGAATGGTAGCAAAAATCAATGCTTATCCTCGGCTCCGGGTGCCTTTGACATTGTAGTATTAAAAATATGACCAAAAAGAGTGGCTTCCTCAGTATCTCAGAGAAATATCATAGCAAAATCCTGGCAAGACTGTAAGGTATCTTAAAATCTGTTTTTAAATCAAACTGCAAGTGACTGTGGCTTGGGATAGGCCTGCACTTGAGGACACTTAATGCATTTTTAAAGTATTTACAGTGTTGCTGAAGGTTATGGCATTTCTTAAGACACAGAGGAGAGCGAGGTTATTATGTATTTAGCACCAACAGTGTGCTGTGCACTTCACAGAAAGTACAAAAACAAGCTCCCTGTCCTGACAAGTTTACTATCATAGGGATAGAGTCTAGCATCCTAACTCTCCTTGAGTCATGCCTTAATCTGTGGGGACTCTTGCTGATTTCTCAGCTAGAGTAAGAGTGGCAGAATCTGGCCTTAAGTAATCTAGAGATCACATGTTAGTACTGGGCATGATCACTGATAACTGTCTAACTTCCTAAAACAGATGAACAGATCACTTGGGCCTCAATCTTGCAGCTACCACCATTGGTGCAATGGACATCAATGGGAGTAAGATCCAACCTTTGATTAGTGAACTACACCTTCTTCTTGCCCTCCACCCTAACTGCAGGGAAAGTTAATACCAAAAATACCAGTTTTCGGGCTCAGTCAGTGCTTACCACTCAATAAAAAATTATAAATAAAACTTGCCAAACTTCTTTCTCTTGTTGACTCAGATAGATTAAAAGAATACACAATTGGCTATGCATAGTTGCCACCCTCCCAAAACAGGATCTCGTGAGCTGAGCAGTAGGAGTGTTATTAGAAAGAGGTGGTTTTAGAACACAGTTAATTGTAATAGAGTTTACTGTAGGTGGCAGCTATCCTGGAATAGCCCCATATCAGGGTTATTATAACAGGGAACCACATAATGAGGGTGAAATATGATTGGCCAACTAGGATTGTGAACTATTCAGGTAAATAGTATAATTGCAGGGGTCAGGCCAGTTTTGCCACATTACTAACATGTATAAAACTCGGTGAAGTGCAGCTATGCCTGGATCCTGGCATTTTGATGGCAGCCACTTGGCCTTCAGCCTAATGTTTTGCAGTGCACCCTGGCACAACTGCTCACTTTGCCATGTTATTGCTTGCAGAACATCTTAATGTCTTGCAAAAGTCTTAAGAATTGGAAGGTTGGCTCAATTAAAGCATGGTTTTTGTATCAGCGTCTATATAGTGTGCATGTGCACGTGTGTGCACGCATCAGATCCAAGAACAGTGCTTAGAGCTGTGTAGTCCAAGATCAGAAACTGTGCAGTTATTCTGTTTTCCTACCCAATCAACAATCAGGTCATATAATTGTTAACCTCCTGACACTGGACTGAAGATACTTAATTAGATTAAGCTGACATTGTGACAACTTTGAAAAATATTTTAATACTATATTATTGGAAGGGATATAGGTAAATGCAAGAGAAAGGATCTGAAAGCTAAATATAAACGAGTGGGTGAAAGGTTTCAGTTCAAGGTCCCTGACAGTTTTTTCAAAGTGATAGGAGTCTCACGTGCCAGACCAGATAGAGAGGGGGAACTAAGAAGCGTCAGTGCCTAATGCAAAGAGATGTGGTTCAATTTCATTAGGAACTGGAGAATCTTTTACAAAAAGAATAACCAAAACATGGGGGAAGGGGGTGGCTCTACCAAGAAAGGCAACTGGATTGCTGACAATCAAAATTAATGGTCTTGGGGGGTGAACGGTTTTGGTGGGAAGCCCACTGATGGCATGCTGGTGACTGTATAAACTGTGGGCGCAGGCAGGTGCCAAGAGAAAAGAGGGCTCAGATGTGATGCATCCATCTCAGGTCTTGTCTTCACTGCTAAAAGTGTGGTACTTTGTATCTCATGGTAACATGCATCCTGAGGTAAAAACAGAGCGTAGACAAGGCACTTTTAGTTTTACTGCAAGGTAAGCGAGGGGAGGTCAACTCTATACTCCGATCTTGGGCTGGCCTTGCCTACTTTATCTCATGGTAAAACTAAAGTGCCTGATCTTCACTGTTTTTAACTCAGGATAGCTCATGCACATTGGTTACCCTGAGGTAAAAACACACCGTTTTAGCAGTGACTGCAAGACCTAAGGGCTGATCTACACATAGATGTTTTACTGATTTAACTGTTTCAGGCCATGTCTACACTGCGGGGACTATAGTGGCATAGCTATGGCACATCACTGTGCTGCCATAACCTTGTACTGTGGGCGCAACCGACTCCCAGCCAAAGGGGTTTTACCATAGCTGTAAGAACACCACCTCTCCGTGCTGCTGGTGTTAGCTAGGTTGAGGGAAACATTCTTTTCACACCCTGATGTGGCCATATCAACAGCTTTTAAGCATAGACCAGGCTTAAGCTATAACCATCTAAGCACCTTTACACCGTTATAACTGCATCCACACTTGTGGGGTTGGCCCGCTTCAGTGACACTGGTATAGTTAAAGTGGTACAACTTTGTGTGTACATGCCCTTAGAGTTCTGAAGGAAATAAGGTGTGGAATACTGGAGGGAAGGTATGAATATGCAATATACCTTTAAAAGCAGCCACTGGGCAGAAAGACTGGAAAATCATTAACCTGCCTATACATTTTATGAGCCAGCGCAGATCCTGTTGATTAAACTTAGAGCCATCGCTACAGAGGGAACTGATAGGTCTCACTTATTACAGCATAGTCTGTTCTGATAAGGAAGAGGAGGAGCATCCAGATATCATTGGTGGCACTCTACAGTTACCTAAGGCAGACACAGAGGCTTCTTTGTGGCTATGAAATTTTCTGATGACCTGATTTCCTGTTGGTGACAGAAGCTGAATAAACCATAATCTAATAGGGTCAGAGCAACACAGCTTCTGTAGGAGAGAATCATATCATCTCACTTTCTCAGAGTGAGCTCTTTCAGGAGATAATAAAATAGAGGTGATCCAGTGGACTTCATTTATGTAGGTTTACAAAAGGTTTTTAAATAACTTCAGAAAAACAAATAACCATGGTGTAATAAATAAAGTTTTGCCTTTATTTACAGAATGGTTAAACAATAGGAAACTGAATCATAGTGAACAGAAGGTAACCATGGGATGTTCTCAGAGCTCAGTGTTTTTAATATTTTAATGATTTGGACAGTGAATCAGTGAAGTTTTATGATGACACTAAATGGTTTTGATTAATAAAATCTATGAAATGTTGTGAGAAACTTTAGATGGACTTGAGAGAACAAAAGAGCATGAAGGCAGATAAAATGAACCGACAACACTAAAAGGAATGCATGCTAGCAAAAATAATCAAAATTTTTCACATACACCAGTATGCTCTGAATTTGCAGGAAGTTATTGTGGATGGCATGGGTGAAGAGTCTGATCAAGGGAATTAAGAAAGGAAATAATGCAAAACATATGTCCAGACCTTTATCCGAATTCATCATTGGTCACTTCAAACCTTAAAAGAGATATTTAAATGATTGCAAGGTTTACAAAATGGCAGTAAAGGTAGTTAAAAGGTATGGAAAAGGTGATATTAGAGAGGATTTGATTGAAAACATAGTAGAAATTAGTGTTTGTGTTTTTGCTTTTACACTCTCATAAGAGTAAAGAGATACTTGATAGTCAAATTTTGGAATTCGCTGCTGCAGGTGGTCAAATTTTTTTAAAGGGCATGATCATTTAATGATCTCTAACAATAAATTTAGCTTGGTAAACTAAGGTAGTAAGGGTAATAAAATCTCATATTCTACTGCATGCATTTGATCCCTGAAGGGCCCAGGAAGGAATTTTTAAACTTAATTTATAATTGGCCCAGTGGTTAATGTTGTTTGTTTGTTTTTCCTCTGAAGTATCAGGACTGTCCATGGCCAGAGGTGAGATGGCAGACTAGATTTTGGAGTGATGGCATGGTCAGCTGTGTCAAATACTAAGTCCCTGTGGGACAAAGCATATTTGGCTTACACAACTGCAGAATTTGTTTCCTGCTTGCTGTTAACTAGGTGTCTATTAATAGTATGTCAATATATGATATGGGAAAGTTTTTATGAGGACAGGTGAAAACTGGATAGAGGACTACTCCTTTGTTTACTCTGTATAATAACTACCATAAAAGGCACTTGATGGTACTACAGATGGGTAGAAATTGCCACTTGTATTTACATTTAGTCAGAAGGAAAAGCAAAAACCAGACTCTTGCACTGTGTGAGCAGAAGCAGTAGCAGCCAAGTGATTCTAGAATCTAATCACTTGGGCATAAACTTCAGAACAATTTCAACACAGCCACAAGAAGCAATTCATTAATACACCTTAAAAAGCCACCCTTTGGTTCCTGTAGTTGAGAAATCTAACTAGTGCAAACCTGTTTTGGTGCCAGGGTTTGATCAGTCCCAGTTTGCTTCTTGCTTTAATTAGAACTTCAAACTGGACAACTTCAAGTGTCAAACTAGTTCAGGTACACAGTAATCCATTGCCTTAAGGTAATCGAATGGATTGATTAGATGCTCATTTTAAGAGGCCAGGCTGACTTTGCTTCATCAAACCATCTTGTAAAAGAGCATTTTTCAGCAAAACATTATATGCACTTCATTGTTGCTCTGCAGAAGATGCTGTAAGTGAATATTAATTCAGTTGGTTAAGAAATGACTGAACTGGCAGATCCATTCAGCTTCTTTTTTGCCAGACATATGATTAATAATGATACATGCAGTTGGAATGGGCATGTACTAGTAAAACTAGTTTGATATGCCATTGGATTTTGTGATAAAAGATATGGTGTAAGCTTGTTGGGAATGTAGTAACAGCTGTGTACATTCTAAAGTTTTCACAAAGTAGGCCCAAATTAAGTGTCTTTTATCCATACCTAGTATGCATCTGTCAGTGGACTATTCGGAATATAGACATTATAAGGTGATTTGCTGCAATGTAACCAGACATTAGTTAGTGATTGGAAATCATTATCAACTATTTAATCAGCACTACAGTAGATTCTCATGTTACAGTAAGCTCTGCCAGGTAAACATAAAGGGATGTGTCAAGTACATGAATTTCCTGTTTAGATGCTGCTAGCTGATAACTAAATTTACCTTTTAATCATTCACATTAAACTGATGGTCCAGAATTACAGCTATGTAAAAATAGAATGAAAAAGATCAACTTTTAAAGTTGGAACAATAACCCATTTCTTATGAGTGCTTTTGGCAAATTCTTTCAAGATGTCCCTGCTGTATCAGCTGAATGTATCAGTAATACTGTTTCCTCCCCTGCCGAAGTCTTCCTGATCTTGTTTACATGGAGTATAAATGTCAGTTGGAATGGGCTAAAGGAAAATAAAGACTGAGCTTCTAACCACAGTATACAATATACTCTCTAATGGAGCCCTAGCTGTCAGTTCAGGGATCAGTCCTTCAGCAAAGATGAAATGGTCTGTGTCAAGACAGATGTATATACATTTGCAGGGTATATTTGAACTTGCTGTGGAAGAAGTCCTTTGCATTAAAAAAAAAAATCTCCTCGGAGAAAGTATCAGGAGGAAAATCCTCTCTGGCAATTTAAACTTTATATTTCTGAGATTTATTCTTTTTTTTTTTTCCTTCTTCAAAATATCAGCATTTTTCTTCTCCTCCTTCCAAGAAACTTCCAAGAATGGCTTTTAAAACCAAGGAGCAGATGTCAAAGAAAGCTAACACTGCTGCTTTCTGGAGTTCTGACTGCCACTTCTCAGACACAGAGTCTGTGTAAGAGAGATGACAGCGTTTCAGTGCTGAAGTTCATCTCAGAGGGGTGGGAGTTAAGCAGCAGACCTCTTCAGTGCCTGCATGGTTTGCATTTGGCATTGGTCATACGTTCAAAGAACTTTAAATTGGCCATTGCATGTCTTTCAGGGTACCTCTCCCTGTCAAAGCAAGTACCATAGTTAAAAGAAAAGGAGTACTTGTGGCACCTTAGAGACTAACCAATTTATCTGAGCATGAGCTTTCGTGTAGCTCACGAAAGCTCATGCTCAAATAAATTGGTTAGCCTCTAAGGTGCCACGAGTACTCCTTTTCTTTTTGCGAATACAGACTAACACGGCTGTTACTCTGAAACCTACCATAGTTAAGTAACTGATCCTTCAGTGTTTCCTCAAACTACAGACAGGAAGAGTTTCAGAGTAGCAGCCATGTTAGTCTGTATCTGCATAAAGAACAGGAGTACTTGTCGCACCTTAGAGACTAACAAATTTATTAGAGCATAAGCTTTTGTGGGCTACAGCCCATTTCATCGGATGCATAGAATGGAACATATAGTAAGAAGATATATATATACACACTGTGTGTATATATATATACACACACTCATACAGAGAAGGTGGAAGTTGCCATACAAACTGTAAGAGGCTAATTAATTAAGATGAGCTATTATCAGCAGGAGAAAAAAACTTTTGTAGTGATAATCAAGATGGCCCATTTAGACAGTTGACAAGAAGGTGTGAGGATACTTAACAGGAAGAGGAGCTTTTAAAAGTGTGACAATGGTGCCACCTAGTGGTAAAATTTCCATCAGACTTTGTGGTCAAGCTAGATAATTGGATTACTTATGTATAGAGGAAATACATTTTAAATGTCTTATTTCAATTGTTCCTCAAGCAGTGATATAAGGGGACCACTCAGGTCAGAAAAGGTGGTATTACGCTTCCTAATATAGTAACTAAAAAAAAATCCCTTTAAGAGGAACTAATTGGTAGTTAAATTGATAGGGATACTCCCTGTACTACTTTTATATCAGTTATGAGTGATACTTGTTTCTCAACCTAGTAATTATCTAACTTTAAGCAGGTAATGGAATGCATTCCTGAATATACATAGAGATTACATAGAGATAGCTCAGAAAATGATTACTACAGATTAAGCAGGACAGCATAGGAACCATCACGTACTCACTATCTTTCAGTGATACACGTTAGACTCAGATTCCCACTCAAGAGGTGGACTGGCTTTTTTTTTTTTCTTATAAAGTTGCTGAATTTAAAGTTGCTTGGAATGAATTCAAGTCCTGAATTCCTATGTAGGAAGAATCAATCCAAACCTCACATTACTGTACTGAATTGTGAAATTTTTCATCAGACTTGGATTGTTTCACACACACTTTTCTGGTAAATATGACTTCAGAGGTTTGCTTATGTTTTCCTTCACTTCATTTAAACCCCTTTTCTGAAACCTTATCCAACTGGGCCAAAACCTGACAAACATTCACTTCAGAAGTCAAGACAAAGAGGAGACTTCATAACATATGTTATTGGTACTGGATATTTAGGACTTCAAATAAGGAAAATTGATTTGCCTAAACTTACCTAATATTGGCTGCAAAGCAGGTAGGGTCTTCCACAGGAAAGGCTTTCCAATGGCTTTCCTATTCCTGGGACACATTTCAAGTCCTGATTGTTAGTTAAAGTTATTGTTTGAAACAGTTCAGCTTGGGACTGTTCAACATCATAAGGTCTGTGTGTCCAAACCAGGATTCAGTAAGGTCACTGGAAAGATAACCCCATTGACATTAGTGTTGGACTGGACCTTATGCACAGTAGTGATTGCAAGATTGGGCTCTTGCAATCACGAGCTAGAACTGTGCTGTTGTTTTCCCCTCTCTTTAAAGCAAGGAGCCTGAATGGTCAAATGCTACCATGGATAAACAAGATCCCAATCGAGTGTTAATTCACCACAAAATTTCCGAGTGGTTACTTAGAAACACTATTTAAACAAGCTTCTGTATCCCAACAATTTAACTGAACACCCTGAACATTTCAGGGTTATTATTTTTTCACTTTGCAAACCAAACCAAGATGCAGACCCACGTGGGAAGATCTACAGTTCTGCTCAGTGCTGGAATCATCCTAATCAATGAAAAATCTGGCAGTTAGAGGCAGCTGTTAGCATTTCTTAAAACAAGCGCCCACAAGCAGAATGTTGAAGGTATTAAAATATTGCCTTGAAGCTCTAATAATGGAAGCTGTCAGCACAGATATTTCTAAACTAGGGATTAGGCAGCTCTGGGCTTGTCTCCGGAGACCGGTTTGCCTGATAGCTGGTAATGTGGGTTTCATTTGGTTTTAAACATACAATTATGAGAGCCTTGCTGGAGGAAATATGCAATGATTAGGTCTCCTCAATTGACCTAGGGCCTCCTGCACCCCTGGCTGGCAAAGATTTGGTTATACAAGGATTTGGGTCTAAATCTTGAATTCTGGGTCCTATAAAGAGAAGGAAAAACAACCACCTGGGATTTGAAAATTAAAAAACTTTAGGGATAAACTGAAAAGGTTCATGGTCACAAGGATACTTCAGGGGTGTAGGCAGGAATCAGGAGGGGAAAAGAGAGCAGTTCTTTTCCTCAAGAGTAAGGAAAAAAGGTCAATTTACAGAAGAGTTCATTCCTTGATCTTTGCCCTTTCCAAAAATAAACCAGCTGCTGACATGAGAAACGTGGCTTCGCCAACCTCTCCCCTTGTTGTAACATGCAATTGCTAAGCCTGATCTCTCCTTTGAAATGTCATCTCTGGTTTGCTGGATTGAACTCTAAATATGGGTCTCTCTTTTCCCTTTGACAGGTACGTGTCTTTGTGAACCAACTGTACCGGCCAGCCGTAGTGAAGGACGTCAGTCAAAACCCCGACTTGCAGGCCATCCGCATTGCTTCAGTGAACCCCATCCTGGACCCATGGGTCTACATCCTTCTCCGCAAGACAGTGCTCAGCAAAGTCATAGAGAAAATCAAGTGCCTCTTCTGCCGCATTGGAGGGGCTCGAAGGCAACACTCTGGCAGCAATTTCAACTGTGCGGATGGCCGCCGAACCTCCTCCGCCATGTCCAGCCACTCACCCTCCTTCATCTCTCGGGAGCTGAGGGAAATCAGTAGCACCTCACAGACATTGCTCTACCCTCCAGAGCTAAGCGAAAGTAGCACTGGGGGTCGCATGCTGCTGCCGGGAGCCAGTGCTGGTCTCGCTCAGTGTGACACTACATCAGTGAGGACACTACGCAGCTCAGAGACCTCAGACTCTTTGCCGGGACAGGACTCAGAGAGTGTCTTTCTGGTGAATGAAGTCGGGTCTGGTAGCGAAGCCAGCTCTATGCCCAAAAGCAGCTCCCTCCAGGTCACCTTTCCCAGTGAAACATTGAACTTATCAGAAAAGTGTATATAGCAATGAAAGGAATCACATACATGTGATCCTTTCCCAATACTTTGGAAAAACTGGTGCAATAGACACGCACTCTGCCTACTAAGGGGCCGGGGGTCAGCTACACTCTGAAGGGCTATTTTTCTCTTGCCATGTGATGGGTACAGTTCTTCCAGACTACTGAGGATCATACCATGGAACATTTGCTACAGTCAGGCCCTGCCATCACAAAACATACAGGACAGATCTAATGGGTTTGGAAACATACACTGTTATTACCTTGTATTGCTCTGTGACGTAGGATTGCTGCTGGGACTCTATGGCTGAAAAGATCTGTCATTTTTTGTCCAAATCTGCTAGAAACGTATTTTCTCTCTCTCCTCCCGCCAAAACTATCAAGGGTTTAAGTCTCTGGGTACTAGAGAGCTGAAGGCGAGGCAGTTACTGGGAACTGGGTAGAGATACTATGACAACTGCCTGGTGTACAATTTTAAAGAGTCTCACTAATGCGTGATAATGTGAATTTTTATTGCTGTAAATATCATTTAATATATTTAAAAGTCTGTTCTTCTCTATGAGAAGGTTTATTATTAATACAAGGTATATACAAACAATTGCCAGCCTTCATTTCCTCTGAATAGTGCTGGCTGATGATAGACAGTCTTGAGTTAGGTTTGTTTTCCATACAAGTTTACAGGCAGATGGAGAACTAGTTCTCTAGATGGGAACAAATAAAAACTTTTTGAATTAAATGGAAACATTTTGTGCTATTAAGGGAGAAAACACATCTTTTAAGTTTAAAATATTCTTTCCAGTGTGTGTACATTCTAAAAAGCTAGATTTTATTTATGTGCTGTGAATGTTTATCTGCAGAACACAATTTCTCCTTTCTAAGTAGTAAGGCCCCAACCTTGCACTCTTACACACATGCTTAATGTCACTCACGAGCAGTCCAACTGAAGTCAGCCGGACTCTTCACATGAATAAAATTAAGCATTTGCATAAATTGCTTTTGGGATTGGGGCCTAAATCTTTCAATCCCTGGTTAATATTTTTAATATTCACTCTAGTTTAAAAATCACCAATGTACTAAAGATATTTTTCATAACATTTGTCATTTTACTTCAAATAAGTAAAAAGAATCTTATGATTGTGTAATCTGATATTCCATCAAATAATCACATGAAACAAGCAAAGCAGAATCTTCATTACAAAGTACAGGTATATAATCCCATACCCCATACTCAGCCCCAATGAGAATTATTTACCACTAAGATGTAGTGCCAACCACATCACTAAGAATAACTGTTAACCAGTGATGAAAAGGAGTTTTGTGTTTGTTTGTTTATGTTTTAAAAGATAGATCTTGTTCCAGCAGCATTGTTGTATCAAACATTAATTCTGTATAGATCTTTGGGAAAAAATTTGTCAAAGAAATATTAAGCATGTTATGTTGCTTACAGTGTTTTCATGTGAATTGCTTTATTGTAATTAAAATCCCGAGCCTGATATTGATGATATGTGTAAGAAGCAGTTGTACTGACCAAAATCATTTTGGAGATCGCAATTAAATGGAAACATTCCGCTTGAGTTCAGGAGTTTACGCAAGTCTTTAATTGTGTGTGTAATTCACTCAGTGCCAGCCCATCGGCCCTCATCTTAATAAACCACAATTTTCAAACCATGCTATTTAACAGCTGTCAAAATGTAGTCCTTTCCTTCCGTTTCCAAAGCACTGCAAAGGGCGTAGCTACACAACTATCACCGTCAACAAGGAGTCATCTTGCAGAATCTCTGTTGGGAGTACAGCTAGATGAATTCTTCAAAAACACACTTGAGTCTTCATTCAAAATTATTACATAAAAATCTTTGGCTGTGCTCTCACCCTTGCTGTGCTTGCTTTCCACTAACGTTGGAGCAATTGAGTTCATTCATTTTACCTGAATGAATGGATGTAGAAAATGAAAGGTACGCCAGCACACACAAGTAATTGCATCAGAAGTGCTATGTATTACAGTCTATAAGTATCTGCATGAGGAACAAATATTTAATAATGGGCTCTTCCATATAGCAGAGAAAGGTATAACATGATCTAAATGATGGAAGCTGAAGCTAGACAATTCAGACCAGAAATAAGGTGTACATTTTTAACATTGGAACAATTTACGAAGGGTTGTGGTGACTTCTCCTTCACTGACAATTTTTAAATCAAGCTTCGATGTTTTTCTAAAAGATACGCTTGAGGGATTATTTTGGGGAAGTTCTATGGTCTGGAAGTAACTCCTGAAGTGACAATCTGCATCTAAAATTAATGGTCAGACTTCTCATTAGGCACAGAGGAGGGGGAAAATGCTCTTAGCCACTGCAGCTATCTGGGCATCCAGAATCAGATGTGGATCTAAAATGACCTATCAAAGTTGTGAACTTGTGTGACACTACCTTAGTTATATAACCTCTTGCATTCCTTCCCACACCTACCAATATTACCTGTATTTTGACTGAATTGAGCCTCAGCTAGCTAGCTCTCTCATATCCAGGTCCCAAACTCTGGAGTAAATTGCTATTACGTTGGAGTAAATTGCTATTTTTCTAGCATTGACTGGTCTCATGCTATCTCATTACTGTTTGTGTAACAGCCATCTCTGCTGCCTGTGTCACATAAGCAGTCCTCCTTCATCCATTCTTCATCTCTTTTCAAATTTAATTGGAAAGCATCTTTTCTCCTGATCTGATTTAGTCTGTTTTGTGGGGGGATATGAGCGGGGGGTGTTTAAATTACTTATCATGGTGATGAAGTGCTGCAACCCTTGCCTACATCTCAATTTCTCTCTCTCATTTTTAACTCTAACTGTGTGACATAGCTATGTTAAGCCATGTAGTATACAGTATATTTGAATGGAAAATATAAAGACAAAAACTGTTCCTCCACAGCCTTTTATTGCTTGATCTTGCCATAATTGTGCCCCTATAAACCACAAACACTTTCAGTAGTTTTTCTACTAAACTAAGGTGTGAAATATTAAAGTGTAAGTTGTTAGAAGCCTTGAAAAGTGGAAAATACCAATTTTGTTTCCATTGCTACCTGTAATTGCTTGAGGCAATAAATTCCGGCAGTTGAAGCATATATAGGTTTCAAAGGTATTTCCCTTTCAGTTCAAATGCTTTCCCTCTTTGGGACCGAAAACTCTTGCTTTGGCTAGAAGTTGGATATTTTTAAGTGTTGGTCAAGATTTTTCAATACCAATTTTTACTGTAATTATTAGGTTTTAGAGTAATATACAAAAAATATTAATACTTTCAGAAACAAAAGACAATAGGTTGATCATAACGTAACATAGTAAACATCAGGGGCACACCTCCCTTAACTGCACACCTCCCTTGATGACCCAGCTTCCACAATAAACAGCCACCAATGACGAGCAGGGAAGTCCACGCTTTATTTACAATATGGAGATATCCAACAAGCAAGACCTAAGCATGCAAAGCACAACACGCTGTACAACATTAGAATGAGCTTCATACCACCAGCTGTCAAACTTCCCAACTTGGGAATAACACACCACCGCAAGAAGCGTGCTAGGTGCTCCCTCATACAAGACATTATTGCTCACCTCACTACCTGGAAGTAATAATCTAATTTAATCTAATCAGAGGGAAACACATGTTCTGCACACTTGGGATGTAAGTGCTGACCTCTCAAACCTGGCCTAAAATCCACCCAAGTTGACAGTATGCAAGGGCATCCTTTCATGAGCCTGACCCTGAACCATTAATTTCCAATTAATTTCAATGGGAGCAGATATGGATTTATATAAACTTGGGACAGGAGGAAGGAGGAAAACCCTTTGCACCCATGAATGTACCATACACTGGAAGGCATAGAATGAAGAGCCATATCGGGTGATCTAGTCCAATTCTATCCAAGTGAGACATAGCAAATATATCCTACCAATACATACAAGTAGAATTACAGCCCCATGCACAAATCTTCAAGTAGGAGAACTTTCCTGTACTTGAAAGATCTGCTCTGATCCCTCTCAGTGCCAACGTTACCCTAGTGGAACACAGATTCTCTTGAGGCTGTGCAATAACAGGATGACCCTTTCATGGCTGTATAGACGGTCTTATTAACATATATAGTACAACAGTTTTACAGTGCCTGTTGGTCCAACAAGTATAGGTTTATCAGTAATTCTATTATAAAGCCTGTCTTTGAGGGATTAAGGAAAATTTTATCTGAGCTGAAATTTAGCCTCTGAATATCAGCCCTGGACAAAATATGTTTTCCAAATTACAAAAGAAGAGCTTTAACTATTTTTTGTCACAGAAGGGAAAGATTATACACACACATCTCCCATATATGGGTGCTCTATACATTAGAACCCCACCCATGAAAGGGAGACCCATTATGAATTACTGAAATTTTAGAATTAACCAGCAAGCAAACAAAATGAAGCATCCTGTGTTCCTCGTGTGCAGTACAATATGTATTTTGTTCATGTATTTTAGCAAGTGTACACAGCCCCCACAAAGCAACAGAAATAAAAAGAGATGCTATCCAGAATAAGTGGCTTGTTAAAAACAAAAGATCATCGAACTCTTTATGAGTGCAGTGCCATACCACAAGGAACCTGACCACACAACACAGCAATAGATTCCCTTCTTTGTAGTCTTGCTGTAAAATCACCATAGCACAAAAAAGTTGCATCTAAAGATCTATTCCTAATCCATTCCCCATTGTGCACTGCAGACTCCTAACATTTTATGTACTGTTGCGTATAAGGCGATATACTTACGTATACTGGGATGGGTCAAGGTAAGAGCAGTTCCAGTCTCAATTTTGAATGTCCTTTCTTCTGTAGGTGTAAGTTAAGTATTTAATAGTGCCTGAATATGTGTGGTGTAATTGTTGCTTGGTTTTGCACCATCCTCCAAATAATGCATGAAGTGCCTGATCCAATGCCCATTGACATCAATGTGAATCTTTCCCCTGACCTCAATAGGCTTGGAATCTGACCCCAGGTTTACAAGGACTATCTGTGATCTGTAACTTCTTCATAAAAAACCCTATCCTCTATTGAAAATAAAGACTTCTGAGAACAAGCTTGCAGAGTCACACTTCAATTGTGTTGATCTATAATGTTAATTATTAACAGGTTTGAGCTGTAATACTTAAATCACCTTTCTCTTTTCCAGTTTCTTTTTAAGTATCTGATAATTAATTACAGGAGAAACAGCAGATGTTGTTTAGACTGTGCAATTAAGAAATTGAGTTGGATGAAAGCAGTTATGATAATGTAATCAGTGTTTTCAAATTGTATGTGTGAAGTCTTACAATATGGGTTTTAATATCAACACCTAGCTGATAGTATGGAAGCAGCAGAAATTCAGGTCTTTGCTTATCTGTCGTTTTGTCATATTTTCTTTAAAACCCTTTTCCTCTGAAAAAGCTACTTCAGAAATAATGACCCCTTCTATTTTACCCTGTTCCACTGCTGCTAAAAAGAATTCTTCCAACACTTGATAAGTAACGTTAGATTTCCAAAGAATACTAGCGAAAGATTATGCTGCACTATCGGGCTCTGATAAAAACGGTATCATCAGGGGTTGTCGAACATTCCTCCTTCTCAGTTACGGTCTCTACTGTGCCTGAAGCAGACACAATCACTACTGTTTTAGTTGCTGAAACAGTTTTCTCCTTCTCTGCGATAGCTGCACAAACTGCCACAATCTCATCACTTTCAAAGTCATAGTCTGGAATTGATTCATGGGCAACATCTGCTTCTTTTGCCTCAGCTTGCGTCGCCTTAGTCTTTGTTGCTTTCTTTTGCTGTTCATGCAGCTTTCTTGCCCAGGTAAGGTCTTCCTTCCATAGTTCAGGGCTCATTGGATAGATGTGCAAGGCCACCTGAAAGCTGCGAATTGCCTACAAATGAACAGAGAGCGATTAGCATTTTTTGAACTGACATGTTTAATCACAGAAATGAAAACAGCCTTCTAGATCGTTTAGTCCACCTGTGACTAAGATGACTGTTTAAATATCTTTCTATTGCTCCGTCCAGCCCACTTTCAAAATCAAGTGACAGCACTTCTCCCCTTTTCCCTAGAATGCTTTTCCATGATTAGTTTTACATATAATTTGGGCCTGATTTTTGAAAAATCGTATGTGCATGCCTAATTTGTGTGAAAATAGAACGAATACATGAAGAAATCAGGTGCTTGCCCAGCAAACGGTACATAACTTGCAATTGTCACGTGCAGATACCCAGTTCGTGCATGCAACTGTGCTAATTACCAGTGCAAATTAGGATTGCAATTGCACACACAACTGTTTGAAAATCAAGCCCTTATGAAAATACTTGCTATTATTTCAAATGAGAGTTTGGCAGAGGATTGAAGTCTTGAATATAATAAAGTGTTCTTTCACATATTTCAAGGCAGCAACAACCTTCATACAAATTAGCCAATCCAACAAAATCAAATATAAAACTCTCTTAAATCGTAGTGCCAAACAATGAATACTAATTTTCTCTCTCTGGAAACATGAACCATTCTGAACAGAAACACCATTTAAAAGCAGATCACAGAATTTCACTGTTATACAAAAGAATGACGAAATGCCCTAAAGCACAATGGAGATGAAGGGTCACATGTTGATAACCCAAAATTATAAAAAGGGTCATTTCCCTATAATTATGCATTTTGACCACGCTTGTTGTAAGAGAGTTTAATGCTAATAAGAACATGACAAAAGTATACGATCAATTAAAAGAAAAAAATCAAGCCAAACTCATTTTATTTTGTTGGCTCTCCATTCCGCCTACCTCCTCCCCCCTACACACACACAGGAGGACAAGAGCAGACAGATGCAGTTTAATTTAAAAGAGAAATCTGGATTATTGAGGTTTATAAACACCACCCACATTGCCCATTTAAATTAGCACGTATCTCATAAATAGATCTAATACTATGCACTGTTTTGGCCACAAGATTAGCAGCTTTCTGGAGCATGTAAAGCTGATCTCATCAGGGAACTATGGCAAAAGACAAACTCTCCCACTTTGCAGAGCTGTTCAAAGAAGTGGAGAACTTTTGTGAATGATCTAGCTTTCTTCCCAAGCAAGAATACTTACTAGCTATTTGGACAGGTGTCAGAGGACAGGCCAGTCCTTGCTTACAGACAGCCCCCCAACCTGAAGCAAATACTCACCAGCAATCACACACCACACAACAAAAACACTAACCCAGGAACCTATCCTTGCCACAAAGCCCGTTGCCAACTGTGTCCACATATCTATTGAGGGGACACCATCATAAAACCTAATCACATCAGCCACACTATCAGAGGCTCGTTCACCTCACATCTACCAATGTGATATATGCCATCATGTGCCAGCAATGCCCCTCTGGCATGTACACTGGCCAAACTGGACAGTCTCTACGTAAAAGAATCAATGGACACAAATCAGACGTCAAGAATTATAACATTCAAAAACCAGTCAGAGAACACTTCAATCTCCCTGGTCATTCGATTACAGACCTAAAAGTCGCACTATCACAACAACAAAACTTCAAAAACAGACTCCAGCGAGAGACTGCTGAATTGGAATTAATTTGCAAACTGGACACCATTACATTAAGCTTGAATAAAGACTGGGAGTGGATGTGTCATTACACAAAGTAAAACTATTTCACCATGTTTATTTTTCCCCCCTACTGTTCCTCACATGTTCTTGTCAACTGCTGAAAATGGCCCATCTTGATTATCACCACCAAAGGTTTTTTTTCTCTCCTGCTGGTAATAGCTCACCTTAACTTATCACTCTCGTTATAGTGTGTATGATAACACTCATTGTTTCATGTTCTCTGTGTGTGTATATCTATCTATCTATCTATCTATCTTCCTACTGTATTTTCCACTGCATGCATCCGATGAAGTGGGTTTTAGCCCACGAAAGCTTATGCTCAAATACATTTGTTAATCTCTAAGGTGCCACAAGTACTCCTGTATCTATTTGGAGTGACCACCTTCCCGTTTGCTAATCTAAATTGTGGCTGTCTCCAGCAAATCCAAGTACTAGGCATTCCAGGATTATCCAGGACAAAATGAAGAGAGCAGTAAATCTCAAAAGTGTCACTGTCAGATCAAATAAAGACTTTTACACTTAGTTATAAAGGGGAAAGTACTGAAATACTGGAAAAATGCTGGAGCACAAATTATAACCGATTAGATTTTAAATACAAATGGATTTACGATTTACTGTATAGCGTTTGACTTACTATATGCATTGCTTTTATGATCTTATGAATTCACAGTAAAATTAAATTCACTGTAAAGTCAGTACCTCTTCACACAAAACTGACAAAACCTTCAAGCCAATGAAAAGTATTTTGATTCCTAAAAGCAACCACAGCCAAAGCTGACTGCTAACCAAACCAAAGTATTTTGCTTATGAAAATTTCCACCTCACTGATCCAAATTCAGCTACAACTGGCTACAAAACCATTGCTACTGTGCTGCAAATCAGTGGTGATCATGCTGAGATATAGTTTAGCCTTACAACCAATTTATATAGATACTTGACAAGAAAACAGACGTGATCAGCTGTTTAACTACAAAAGCAATGTTTTCCCTTTAATTTAGCGAGTACACAAAATATCTGAGTTGCTTCAAAATTCTCTGTCCTTCTTTTGGGTGTAAAGAGCTGCAAGTTATTCTTGTCAAAATACAGAGGAATCTACGTACTCCATTACATAAATTGATCCTAACACACAAGAAATAGGAACCCATGATTTCTTTTAAGAATATGTTATTGGTATTGTTGTTCTGATAAACTGCCATTCAATTCCAGGAAAAATATATATATTTTTTATTTTGGAGGCATATTACCAACTCTAAAGGTTCTGCAATCAAGGGACTCCAGACACAGAGAACAGTACAGTTTAATTCTTGCAGAACAGTTGTCATTTTACTGATTTTAATCAGCTTTTAACTTCAAGAGGATATTTGGAGCTGTGAGTTAATATTAAAATGCCCTCAACTGGAACTTCTTAAAGTATTGAAAAATGAAAACAAAAACGTCCACTTAAGTTTTTAAATCCACAGGGCAGGGACCTATCATTGTCCATAAAGTACCATTCACATTTATGGCACTGTAAAAATATAATTATCATAAAATATAGATTAATAATTGCAGGCAGATAGACAGATGTTCTAGAGTCAACAACGCTTCTCTCAGTATTTTGATGTGTAGCCTGGATACTTAACATGAATTCAATAGATCATGCTCTTTCTGTGTAAGCCTAACATTAAGCTAGGTATTTGCATATTATAATGCTTAATATAAAGAGGTGCAGAAAACTGGTGGGATTAGCTTTATATCAGATCAAAGATCCTCATAAAAGTGCAGCACTGTAATGTATGGAAAACATTTTATGTTGCTATCAGAAATGTTTTAATGTTTATCAATTTCTGCCAAAATCAAGAATTGAAAACAACAGAAAACAAAGCAATCCATGAGTCCACCCAATGTTGGTTAAAGTATTTGTAACCACTTGCTAGTGCCCTCCTATCTAGTTTGAAACACCCATACAGAAGGTAAGATACTGGTTTTTATTCTTATTTCTCATCCAGTTTACATCTTTAATCACACAGACTGCTGCCCTAAACCAAATTCTGCAGGATAATACTATTATGCTAAAACCATTCATATCTGTGCAAATCGGCTACTTTTAATTCACATTTCTGGAACAGCTTCGACATCCCTCTAGTTTATTCTAATTGCTTAACTGGTATTTAAAAAAAATATATGACACTAGCTATAGTCGAGACACAGCTTTATTCTTATGCACATCTGTGCTGTGACAGCATCTGCTTTTTAGGGATTCCACCACTGTACTTTAAATGCACATGTACTTTCTCTGGGAGCCTTTCCTTTGATATCCATTTTAATCCATTCTTCTCCACTTTACACACCTGAAAACCTCATCTTTTCAAAAGATTTTATCTTTGTTATCGCTGTTGAACTGTGTCGGTTACACCTTTCTCCCGTGAAGCATTTCCACAATTGGTTTGCAGTCTTTAGAAGAAAAAGGTGGTTTTAATCACACGGCTGTCTGTATAAGGAGTTATTTATTATAGGAAGAGCTAATACTGACATCGATAGTTAAGACTGCCGCCAACATTTTCCATTGCAACCAGGGTGGATAAAAATCAATGATTCTTTAAAAAAATTTAAAAAATCGTTTTTTTTTTATTTAAATTGGAATTTTTTGATAAAATGCTTTTTGAGGAAAAAACCTATCTAAAGATAGTTTTAATTAAGATACACTATAGCTCAGAGATATCTCATCATGGTATAGGGATTATAAATTCTAATTCTATAGTATGAGACAATATATTCATGTAATGTTTAAGAAAAGTTTTGTAAATGAGTTCCAATAGTTCATGGATTACGGACCCAATTTTATGGTGTTCCAGGGGCTTCTGTACAGATTATTTAGGTTAATCTTTCTATCTACCCAATGGGACTCAGTGCTCAGTCTAGAAGACACTATCAGACATACTTAGTTTTGCAGTTCTCATACTGTGGATTTGTGTCTCTAGAGATAACATGCTTGTTAACAGCAAAAATGTTTTCAAATAAATAAATAAATAAATAAATAATAAATAAATAGAGGTGAGAAATAACAGACCTCAACCCTACTGTCCCTCTGCACATGTGTCACAGAGTCAACCCCTTACCTCTCTCTAAAAGTGCAAAGTTTCAAAAAGTTCAATGAATAGATTGTTGGGGGCAGAATAGATCTGGACAAGGAGAAGAAGTCTGGAGATAAATGAGAGAAGGGAGAGACAGGCAGTAGAAACAAAAGTGAAACTGTTTCAGTAACATATTCCAGAAGTCTTGAGGTCTTTCTGAGTGTAGCCTTCATTGATTTGAGATCTACCATACCATTCTCTCACTAGAAGGGAAAACCTATAACGGCAGCAGGCCGTAAAAGAGAGCCAGTTTGGGAATATTTTAATGAAGTTCCCCTACCCGTGAGTAAGACAGGCATGGGTGCAAAATGTAAACAGTGCAACAAAGAAATGCAAGATCTGGTTGCCCGAACAAAACAACATCATGAGAAGTGTTCCTTCTCAGGAGGAAGCTGCGTTGAAGATGATGAAAGGAACATGTCTGAACATGCAGGATCTCCAGGTTGGTAAACTTTTTTGTTTCATACTTCTTTCTTAGGGACTGCCTGTCTTCCTTCTGGACTATTCTTGAATTCTCATGTTTGAGCAAAAAATATAGTTGTTATTCTATGGTACTACCATTTTAGATGCAGTTGTGATAAAAAATAAATAGCTGAAATAGGCAGCTCTTCCTTTTACAATTTCACCTATAAAGTAGTATTGAGTGTCAGTGAATGCAATGAGTAATATTAAACGAGCAGCATGGTAATAATAATTAAATAACTGCATTGACTTCTTTTGTTTAGGAGAATCCATCCTCAACATACAGGATTCTGAAGACTATCCACCTTCAAGATCACCATCATTTTCTATACATTCAGAATTATCTATCATAGTGTTACAGTCACATCATGTATGTCACATAGCCACAGTATATCATGTAGCAAAAAGAAAAAACCCTCCATCATCCAGAAACAACCATAGATAATTTTGTGATACCAGCAGATTACAAAAAGATAATTGATGGAAAAATTGCCCGGTTTGTTTATGCAATGAATTCTCCTTTCTGTATGATTAAGAACCCACACTTCATTAACATGGTTCAGTCATTAAGAGTAGGATACAGTCCACCCAACAGACCAGATGTCACAGGCAAACTGCTGCAAAAAATGTATGAAAGAGAAATTGAGCAGTGTGCAAAAGGTCTAGAGGGTGAAATTGTTAACCTGAGTCTTAATGGCTGGAGCAATGTCCACTATGATCCTGTTGTATGTGCTTGTATCCTGTTGTATGACAATAGAAGAAGGGAATGTCTTCCTTACAGAAACAATTGATACATCAGGAAATGCACACACAGCAGAATACTTACAAGAAATAGCAGTAAAAGCTATAACAAACTGAAAAAAAATTCAAATGTCTAGTACACAGCTTGGTCACAGACAATGCTACAAATGTATCCAAGATGAGAAGAAAATATTTAGAAGCGAGTCCCAAGCTAATAAAATACGGTTGCAGTGCTCATTTGATGCACCTCCTAGACAAAGACTTCAGTGTTCCAGAAATAAAGGCTAATGTTGTTAAAATTGCAAAATACTTCCGTAACAACCACTTTGCAGCAGCTGCTCTGAAAAAAGTGGGAGGAACCAAGCAAACTCTCCCACAAGACGTGCGATGGAACTCAGTAGTGGACTGTTTTGAGCACTAGATCAAGAACTGGCCTAATCTGATGACAGTTTGTGAACAAAATCGTGGAAAAAACAGACGGCACTGCCACAGCCAAGGTTCTCAACATAGGGCTTGAACTATAGAAATAGAAATGTTGAACACATGCTGAGTACCCTGAAGCCTATTTCTCCAGCCTTGAACAAAATGCAGGGAAATCACTGTTTTATTGCTGACGGTGTTGAAATTTAGAAGGAACTAAGTGAGATCTTAAAAAGAGAAATATGCAATGACAGAGTTAAATTACAAGCATTAAAAAAACAAATAGGACAAGCACTATCTCCAGCTCATTTTCTCGCAAATATTCTCAATACTCGGCACCAGGGTCAAACCTTAACTGCTGAAGAAGAGGAGATGGCTATGACATGGACATCCAGCAACCATCCCTCCATAATGCCAACTATAATAAACTTCAGAGCTAAGGGTGAACCATTCAAGAAATATATGTTTGCTGATGATGTTTTAAAGAAAGTCACACCAGTGAACTGGTGGAAGTCACTTAAGCACCTTTCAGAGACAGCTGAAGTGATAATCTCACTTATAACAGCAGTAGCTTCTTCTGCCGGTGTAGAAAGAATATTTTCTTCCTTTGGACTAATTCATTCCAAACTGAGAAATTGTTTGGGACCTGAAAAAGCAGGAAAGCTTGTTTTTCTTTTCCAGATTATGAACAAACAGGAAAATGAAGGTGAAGACGACTGAGTTAGATGCAGAAGCCAATATTTTAAGTTTCTCATGTTGACCTGACTCACATAGTCAATTTAATTTTTGTTTTGTTTTTTTTAATATTTCATTTAACTATTTTAGTTAAAAACTATTTTAACAAAAACAAATCTGATTTTAAAAAACTTGAATGTTTAACTAAATTCAAAAATTCATATGCTTGTTTTGTTAAAATATTATATGGTTGCTGTTGAAGAAAAAAATCCAGAATACATAACACTGTTGTTTTAGTTAAATAAAACAATTTAAATGTCTGTCTGGTGATGTTCTCCTCCTAATACACCCTGGCAAGAAAATCCTCCAAATATTAATGATTAACCTGATGAATTGGAGATAGTTCACCTCCCAGTGACTTCATAAATATCTGCTTCAATTACCTTTAGTAAATGAAAAAACCAATCATTCATTTTCTGATATAGGTTTAACACTAATCTGAAAAGTTTTCAAAATAAATCACTTTAAAAATGTATAGCGTGTTCCGTCTACAAATGAAACCTACATCTATCTCTGAGTTGTGAAGAATATATATTAAGGTTATGACAACCAACAAGAATGTACTTTTATGCAGAAATCTATGATTAAATCAAGTCTTCCTGACTAGTGATTTAAATCATGATTTAAATCAATTTGATTTAAATCAAATCCATTCTGATTGCAACATCCTCGTTTGAGTTGCTTATTATTTTTTCAAACTTTAGCCATTCAGTCCAATTTTTTCCAGTCCAGGTGCCAGTCTCAGAATGATTTTATTTTTTTAAATTTTAGGAGTTTTAAAAAAGTTTTTTAAAGTTTAAAATTTTGTAAATGGTTCATCCATTTCTAAGAACAAGGTCTGGGGAAAATATGTGGTTTTGCCCATCAAATCACAGAAACATAGGGCTGGACGGGACCTTGAAAAATCATCAAGTTCATCCCCAGTGCTGTGGCAGGACCAAGTAAACCTTGACAATCCCTGACAGGTGTTGTTAGAAAGCTCCAATGATGGGGATTCCACAACCTCCCTTGAAACCTATTCCAGAGCTTAACTACCCTTATAGTTTGAAAGCTTTTCCCAATATCTAACCTAAATCTCCCTTGCTGCATTACTTCTTGTTCTAGGTTCAGTGGATGGGGAGCACAATTGATCACCACCCTCTTTATAATAGCCCTTAACATATTTGAAGACTCTGAGTCTTCTGTTCTCTAGACTAAACATGCTCGGTTTTTTAACCTTTCCTCATAGGTCAAGTTTTCTAAACCTTTTGTCATTTTTGTGGCTCTCCTCTGGACTCTCTCCAATTTGTTCATATCTTTCCTAAAGTGTGGTACCCAGAACTGGACACAGTCCTCCAGCTGAGGCCTCACCAGTTCTGAGCAGAGCAGAATTATCTCTCCCATGTTTTACATATGACACTCCTGTCATCTCAAAATGATATTAGCCTTTTTCACAGTTGCAACATATTGTTAACTCATATTCAATTTGTGATCCACTATAACCCCCAGATCCTTTCCAACAATACTGCCACCTGCCAGTTATTCCCCATTTTGTAGCTGTGCATTTGATGTTTCCTTCCTAGATGAAATACTTTGTACTTGTTGTCATTGAATTTCATCTTGTTGAATTCAGACCAATTCATTAAGGTCCTTTTGAATTCTAATCCTGTCTTTGTAACCCCTCTCAGCATGGTGTCATATGTGAACTTTATAAGCATACTCTCCATTCCAGTATCCCAGTCGTTAATGAAAATATTGACTAGTACCACATTCAGGACCGACCCCTGTGTGACACCACTAATTACGCCCTCCCAGTCTGACTATTTCTAACTATTCTTTGAATACGGTCTTTCAACCAGTTTTGCACCCACTTTATAGAAATGTAATGTAGACCACTTTTACCTAGTTTGTTTATGAGACTATCACGTGGGACTGCATCAAAAACCTTACTAAAAATCAAGATATCACACAACTACATCTTCCTCCCATCCATTAGGTCACTAACCCTATCAAAATAGTAAATTAGGTTGGTATGGCATAATTTGGTTTTGACAAATCCATGTTGGTTATTCCTTATAACACTATCCCCCAGGTGGTTACAAACAGATTGTCTAAAATGTTTTCCAGTATCTTTCCAGGTATCGAAGTAAGGCTGACTGGTCTATAATTCCCCAGGTTGTCTTTGTTCTCCTTTTTAAAGATAGGTACTATGTTTGCCCTTCTCCAGTATTCTGGGACCTCACCCATCCTCCATGAGATCTCGAAGATAACTGCTAACAGTTCCAAGATTGCTTCAGCTAGATTCGTAAGTACACTAGGATTAATTGCATCAGGCCCTGCTGACTTGACTACATCTAACTTATCAACATATTCGTTAACCTATTCTCTCTCTATTTTGGCTTATATTCCTTTCCCTTTTTCTGTTGAGTATCTTGTCACCATTAACCTTTTTAGTGAAGACTGAAGCAAAACTGGCATAAAACACCTCAGCTTTTTTCATGTCATCAGTTAGTAGCTCTCCTTGCCTATTAAATAGAGGACTTACACTTTCTTTCATCTTTCTCTTGCTCCTAAAGTATTTAAAGAACCTCTTCTTATTGCCTGTTATGTCCCTTGCTAGGTGTAACTCCCTTTGTGCATTAGCCTTTCTGATTTTGTTTCTATTCTTCTGTTCTCCTCTTATCAATTTGTCTTTGTTTCCACTTAATGTAGGATTGCTTTTTGATTTTCAGGTCACTAAAGAGCTCCTGATGGAGCCGTACTGGCCTCTTAGACTATACTTCCTAGCTTTCCTCCCTATCACGATAGTTGGCAGTTGTTCCTTTAATACTGTCTTTTTGAAAAACTGCCCCAGCTCTACTGAACTCCTTCTTCTCTTAGATTTTCTTTCCATGGAACTTTACCTACAAGTTCTCTGCATTTATTAAAGTTTTATTTTTTGAAGTTTTGATGTTAATAGATTCTTACAACTATTTCATTGACAAGCTCTAATGCGTCCAGGATTTGGAGCAGTGACCTGAAATTTGATAGAGAGGTTGCCCTGGTGTCAGGGATGCATCCTGTGCCAACCTTGTGAAAATCCTCCCAAATTTGACCAAGTTATAAGCCCCTACAAATCTCTGTTTGCACATTCTTGATAGAGGTTTGTTGGAGGCTAACAACATTATTCTCCAAAGGTTCTGCCTTTGCTGAGCACGCTCCATCCCATCACAGCTCCTATGAGTTCACTGGACTGAGCTTTCACCAGTCCCACAGAGTAGCTAAGCATGCTCCATTCCTGAACTGCAGGATATCCAAAAGCTAAGCAGAACTTTTCTTGAAATTCTCTCCTCCTAACAGCAGTGGCTACTGTGACACCAGCCTGACTTGTTTGAATGCAGAGGGGAGAGGTGATGAGGACAAAAGAATGCTGAGACCGGTGCCTGTAGACACAATGGCCTCTGGCAGCTAGAAAGAGCAAGTTCAGGGAAAGCTCTGGGCTGGTGCATGCTCAGTACAAATGAAATCTTCAGATAATTTAGTTGCCAAGCTAACTAGTCTCACTAGTGAACTTCCTCTACTTGTCCTTCCTTCCATTCATCCTTCCCCTCCCACAACTCTCCTCCTTCTCTTCTATCACAGATGCAGAAGTTTATCTTCGCTTTCCTACAAACCCCCCCACTTGTCCCACTGACCCATCCCAACTCCTGATCTCGCTCACGCCAATCTCATTCCCGACCTTACTCTTCTCCTTATCTTCTCACTCTTCTCTAGCTCTTTTAGCTAACATTATAAACACGCTTTAGTCTCTCCTGTCTTAAAAAAAACCTACCCTTAATCCCACTTGCCTCTCCAACTACCATCCCAAAATCCCTTTTCCCTTCCATCTCTAAGCTCATTGAAAACTTTGCATACAATCAGTGTCTGGAATTCCTCTCCTCAAGCTCCATCCTAGGCCCTCTCCAAACTGGCTTCCACCCTTGCATTCCAGTGAAACTGCTCACACCAAAGTCTCTAATGACCTCTTCCTGGCCAAACTGCAGAACCAGTACTCCTTCCTAATCCGCCTTTATTTGTCAGCCATCTTTGACACAGCTGACCATGGACATTTTCCTGAAATCTTGTCTTTCTTTAGCCAGTGACTCTGTCCTCTCCCAGTTTTCTTCATACCTCTCTAATTGCTCCTTCAGAGGATCCTCCTAATCTCTCCTCAATTTTTTGTGTGGGTTCCACAGGGCTCTGTCCTTAGACCCTTCCTATTCTCCCTCTAACCAGGTCTCCCAGTAAATTCATCTGCAAACACAAATTCAGGTACCGTCTCTGCTGGTGATTCAAATACCTCTCTATTTCAGACCTGTCATCTTTCATCTCAGCTAAAATCTCAGTCTGTCTGACATCTTTTCATGGATGACTAGCTATCGACTAAAACTCAACGTGGCTAAAACAGAACTCTAATTTCCCTCCCAAGCCCTTCTCACTACTTTGTTTCTTGATCACTGTGGACATTATCATCCTGCATGCCAGTGAGGCCCATAACCTGAGCCTCATCTTCGACTCAGACCACAATCTGGGTCCTCACATTCAGCCTATGTTTTAATCTTGCCAATTCTTTCTGCATAACACCTCTAAGATATGGCCTTTCCTATCCATTCACACAGCTAAAACTCTCTCTCTCTGGTCCAGGCACTCATCATCTCGCATTACAGTGTGACAATCAGGATCCAGGGAAAAACCATCTGGACCCTGACTGTCACATACTGAAACATCCTTCTTTGTGGCCTTGACAAATGCAATTTTGCCCCACCTATATCCACTCAGAATGCTGTTTCAAATCATTTCCCCAGCCTGTCATTTGGACCACATCACCTCACTTTTGCATCCCCCCATGGGCTTCTGCTTCTCTACTGCATCAAAAACCAGGAACTTATTTTCATTTTCAAAGCTCTTCAAGGCCTAACCATACCCTCCATGTAATGTCTCATTCACTATCAAGATGTCAACTCTGCCTTCCATCCCAACAGCCGCCTCCAAACAAGCACCTTTATGCTTTCTCCCACAGCTACCCTTCTTGCTTGATTAGAGCCCTGCCCCTATAAACATCTACAAAGCTACCTAATTTTCCTCCTCCAAAACTCTCATTAAAACCCTTCTTTTCTATTATACTTACAAAAACCCAGAACCCTTGACAATGATTAGGCTGCTGCTTTGCTGAGACCACTGACTACCATACTGACCAATACTGTCTCACTGTTCCCTCGCACTTTCCCGTCTGTCTGTATCCATCTGCTCTTTCTTGTTTTAGACTTAGCACTTTGGGGAAGGTTTTTTTGTTCTGTGTTTGTACTGTACCTAGCACGCTGGGAACCTGGTCCATGACTAAGGGTATGGCAATATAAATAATAATACTGAGCATCGGTGAACTGAGATTATTCAGAGGTTTATAATTTAGCCAAATTTGGGCAAATTTTCATAGGGAACAGCAAAAGGCACATCCTAGGCATCAAAGTAACCCTCCCCCTGGCCAAATTTCAAGGCCCTGTTCCAAAACATGAAGGCATTAAAGCTTCACGGCAAAATGTTTGTAAGAATTTTTTTAAGATGGGTAAAACTTATTTTTCCTAATCTCTTTATCAGAAACAGCTGAATCATTTTAGCTGAAACTTTTAAGAAAAATCAGCAGACACCCAGCATGGGAAATTTCAGGCCAAATGGTTAAAGTCTGCAGTTTTAAGTGACTGAAAAAGGGTCTGATCATGGGAAGTGTTGGGCAACTTTTGCCTGCGGGTGGCTTTACCAGGTCTACCGATAACAATCGTAAAATTATTTATAAAAGAACAGTTAGGGTTTTAGAAAACTGGAGGCATTTCTAATTTATAGATTTGGAAAATGGGAAAGCTCAGTGGGTAAGTGCCCCCTTGAGTTACAGAATGAGTAAAAGTGAGTTTGGAGGGAGCACATAAATGTAACTAAGACTTTCAAGAGAGGTCAAAGACTGGAGCAACAGAAGTGTAGAAGATTAGGATTAAGGTGTATTGGCAGAGTTTTGTGAAGAATGCTTCTTATGCTTCACTGTTATAACCTCTTATTTCTGTGAGTACCAAATTCATACAAAGAAACATGATTTTTTAAAATATATTTGCTCTAGAATTGATGGAAAATGGCCGAAGTTTAGTTCAACAACATATTAAAGTAAATTACACACTAAACAATTAAAACAAATCAATTTTAGTTCTGACTGGATCATCATCAACTTTAATATACCGAAGAAAAGATTGAAAGTATTAACTATCTGCTATCTGACTGACTATTTGGCCAATCAACTAATGGATTGGAAATGAAAGAATATTTTGTGCCATCAATTTAAAGACTGAGTCACATTTCCTCTGTTCTTTCTTCTTATGTCAAAGCGTCTGCACTTCTTTATTACATTTTCATTGTACTTCTCTTATTTTTGATGGATAATTTAATACTTGATAATCCTTATTACCTACGATATATTTTCCCATTTTCACTGTGAACACTGCCAGAGAAAGCACAGATGTCCAAAGTCTATGTTTTTCTAGGTTGCAATTTTTGGCTACTTCAAATCAGAGATCATGTAGCTGTCTCAGACCCTATGGTTCCTCTCTACCACTTTTGCCCCCCAAGTTGGCTTGGGAACAGCTACTTGGGATAGTATTATTGCCTCCCATGGAAAACCAATGGATTGGCAAAAGCTACAAACCAAGTCCATATTGTAGATGCAGAGAAAGTGTTGTCTTCTCTTTGACGAGACTATCAGAGGCATTGAAGTGACCATCTAACCATGCAAAGTCTGAGGTATGGACTGCCTACCCTCCCGCCCCATCAATACTGGAAACATGGCTAGTTAGCCCAAGTGCAGTGCTACCATTAGCCTCCTGATAGTTTAGCTCTAGCCCCAGCTTCACCTCAGCTCCACTTCCCCCAGAATCTGGCCAAACACTCCCTTAATACTGTGTGCTAGAATGTGAATGCTAAAATGTGACTGTTACTGGCTTTGTGGTTGGGGAAATATGCCTTAACAAGAAAAATTTTCTTTCACACCAAAACCTGATGAATATACCAATATTTACAGAACATACAAAAATAAAAAACTACAAGCTGAATAATGTAAAGAAAAGCTCAATGCCAATTTTTTCACTGAAACAAATATAAAATGTTTGCTGTGTTGTTGTACTTGTGTTGGTCCCAGAGTACGAGAGAGACAAGTGAGTTAATATATTTTATTGGACCAACTTCTGCTGATCTAATAAAAAATATTACCTCACTTGCCTTGTCTCACAAATATAAAACAAACAGTAACTTTTAAAAGTTTAATTGCGTCTTTATTTTGCATTTGTGTACTTAATAGAAAAGCAAGTGTCCACTTATGATTTTAATATTAATGGCAGAGTTATATTATTCCAACACTGTGCTCAAAACAGTATTTTACTGACTGCAAAATAATCTGCATACTGTGTCCTTCTTAGCAAAAAAGAATATTATAACAGTGTGATAAAACGTAATGCCTTAATCCTACACAGAACTATAAAAATCAGTTTTGAGTTATGATTTGGCAGCAACATGGTCTGAAACACCACAGATTTGACTGCTTTGCGCCTGAACCACTAACTCAGAAGTTAATGTCACACACTATGTTGGCATTCCCATTGATGATCATATCTTTGTATTTCTAATTAGCTAAATTTGGCAAATGACACAGGAATCCATCTAAAGTCCAGAAACGGTTTATGTCAGAATTTATAATAGAAACTTCCAATGTAATACAAGAGTTGGCTAGATCTATGAGCAATATATATGGATAATAATACTGGGTATATCCGGCATATATGCATTCTAGCAGAAATACAATACTTTGCTCTTTGTTGATCTGCAAACCCCATATTTACAAAAGAGACATGATACTTGTTAATTTGCAAACTTCTATAACAGTGTCACTTAGCAAAATTCTGCTTTATACTACTTTCTTATTTTTATTTGTTTTACAAAAAACAGAACCCGTTTTATTTTTCTCATGAAAAGCTATTGTACTGATGAAGATCCTAAAGTGTAGGGAAAATGACTGTTCAATTTGTCTTTGGCAGTACAGTGAAACCAACCTTTAATGACCCACTTATAATGACTAAAGTGCAGTGAAAGATCTGAATGTCCCCTGCTGGGCTGTTTGCCTTTGGGGTGGGGAGGGGTGAAGCGATCATCCCAGAGAATTGGAGGGGGAGGGTAGTTGGGTTGTGTTGCACATTCACCCTAAAACTGCAGCCCCTCCTTTTAAATGGCCAACCCAACGGGCTTTGCTTGGTATGGGAAAGGAGGGAGCTGCTGTTTGAAACCATTACCACATGTTATGAAGGTTGAAGAAGCCAAAACCCTTTGCCTTACCATGGCTGCCTGCAAGCCGAATTCTGTTGCCCAGCTGAGCATGTGTGATGTCTCACACCAAACCAGCAGGCACTGAATATAAGAGGCAAAACGCGACCTTGTACCAAAAGCACATGTGCTATCTAATGTGAATCGCTTGATTCAGTGGGAAATAGTCTTCCCTTTGTTCTCTAAAATGTATCTTTTTAAAAAATACTCTCCCTTTTTTTCCTCCCGCAGCTGCAAATGTTTCTACACTCCCCCTATCATCTCCATCCCAGAGGCCAGCGCGATTACAAGGCGAAAAAAACGCACTTGCGATGACATGTTCTCAGAGCTCATGCAGTCCTCCTGCGCTGAAAGAGCTCAGCAAAATCCGTGGAGGTAAAAAATGGCAGAGTCCAGGAAAGCGTTAAATGAATGCGGTTGAGAGGAGGGAGGAGCGCGACGAGAAGAGGCAGGATGCAATGCTGAGGCTAACTGGGGAGCAAACTGACATGCTCAGGCGTCTGGTGGAGCTGCAGGAAAGGCAGCAGGAGCACAGACCGCCACTGCAGCCCCTGTATAACCGCCTGCCTTCCTCCCCAAGTTCCATATCCTACACACCGAGACGCCCAAGAACTCCGGTGGGGGAGGCTACGGGCACCCAGCCTCTCCACCCCAGAGGATTGCCCAAGCAACAGAAGGCTGGCATTCAATAAGTTTTGAACTGTAGTGTGGCCTTGTCCTTCCTTCTTCCCCTCATCCACCACCCTACCCGGTGCTTCCCTCCTCACCCACCCATCCCGGGCTACCTTGTGAGTTTTCCCCCTATTTGTGTGATGAATTAATAAAGAATGCATGACTTGGAAACAATAATGACTTTATTGCCTCTGAAAGCAGAGATCAAAGGGGGGAGGTCGGTTGGCTTACAGGGAAGTACAGTCAACCAAGGGGGCGGGTTTTCATCACGGAGAAACGAACAGAACTGTCATACCATAGCCTGGTCAATCATGAAACTGGTTTTCAAAGCTTCTGTCATAAATATAAAGGGAAGGATAACCACCTTTCTGTATACAGTGCTATAAAATCCCTCCAGAGGCAAAATCCTTTCACCTGTAAAGGGTTAAGAAGCTAAGGTAACCTCGCTGGCACCTGACCCAAAATGACCAATGAGGGGGACAAGATTCTTTCAAATCTGGAGGCGGGGGAAAAAGGCTTTTGTTCGTCTGTCTGTGTGATACCTTTGCCGGGAACAGATCAAGGATGCAAGCCTTCCAACTCCTGTAAAGTTAGTAAGTAATCTAGCTAGAAAATGCATTAGATTTCCTTTTGTTTTTTGGCTTGTAAAATTCACTGTGCTGGAGAGAATGTGTATTCCTGTTTTGTGTCTTTTTGTAATTTAAGATTTTGCCTAGAGGGATTCTCTATGTTTTGAATCTGATTACCCTTTAAAGTATTTACCATCCTGATTTTACAGAAGTGATTCTTTTACCTTTTCTTTAAATAACATTCTTCTTTTAAAAACCTGATTGATTTTTTATTGTTCTTAAGATCCAAGGGTTTGGGTCTGTGTTCACCTGTACCAATTGGTGACGATATTATTATCAAGCCTTCCCCAGGAAAGGGGGTGTAGGGCTTGGGGGGATATTCTGGGGGAAGATGTCTCCAAGTGGTCTCTTTCCCTATTCTGTGTTTAAATCGCTTGGTGGTGGCAGCATACTGTTCAAGGACAAGGCAAAGTTTGTACCTTGGGGAAGTTTTTAACCTAATCTGGTAAGAATACGTTTAGGGGGTCTTTCATGCAGGTCCCCACATCTGTACCCTAAAGTTCAAAGTGGGGAAGGAACCTTGACAGCTTCTCTGATGCGCAGGGTACCCAGCTGTGCTCTTCTAATCACCCTGGTGTCTGGTTGTGTGTAATTGGCCGCCAAGCGATTTGCCTCAACCTCCCACCCCACCATAAACATCTCCCCTTTACTCTCACAGAGACTGTGGAGCACACAGCAAGCAGCAGTTACAATGGGAATGCTGGTTTCGCTGAGGTCTAACCTAATCAGTAAACTGCGCCAGCGAGCTTTTAAACATCCAAATGCACATTCTATCACCATTCTGCACTTGCTCAGCCTGTAGTTGAACAGCTCCTTACTACTGTCCAGGGTGCCTGTGTATGGCTTCATGAGCCATGGCATTAAGGGGTAGGCTGGGTCCCTAAGGATAACTATAGGCATTTCAACATCCCTAATGGTAATTTTCTGGTCTGGGAAGTAAGTTCCTTCCTGCAGCTGTTCAAACAGACGAGAGTTCCTGAAGATGTGAGCGTCATGCACCTTTCCCGGCCATCTCAAGTTGATGTCAGTGAAAAGTCCCTTGTGATCCACCAGTGCTTGCAGCACCATTGAAAAGTACCCCTTGCGGTTTATGTACTGGCTGCCAAGGTGGTCCAGTCCCAAGATAGGGATATGTGTTCCGTCTATCGCCCCACCACAGTTAGGGAACCCCACTGCAGCAAAGCCATCCACTATGACCTGCACATTTCCTAGAGTCACTACCCTTAATAGCAGCAGCTCAGTGACTGCATTGGCTACTTGAATCACAGCAGCCCCCACAGTAGATTTGCCCACTCCAAATTGATTCCCGACTGACCAGTAGCTGTCTGGTGTTGCAACCTTCCAGAGGGCTATTGCCACTCGCTTGTGAACTGTGAGGGCTGCTCACATCTTGGTATTCTTGCGCTTCAGGGCAGGGGAAAGCAAGTCACAAAATTCCATGAAAGTGCCCTTATGCATGCAAAAGTTTCGCAGCCACTGGGAATCATCCCAGACCTGCAACACTATGCAGTCCCACCCGTAGGTGCATGTTTCCCGGGCCCAGAATCGGCATTCCACGGCAGGAACCTGCCCCATTACCACCATGATGTCCAAATTCCCAGGGCCCATGATTTGAGAGAAGTCTGTGTCCATGTCCTCATCACTATTGTTATCACGCTGTCGTCGCCACCTCGCCTGCTTTTACAAGTTCTGTACACACTTCAGGATAATGCGCGAGGTGTTTACAATGCTCACAACAGCAGCGGTGAGCTGAGCGGGCTCTATGCTTGCTGTGGTATGGCGTCTGCAGGAGAGAAGGAGAGCAGAGTTGCAGCGGAAGTGGTGGATGACGACGGATGCCGCCGAGAATAGATATTTATACAGAACGACGAGAGGACCTGCGAGGTGGATTCATGGCACCAGGACACCACAGTTGCAGTGGAAGCAGAGGATGATGACAAAATGGAGAAATTTGCTATTGAGACTGAGCTCATTTACAAGAGCAGGAGAGCAGAGTTGCAGTGGAAGCAGTGGATGATGATGGTTAGCAGTCGTACTGCACCATCTGCTGACAGCAGCACCCAGGACACAACAGCGGCGGTGATGGTCAGCTGAGCTGAGCAGGCTCCATGCTTGCTGTGGTATGGCGTCTGCACAGAAAAAAGGCGTGAAAAGATTGTCTGCCGTTGCTTTCACGGAGGGAGGGGCGACTGACTACATGTACCAAAACCACCCGCAACAATGTTTTTGCCCCATCAGGCATTGGGAGCTTAACCCAGAATTCCAATGGGCAGCGGAGACTGCGGTAACTGTGGGATAGCTACCCACAGTGCACTGCTCCATAAGTTGATGCTAGCCTCAGTAGTGAGGACGCACTCTGCAGACTTAATGCGCTTAGTGGGGACATATGCAATCAACTGTATAAAATCAATTTCTAAAAATCGACTTCCATAAAATCGACCTCATTTCATAGTGTAGACATACTCTGAGAGTACTAGGACATGACAGGAGTGGAGGAAGTTTAGAAAGGCTTGGGAAGTGGGGATGTGAATAGCATGCCCACCAGGATTGTGGAGTGGTTGTACCACCACTAGAGGAACTCAGTGCATGGGAGGGAAGGACCAGCAGCTTGGTGAGAGAGTCTACCTGTGGATCATAGACTGTTCGGAGCCCATGTTGGAGGCCGTGCATATGGAGACGGGCATGTGGTGTAACAGCAGTGCAAGACGCCATATGTCCTAGAAGGGAGAGGCACTGGCAGGCACATGTGCGTGGATGATGTTGGAGTGTGGCAAGGAGAGCAACAAGGGTGGTGCAGCAGTCCCTGGGAACAAAGGCTCTGGCTGCCATGGAGTCCAAACGTGCTCCTATAAAGTTGGATCATATTAAAGAAGTTCTGTATTAAAATCACAAATGAGTTTGATTCCCCATAGTTTAAATTCCAGGGTATTACTAATTAAGAGGTCTCTTGGTTTTTGGTACTGTTTCTCTCCCTCTACGTGTGAAATTTGCAAGCTGCTAATTGTGTTAGTACATTCTAAGACAGAGTCTGTTCTCAAAGCAATTCTTTGTAACAACAACTACTCACACAGAGACAGATTCAAAGCAATACTCTGTAACAACAGAAACAGCACCCAGAGACTCCCCGCCCTTTTGTTGTAGTCATCTCGCTTTGTTAACAATTGTGATTAAAATAGAGATAGAGGATGTATGTGGATAGATGCTTGGTGTGGATAATAACTGAATGATCAGGGAGGTGCCAGCCTAAGAATCCAGTGTCCATCGGCTAAAGAAGGTGTCAAGTGGAAATAACCAGAGGACCCCCGGAGGGCAGTCTGGAATCCACCCAACAGTCTCAAGAATGGGAGAACCAAAGAACAAGATAACATCTGGCAGCACGGAGCCATCAGGAATGTGCTATCTGCTGATTGATTCAGCAACAGCATGATGAAGCAATTCCCATAGACTGGCATAGGAAGAAATTCCTATAAAAATGGGCTCTAGGAAGTGAGAACTTTGGGGTCTGATTCTGCAAACCAACTTCCAGGAGCATCAGATGAGCAGCTGACATGTCCTCCTCATGTCCAGGCCACCTGGCCAGTGGCTTGGCATGAGCAAGTCTAAGGCTGGTAACTATGATAACGACCTTGCAGAACCTGTGTGTGTGTGTGTATGAATGAATGTGTGAATAAATATAAAATTGAATGGAATGCTATAGCTACAACTAACTGCTTACTATGATTCTTTTTGTATTCACAATAAATGTGGCATTTTGCCTTTTCCCCTTTAATAAGATCCTGCTGATTTTTATTTTATTGGTATAACAATAAAGGTAAGCATGTGCGTAGGAACAGGGACGGATTTTTCTTCATTGATGCATACTCCTAGTCTCTGAAGGCCGGTGTGCAGGGAGTACATGGGTAGTCAGGAGGCGGGAGTGGGAGGATGCCACCAGAAGCCAGTCATCTAAGTAAGGAAATAGGGCATCCCAGTCGGCACATATAGGCTGCTACAACTGCAAAGACCTTGGTAAATATAAGGGGGGGTGGGGGGGGACGACAGTGGTGATTCCAAAGGGGAGAACACAAAATTGATAATGGGCATTCCCACGACAAAGGAATTTGCGATAAGCAGGGTATATGTCTACATGAAAGTATGCGTCTTTCATATTCACAGCTGCGAACCAGGCTCTATGGGGGAGGGAGGGGATAGTAAGGAGGGTGACCATCTGGAAACTAAAGTTGGGAATGAATTTCTTCAAGGCACGGATGTGGCATATACCATTCCCTTTTTTCAGACTGAGGAAATAGGGGGAATAGAAGAAACGGTGGCAATGTGGCACAGGTTCTATGGAGCCCTTACAGAGGAGGGTGGTGGCTTCATTCTGGAGAACATGGAGTTGGGAGAGGTCTGGGGGGTGTCCCCCGGCAGGTGGCACTGAGGGAAGGAAAGGAATTTCATCAGGTATCCCTAATGGATGATGTCCAGCACCTAGTGATTGGAGGTGATGGAACTCCAAGTGTGGGCAAAGAGTGCCTGACGATCCCTGAATACAACGGGGTGTGTGTCCAGAAGGGTTATGGACAGTTCGCGGGTCTTGATACAAGAGTCAAAACAATTGTTTGGGTCATCGGTGGGAAGTTGAAGTGGCAGAGGCAGCTGAGGGAGAGTGCCAGGGCTGTTGAGAGTGAGGTTGATGCTGAGGAGTTTCAAAGGTCATCGGGGGTATGGCTGATAGGCGGTGCGAGGACAGAAGGGTGGAGATGTTGTCAGCAGGTGGGAGCTGGAGTATATATACCCAGGGAGCAAAGGGTGGCACGGGACTCCTTAAGGGAGTGAAAAGATTTGTCCATTTTGTCGCTAAACAATTTATTGTTGTCAAAGGGAAGGTCTTTCAGCATCACCTGAACCTCCTTTGGAAGACCACTAGACTGGAGCCACGAGTCGTGACGGAGGACAACCCTGGACACTAAGGAGTGAGAGGCAGTGTCTACAGCATCCACTGCTGCCTGGAGTGCAACTTGGGCCACCAATTTGTCTTCATCTAGCATGCGTTGGAAGTCCTGCTGTCGGTCAGGAGGGAGAGAGTCCTGGAAGTCCACCAGATGGGAATAGAACAGAAAATCATATTTGTCCAAAATGGCTTGGTAACTGGCAATACAAAATTGCAACCCCACCGATGAATAAACTTTTCTACTCAGCAAGTCTAGTTTCTTGGCACTGTGATCTGGTGGTGTTGATTTGAAGTGCTGCTGACGGCCACGTGCACTGGCAGCATTGATTACCAGGGAATTTGGCAGAGGGTGGGTGATCAGAAAATCAGTGTCCTTGGGGGGGATAAAATAGCAGTGTTCCACTTACTTTGGTGTAGGGGCACAAGAGGCTGGTGTGTGCCATAGAATTTCACTGGTGATTCAGTGCGCCACACTTTAGATGTGCATGAGTTTGTATGTAAAACATCCTCATCTTGTGATATCAAGACAATAGAAAATAGACACTGTACATATGTAGTATACAGCTTTCAAATGTTATCAAATTTTTTCAAATACAGTAAAGGCACTAGTCCTCACTGACGCTTCTATTTATAAAAAAAAATTTAAAACTTTGAGTGATCCAGCCACAAAACAAACAAAAAAAGAAAACAGTTCATATTAATTTCTCATAAATGGCCAAAGAAATGTCAGCCTAAATATTACACCTTTAATCATTCTCTTTTTAACAGGACTCTGAATTCCCTGTAAATGTAATATTCTTGGATCATCACACAGCTGCTCAACTCCATGTATTACAAAAGATCAAATAAAATAAAGCAAATATCTTTTTATTTCAGAATCCATTATTAATCATTTTACTGATGGCCTTTTGCCTTCATTACATGTGTTTTCATTAACAGTTCTGCTTGGTTGTGCTTTCAAATTAACACAGCAGGAAAACTGTGTACACAGATATGAATGTCACATACATTTAATCATCACAAACACTGGGGTCTCACCCATATTGCTCTTTATTATAAGATAGCTGGTTTGAATGATATTTAGATAGATATTATTAATTATAACCACCCTTTTATTTGCAGTTCCAGTTCATTAGTCTATGCGTTGATGTGAGCTTTTCCTGGGAAACTGTTTTTTTATCTTTATAATTCTGTGACACAATGATCAGAACTCCTGCACTTTGCTACACTAGCCTTAACCATCCACTTGTTTACTTCTGTCATAAACATCTCCATGCTTTCTTATATACTGACTGCTATGCATGGCATGACTTCCCTGAACTAGTCCAGAAGACCATCACCGACTCCTCCCTCACAAGATCTACTTCTGCTGAAACACTAACAAGGAAAGGTAAGTTGAGGAGCAGTTGGGTATAACTGTTGTGTACCTATTCATTTATCAGTTAAAAAAAAATAATACACACACATATATGTACAGTATGTACAAGGACAATGTAATTGCCCAGTAAAAGTGTATTTTTTAAAAATAGGGTATTTTAGTGTACACTTTTGCAAAAAGAGGATCTGCTAAAGGGTCCAACCTATATTTATTCATTTATTTTGTTAAAGAATTTTAAACCATTTTTAAAAAATTTCAACAACATTAACTTGCAGCTCAATGCGATTCCAGATCTCTGTATATTTTATTTTACACAACGTATGAACCAGCAGGGCTGGAACCAGAGACTATGGGGGTTTTGGGTGACTGATGCCACCACATCAGTACAGGAGGCTTAGATTGGGCTCCTACAGGAGGACCCTGTAGGTCTGGGCTTGGTAGAAAGTACCACGCAGCAGGACCAGAGTGGCAGCGCTTCACAGCCCATTGATTGGCTGGTGCCAATACTTAAACCAGGAAGCATGGAAGGGAGCTGTCTGAGGAACACCACAGA